>NC_057865.1:33637184-34348434 GCF_019393635.1 Dromiciops gliroides | reverse complement strand
TCAGTTTGTTTTTCCTACATATCTCCCCTCTTCACTTCCAGTGGTCTGTTATCACATGCATTTGTTCAACTATGAGGACACTATTTCAACTTTCTATAGTAAATTTTTAAAAGTATCTATTCAATTCAACAAGCAATTTCTGGGGTATCTCTTGTGGGCAAGGCACTCTGCTAAAGGGTCCATGCATAAAGACTAAAAACAAAGGATGAAACAAACACAAAGGTTCATATATAATATGTATATATATATATATATGTGTGTGTGTGTGCATGTATGTGTGTATGTATACATATATATACATGTATGCATATGCATGTGTGTATACACACATGCAGATAAATAAATACATAGATATTTTGAAGAGAGTAGCAATGGCACCTGAGGAGAATTGAAATGTAAAAAGCCTTGCATAAGGACCAGCAACTGAGATGAGCCTGAAAGGCAAATAGAAATTCCCAAAGGCAGAGTTGATGATGAGGGAGCATTCCAAGCTTGTAGGACAGACAACTGTGTACATAGCCATGCCTTTTCATGGAGTCAGGAGATGGAATGTCAGGATCTGGACTCAACAAGAAGGTCAGCTTGGTTGGAGTATTGATTGTCTGGGGAAGGGAAAGTCTGGAAGGAATTGATATTTTCTATCCAGAGGCCAGAAGCAACCACTCAAGATTCTTGAACAAGGAAGTTATGTGGTCAGACCAAAGCTTAAGGAAATTTGTTTTGGCAGCTGTGTGGAGGGTAGATTGGAAAGGAAAGACATTGAAAATCAGAAGATGGGTTAGAAGGGGGTTACAGGCAAGAGATGAGGGCTCAGGATAGTGTATTGATTATGTAAGTAGGGAGAAATAGGAAAGATATAGGTATCATAGAATACATAGGACGTGGCAACTGATAAAATATGGTGGAGGATGAGGGAGATTAAATGGAGGAAGACTCTGAGATTGGAGACCTGGGGGACTATAAGCTTGGTGTTGTCATTGATGGAAATGAGTAAGTTAGGATGAGGGATGGCTTGTGAGGAAAATATAATAAAACCCTTTCTTCTATCAATTCTGTGATTTTCTTATGCATTTCACTCAATTAGCAAATCATTAGACTGATCTGAATAATCTGCATGATGCCCAGATATCCCAGCCCCCCCAAAATGTGTATGGTTTTATTCAACTTCCAGGGGTTCTAAAATTAATCAATAACTTTAAGTAGGTTTTAAAAACATGGTAAAGTTCCTCTCTAGCTTTAAGAGTAAAGCTCTTCTTTTACAAAATGACTTACTCTATGGGGGAATTCTCAATGTTGTTTTCTTTGTTCATAGAGGAATGTGGTGGACAGTTCATTTTCAGGATAAAATGACTCTAGTGTTTTCCCCAATACAGAAACTAGTATTGGCTAATTCAAAATTTTCTTCTTGGAGACTCCAATTCTCTGTGATAATAGATTACTGGGAGATTTGAGTTTTTATGATCCTAAGCACAGAATAGATAATGCCACCTATCCATGAATGAAATCATTCATTCATTAACTCATTCATTCATTCATAGAATCTTTGTGTTGGGAGATTTTAATTCTCTAGGTTCATTGATTACTTTTAGATGTGAGTCTTTCTTGCTTTCAACAAAGAGTAGTTAACATCCATGAATGAAATCACTCACTCATTTTCAAGCCTTTTTGTTTGCAGATTTCAGTTCTCTATAATGGCTGGTTACTTTAACGTGTATATCTTTTTTTGTCTTGAACACAGAATAGATACCACCCATCCATGAATGAAATTATTTAGGTTATGCATATACAATTATGTAAAATATTACCATGTTAGTCATTTCGTAAAAGAAAGCTTGAATAAAAGAAGAATGAAAGAAAGGAAAAATAGCTTGTTTCAGTCTGTGTTCAATCAATCAGTTCTTTCTTTGGAGGTGGATAGTTTGCTTCATCATTAGTCCTTTGAGATTGTCTTGTTACATTGCATTGCTGAGATTGGTTAAGTTATTCACAGTTCTTCATTACCCTGATATCAGTCTTAAATTTGCAAGTTCCATCTATTTTTTTCTTTTTCTGTCCTTTAGGGTTAGACAGAACAAGCCTAATACCTTTTCCACCTGAAAGGCCCTCATACACTTGAATATCATTGCCATATTTCCTCCCAAGGATTCTCTTCTCCAGATTGAACACTCCCATTTCCTTTAACTGATTCTCATATGACGCCAACTCAAGGCCCTTTTCTATCATTGCTGCTCTCCTCTGGACACTCTCCAGCTTATCAACAGCCTCCCAGAACTAAACACAATAGCTCAGATGCCATCCAATGAGAGCAGAGTAGATTACTGTCCTATTCATAGAAGCTGTGTTCCTCTTAATGCAGCTCAGCAGTCCATTAGCTTTTTTTGGATACCATATCACACTCTTTATATTATATTGAGTCTCTGAAAACCCCAGGTCATTTTTCACAACTCCCCATGTCTCTCCCATCCTATCTTAAGCATTCAATCTATGAATACATGTACATACATGCTGATTTATTATTTTTTCTTTTGCGGGACAATGAGGTTTAAGTGACTTGCCCAGGGTCACACAGCTAGTAAATGTCAGATGGCTGAAGTTGGATTTGAACTCAGGTCCTCCTGAATCCAGGACCAGTGCTTTATCCACTGTGCCACCTAGCTGCCCCCCATACAGCTTTTTAAAAACAAATTTATTCCTACTGAATATTAAACAAATTGAAAACAAATTATTTTTACTGAATTGTATCTTGTAGTGTTTGACAGTGCTGGAGCCTGTCAAAGACCTTTGGCATCCTGACTCTGTCACCCAAAATGTCAGTTATTACTCCCAGCAGGATATCATTTATAAGCTCAGGCCCCCTGACTCTGACCCTCTAACTCAGGTCCTCTGACACAGAACCCTTTCTAATACCATGTTATCTAGAAGGTGGAAAGAACAGGTAAAAGGATCTTGGAGTGAGTAGTTCAGGGACACAGCAATGAGGATGTTTGCTTTGAGAATGATCAGATAGGGGCAGCTAGGTGGAGCAGTGAATAGAGCATTGGCCCTGGAGTCAGGAGGACCTGAGTTCAAATCTGGCCTCAAATACTTGACACTTACTAGCTGTGTGACCCTGGGCAAGTCACTTAACCCCAATTGCCTCACAAAAAAAAAAGAGATAGAGAGAATGAACAGATGACATGTCATGCCTTTGAAGGGAGGGGTCAATTTTCAGTATGTATACTACCTATCTAATTCAGATATAAGCATTCTCTAGGGGCAGCTAAGTGGTGCAGTGAATGTAGCACCAGCCCTGGATTCAGGAGTACCTGAGTTCAAATCTGGCCTCAGACACTTGACACTAACCAGCTGTGTGACCCTGGGCAAGTCACAACCCCATTGCCCCACAAAAAAAAAAGAAAAAAGATATAAGCATTCTCATGGTATGAGGGCAGCTAAAGATCTTGTGATGACCCTATAGTACAGTGGCATAATGCTTAAATTAAGGCCTAGTGATTTTTTTTTAAAAGTGGATAATTATTTAAACACAATTGGTTTCCTTTTTATCTTATTATTTTACTTATATATCTAAAATATTCTGAGTAGGGGTCCATAAGCTTCATCAGTATGTCAAAAGGTCCATGACACAAAGGTGAAGAGCTCATCATGTAGAGAGTGGAGAGCCATTCTATGGGTCAAGAAGCATAAAGTTCAAGTCCAGCCCTTGACATATACAAAACATGTGACCCTCCACAAATTACAAACTCCTTAGTGCCCCAATTATTAAGACAATAATTTGCCTAACAAATATCATGCAGCTAGATGGTGTAGTGGATAGAGTTCTGGGCCTGGAGTCAAGAACATTCATCCTCCTGAGTTCAAATCTGACCTGAGACACTTATTAGCTGTATGACCTTAGGCAAGTTACTCAATCCTGTTTGTCTCAGTTTTCTCATCTGTAAAATGGGCTGGAGAAGGAAATGGCAAATCACTCCGGTATCTTTGCCAAGAAAACCCCAAATGGGGTCAAGGAGAGTTGGACATGACTAAAATGACTGAACACTAACAAGTACTAGTCTGCAATGGAAGAGGGAAATTTCCACACTGGCATTCCATAGAAAAATAAAATCACAAGACTGGACCAAGACAAAACAAATGCTAAAAAAAATTGCAACAAATGCTGAAAGAAAAGAGAAAGTGAAATTCCTCATAGTGTTTGCTTTTTGCAATGAGCTCTTCACTGTTTAGTGAAGGAGAATAGAGGGAGAAATGTTACTGTCTTGGGAATGATCAGTCAATATTTGAGGTATTCTTAGTGGCATATATTATTAGCCACACACATCAATGTGACTCAGCTGATCATTTTTAGAATATTTCCTTATGCCCTGTGGGCATTTTTAAAACAAGGCCCTTATTTAGGAAAAATGCAAAGCCTTGGGAGGTGGATCAGGGATGAATAATAAAGTCAGGGTCTTCTAGAAATTAAAATTTTAAGCATACAGAGCAGCTGATTTCTGTAATTGACAGTGGTGCCTTCTAAGCTGGCTACCTAGTGAGGAAAGTGGTTTCAGGTACACTTTGAAGTTGATACTCTGGAGTATAACCCTGTCCATGATTTTTTTTTTTTTTTTTTTGGTGAGGCAATTGGGGTCAAGTGACTTGCCGAGGGCCACATAGCTAGTAAGTGTCGTGTCTGTGGCCGCCATCCATGACATTTTAAAAAAGATAAATAATGTTTATCCTTTGCCAAAATATTAGCAAAGGAATGTGGATTCTCCAGTGTTTTTTTTATTCTAATACATAAAGCATAGATAAGTGATGGAAGAACAAAAAGAGAACTGTCTTGAGGGTCAGGAAATCTGAATTCAAAACCCAACTCTAACAGAACAGAACTGTGTGACCTTGAGCAAATCACTTCACTTCCCAGGCCCTCAGTTGCCTCATTTGTAAAACTGGTAATAATACCCCCTACTTATCTTCCAAGTTTATGGTAAAAAAAAAAAAGCTCTTGTAAAAATTGATTTTAAAAAAGCATAAGTAATTATTATTAATCAAACCGATGAAACAGTTTTATAAATATTTTTTAAATCCTTGAATAATTATCCTTTCCTAAGGTAGATAATTTTCTTTGTAAAAAAAACTTATTCTATATGGATTCTTTTCTTTACTAAGGACTTCTAACTGTGCCTAAAACTTCTCTCTCTGCAAGCTGGCAAACCTGGATGCTACCATAGGAAATTAGTGAAGTCACATGAACTCTAGCCTACAATGTTAATTTTAAGGACAATCTGGATAGTTTCCCTTAGTGTCAAATAGATATAAAAACATACTTAGCTTACCACTTAAGTACTATTAAACAAATCACTTACCTTCTCAGGCATTCAGTTTCTTCATTTCTAAAATGAGGGTAGTCAAACTAAATAGCCCCCAAGGTTCCTTTCTACTTTAGATTTATGTTTGAAGGATCTATTTGTCTCAGGCATGAGAGTTCTTATCCTTATTATGTAATCAATCCTTGGCAGTGTGGTTTATCAAAAAGAGCCTTGGATTAGGGGAGAGAGGAGCAGGGTTCAGATAAAGACCCTGACACTCACAATCTGTATGACCTTAGGCAATTCACTTTTCTTCTGTCATACAATGGAAAGAGCCATGGCAATGAAATCTGCAAACCTGTTTGAATCCCACCTCTGACACTATCTGTGTGACTTTGGAAAAAGGCTATAACTTCCCTGTGCTTCTTTATCTGTAAGAACAATGACTTCCAACTGAAAATCTATGTTCCTATGATCATAAACCTGGTCAGATTTTCTTGTCTATTTGTCAAATGTCTGAAGAAACTAATCCAGGAAAGCCATAGCGATAATCTGGAAAGCCTTGACTTTCCAGATGACAAATCTGGGGCCCAGGGAAGTACAATTACTTGCCTAAAGTCATGTAGGTGGTAAACTGCACATGTGGGAAAGAACCTGGATCATTTGGCCTGCAATTCAGCATGTTTTCCTCTGTGCTATACTCTACTAGGGACTGATTTATAAAAGAAGGAGAGAGCTCATGCTGCTTTGTGTTTTAAACTCTGTGTCCATTCATTGCAACAGTATTAAGATGGGGAAGACCACAAATATTTATGAAGTGCCTACTATGTGTTGGACATTGTGATAAGAACTTACCATTTCTTTTTTTTTTTTTTTTTTTAGTGAGGCGATTGGGGTTAAGTGACTTGCCCAGGGTCACACAGCTAGTAAGTGTTAAGTGTCTGAGGCTGGATTTGAACTCAGGTCCTCCTGACTCCAGGGCCTGTGCTCTATCCACTCTATCCACTGAGCCATCTAGCTGCCCCCATGATAAGAACTTAATAAACATCAGCTAATTATTTGATCCTCATGACATTCCTGGTAGGTAAACTGAGGCAGATAAAGATCAAGTGACTTATGAAGGGTCACATAACTAGTAGGTGACTAAGGTCAGTCCAGCACTTTATCCTATGTGCCTCCTGGCTGCCTCTAATGAATTAAGGACCTAAAGTCAAATTTGTCCCCTCCGATATTTTTAGGATCCTTAGAATTATCGGTCCCTATGATCTAGCGTCATTATTGCAAGATAATTCTTTGTGACCCCAGAAGCCTTGAGGTTCTGCATACAAAGCTTGTGGGTATTTATCAGTAGTACAAATGTATATATCAGCAAAAAATGGGGAGACAGTCCTCTGGGACTTTTTTAGTTTTTTTTGTTCTGGAAGTACAAAGATTTATATTCTATAGTCCCCAAAGGAAAGACTTTCCATCCATAGTATTCAGTAAAAAATCATTACAAATTTTAAAATCTATTAAGGTATATTTTTCATCTACACTTTTGAGTTCATCCCTCTAAAACACTCCCTTCAATTTCTTATCTTGCATATTTCTAGAATTCTAAACATGTTCTCTTAATTGATAAACCAAATATATATTCTTTTTCCTTTGCTGGGCAATGAGGGTTAAGTGACTTGCCCAAGGTCACACATCTAGTAAGTGTCAAGTGACTGAGACTGGATTTGAACTCAGATCCTCCTAAATCCAGTGCTTGTGCTTTATCCACTGTGCCACCTTGCTGCCCCCCAAATATGTTTTGCTTATGAAGAGTCCAGGTTGCTCTGCAAGTTATATGAACATGGAGGAATGGATCCCATTCCAATCTTTCGTCAACACCTGAAAACTCTTTAGCCCTTCACAGCCAAAGGAAGAGACCAAGGTAATGGGAAAAGTAATGACTTATTGGCTGGAAAGGGAAGGCAGAGGACACCAGATGAAAGACCTCCCTGCAGAGTATGTAGAAGAAAGGTGGTAAGAGCTCAGCTAATCATCCACCAAAGCCTGTAAACAATACCCAGGAATTAGCTTGCAGACTGAGTCAACAATAATTCTCACCCTCACTCCTGTGAACTGAGACAGTGGGAAACTTTTACATAGAGGCGAAAGTCAGACATTATTTGTCCCACAGAGAAACTTGGGAATGAGAATCTTTTGAACAGAAAAATTCTCCAATCCCTTGTCTGGTGGGATACATTTGACAACTTGTCAGGATAGTCTTCTATATGAATATTTTCAAATCACAGAATCACAGACAGGATGCTTTTTTATCTAAAGTATACTGGAACAAGTATGCCCTCTATAGTTTGGCTCATCTTGACTTTGCTAAAAGGCCTCTAGTTAAGAGGAACCCATTACCTCTCAAAGCATCCCAGTACATTTTTGGCTGCTTCTCTTTGTTATATAACCACAAAAAAGTAATTATGGTCATAAAATAATATCATAGAAATTCTCTTTATATCCATTATCCACCTCCTAAGTATTCTGCATGGAATCAGGCAATGAAGATTGGCCTTAATATAAATATGACTTAAGTATACCAGGGTTTTTTTTTCTCTTATTCCCACTGTGGTGCTGCATTAAAATCTCATGGGGTAAGATTTTAAACCTTAGTTGAACATTTTGGGGTTGGTAGTGTTTTCTTTTCTTTCCTTTCCTTTCCTTTCCTTTTCTTTTCTTTTCTTTTCTTTTCTTTTCTTTTCTTTTCTTTTCTTTTCTTTTCTTTTCTTTTCCTGACTCATATTTCTAGCCAAGAAGTCCTGGTGAGTTAGAAAGGACTTGATGGGCCACTGAGAGAAAGATGAGAGATTTATCCATCCTTTCCCAGATGCCATCATCCACTGGACCTAGAAACAGGGTCAGAGCAGTTTTAAAATCAGTAGCAGCACCATGGCCAGTAGTGGAGAAAAAAATTGATTTCCTTCTGAGATGACAGGGGAGATGCATTGTAGGGAAAGTGAAAGAACTGAACAGTCTTCTCTTACTTTCCAATTGCTTGTTCATTAACAAGTATTGGTTTGCAAGTGGTTTTCATATTATGATATATGCTGTTTTCTTTATCCATTTGCTCCTTCTATAAAAGTACGGCCAACCCAGATACATATATTTCTTTCTATTCCTGTTTTCACGCATTTAGTGAACATTGGATGGATTGGAAAGGAAAAAGAATAGAGAAAGTGATACCAATCGGGAGATTTTGCTGCAGTCAAGTTGAGAACAACAGTTTATGATAGCGGTTCCCAAACATTTGGAGTGCATTTACTCGTTTGTACGAAAAAAAATAAGTGCTCGTATGTTACCATTTTGTAGAAGTTATGCTATTAGTATCTGCTGGTTTAAAAAAATCATAAGGATAAAAGTTACTATGAACCAGAGACATTTTTAAATGAATGTATAGTTTATTAATCACAGAGGAGCCATATACATTTGAAAAGTAGTAATATGTCAATGTATAAGATCTATTATTCAGCTATAGAATTCTTTATGAATTCAAATATTGATTATAGGCTCCCTTCCAAAAGATTGTCTCCAGGGATCTTCAGGCCCCAAGTTCGTATTGTTGAAAGAATATTGGTCTAGAAATCTAGACCTAACCAAATGCTGCCACTGTGATACTTTGTGACCATAACTCATTCCCTCTCTCTGGCTGGCTGTTTTCTCATTAATAAAATAAACAGGTTAAGCTAGATGATCCCCAAGATTCCTGACAACTCTTTTTTTTTCTTTTTTTTAGTGAGGCAATTGGGGTTAAGTGACTTGCCCAAGGTCACACAGCTAGTACGTGTTAAGTGTCTGAGGCTGGATTTGAACTCAGGTCCTCCTGACTCCAGGGCCGGTGCTCTATCCACTGTGCCACCTAGCTGCCCCCCTGACAACTCTTAAGAATCTACAGACCCAGCAAAAGATTCATTTTGTTTCAAAAGCAGAGTAGTGAAGACCAGTAAAAACTTAGAATCACAATAGCAAAAAAAGGCTCTTATGTGGGGAATAAAACAAACAAAGCACTGCTTCTTGAAGTTGTATGAATGAATGTAATACTTAAAGTGACTTTAAAAGTTACCAATCTTCTGTTTGTGAGAGATTTGTCAGGGAACAGCTTACCAACTGTCTAGGACTACTGGGCAACTGTACCCTGAATATATGCTTACTAACCACAATTTCCAATTTTCTTCCCCTAGGAAAGCAAAATGCAGATACAATTTTCACTATTCAAGTTTAAAATTCCATCACCATAGTCAATAAAGTAAGATATAGATGGAAAGGTCTCTAAAAACATCTTCACTCATAACACCATTGCTTAGTCAACACTAGAAATGTCTTTCTTATCAATTAAAATATACTTGAGAACTTTTTCTTTATTGGATATAAAAGAAATCTAACATCAGTTGAGGGAAATTAACAGGATTATGGAATTAGTCTGAGCCTTTGCCACCTTTGCCACTGAAGTCATTGGGGTTTTCATTTTCCAAAGACTGACTGAAAAAAAACATCTCCATATGTTTTGTTTTTTTTTTCCTAGCTAACAAGTTATACTGAATACCTAGTGGTATAAGCAGAATGGTTGCTTAAGTCCTGCGGAGTCAAGAGAACTCTCACTGAAATAAAAATTAACCATGTGGTTCATTCGAATGCCTAGGCTTTTTTTTTTTTTTTTGCAGGGCAATGAGGGTTAAGTGACTTGCCCAGGGTCACACAGCTAGTTAAGTGTCAAGTGTCTGAGGCTGGATTTGAACTCAGGTACTCCTGAATCCAAGGCCAGTGCTCTATCCACTGCACCACCTAGCTGCCCCATGCCTAGGCTTTTTAATGAGTGCCCCAAGATCATGTGTACTGATTGGCCATTAGATCTCCTGGAGGGGTTTGTGTGGGAAAACGCCCTCTGAAGATTCATTCTACATAGTGACTTCTATTACATGTTAAAGCTGAAAATACTTTTTATCCCACTTGGAAATTCATTTTTTTTAAATTGAGTGGAAGTTAGTAGAGAGAATATCATTCAGTATAAAATAATTTGCTTTATAGAGAATGTTTGATGAAGGCTAATAATGAGTAAAATAAGGTCAAACTTTCTGTTTTACCATAAGGGTACAAGTCTCTCTGTCATGTCAGCAAGGGTTCAAGCATCATTCTAGTAACAGATCCCCTATGTTTTCACTTGATAATGAATTCTTTGGCTATATGAAAGTATAACAAGTAAATTAATTAATGAAAGAATAAGTAAATTAATAGATGGATAAATAAATGAGAGAAGTGGATGAATAGATAGATAGATAGATAGATAGATAGATAGATAGATAGATAGATAGATAGATAGACAGACAGACAGACAGACAATAGTCTTCAGTGTCCATTTTTTTTAATTAAGTGGAAGTTAGTAGAGAGAATATCATTCATTATAAAATAATTTGCTTTATAGAGAATGTTTGATGAAGGCTAATAATGAGTAAAATAAGGTCAAACTTTCTGTTTTACCATAAGGGTACAAGGCTCTCTGTCATGTCAGAAAGGGTTCAATCGTCATTCCAGTAACAGATCCCCTATGTTTTCACTTGATAATGAATTCTTTGGCTATATGAAAGAAAGTATAACAAGTAAATTAATTAATGAAAGAATAAGTAAATTAGTAGATGGATAAATAAATGAGAGAAGTAGATGAATAGATAGATAGATGATAGATAGATAGATAGATAGATAGATAGATAGATAGATAGATAGATAGATAGATAGATAGATAGACAGACAGACAGATAATAGTCCTCAGTGTCCATATAGTCTCCTTGGCATAGTGGTAGAAAAAGGAGCAGAAGGTGCTAAGAATCATTCGGTTTTAGAGTATCTAACATTACCTTAACCCTCGATACTCAAAATATGAGATACTTTTCCATAACAAAAAGATTTGAACCCATAGGAGAATAAGAGTCCTTCAGGGGCAGAAAGTACAGATAGCTTGAACTCTGCCCTACTAGATGGAATGACTATTTCAATGAGATCTCAGATTTATAGAAGTACTAGTCTCTATTTAGATAAGCAAAATAAAACAGTTCAGGTCAAGTGCCTGATTTTTTTACTTGGGCATTTGGGTGAAATATTAGATTCTGATATTCTCTGTTTCAAAAAAAGAAGGGAAAATAGAGGCAGGCATTTGGAAGGGTGATTTTCATCTTCCACATGACACTCCACCATTCTCTAAAGAAAAAGAATGGGAATTAATCCAGCTGCTATGAGTAGAGTTAGAAAACTCTATGTTGGATTTGCTACACTCTTTTATTATTATGTATTTCTCCCAATTCTGGTATGTATTGCATCTGGGCTCCGGAACAGTTTAAACCTTGACCCCCATACCAACAGACCCCTGTGTGTAGCCTAACCTTAAGAAAACACAGAATCAGAGAGCAAGCTAGAAATGCCATCATCATGGTCACCAGCACTAACTCTAACTGGGATAATACCTAGTCTTATCAAAACCACTCTATCTACTCTTCCCTCACATGGTGATCACCATCATTTGGCTAACCAAACTAATGGCACAATAGCTCCATTTTCTTTATTAGATTCTATGCTAAGTTGGTACAATAAACCTCCATCCTGATTCATCTGTTTTTCTCAGTCTTTGGTGGCATAAGCAAGACTCTCTAGACTAAATTAAGAGTTATTAGGCTTTATTTCTACTCCTGTGCCCTACAGAACGCTCTTCTCTCTATTGCAGTGGCAACATACCTATTGAATGGGAATCTAGAAGGCAAATGATTCTCGCCATTTTTAGAAGTGTGGTTCTCCTTCAAGGAGTTCAAAGTGCATAGGAGACAAAACTATTTCAAATGTTTATTGTTTTCCATGCTCTTTCAAAATGATAAATTGAAGATATTTGGAACCATAGTCAGAGAATCTGAGTCTCAGAATGAGTTCTTCATCTAGTCTACTTTACAGATAGTGAAATGATGCAACAACTTGCTGCTTAGGTCACATAGCTGTCTAGCAGTAGATTTGGGACTAGACTATAGGTCTCCTGGAACCTAGGCCAGTGCTTTTAATACTATTCCTGTTTGCCTCTATTTGGGCATTGAAGAGCTATTATGGGGTAGAGCTATCTCTCAATAACTCCTACTTTAAAATTTAAATTTAGAATTCTTTCCTCCAATTTCAACAAATGCAATTTTTCTCCTTTTCCACAGGTTCTATTTTTCATCTCTTAAGTCATTTTGATTGGCCTTTTCTGGGCTATTTCCAGTTTCCCCACAACCTTTTAGAATGCAAAGACTAAAACTGGATATAATAGCCTCATGAGGATCTGACCAATGCCCAGTTTAGAAGAATTATCTCATGATGAGTTTGTTCCATATTGTGAATAATATACCTCAGTGTAGTAATTGCTTTATAAATATTTCAAACAGATCACTGACTCATCTATTGCCTATAGTCCATTTCAATTCCCAAACATTATTCTTCTCTGGGGTGGGCCAAAAGTTTCAAAGGGGGTCTGATATTTGAATAACTTTTTGAAAATTTTTTTTCTTTAACATATATATATATATATATATATACACACACACATATACACATATACATATATCCTATATATACTGTATATGATGCTATGGTATTTAAACTAAAAACAAAAATAAAGTAACTATAAAGTAACTATAAAATATTGAGATCCTTTTGTGACTTCATGACTTTGAGCCTACCCTATACATTTGTGGTGGTCACCCCTTGTAAATTCTGCAGCTATTTGTGTATTTCTTTATTTGTTACATAAGTATACTACCTAGCGTGGGTCTGTTGAATATTCTATTTTTATTGCACCTTATTGTCTATTTTGTCAACCTAATATAATCAAAATTATTTAGAACTTGAAGAAATCTTAGAGATCACCTAATCTGTTAGTTCTCAAAGTGTATTATAGAGATCCCTAAGGGTATCCAAGGGAGTTTGAGTGGTGGTCAAAACCATTTTCTTAATGATCCTTAGATGTCTTGATTTTGAACATAGTAAATATCAATAAGTATAACCCACAAGGACAAAAGTGTCCTTGATAATTTTTAAGCATCTAAAGGGGTTTTGAAACCAAAAAGTTTGAGAACCGCTGATCTAGCCCAACCTCCAGATAAGGAAAGTGAGGCCTAGAAACTTGAAGTCATTTAATTATGGCAACACAGTTAAATAATGAATCAAGGATTTCAACTTCTGTCCTCTGATTCCAAGTCCAGTATCCTTTCCTCTATGCTTATTTCTCTCAGGTCTTTTAATTTTCCTGTGCCCTCTTTTCTTCTAATCCCTGAGAGCTTTTCCTCATTCTATCTTTCTACACCTTCCTGGCTTTCTCACATTCCCCCAGAAATCATTATGATTTTCTCTGTGTCCCTCCTCACATGTCCCCTATCCCCTCTGTCTTCCTATCCTTTAAATATCTTTTTATCCTTACAACTCCTTGCTTTGCTATTCCATGAACTATCTTAAGGACCTTATTTTCTAATTCCCTTTTATTTCTCCCTCCTGTAATCATCTCCAAAGGCTTTCTATACCCCCTTTTCTCTGTGCATCAAAGTGTCTCTCCCTGCCCCACTCTTCTCTATTTTATACCACCTATATATGCACCAGTTCGCCTCTATCTCCTTCCCCGAATATCTCAGTAGCCAAGCACTCAAAATATTCCATGCAATATTTCTCTAGGTTTCTATCCTTCATTCTATACCCCCTCCAAGGTCTATTTCTTTCAGTCCTCATCCATTCACTTAATTCTCCCTTCCCAACTTCAATCTCAAGTCACAATCAGTTCTCTTTCTATCTTTCTTGGTTGCAGCAATGTTGCCCAACTTTTCTTCTTGTGCAAAATTTATGATACAACTCTCAATCCCTTCACATAAGTCAGGGAGGGGCAAAAGAAAACCTCACAGATACAAACATCAGGTTATCCAAGTCTCTTTGGTCTTATCAGCTGTTACAAAATGACAGCTCAGGAAAGTTATATTACTATCATTTCTACAAGTGATGCTGAGCTAATCAGTTTCCAATTAAAAGAGTCCTCCTTTTGTGTTCTTTGAAGGTGGATCTTCCACTTCTCTTGGACAAGGACTTCTCTTTTCAAAAACCATGGCATATGACACCATCTTAACCCCACCTACTTCACAAAGTTCTTAATTTTCTCGGGAATTCAAATTATAAAAAATCTGAAAATCTGCTTTAAAACAGCAACATTCTTCAACCATTTCTTTCCCTTATCTGATTTGTCTAGGTTCTGTACCTTACCTGTGTTCAGTTCCCCCATGTAGTACCAACACATGACTTTATTTCTATGACTCTAGCTGTAAGCATATGCAGTCTTACAGAGCTAGGGGGAGATAGATAACTTGATCTTCTAAAAATCCTTTGAAGCACTCTATCTCTCTCCCACTGATGAGCTCCAGAGACATCTTAAATTGTTTTGCTAAAATTTGAGCATTCAAAGTTTTATTCTGGGCAAGGAGTAGTTTATAAGTTACAATAAAGAGCCCTGCCTACCCCCAAGGAACTAGACAGTTGCTGGCAAGGGCAACCAAGTAGTGGATCCTTCTCTCCCTAGAGTATTAACTGTCAACAATGCTGACTCCTCTTGTTACTAGGCACTCAGTTCATTTTGCCATATCTTGTCTTAGATGAGATAAGCCCCAGGGGACTGCTGATATGTGCCCTTCATAGGGATACTATAACACATGAATCACAATCTGAATACTCCAAAGAGAATGCAAAGTGGATAAAAATGAAGGAAAAAGCATCAGACAAGGGCTTTGTAAGTGAGATAGGAGTCTGATGGTAGGAGTTTTAAAAGAGTAATTTTGAACCTATTTATCAACATAGGAGGCTGCATTTGGAAACTGTAATCATTATGCTTAGATAGTCATATACTATCTCTATCAATAAGATGCTTATAAACAACATCTTGATGACTCTGATGATGGCCCAGAAGACATTTGGGCAGAGACTCTCAACTCTTACAATATGATTTTATATCATGCAACCTTGGAGCAGAATAGGAATTCAACTCCAAACCATGTGGCAAAGTTTAGATTGTCAAAGATTGATGGTGTAGGTTGTTTGTTTTCTAAGGATAAAGGACAGCTTTTCTTTTTTTCCCTATCATTTTCTACCTTTTGTTCATTCTATCAATAGATAAATAGATCAATAGAAAGATAGACAGACAAAAGGACAGGTAGATACTTAGATGATGGATGGATGGATGGATAGATAGATAGATGATAGATGGATGGATAGATAGAGCAGGAATTTATTAAACTCTTACTATGTGCTAGGAAATGTGCTAAGTGCTAGGGATATAAATGCAAGCAAACAAGATATGCCTTAATGTCAAGAAGCTTAATGGGAAAGGTAATATATGAAATGGTGTTAGGAAAGGTGAGGGTGGGGGGACTCATTTGGCAATATGGTGAGAAGATGGCTAGGAAGCATTCTGTATGCCTGTGCCCCAGAAATTTAAAGTAAAATTTCATATTATCAGAACCAGGTGATGCAAGAGCCAAGTCCAACATGCCTGTAGTAGGAAAACAAAGATGATGGCCTGAGAATGGAATGCAGTATGTAGAGATGGTCATGATAGAATAAATTAGAATGTAAGCTCCTTGAGCACAGAGGTAGTTTCATTTTTGTTTTCTGTATCCTCAGCTCCTGGCATAAAGTCCTTTATTATTTATTTATTATAAGTCCTGGGACTTAATAAATGATTACTGTTATACTGAGTCATTGTACACATACGAGGTGTGCAAGGAAAGTGAATAAGTGGAAATCACAAAAGTTGTAATCTGGTTGCAGCAATATATTCAGATTTCAATATTACAATAGCCTGTGTTCTCATTTGTGTGAATTCTTCCCTCCTGGTTACAGATAGCAACTTTTCTATAACTAAGAGAAATTAAGAATTAGTAGCCATGAAAGTTATCATCCTGCAACAAACATAGCAATGAGTCATTCTGTGATGGGTGGTATATTGTGAAGCATGAAGATAGAGTATGTGAAAGGGAGGAAGCCTTTGCTGAGTCTCCTGGGTGCTAGTGTTCTCCCTTGCCAAACCACCATGTATTCCTTTTTCTTTATATTTCATTCATCCTGAAATATGCATGATGTCTCCTCCTTTGGGGAAGAATCTATTCTTTTTTGGCTTAGCATCTCCAGTGCTTAGAATAGTTCCCAGTAGATGCTTAATAAATAATTGTTGGTAAAATAAACCTGGAAATGGAAGGTGGCATAATATGATAAAGGATTTTAAAAGCTAGTTTATCCCAGAAGCAAGAGGAACCCAATGTATTTTTTAGCAGAAGAATGACATGGCCAGACCTTTATAGCCATGTAGAGAATGGATTGGAGGGGGAAAACTGGGAGACCATGAAGAGACTATTACAATACTTCAGGAAACAGGGGATGGGGGACTGAATTAGTATGGTGATTATAGGGGTGGAAATTAGATGAATGAGAGTGATATAAGACTGACTAAGCTTGGAAACTTATTGAATCACAGAGTTAATGAGCTTTAAAATCAGGAGTATAGACTAGAGAATTGATTTTAAAGGTACTAAGACCTAATTCTCTTGTCAAGGGAATGAATCCTCTGTAATGGGGATAAATCAGTTATATTTTGCCAATTATTTAACTTGTATATATCAGGTTTTCTTCAAAGCAGATTGTACCCACACTTGTCGATAGGCCAAGTGAATTATTTGCTTTTGAAACTCTGTACTGAAATGCATTTGGTGATCAAATTTGGAATATAAAGAGCCATATTCTTCTATTTCCACATGACCAAGGAACACTGAGATAAAATCGAACTCCCAATACTCTAGAGAGAAGAATGAAGGGGTCCTTGTCTTAGAAAGAAACTTGAGTCAAAAGGAAAAATAAGTGTGATTTTGCACATTCAAATCCATTGAGTATACATCTGTGCTAACTAAAACTGGAAACCTCACTCCCTTCTAAGAAGGTGATAGTCCCTCTACATTCTTGTCTGGTAAGACCACATATACAGTGTTTTCACTTTGGGGTACTATAGTAAAAGAATCACTTGATTGACTGACTTTGATACACTGAAATGTCCAATGAGTCTTAATCCAAACAAGATTATGAAGATCCTTGAAACCATGACCCATGAGGCATAGTGGAAGGAACTGAGGATATTTCCCTTGGAGAAGGAGAAGACTCAGGGATTGTGGTCATGAAGGGGACATAGCAGTTTTCCTCAGCTAGTTTAAGGGCTTCCATGTGGAAGAAATATTAGATTTGTATTCTTTGACCCCACAGGACAGAATTAGACACAATAAGTGGGAGCTTCAAAGAGGCAAACAGGAAAATCTTTTTTAACAATTACAGCTACCTTGGGGGTGGCTAGGTGGTGCAGTGGATATAGCACTGGCTCTGGATTCAGGAGAACCTAAGTTTAAATCTGGTCTCAGACACTTGAAACTTAATAACTGTGTCACTAGCAAATCACTTAACCCTCACTGCCCTGCAAAAACAAAACAAAACAAAACACAATTATAGCTACCCAAAGTGGAATCAGAAGCCTGGATAAGTAACGGATGTATTCTCATTGGACATCTTCAAGCAAAGGCTGGATGACCACTCTTCTAGTTAATTATAGTGAAAATCCATTTCACATAGGGATTTGACTAGATGACTGCTAAAGTCCCTTACAACTCGGAAATTCAGTGATACTGTTAATAAAGAACCTAGAAACTATTTTCTTTATACACAATCCTTTCAAAATAGTATACTCTACTGTGTTTGCTATGTCTCCAATAACATCTGTCAAGGACTTTGTAATTAATAAAAGTTTATACTGTCCTATTCAGATGTATGTGGTATAAATTTTAATTCAACTCAGTATCTGTTACATGATTAGAAAAAATACTAAGAAAATGGGCATAGTGAATAGAAATGTTCTAGCTTTTTTATTTGGAATATATAAAGTAGCATGGAATAGTAGATTGGGGGCCAGCCTTAGAGTTATGAAGTTTTCTAACATATACTAGCTTGCCCAAGGGCAAGTCAATTCCATCCTTTTCTGCCTTCCAAGTATCTATGGGACTAAAAGTCTTCCTGCTTGCTGTTCTTCATAACTGCTAAGTCCAAGAATATTGTCACTGAACCATAAAACCTCACCACTGAAGTAGCCTTTACAAGTTCTGTAGTACTTTGTGCCTCTGTATCAATAATTTTCAGACTTTATGTGCCTATCATGACAATAATTGTACAGCTTGAGCATGAGACCTAGAGAGATCTTTTGCTTATATTACATGACGTTCTATAGCCTATTCCATTCTGCATGTCTGGGCAAGTCACTTAACCTCTGCTTGTCTTAATCCACTGAAGAAGGAAATGGCAAATCATTCCAATATCTTTACCAAGAAAACCCCATGGACAGTATGGACCACAGGGTCACAAAGAGTCAAACATGACTAAAAAACTAAACGCCAACATTAAACTTGCCTATTCCAGTCAATAAACATTAAGGAAGAGGCTACAAAGACAAAAGTGAAATAGTCCCTGCCCTGCAAGAGCTTATACTCTTCTGGGAGCAAATGATATGTGCACAGATAAATATAATGCAAGATAGGGATGATGAGAAGAAAAGAAAATATCAGATAAAATGCTCTAAGCAAAATTTGGGGGTGGAGAGAAAATTAATAAATGGGAAGATTTAAGATGGTTTCATAAAAAAGGCACCAGCTCAGCTACTTTGATGAAAGATATGGATCTAAAAAATGGTTGTGGATAGGTGAGAGTTCATTCTAGGCAGAGGGGACACCTTTGGCAGAGGCACAGGGGCTGGATGTGGCATGTGAAGTTCAGGAAACAGTGAAAAGTCCCATTTGGCTGATACATAGGATAAATAAAGGTGAGTAATATGAAAGGTAATTAGTAAGGTTTGAAAGGCAAGGTATTGGAAAGTGAATAGTGATTTTAAATGCAAGGTTAAGGAGTTTGGATTTGTCCAAGAGAAAATAAGGAGCCACTAAATATGGTTGGTTTGTTTGTTTCTTTGTTTGAACAGAGGATTGGCAAAGTCAAATCCCTGCTTTAGGGAAATAATTTTGGCAACTGTGTTGAAGATTCAACTGAACAAATATAAAGCATTTGCTGTGTGCTAGGCACTGTGTAAGGTACAATGCTAGACACTGTGGATAGAGAGACAACAACAGAACAGTCACTCTTCTCAAGGAGTTTGAATTCTTTTTTGTGGATATTAGCTTTTTTAAATATCTTTTTTTCATCATAAAAGTATTTTATTGTTTTCAATTACATGTAAAGATAGTTTTCAACATTTGTTTTCATAAAATTTTTAGTTCCAAACTTTTCTCCCTCCCTCCCCACTCCCCAAGACAGAAAGCAATCTGATATAGTTTATATATGTAAAATCACATTAAACATATTTTTGCATTAGTCATGTTGTGAAAGAAAAATCAGAACAAAAAGGAAAAACCTCAAAAATCAAAAACAAAAAAAGAAAAGTTGAAGCAGTATGATTCAATCTGTATTCAGATTCCACAGTTCTTTTTTTTTCTAGATTTAGAGAGCATTTTCTATCATGAGTCCTTTCTTGGATCATTGTATGGCTGAGAAGAGCTAAGTCTATCAAAGTTCATCTTCAAACAATTTTGCTGTCACTGTGTACAATGTTACCCTGCTTCTGCTCACTTCACTCAGCATCAATCTACTTATGTCTTTCCAGGTTTTTCTGAAATCTGCCTACTTATCATTTCTTACAGAACAATAGTATTCCATCACATTTATATACTGCAACATGTTTAGCCATTCCCCAACTGATGGGCCTCCCTTGGATTTCAAATTCTTTGCCACCACAAAGAGATCTGCTATAGATATTTTTGTTCATGTGGGTCCTTTTCCTTTTTTTTATGACCTCTTTGGGATACAGACCTAGTAATGGTATTACTGGGTCAAAGGGTATGCATAATCCTATATCCCTTTGGGCATAGTTCCAAATTGCTCTCCAGAATGGTTGGATCAGTTCACAATGCCACCAAAAATACATTAGTGTTTCAATTTTTTCACAGTTTCTCCAACATTTATTATTTTACTTTTTTGTCATATTAGCCAATCTGATAGGAGTGAGGTGGTACCTCAGAGCTGTTTTAATTTGCATTTCTCTAATCAATAGTGATTTAGAGCATTTTTTTCATATGGCAATAGATAGCCTTAATTTTTCATCTGAAAACTGCCTGTTCACATCCTTTGACCATTTCTCAATTGGGGAATGACTTACATTCTTATAAATTTGATTTCATTCCCTATATATTGTAGAAATGGTGCCTTTAGGGGCAGCTAGGTGGCACAGTGGAAAAAACACTGACCCTGGATTCAGGAGGATCTGAGTTCAAATCTGGCCTCAGATGCTTGACACTTACTAGCTGTGTGACCCTGGGCAAGTCGCTTAACCCCAATTGCCTCACCAAAAAAACAAAAGAAAGAAAGAAAAGAAATGGTGCCTTTATCAGAAACACTGGCTGTAAAAATTGTTTCCAAGTTTTCTGCTTCCCTTCTAATTTTGGCTGCATTGCTTATGTTTGTACAAAGACTTTTTAATTTAATGTAATCAAAATCATCCATTTTGCATTTCTAATATTCTCTATCTCTTGTTTGGACATAAATCATTCTCTTCTCCATAGATCTGATAGGTAAACTATTCTTTCCTCTCCTAATTTACTTATGGTATCACCCTTTTTTGTCTACATCATGTACCCATTTTGACCTTTTTATTATACAATATAAGACATTGGGCTATGCCTAGTTTCTGCCATACTATCTTCCAGTTTTCCAGCAGTTTTTGTCATATACTGAGTTCCTATCCCAGAAGCTGGAGTCTTTGGATTTATCAAAGACTAGATTACTATAGTTATTTACTATTGTATCTCCTGTGCCTAACCTATTCCATTGATCTAACACTATTTCTTAGCCTGTACCAAATAGTTTTGATGACTGCCACTTTATAGGATAGCTTCAGATTTGGGACAGCTAACCCACCTTCCTGTGCATTTTTTTTTCATTAGTTTCCTTGATATTCTTGACCTTTTGTTCTTCCAGATGAATTTTATTATGTTTTTCTAGCTCTATAAAATAAATTTTAGGTTGTCTGATTGATATGGCACTGAATAAGTAAATTAATTTATGTAGAATTGTCATTTTTATTATATTAGCTCAGCCTATCCATAAGCCACTTCCAGTTATTTAGATCTGATTTTATTTGTATGAAAAGTGTTTTGTAATTGGGTTCATAGAGTTCCCGGGTTTGTCTTGGCACATAGACTCCCACATATTTTATATTGTCCAGTTACTTTAAATGGAATTTCTCTTTCTATATCTTGCTGCTGAGCTTCATTGGTCATGTGTAGAAATGCTGATGATTTATGTGATTTATTTTATATCCTGCAATGTTGGTAAAGTTGTGAATTGTTTCAAGTAGTTTTTTTTTTACTTGATTCTCTAGGACTCTCTAAGTATACCATCATATCATCTGCAAGAAGTGATAGTTTTATTTACTCCTTTCCTATTCTAATTCTTTTAATTGCTTTTTATTCTCTTATTGATAATATCAACATTTCTAGTACAATATTAAATAATAGAAGTGATAATAGACTTCTCTGTTTCACCCCTGGTCTTATAGGGAATGCTCCTTACTTATGCCCATTGCATATAATGTTTGCTGATGATTTTAGGTAGATACTGCTTATTATTTTAAGGAAAGTTCCATCTTTTCATATGCTCCCTAGTGTTTTTTATTAGGAATGAGTGCTGTATCTTGTCAAAAGCTTCCTCTGCATCCATTGAAATAATCCTATGATTTTGGTTAGTTTTGCTATTAATGTGGTTGATTATGTTGATTGTTTTCCTAATGTTGAACCAGCCCCGCATTTCTATGGTAAGACCCACCTAGTCTTAGTGTATTATCTAGGTGATGAAATCCTGTAATCTCCTTATTAATATTTTATTTAAGATTTTTTCACCAATATTCATTCGGGAAATTGTTCTATAATTTTCTTTTTCTGTTACGGCTCTGCCTGGTTTAGGTATCAACACCATATTTGTGTCATAAAAGGAATTTGGTAGAATTCCTTCTTCACCTATTTGTACAAATATTTTGTATAGCACTAGAATTAATTGTTCTTTAAATGTTTGGTAGAATTCACTTGTAAAGCCATCTGGATGTGGAGATTTTTTTCTTAGGGAGTTCTTTGATGGCTTTTTCAATTTCTTTTTCTAAAATGGGCTTATTTAAGGACTTTATTTCCTCTTCTGTTAATCTGCATACTTTATATTTTGTAAATATTCATCCATGTCATTTAGATTGTCAAATTTATTGGCATACAGTTGAGTAAAATAGCTCCTAATTATTGTTTTAATTTCCACTTCATCGGTGGTGAATTCACCCTTTCATTTTTGATACTGGTAATTTAGTTTTCTTCTTTCTTTTTTTTAAATCAAATTTGCCAAAGGTGTATCTATTTTGTTGTGGGTTTTTTTTTTCATAAAACCAGCTTAGTTTTATTTATTAATTCTATGGTTTTCTTCCTTCCAGTCTTACTAATCTCTCTTTTGATTTACAGGATTTCTGATTTAGTATTTAATTGAGGATTTTTAATGTGTTTTTTTCTAGCTTTTTTAGTTGCATGCCCAATTCATTGATCTCCTCTTTATCAATTTTATTCATGTAAGAATTTAGAGATGGAAAATTTCCCTGAAGAACTGCTTGGGCTGCACCCCATAAATTGTAGTATGTTTTCTCATTATTGTCATTCTCTTGGATAAAGTTATTGATTGTTTCTATGATTTGTTGTTTGACCCACTCATTCTTTAGGATGAGATTATTTAGTTTCCAATTAATTTTCATTCTATCTTTCCATGGCTCTTTATTACATGTAATTTTTATTGCATAATGACCTGAGAAGGATGCATTTACTATTTCTGCCTTTCTACATTTGACTGTGAGGCTTTTGTGCCCTAATACATGGTCAATTTTTGTGTATGTGCATGTACAGCTGAGAAAAAGGCATATTCCTTTTTATCCCCATTCAATTTTCTCCAGATGTCTATCATATCTAAGTTTTACTAAAATTCTATTCTCCTCTTTAACTTCTTTCTTGTTTATTTTGTGCTTAGATGTATCTAGTTCTGATGGGAAGGTTAAGATCCCCCACTAGTATAGTTTTGCTGTATATTTCCTCTTGTAACTCATTTAACTTCTCTAAGAAATTGGATGCTATACCACTTGGTGCATATATGTTTAGGATTGCTATTACTTCATTATCTATGGTACCTTTTAGCAAGATGTCGTTTCCCTCCTTATCTTTTTTAATTGGGTCTATTTTTGCTTTTGCTTTGTCTGAGATAAGGATTGCTACCCCTGCTTTTTTTTTTTTACTTCAGCCAAAGCATAATATATTCTGCTCCAACCTTTTACCATGTGTATCTCTGCTTCGAATGTGTTTCTTGTAAACAACATATTGTAGGATTTGGGTTTTTAATCCACTCTGCTATTTGTTTCCATTTTATGGAAGAGTTCATCCCATTTACATTCAAAGTTATTATTACTAACTGTGTATTTCCCTTCATCCTCTTTTCCCCTTTGTTTGTACTCTTTTTTTCTTCTTTAAGCCTATTCCTCCTCACCAGTGTTTTGCTTCTGACTGCTGCCACCCTCAATCTGTCCTCTCTTTTATCAGCTGGCTTTCTTTTTCTTTCCCCTTTCCTCCCCTGCCTCTTGTGTCCCTTTGGCCAGTACCACCCTTTTCCCCTTACCCTTTTCCTTGCTTAAAGAGTAAGTTAAGGGGCAGTTAGGTGGTGCAGTGGATAGAGCACCAGCCCTGGATTCAGAAGGACCTGAGTTCAAATCTGGCCTCAGACACTTGACACTTACTAGCTCTGTGACCCTGGGCAAATCGCTTAACCCCAATTGCCTCACCAAAAACAAAACAAAACAAACAAACAAAAAAGGTTAAGTTAAGTTTCTTTATCAAAATGAGTGTGTATGTTATTTGCTCTTCAAACCAAATCTGATGAGAGTAAAGTAGAAACAATGCTCATCCCTCCCTTCTTTCCCTCTGTTGTAATAGGATTTTTGTGCCTCTACATATGGTGTAATTAATCCCATTCCACTTCCCCTTCCCTCTCTTCCATATATTCTCATTTTATTCTGCCTCTTAAATTTCTTTATCATCACATCAAAGTCAATTTAATAACAAGGCTCTAATAGAGATACCGATCTCAAGAGTTAAAAGTATTATCTTCCCTCATAGGGATGTAAACAGTTTAAGTTTTGAATAACTTTTTTCCCTATTTCCCTTTTTATACTTCTCTTGAGTCTTGTATTTGAAGATCAAATTTTCTGTTCAGTTCTGGTCTTTTCTTCAGAAAACCTTGGAAGTCCCCTATTTTATTGAATGTCCATCTTTTTCCCTGAAAGATATTGATCAGTTTTGCTGGGTAATTGATTCTTGGTTGTAAATCAAGTTCCTTTGCCTTCTGGAATATCATATTTCAAGCCTCATGATCCTTTAATGTTGAAGCTGCCAGGTCCTGTGTAATCCTGACTGTGGCTCCATAATATTTAAATTGTTTCTTTCTCACTGCTTGTAGTATTTTCTCCTTCACCTGATAATTCTGGGATTTGGCTACAATATTCCTTGGAGTTTTCCTTTTGGGGTTCTCTTTCAGGAGGTGATTGGTGGATTCTTTCAATGACAATTTTATCCTCTGATTCTTCAATATCAGGGCAGTTCTCCTTTGATGGAGCAGGCTAAAAAGGATTAACAGACAAACCTAAGATCTGAGCTCTAGCTAAGAGCCAAAAATGGGTTAACAGATAAACTGATGCATGAGTCCTTATTAGTAGTACCTAAAAAGAGTTAACAGAGAAACTAAGGCTTGTGTTCTTACAGTAACCAAGGGGGTTTGTCCCTATCAACCCTCACCATCAACAAAGACAGTAACTAGGGACTATTAACCATTAATAACCACTAATATTCCTAGATGACAGGACACCTCAAAACCAGATTTTAAGTAAAGAGATATTATAAACAGAAACCCTCTGGGTCTGACAAGTTTAAGCATGTCTTTAGGAACATGCACAGAAAAGGCCAAATTTGTCCTTAGGTGCACCTTATAATGTGTAAACCCCAAAGCACACCTCCAAGGAAAAAGGTACCCATGTTGGAGGTTTTCTTGGGACCCCAGGAAGTCCAAATTAGGATAAGACCTCCCATGAATCTCCCAAAAGGAAGAGATTAAGATAATGAGGAGACAATCAATTTTTTTCTTTCTATAAATACAACCATCTTTCTTCCCCTATTGGAGACACCTCCCTGGTTCTCACCCTGTGGTCATCAATCTTTCAATAAAACTGGGGAAACTGAGTCACTGAGTCTTGTAATTCTGTGGGACCTCTCACAATCAATTTGATCAATTAAACCCACCCCTACATCATCCTTGATAATTTACTGGTATATAGTTTCTAGACTCTTTTTTATATCAATTTTTAGATTATCTCTCCTGGATCTATTTTCAAGGTCATTTGTCTTTCCAAGGAGGCATTTTACATTTTCTTGTGTTTTTTTCAATCTTTTGATATTTTTCTTGATGGATTCTTGGTGTCTCATGGAGTCATCAGTTTCCATCTGCCCAATTCTAATTTTTAAGGCATTATTTTCCTCACTAAGCTTTTGCACCAAGGAGTTTGACTGCTACTGGGAGGTTCCAACATACACAGGAGTAAATAAAAATAAATTATATTAATAAGTAAAACCAAATAATTTCAAGAGGGAGAGTGTGGCAGGAACTGGAGGAATCAGGAAAGATCTCCTATAGCAAGAGGCACCTGAACTGCGATTAGAGGAAGCCAAGGATATTGCAACATGAAGATAAGCAAGGGGAACATTTCAAAAAGAGGACCATTTGCACAAAGATATAGAAGCCAGAGATGAAATATCTTCTTGTTGGGGATGGGAAAGGGCAGCTAGAAAACCAGTTTCACTAGAATGAAAAGGAGTAATATGAAATTAAGGATAATAATATGAAATGACATTGAAAAAGGTAGACAAAGTCCACATTCTGGTTGGCTTTAAAGACTGGGCGAGGCTTTTGTTTTTTATTTAAGAGACAATAGAAAGCCAATGAAGATTTTAGAGTGTGAGGGTAGCACAATTATATCTGTTTTAGGGTTATGATTGATCATTTTGCATGACAGAGACAATCAGGTAAATTAGGAGGCCATTATATTAGAGGACCTGAACTAGAGTAGAGGCTGTATTGGTAGGAAGAAGCATTTGAGAGATAATGTGAAAGAAACAAGGGTAATGGATATGGTGTTTGAAGGAATAGGAGAGAATTTAGAATTCTTAAATCGTTATGAATCTGCATTACTGGTATTGGTGCAATCAAATGGTCTGGGTAAATATTCTCATATAGATATAGAACAGGGATGATTGCAAGGAAAAAATATTATGATTTCTGTTTCAAGCAAGATGAGCTTGAAATGCCAGAGGACATCCAGGTAGAGATTCCATATAGTTGGTGATACAGGCTGGAGTTCAGAATAAAGATTAGGCTTCTATATACTGATTTGAAAGTCATAGAATCCTAGATTCAGAGGTGGGAAAGACCTTAGAAATCATCTAGTCCAACCCCTTCATTTTACTAATGAGGCAACTTGGGACCCATGAGATTAAAGGACATGACCAAAGTTACACATGTAAAATGAGGCAGAACTAGGATTCAAATCTAGTTCCTCTTTCTTAAAATACAGTATTCTTTCCACTATACCATATGACTGCAGAGAGTTATCTACAAAGAGATGATAATTGAACTCATGGGAGCTGATGAAATCTCCATGGGAAAAAAAGTATGGAGAAGAAAAGAGAGCCAAGGACAGAGCTTTGGGGGATGTCATAATGGGCAAGAAGCAAATGATGAGAATGTTGACTAGAATAGTTATGTAATAGTCAGAAAGAAACAAAAACTGAGAAAGAACACCATTCCTAAAGCCAAGGAAGGAAAAATATCCCAAAGGAAGAGAGAGTATCAACAGCTACAGAATAGTTAAGAAGGATGAGGACTAAGAAAAGAAATAATTTTATTTTGTAGTTTAGAAACAAGTAGTAATCATTTTTGTTAAATTTATAACCATCAGTAATCTTGAAGAAAGCAGTTTCAATTAAATTTTGTGGTCCCAAGCAAATTGGAAGTAATTGAGTAGTGAGTAAGAACTGATGAAATGGAGGCAATTAATATAGAGAATCCTTTATATAAAAGAGAGAACACATTAGGACAATTATTTGAATGAAAGACAAAATCATAATTTTGTTGCTTGCTTTTTTTTAAGCTTAGGAAAGATCTAGGTGTGTTTATGGGCAACAATGAAGGGATAAAGATAAAGAAAGATTTAAGGGGAGAAAAAGATAAAAGAAAAGGTAAACTTGAGAGAGATGGGCTGGAGTGATATAAAAAACCTAGGGGAAAGAAGTAGCCTTCAGTAGAAAAAAAGAGGAAGGGGGAGGGAATGAGAGATGATGAAGGGTAGATTTGAGGAATGGAGTTGGAGAGGTGTTGGCACTAAAAGATACTGAAAGAAATGGAGTAGGAGTGCTGCAGGACAAAGGAGAGAGGAGAGAGTTCTGCATGGTCACTATTTAAATGTGTAATAGAGAATCATTCAGGGAAAATAAAAGGATGGACAGGTAGTAATTAGGGCCCAGTTCAGATTAGCAAACATATATTTATAGTAAATCCAGTCATTGTGATTCCATAACCTCTTCCACGACCATTTTGCATTACATGAGTAAAAATGGAGAAAGATGATAGGAACAACCCAAGACATAATAGCGAAGAGTGTCTGGAAATATATCATTAAAGAAGTTAAGTCATAAAGGGCCAAGTCTACGGAGGGAGGCTAACATATCAGTAATGGATTGGAAGAACAAGGAGGTTGGGAGCTACTGGAAGTCATAGTAAAGGTTAAAATAGATTCAGGAGGGGTAAAACAGGAGAGATTTAAAGATAAAAGGTGGTACCTGAAAAGAGAAACTTCAGAATTCTTTATCATGTCAGTGGAATAAGCTTAGGTTCTGATGAAATGAAAATCATTACCATCTATGTGTGTAAATGGGGTGAAATAAAAGTAGAGGTTATGGAAGTTTAGGAAACTGGTAAACTAGAAGGCAGTCTTCAATGGGGAAGTACTACATATGGTCTAGTCCTCAAGTGTGAACAGAGAGAAAGACTATAGGCCAATTCCTAAACTCCTTCATAAGGACACAATATGAGGAGAAGAGATTTGGAATAAAGGGGGCATTATTAACAGCAGTTAGATTCTAGAAGGTATAATGGAATGACAAAGGATAATATGGACTGTATAGCAGTAAGAAAAAAGATATAAGGGGTGAAATGATAGATTTTTACTTTAGCACACATTGTCTGTAGTGTCTAAATGTGGAGACTGTGCAAGCCCTCATTGTCAATGTTCCCCAAATGTACTAGTGTCTCTACTAGTTGTTAGACCCTGATAGCAGAAGAAGAAAGTAATAAAGCTCCTTGGCACTTGGCTGAACTCATATCTTACACTCTCTCAGAAAGTTCATCTCAAGATATTTGGGAATGAGGCATATACACATGTGTTGTTGTTCAGTAGTTTTTCAGTTGTGTCTAATTCTTTGTGACCCCATTTGGGGTTTTCTTGGCAAAGATACAGAAATGGCTTGCCATTTCCTTCTCCAGTTCATTTTACAGATGAGGAAACTGAGGGGAAAAGGGTTAAGTGACTTACCCAGGGTCTCACTGCTAGTAAGTGTCTGAGGCCAGAGTTGAACTCCAGAAGATGAGTCTTACTGACTCCAGGTCAAGCACTCTATTGAATGGACCACCTAGCTGCCCTATATACACTTAGCACAGGAATTCAGCTCTTAATTCCTGAGCTTCCATAATCAAAGACCTCTATAAAAGTATAGGAAAATGGAAGCTTAAGATATGATCTGGCATAGTGAACTCTTTCAAGAAGGCCATTGGCTGACCCCAGCACCTGCAGTAAATCCTGAGACCTCACAGGAGTAGGGATTCTGCTGTTTCAAGCACACAGAAATCTTATATGGCTTAGAATATATGGGAGAAGATAGACACCAGTGACAGGAAGACCAATTAGGAAGCTCTTACAATCTAGAAGGGTGGTGTTAGAACTTTAAAAAGTGGTGATATGTGAATGACTGAAAAGAAGGGGATAAATGTAAGGGGTGTTGTGGTATTATAATCTAAATCCACATGATTTGAGAACTGAATCGATGTGGAGGAAGAGTGTCAAGGAAGAGGAAAGAATCAAAGATTACTCCAGTTATGAACCTGGGTAACTGACAGGATGATGACACTCTCAGTGGAGATAAGGGAATTAGGAAAAGGGCTTGAAAGAAATGTTATGATTCTTATTTCGGACTCTTAGAGTTCAAGATAATAAAGACTCTGTGATTTGAAATACACAGGGGATCTTTTTTAGGAATCTGTGATCATGAAATACATTCATGAGATCTTGGGTCTCTGAGACCAAACTGTAAGGAAAGGTCATGCAGTGTCAACAATCCTGAAATTTATAGTGTTCTTATATGACTGATAGACAAGCAACAAAACAGTCTACAAAGAATTGTAAATGAGTTTCACACAGGAGACAATGGAGAATCAAATGGTGGGTTTAAGCAGACTACAGCATATACCAGATAAGGAGCACAGTGGAGAGAGTGCTGGTCCTGAAGTCAAGAAGATCTGATTTCAAATCCAGTCTCAAAACATTTACTAGCCATGTGATCCTGGACAAGTCACTTAATTTCTGCCTGCCTCAGTTTCCTCAACTGTAAAATAAGGTGATAATAGTAGCTTCCCATGAGGATCAAATGAGAGTATGTTTGTAAAGTACAGTTCCTAACACATACTAGGTACTTAATAAATGTTTTGTTTCATTCCTTCCCTCCAATCAGGCACTTCAAAAATCTTGGGTAAAAGATGTCATAAAGGGAATGCCTGATCCAAAGAAAATAAGGACTGGCCTCATGAGAGGGTAAAGGATAAAAAGTAGACAGTCCATGTGTTCTGCTAGTACCTTTGAAATGATGGGCTCTTGCATGTTGGGTAGATAAATTTTGGCAAGATCATAGGAAGCCTCATGGACTAAATGAATTCTAAGGTCGCACCTAGCTCCAAATCTAGGATCCTGTAAGCCAGAATTATGAACAAGAGTCACACAGGATGGAGAAGCATGGAAAGATAGTTGAATTGCATTCTGCATCATTGGATACAATAGGCATTGGGGAGTAAAATGTGAGGTCAAACTCTTTTAATGTCAGGATGGAAAGATTGAAAGTAAGATAGACAAGTTTCAAGGGAATCGGTGATCTGAAGACTAAGTGCACAGGACTAATATTGGGGCACAAAAAGGAAAATTAATGTAGAAGCATAATCAGTCTAGGTAACACAAAGGCTTCAATACCTGGTTTGGGACTTTTACGCCCATCCATTCCATTCTAGCATATTGAGAAGCAAGACTGAAAAACCCTGGATTTTGCTCTCCAACTTTTCAGACTTCCATAGTTGTACCTCTACATTAACATGAATACAAATAATTAATGAACTGAGTCCTGAAAAGGCAATTTATTCTTTTGTAAAGGTTGAACATGTTCTATGTATTTTTATCCACGTGGTTTTGCATAAAAAACTTTTCTTCCACAGACAAATACCAAGATAAAAGTCTGTCAAAGTCAGATCAGATTGACAAAACTGGAATTGGAAAACTCAAGTTAATAAGATTTTTATTATATTTGCAAAATGCCAAATACCATAGAATGATCAAATTAAGAACCATGTCTTGGAGTGATTTCTGGAATTTTTTAAAAGGTGAAATATAAGACAGACAACCCATTAAGTGATGGTTAGAAAAGAATGGTTTGCTGGTCAGCTATTTACTCAGTCTTCATTTCATTTAGTACTATGACACCCCTCTCTCTCTGTCTCCCTGTCTCTGTTTCTCTGTCTCCATCTCTGTGTCTCTCTGTTTCTGTCTCTCTCTATGTATGTCTCTATCTTTAATTCCTTTTAAAATAAAAATATTTTCCTATGAAAAGTGATGCCTCTAACCTGAATACAGAGAGAAAGGTTGTTTTCAAGAAAACAGATCACTCCTGCTCTGAACTGGCTGATGGTAGAGAAGAGTACTTGGTGGTCAAGCTTTAAATAGTGTAACTAAATGTCATTAAACTCAGATAATTAATAATAGCTAGCACTTATATAGCACTTTAAGGTTTGCAAATTGCTTTATGCAAGCTATCTCATTTGATTTTCATAACAACTCTTTGAGATAGCTGTTTATTAGTTGTGGTATTAATATTTTATAGATGAGAAAACACAGTTAGAGAGTGGTTAAGTGGCTTGCCCAGAGCCTAGTAAGTGTCTGAGGCAGAAAATTCATACTCAGGTCTTCAGAACCCCAAGTCCAATCTTCTATATCACTGTGACACTCGGATAACAATAATAATAGCTCACATTTTTTACAGAAAATCTGTGGAAGAAATGTAAAGAGTATTGGTGACCTTCATTGATCACTGGCTGTGTGATCCTGGGAAAGTTATTTGACATCTCAGTACCCCTAGATAACTCTATAAGACTCTTAATTCAGAGCTGGTGTATATCTGAATTGTCTCTTAGGGAGCATTCCTCCTTCGTAGCTCCTTACACAGATAAAATCAAAGATCCAATTACACACCATGCAAAAATGAAGAGATTTATAGTCAGAATAATTTATTTCAAATACTTAGTCTGTTGGTGTTAGCTGTATGTGTCTTTAGCAAGTTGCTAATTTTCTTGGAACCTCGGTTTCCTTATCTATAAAACTAAAAATAAAATTCTTGTATTCCTTACCATTCATAAATATTTTTGTAAAGCTTAAAATTCTATACAAACATGAGTTAGAAGCATCATCATCAACTTCATTTTCTCATTGCTTTGTGATTTATAGAGCATTTTAGGTAATTTATTAAGGACCTACTATGTGACTAGAGCACTGTACCCTCAAGGAGTACCCTCATATGATCTTCACAACAGCCTTTAGAAAAAGGAAGGACAATTATTATTTCCATTTTATTGATGAGGTAAGTTAGGTTCAAGAATTTATAATGACTCAAAAGGTCATGTGTATTGTTGGGCTCAGTATTCTTACTCTAAATCCCATGCTTTTTAAACCCAGTTCCACCTTATTCTTTTATTTGTAAAGGAACCCAAAGGCTAGAGAAGTCAAATAACTTGCCTGAGGTCACAAAAGTTGTTAAAAGGGCTTGAATAAGCTAAACCTCCTAATTGTGCTTGTTATTGACTCCTGCCTTTCACCTTTGTTGACATCTTTGTGCCCCCTTCATTACTCCAAAACTTTCTGTCCATTTTTCAGGCTCTACCTATTGTATATTTCCTAGCCACATGATTGGTTTGGCTTAGATAGTCTTAAATTTTAACCAGAGCTAAAATTAGCAGAGTAATCTCCTGAGCTCAATAAAGTAGACCTGAGCCATCTATTTCACAACATAGTCTGTCTGATGACCATCAACACTGCAGGATATTACTCAATACAATTTCAGTCAGACATTTTATTTCCTCAAATTCCCTTCTGAATACCTCTAAGTTCAAAGAAGATACTCTAAAAAATAAAGATAAAGGCATAGAGCAATCACTACTATTAAAATGTTAAGGAAATGTTTCCTGATTTTCCATATCATCAGAAATCCAGTTCAAAAATCTAGTGCAGCCATCAGCATTTTATTTCTACATAAAAGACACAGAAATCTGCATTTAAACTGAAACATTTTGGCTTGATTTTTTGTTATCGATCTACTTTTAGAGACGCAGTATGGTAGAATAGCCAGAGTAATAGACCCATAGGCAGGGAGAACTCTATCAAAGTTCTGCCACAGAAAATGACTAGTTTATAAGCCTGGGCCAGTCATTTAGGTTCTCTTCTTTAGTTTCCTCATCTATAGTAAAGGAATAATCATAGCATCTACCTCACATTATAAACCAAATAAAATAACCTATGTAAAGCAGCTAGGTGGCACAGCAGATAAAGTGCTAGGGCTAGAGTCAGGAAGATCTGAGTTCAAATCTGGCCTCAGGCACTTAGGAGCCATGTGACCTTGGCCAAGTCTCTTAAACCCTAGTTTCCTTATCTGTAAAATGAGCTGGGGAAGGAAATTTGCAAACCACTCCAGTATCTTTGCCAAGAAAACCCCAAATGGGATCAAAAAGAGTTGCAAACAACTGAAATGACTGAAAGTCAACATAAATATAAAGCCTAAGTAATCATTCTATGTACCACATAAAAGTTAATGAGTGATGATAATGACAATAATGATGAAGATGATGTCAACATGGGTCACCTACTTACAGAAGATAGCAGAGCTAGACTTAATTGTTTAGTTCATATAAAGAAAGAGGAAAAAAAAAACCTCACCTTGTTAGCAGGATTCTTCATATATCAGCATGTGCTCAGTATGAGAAAGTCCCTTAAAATGGAGTGTCCCAACGTCAAGCAGAGATCAAATCAAAAATGTAATGAAAATGAAGAATGTAAGAATTATATAACAAAAAAAGAATCATATGGATAAATGCTGTGTTTCTATGAATGACTGATTTCCAAAGGCAGTGTTTGAATTAATGCTGCAAAGAGATTCAAGTAAGCTAAACATCTGTGGGTCTTGGTGATTTACCTTTAAAATAAAATGTGTTGTGTTGTTTGGTTTTTTTCTCTCTCTAGAATTATGTTAGTTGAAGGCAGATTATATAGCTTATTTTTCTCCTTACGGAGAAATAAAAAAAGTAACTCATTAAATTAATAAGATTTTTGTTTTGTTTTGTTTTGCTTTCCATTGCAGGATCTTCATTTTGGTGCCTCTTAGACATCGTCCCTATCAAAAATGAGAAAGGAGATGTGGTACTTTTCCTGGCCTCATTCAAGGATATAACAGACACAAAAGTGAAGCTGACTCCAGAAGACAAAAAGGAAGGTTTGTACAGTTTTGGGAAAACATTGACAGATGGAGTGCATTTTGAGACTGTTTACTATGGGGAATATAATTTTAGTACATCAGCGATAAATATGCCCAATTGTTGACTGTGAAGGTTCAGTCTGCTTATAATCAGTGAATTATGGGATTGTGCTGTAGATTTAGACTTGGGAAGTGCCATGGAAGCCATCTGCTCCAACCTCTTTCTTTTATAAATGAGGAAACTGAGGCCCATGGAGGTGAAGTAACTTGGCCAAGGTCACACAGGTAGTAAGTGACAGGGCTGGGATTCCATCCCAGTGAATATTCCATTGTACCTTGTGGGTACAGGAAACAAGAAGATTAAAAGAATTATCTGTGGATTCTATCTAAAATATTCTACATCGGAATTTACCTTAAGAGAACTTCTTTTATTTCCTCAGAAAAATAGACCCAATTTAAATAGAGATTGGAGTCTAAGGGAGACCAAGGAGGCATCCTATTCAGTGTAATGGAGATTTGTTTCCTCTGCCATTGGAAGTAATTGGGAGGAGATACAGTATTGGCATTTGTAATCATTTGGGACCATTGGGAAAACATTTCAACAGTTTTCACTGAGGTTCTGTCCAGGGTTTTGTGGTTTTTCCCTTATGTCATCATTTTCTTTAGCTCAATAAGCAGCTCAATGGTTTTGCTGCCAGCCAAGAAATTCGTCTCTAAAAAATGCTGATGATGCATTTTTCTAAAGCTAAAAGTTTGTGTTCTGCTCAGGTATACTAGCATACCAGTGACAGGAAGAAGTTTCCTTAAGGGCCCTTGAATGGGCCAGCTACTTGCCTATTGACGAGTCTACTTTCTCGACCTCCAACTCTCTCTAGTTAAAATGTATTTGTCTATTGATGCTTTGTATTACCTGTGATTAAGACCCCCCCCGCCCCCCCCTGCCCAAAATCCCTTCAGTTATCATGCATCCATTTCTTTGTCTTTCCTCAAGCTTTGGTATTTCTAGGAAAATATTCTTAAAGCACATGTGATTGTGTAGGAGCGTGTGTTTCTAATGTTCTCATCCTCATAGATTTAGGACTGGAAGAGATTTTAGAAGGCACCCAGCCCAACTCCCTCCTCATTATTTTACATATGAGGAAATCAAAGTGATCTTCAAATGAAGGTTTAATGATGTTGTACCCCCCCCGCCCCAAATTCAATAAACTCCAATGAGGCCCTATTGACTCCGAAATCAAATATAAAATCCTCTATTTGCCTTACAAGGCCATTTAGAGCCCAGCCCCTTCCTACTTTCCAGTCTTCTTAGGCTGTATTCCTTTGCACATAATCTGCGATCCAGTAACACTGGCCTCCTTTTTCACACAAGATACTTCCATCTCCTAATTCTAGCATTTTCATTGGTTGTTCTCCATGCCTAGAATTCTTTCCCTCTTCATATGCACCTCTTTGGCTTCACTGTCTTCCTTCAAGTTTAACCTTCTGCAAAAGCCTTCCCAGGTCCCCTTAATGTTCTGAGATTATCTCTACTTTAGCCTCCATATGTCTTGATTACACCTGGTTGTTTTGTATTGCCTTCCATCTTAGACTTTGAGCTAATTCAAAGAAGGGACTAGTTAATGGTTTGCTTTACCTTCTTTGTATCATCAGTGCTTAGCACAGTGCCTGGCACATAGTAGGTATTTCATCAATGTGTCTTGACTTCATTCTGACTGACAACCAGGAAGGTTAATTAATCTTCCCAAAGTCAAACAGGTAATAAGGTTTAGAGCTGGGATTTGAACGAAGGCTGCTTCAGTCCAAATCCAGCCCTCTGTGTATAGGATGGGAATCTGTTCTGTATTGTGTTCTACTGAACACCACTCCACCTCCTGAGTCCCCATTAAAAGCAATTGAACAACCATTATGTGTCCTAGGAAATAAGAGCTCTTTAGACAAATGAGGAAGGATAGATTTAGAAATGCCTGATGAGTTGTCTTTGTGCCATCCTCTTCATTTTTGCAAATGAGGAATTTGGAAAACCAGTAGGCAAGAAGGGACTGGATAGACACATAAAACACCTACCTGGTTTTTTTGCACACTATCTGCTAGAATGGGGGGTCTCTTTTTTTCAACAGATTGATAGAGTAGTATCATTGACCTGCTTCACAGGAGATTAGCTGCCAAAGGCAAATACAAACCATTATTTGCAAGCCCAGTGAGGTCCAGCTGATGTGCCAAAGGAGAGGTTCTTCAGAAGAAGGCTGGTTATTTATATTAAGAGATTTTGACATGGGGATTGCTAGCAACTTTGAAAATATGCTCTGACTTCTGGGAAGAATATCTATTTTTCATTTCTAAAGAGAGATGTGAGACTTTGATTTCAATGGGAGGTTCAGACATATTGAATTGGTTTATTGAATATAATACAATCACCCTTCCTGTAGCTATTTAACATTTTCTTTTTTAAAGTAAAAATATTCTGGAAAAAGTTTAGGAGTTTCTACATTAAGAAGCTAGGGGGGCAGCTAGGTGGCACAGTGGATAGAGCACCAGCCCTGGAGTCAGGAGTACCTGAGTTCAAATCTGGCCTCAGACACTTAACACTTACTAGCTGTGTGACCCTGGGCAAATCACTTAACCCCAATTGCCTCACTAAAAAAAAAAAAAAGGTAGGGATATGGATTAGTACCTATGATATCATTTTTATAAGCATTCCTTATTGTTTTTGTTGTTCTTCAGTCATTTTGGTTGTGTCTTGATTCTTCATTTGAAGTTTTCTAGGCAAAGACAGTAGAGTTGTTATCATTTCCTTTCCCAGCTCATTTTACAGAGGAGTAATTAAGGCAAAGTGAATAAAGTGACTTGCCCAGGGTCACACAGCTAGTAAGAAAGTGTTTGAGGCCAGACTTGAACACAGGAAGATGTCTTATTGATTTCAAACTTGGCACTCTATCCACTGTGTCAAGAGCCATTCATTTTTTACAGGCAGCTAAATATCAGTGTACAAAGCACAGGCCTTGGAATCATGCGGACCTTAGTTCTAATCCTGCTTCAGATACTTCCTAGCTGTGAAAACCTGAGCAAATCACTTAATTTCTCTGTGCCTCAGTTTTCCTACTTGCAAATTGGAGATAATAATAGTACCCACACTCCAAAAATTTTCAAGCACTATATAAATGCTAAATGTTTTAAGGAAATGTGAGATAAGGAAAATTCTGTTAGATGCATTTTAGTGATTTATATGGAATTTCTGGTCTTGGAGAGTTTCCTGGGGTACTGAAAAGTTAAGTGACTTATCCAGCATCACACAGCCAGCAACTATCAGAGGCTGGAATTGAAGTTGTCTTCCAGGCTTCACAACTGCTTCTCTGGTCACCACATCAAGCTGGCCTTGTGTAGTCGCAGGATTCTAAAACTTTACAGACCATGAGAGGCAATCTGATCTGACTCAAACATGAAAAGTGTCCCCTCTACAACAAACGACCATCTCCCTTCCACTTAGGACCCCCATGGGTGTCAAGAGAGTTCAGCCTCCTATCTTCCTTGCTACTTTCAATCTTTTCATTGCTCTTAACTTAGTCCCTCTGGGGTCCAGTGGTTTCTATTTTTACTGTTGTGAATTTATGAAATCTGTTTTTGTATATTCTTGTAGATATTTGTTTATGTACCTTATTCTGACTTTGATGAATCCACAGTGTATCCAAGTAAGATCTAACATAAGGTGAGAATAATCAAAACAGAGCAGATTGTTCACATGAAATCTCCAACCTAGCAATGAAGTCAGAAGGGAACAGAAAAGGCTGCCTATTCTTTTTTTAAAAAATTATTTATTCACAAATTGGAGAAGTGTTCAGATGTTTTGAGCATTTATCCATTCAGGAGTGAGTGTTATTGTCATATGTCAATTTTGTATTTACTTATGTATGTATATATATATATATATATATACACACATGTACAATCTATGTATATATGTATTGCACATGTGTTTATTTGTGTACATATGTGCATACTTTATACATATAGAAACATTTATTTATACATCTGTAACATCAGATATTTTTATCAATGATTTTGTTGTTGTTGCTGTTGTTGTTTGCAGAGCAATGAGGGTTAAGTGACTTGCCCAGGGTCACCCAGCTAATAAGTTTCAAGTGTCTGAGGTTGGATTTGAACTCAGGTCCTCCTGAATCCAGGGCTTGTGCTTTATCCACTGTGCCACCTATCTGTCCCCAATCAATGATGTTTCATTGAAATATTTTCCACTAAACCATTTCTTTTTTTTTTACAAGGCATTGAGGTTTAAGTGACGTGCCCAACTTCACACAGCTAGTAAGGGTCAACACTCAACCATTTCCAATGATTAACTGTGTTCATGGAAAACTTTTTTAAGTTTTCTGTAATCACAATTATCCTTTTATAATTCCTTTTCATCCTTATTTGGGTAGCAATTCTTCCCTTAGCCATAATTTTGAAAGGCACCCCCTCCCATTCCCCATTTTTTTCTTTGCTTTGTCTCTCCCTGGTTGATATGTCAAGGTCTTGTTTGCATAACAGAAGCAATTAGAAATGTGTCCTTTTTTATAATTGCAAACAGTTTATGTAGTATTGGAATTAATTGTTCTTTGAATTTTTAATCGAATTTACTTGTAAATCCTTTTGGGCCTACAGTTTTGTTTTCTTTTGCTTTCCCTTGGGGAGTTCATTTATGACTTATTCAAATTTTGTTTTAATATTGGGTTATTTAAATGACCTATGTTTTACTTTGTTAATCTGGTTATTTTATATTTTTGGAAGTAATCATCTATATCCTCTGTGTTGTTTTTTATATAATTGGGCAAAATAATTTTTGATAATTGCCTCTTTTTCGGCAATTGTTGTAGGCTCACCTTTTTTTTATTTTTATATGAACAATTTGCATTTTCAACTCTTCCCTTTTTTAAAAAAGTGATATGACCTTTTATTTACAAGCCACATTTCCATTTTGAGCTCATTGTGAGCTGTCTAAGATGCTGATCTACAGTTAATTTCCATTGAACTCTTTTTCCATTTTTCCAGGCTGTTATTGTCAAAAAAGCAGATTTTCTCCAAGTAATTGATGTTCTTGGATTTATCCAATTCAGGCCAACTGTTTTCAGTTTATTGTTTTTTTTTTATTTATGTTCTGTCCAACACATAATTCTGAAAGCAAACTCTGAGTTATTCTCTAATTCAAAATAATGAAGATTAGATACTTCGGGTTTGTAATATATGTTACTGGTAATGTCAAAGTTTGCAGACCTCTTCTCCAGAGCCCCTGAGATTGTTCTTGCTCTCCAAACTTGAAACTGAGTCAACTCTGACACCTACCTCAAACAAAAATCCAGTTCCTCTTCCTGACTTCTTTCTGTTTTATCCTCATCCTCCCATTCAAAATGGATCAAAACTTGAATCCTATCATCTTTTATTCCTTTCTCATCCTGCTTCTTACCTCTCACTTCTGATTGGTCACTTGGTTGTGTTGGGTTTTTGGGGATTTTTTTTTTTGATTCTTAAAGAAAAATATCTCTTGCTTCTGACCATTCTTTTCCCATCTCTACTCCCACAAATAAACTTGGAATATCTTCTAGTGCCTAGCACAATTATTTACACCAGCAAAATTAATTTAATACCTGGATAGCTACAGTAACCCCAAAATGGGTCTCCTTTCTATGGCAGTCGTCATCTAAAGAGGCAACTACATGTTTCAGGGGATCGATCACCTGGCCTGGAGTTAGAAAGCTCTAAATTCAAATCCAGCCTCAGACACTTATTAGTTGTGCTACCTCAGTTTGTTGTTGTTGTTTTCATTGGCAAAAGGAGGAAAATAATAGCCTATTTTCCAGAGCTATTGTGAGGATTAAATGAAACAATATTCGTAAAGTACTTTCCAAATTTTAAGGCAATGTATAAATTCTGTCATCAGCAGCATGATCATGATGATAATTGCCACTAGTATGATTATTAGTAGTAACTAGGATGTGTTCATCAACAACAAGGGATACAGGCCTAACATTTTATCTTTTCTTGACAGAATGATTTAACCAGTAGCTCAGGGGGATACTGTAAATATTTTTTACTTATATTTAGCAAGTCAGTGATGAATTATCTCAGTATTTCCTACAATTATTGTGGAAAAGCTGGCAGGGGATCTTAGCTTCTGACACAATTAGATGAATTCAACTAGCTGGATTTAACCAGTAGTTATTAATAGTTCAGTGTAAACTTAGAAGGAGGTTTCATTGAGTGACCCAGAAATCTGAGTGTTTGGCCTTATACTCTTTAACTTTTTTTTCCAGTGACTTCAATAAAAACATAAATGATATGCCTATCAAATAACAAACCTAGGAAAGATAACTAATACAATGAATCATGGTTAGGATCCAAGAAAAATACTTGCTTGATGGGCTAGAGCATTGGGCTGAACTGATTAATGAAATGAAATTTTATATGTTTAAGAAATGGAATTCACAAGCAAAAAAATACAGAAGATGTGATTAAACTCTTTTTTGCAAAAGATTTTCAGTTTTAGTGGGCTGCAATTTCAACATGCACCAATAAGATAATGTGAAAGTTAATTTTATATACATACATACATACAAATATAGAGATATAGAAGTCTATCAGTATAATTAGAGCAACTAGGTGGCCCGGTGGATAAAGCACTGACCTGGAGTCAAAAGGATTTGAATTCACATCTCACCTCAGACACGTATTAGCTGTGTGACTCTGGACAAGCCACATACCCCAAATTGTCTTAAAACATCTGGGGCCATCTCCAGGCATCCTGACATATGTCTTGCCACTGGACCCAGATGGCTCTGGAGGAGAGTGTGAGGTTGGTGACCTTGCACAGCCCTCCCTTGCTTAAATCCAATTCAGTGCAAGTCAGGACATTTGTCATAGTCTTCTTTGAGAACAAAGGACAAACAATATATATAGATATACACATGTATACCTATTTGTATCTAATGGTAGCTATCTCTAGGAGAGGGAGGGAGGAAGAAAAGCAAAGAGATTTGCATGATAATTCTGTTGTATATTTGAAAGGAATACCAACTTGTCCATAGTAGATTTACAACCACATGTGAAATCAGCTTTTTATTGTCCTATGTAATGGAAATGTTTGTTTTATTCAATAATTTTTTAAAAATTAATATAAGCTTAGCATCTTGAAGAGAAAGATTAAGTTCCAAGAAGAGAGAAGAGATTGACACGTATGCTGCTCTGGTAAGGACTAATCCAGAGTATTGTGTTCAGTTCTCAATGTCATTGTTTAGAGAGGAGATTGATAAGCTGGAGAGCATCCAGCAATGAACAACCAATATGAAGAGCCTTGACTCCAGGCCATATAAGACAGCTGATGAACCTGGGGAGGTTGAACTTGGAAAAGAGGAAATTTGGGGGACATGATGGCTTTGTTCAAGTCACTAAAATGCTATTATGTGGAAAAGGCATCACTTATTATATTTGTGCCTAGAGAGACCTGGAGTAATGGGTAGAAGGTCAATTGTGACTCAGCAAAAGGGAAAACTTTACAAGTAGTTGGAGCTACCCAAAAGTGGAATGTGCTGCCTTATTTTATAAGTGTATCTCACCTCATTGAATATCTTTAGATAGAAGCTGGATGGCTGCTATTGAAAATTAGGACTTATTTAGGTACTTAGTTTCAATAAAGTGGTTACTAAGGTTATTTATAATCCTGAGGTGCTGAGAGTCTCTCTCATCTAATCTAACATATATTTTTGTTGTTGTTCAATCATTTCAGTCCTGTCCAACACTTCATGACCCCATTTGGGGTTTATTTGGCAATGATAATGAAGTGGTTTGCATTTCCTACTCCAGCTCATTTTACACATGAGGAACTAAGATGAACAGGGTGAAATGACTTGCCCTGGGTCACAAGATAGTAAATGTGTGAGGCCAGATTTGAACTCAGGAAGATGACTCTTCCTTACCCCAGACCCAGCATTCTACCCGCTGTGCTACCTTGCTGCCCATCTAACTTATATGTCACTATTTAATTGATCTTCCTAAAAAACCCTTTTGGTCATTTCCCTCAAAAACCTTTGTGCCTCCCACTGTTTATAAATGAGAGTCCAAATTCCTTAGTTTAGTAGCAAACTTGCCTATTTAAAATATATTCCAGTTTGATCTCTACTTATTTTCCTTCCTGAACTCTTCAATACAGTTGAGGTAGTATAATCAACCTCTAATTAACATATTGGGTTTAAATGGTTGATTTACAAGTGTCCTGTGTCAAATATATGAATAATAACACAAGTTTTTCTAACTATAAAGAAATATTAATTACATTTTCAAAAAAAAAGAAATAGATTGTTTAAATTCAACTCCAGAATTGAGGAGTTAATGAAACAAGCATTAGTGATAACAGTGAATGATGCTTTAAAGCCTTGTGATGAAAAATGCCTTGGGGGCAGCTAGGTGGCACAGTGGATAGAGCAATGGCCCTGGATTCAGGAGGACCTGAGTTCAAATCTGGCCTCAGACACTTGGCAGTTACCAGCTGTGCCACCCTGAGCAAGTCACTTAACCCCAATTGCCTCACCAAAAAACAAAAAACAAAAAACAAAAAGCAAAAAGCAAAATGCCTTGGAGACAAAGTTAATATTCTCTTGGCTATTCCAAATAGTACATCTATTGTCAGATACTTGTATTGCTTCCACTGATGGTTCTATATGGAAATATTCTACTTTGTGATAGAATGACAGCCCCTTTAACTACTATTAGGTAAAAATAAGGATACTGTTAATGAGGTGTTTAGTTGTTGGATCTATCTTATCTTGTATTTCTTAACTGGATCTTAAAGGGAATCTTGGAGGTTTGAAAAATAGAAGGCTTAGATTCATTATACTTCTAAACATCATTATCAAACTGCTTTAATTCCATCCCTTCATGTCCTTGAAGACCTAGAAATATATTGTACCACTATATTGTTGATCATATTTAATAAACATAAGAAATCTATCCACTCAAAGATGAGTTATATGCTAATATAGTAATTTTCTCTACCTTTCCAAATTATTCAGGCAAAATTCTCATATCTAATAGATCTCATGCTTTGAATAGATTGTTTGGCTTCTTTTTTTCTCAAGACAAAAGAAATATAATATTTATGTTAGTGTCCCTATATATGGCAAAGTCTATTTACTAGTATGAGTTTGAATAGCCAATTTTAACTTTACCTGAAATTTGAGCTCTTACCTATCTTGGAATACAGCCTTCTGCAAGTCTTTTTACATCTAAGGATCATTTTGGGCCTTGGGATTATGACCATTCTTTGAAGACTATAGTGTTCCCCATTTTTCTCTGTTTTCTTTCATTCTTCATAAATTCATGACATTTGTACATATTTGACATTGTTCAATGCCATGAATATTTTCTATCATCTGAGTTTTCATGGATTTACTTTCTCCTGGTTCTTCTCCTTCCCATGTGCTCAGTACTTCTCAATCATTTTTCCTGGCTCATCATTCATATCATTCATTCACTAAAGAAGCAATGTAAAAGATATCATCAAAGAAATATTTACAAGGTGGGCTGGACAAATGGAAAGAGCAGTGGCAGAGTATATTTTCCACTTTTATCTTTCAATGGCAAGATAAATTGAATAAGGCTCCCAGCATGCTGAGTGGGCTTCTGTGGTAGACTTATGGGAGTTTATGGAAAAGAGCCACATAATAGTCAGTGATGGATGAATTATGACTTACATAATTGGAGAGAATAAACATATCAATGTCATCCATTTGAATCTTTGAGATCCTCAATATGTCATTATTAAGAGAATTCTCCAAAACAGTTAATAGATATTTAGACTCTACTGTTGATATTAGGTTATCCAGAAGCATTGAGTTGTCAATCAGCATTGAAGGACAATTTTAGTATTTGTACTAGTAGGAAATTTCCTTAAAAGGTAAGTTTGTTTGATCATTACATGTGGGATTTGATAAGTATGGTTACAAATGTAAATGAAGATGAAATATTATTTGACTGGAAATGGAAAAGACTAAAATGACTTGAGAAAGGACAGAGAAAGTACATCCATACAAAGGCTTTTGAGCTAAGAAAAGATAGCAACAGTTTGATTACATCAGACAGAAGAAGAATTTTGATAGAAGAGAGGGTAACTATAGACATAAAATCTGATCAAGCAATAAACAAAAGCGTTGGGGAAGGAAAGAGAAGCCTATCTGAATTTGAAATGATACCAAGAAATAACATAATGTATACTTTACCAAACTGTAGATAAGGTGCTAAGACCATCAGATGTGGAAATTTTATAACTTTCCAACTCATCAATATAAATGAGTAAACTGGCCTTTCAGTGGAAACTGGAGCAAAAAATCTCCCCACAGACTATACTGTCATGTCCAACTTAGTGGCATGTGAAATTGAGCCCTTAGTAGTAATATCTTCATGTAAGATCAGGGACTGGAAAGTTAAAAATACATAAGAAAGGGATATGAAGTAATGTGATCATTAAGAAAGGCAGGAAGTATGATTGAAAAGAATATGAAATTATGAGGATGAACTGGAGAAGTCAAAATGTAGGAAAGATGATTGCAGTGTAACTATAAATTAATTCTGAGTCCCTAGTAAAATACTCAAACACTGAAATCTGTGTGACCTCATTGATTTGGATGTTCCCTCCAACAATTTGACAACTTTACCAAACCTGTCCATCGTATCCTGTGTAACTCTTGTCCCTGTCCTCTCATAAGCTTTCCATCAGACATCAGTCCAATATACTAGGGGATTTCTTCACTTTCTCTAGATATCATGAGAACACTAGTATAGCACTTTGCTACTCACCATAATTCCATCTTCTTTTTTCAATGATGTTTTCCTGACAACATATTTGAATCCAGTTTTTTGAAGTTCTTTGTTATAGGTTGCAGCCATTCACACCCACCATGTAGTTCTCCATTGCTTTCATTTTCAATTCTTCAGTTATCATTATGTTTATGCTGACTATCACAGAGCAATATTAGTAGACTATTCTTATTAAAGTGACAGTTCTTTAGTTTTTGAGAAGATTGGAGTTGCTAAATTAGATTCATGTGTGTGTAGCTAATGGATCCAGGGACCCACCTGGAGATTTAAACTGATTGAATTGGATAAGGCGACTGACTGGATTATTGACTTGTAGTTAACTAGATTGTAAGCACATCTGGCTGGTACTAAAGAAAGCATGATTCTCAGAAGCTAAGAATTTTGAACTTTGACCACCTTCTGGCCCAGTCAACCAATCAGCTTGAAGAACCTCCCATTTCTGGGAGGGGACAGGAAGGAGGACTGAGCCTGTGCAGGAAGCTTGCTCTCTTTTGGTTCCTGACCTGGCCGTGGTGGAATCTAGACTCCAGAGGACTTCACAGGGAAGTTGAGAAAAGATAGGATTGCCGGGTTGTAGGAATTCTATTCTCAATCTTTCTCTTTACTATCTTTCAATAAACCCTTAAAAACTTAAACTTGTTTATCAGTGATTTTAGTCAGTTTCCCCCCCAAAACTGGGGAGGGGGGGGACAGATTAGAACCTACATTTAGAAATTTAAATTACACAATGATAAAACATGTTTGCCAGAAGTTTTAGTCCTTGTCTAGGAGGATATCTAATATAGAATCAAAGTTGAAAGGAAATTTATTGAGGATGGTTAGAAGCTCCAGATGTTCCTGTTTCAAGATAATATTGTACTGGTTAGATGAACCCCTGAAACACTGCAGAGTCTCTTGGAAGATACTCATAACAGAGAAAAAATAATAAACTTATGACACAGCTGAAGAATTTAGAGGTAAATGATTTATGCTGCCTTGTGAATGAGACCATTAAAGAATATGCATGTTTACAGCAGCACATGACACTTTACAAAAAGAATGTGATAAGAAACAGATAAATTTCAAATAAATACAAAAAGCAGAAATTTTAAATCCTTTCCAGACCAAAACACACTAAAATGGTGATAAACTGAGGGAGCAAAGGCAGAATGCACAGATTTTAAAAGGAGACAGTAATAAAATCCTAAATAATGAATAGGCCAAAAAGTGGGGAAAACAATTTGAAAGACAAAGATAACAATGAAACCAGCTTCCAAAAATTTTGGATGTGGCTAAAGGAGTCCCAAGCAGAAAAATAATATCCCTAAAATATAAATTTTAAAAAGGGGGGGGAAAAGAAGGACTATGCCATTAACAATAAGAATAAGAAGGAAAACTTGAAAATTAAAGGAGAAATTGATTAATTGGAAAACGAAAAGCCTACAAAGTGATAAATAGGTATAAATGCAGGTTTATTGGAGCAATAGCAAAATTCATAAATTCTACCCAGAGGAAAATCAAATTACCCAAATAAAAAATAACTAGGTAAAATCACAACAAACCCAGAAGAAATTTAAAAAATTATTAGACAATCATTTACCAACAAACCTAAGAATTCAAAATAAATACTTATCAACAAAAATACCTAAATTCACAGAATTTATATGTGTGTATATATATATATGTATGTATATGTGTGTATAATCTTAGAAGAATATTAAAGTAATTCTAAAGCAAATGTTTTTTTTAAAAACCTGGACCAGATTAATTTTTAGGAGAAACATCATACTTATAATGAGTAATTATTACTGATAATAGACAAACAAATCCCCAAAAATCAGGAAAGAAAATATTCTACCTTCCTTTTATGAGACAAATATAGTTCTAATACCTATGATAGTGAAGTTTAAAGAAGGAAAGAAAAAATCATTATTATCTATTCAAAAACTGACATAATATACTGACTAAAAGATGATAGCAATTTGTCCCCAAAATCACTTACTATAATCATTTCATTTATACAAAGAGGGGAAGAATAATTCGGTATTAAGAAGACAATTGCTATAATTAATCATATTGAAAACAAGCTTCTAAAACTACATGTATTTAGGGTTCTTAAAAAATAAAACTCTGAAAACAAAAGATTGCTTTATGTGAAATGAGAAACTTTTCCAATAAATACATTAGCAAAGCAAAGTTTCCCTTTTTGCCACATAGTCCTAGGAATGCTAGTAATTTCTATGACAAAAGAATAAAATCAAGAGCTTTATGAAAACCAAAGAGAAAAAAAGAATCCATAGATGGCATAGTGATCTGATTACAAATCCTAGGGAATAAGCAACAAAACAACAACAACAACAACAACAACAATTAATTGAGACAATTGTTTCAGTAAAGTTCTAGGCTACAAAATAACCCCACAAAAATCAATAGCATTTCTATATAGAAAGAAAAAATTAAATAGGATAATAGAAAAGGAAGTTTCTTTACATATAACTCACAAAGGCATAAAATATCTAGAAGTTATTTGTGAAAGCACGTCTAATATCTATGTAATCACAAGTATAAAATTCTCCTTAAATAAAGAACAAGATAAAATGCTGGAGAAATATCCAATGTTCGTATTGACCCATGCCAGTGATAAAAATGGCAATGCTTCCAAAGTTAATTCACAGTTGTAGTAGACCAACTATACTAATAAGCCACTTAAAAGGCTAGAGAAAATAATGACAATATGCATTTGGAAGGTTGAAAGATTCAGACTATCAAGGGAAATCATGGAAAAGGTCAGAATAAAAGGTAATAGCACTTCTAGACTTCAAGCTATATTTTAAGGCAATATTCATCAAAACAATTTATTAATAGTTAATTTTTAAAAGTACATCAATGGAACAAACTCAGCAATGAAGAATCAGAAATAATTAAACTAAATAATTCAGTGTTTGACAATTCCCAAAACATAAATCATCTAAGAAAGAATTACTGATTTGACAAGAATTGCTTGGGGGAATTGAAAGGGGTCTTAAAGAAATTAAGCTCAATTTTTTTTAAGTGTGATTGAAAAATGTTTAAGTGATGGGTTGTGTATGTGAGTGATATTGAATCAAGACCAATATCTTGCCCCATATTTTATAACAAATTCAAAATGGATATATGACCTAGATATTAAAGATTATACTATAAAAAATTTAAAAGAGTAGATCATATGCCATTCCCAGTCATTGGCAGAAATGGATTCTTAACCAAACATATGATAGAATCAATTATAAATGATAAAAAATGTCATTTCAATTAAATAAACATGAAAAAGTTTTGCATGAAGATTAATACAACCAGAATAAGACAAGAAATGGGTAAAGATTTCAATATTATCTAGTGTGAATAAAACATTCATGATATATAGGTAAATAACAAAAATATATAGGACAAAATTTCATTCCCTAGTAAAGAAGTAATCAAAAATATAAATTGTTTTTAAATGAAGAACTGCAAGTGATTAACAAACATATGAAATTCTTTTCAAGTTTGTTAATGAGACATGTAAATCAAAATAATCCTGATGTTTCACCTGCCATGGGGGAAAAATAGTAAAGATTACAATAGATGGAAATAGGGGCAGCTAGATGGCACAGTGCTTAAAGCACTAGCCTTGGATTCAGGAGGACCTGAGTTCAAATCCAGGCTCGGACACTTGAAACTTAACTAGCTGTGTTACCCTGGGCAAGTCACTTAAACCTCATTACCCTGAAAAAAAAACAACAATAGATAGAAATAGTTGGTGTTTGGGGTAGATATAGCAAGATGAGCTCAATCGTGTATTTTGGGAAGGCTGTGAATTAGTCCAGCTATTCTGGAAATCAAATTAGAATTCTGGGGAAAGTGTCTTAAAATGTCCATACCCTTTCGCTCATTTTTTCTTTTTTGTGAGGGCAAGGGAAACAAAGAACTAAAAACAAAACAAGTATCCCTAGATTGGGGAACAGTTAAACAAATTGTGATACATAAATAAAATGGAATATAACTATGTTGTAATGAATGTAAACATGATCACTACAAAGAAGCCTGAAAAGACATATAAGAATTGACACAAAGTGAAGTAATCAGAACCAGGAAATCAATAGACATAATGACTATTATGGTAGAAATAGAAGGAACATCCATCAAAAGGAAGAATTCAAATTGAATGGTAATACAATAAAATAATCAAGCCAAGGTTGACTCTGAAGAAGAGATATAAAGAGACATCTGTGTCCACTCCTTACAGAGGTGAGGGACCATGGATGTTGGCATGGCTAGCCCTTTCCAATGGTGTGCTTGAATCAGCTCACAGTAGGTCCAGATAGTTTATTATTGAATTTACATCTCAAATAACCAATTGGTATCAATTAGCTTTTAAAAATATATATTTACTTTGAAGCTATATCAGTAAAAGAAGTATAAACACTTCTCCTCAATAGCTTCGAGGCATATGCTAGCATATACCAACTCTGCTTCTAGGGAGGGTAGACTCATTCTTAGCAGTCTCTATGGAGCATTAATCTTACCAAGTTCATATTCAAAAGAGGTATTCCTGGCAGAGAACTTCTTGCCTCAACTACTGCTGGACTAGAGTCAGGCCAATTACTCTTTGCTTTTCTGGGTATCAATACTGGCTATCAAACTTATCATGGACTAGATTCCTCTACTATAGGATTTCTATGTTTCTGAACACTTAGATAGCTTATTCTTCCACCTTTTGAAAATTGCATGATCATAGCCTGCAAATCCATTCAGCTAAAACAAAAAAGAACAAGTTCTGAAGCTGACACCTATAGTAACATGACCTTATATCAGTCATGTCTAGGAAGAAAGCCAAAGACCTCTCTTATGAAAGCATTGTTTCTCACATTATGCCATCATCCAAGAAGAAATCAGCTGAAGAAAAGAAATCAAAGAAAGAAAATAGAAGGGATTAAGTCAAATAGGGCCTTTCTTATACACCTCAGTTCTAGGGCAGAGCCAAGATGGTTGAAGAAAGGTTGTGCCTCTTCCAGCTGTGAAAACCTGTTCACATATGGCCAAAAATAATGCTATAAGCCAACTCTTGGAGCAGCATAACCCATGTAAGAAAAGAGTGAGACTCTTTTACAGCCAAAGCCTGCTGTTAGGGCTAAGAGGAGCACAGTGCCTGGAGTAGGACCAGCTTTGAGCAGGCAGTGCCTCCAAAGCCTCGGAATCTTCAGCTGCTTCTTCTCAAGCTCCACTCATGTACCGGTGAGGAGGTTCGGCAGTTGGGGGAAATAGCTGCAATCTCTGATGGAACTGGAGGGGGCACCCATGTGCTGAACCAGCAAGCAAACTCTAGGGACAGCCACCCAGTGAGGGATGGGCACAGGCACGCCAAGCTTCCAACCATAGAGAATCAGATTTCAATCAGACTTCTGTTTCTGGGTCAAAGAGAAAGAGGGCTGTGGCTAATCACAGGCCAGGCAGGCTGAGATTGCTCCCAATCACCTCCTGGGCCAAGCTGTAGCTCAGAACAGTGTGTCCTGGAAGCAGTGGTATACTTTAAGATAGAGTTAAAAGACAAGAAATAGGTGGTCATTATGAGTAAGGAGAGAAAACAGCAGACCATCAAAAACTTCTTTGGGGGAAAGCTGGACCAGAATACACCTTCAAAAAAAGATAATAACAAAGTTAAGCTCCTGCATCCAAAACTTCCAAAAAATATATATAAATTGGTCTCAGGCCATGGAAGTGCTCAAAATGGACTTTGAAGAGAAAGTAAGGAAGATACAAGGAAGACTTAGAGTGCTGGAGGAAAGAATGGAAAGAGAAATGAGAGATTGAACAAAAGGAAGCTAGCGACTTTATGAGAAACCAAGAAACAGTAAAGCAAATCAAAATGAATAAAAAAATAGAGGACAATATGAAATATTGCCTTTGAAAAACAGCTGACCTGGAAAATAGATCCAGGAGAGAGAATTTGAAAATCATTGGACTACCTGAAAACCATGACCAAAATAAGAGCCTAGACCTAATCTTCCAAGAAACTGTCAGGGAAAATTGCCCTGATATTCTAGAAGCAGAAGGTAAAATAGAAATTGAAAGAACCCACCAATCACCTCCTGAAAGAGATGCCAAAAGGAAAACTTCCAGGAATATTATAGCCAAATTCCAGAGATTCCAGATCAAGGAGAAAATATTGCAATAAGCTATGAAGAAGGAATTCAAGTACTGTGGGGCCACAGTCAGGATAATGCAAGATCTAGCAGTTTCTACATTAAAGGTCCAGATGGCATGGAATATGATATTCTGGAGGGCAAAGGAACTGGGACTACAACCTAAAATCACCTACCCAGCAAAACTGCATATAATCTTTCAGGGGGGAAATGGGACTTCAAGGAAATAGAGGACTTTCAGGCATTTGTGATGAAAAAACCTGAACTGAATAGAAAATTTGACTTTCAAATACAAGACCCTAGAGAATCATAAAAAAGTAAACAGGAAAAAAGAAATTATGAGGGACATTAAAAGGATAAACTGTTTACCATCTTACAAGAGAAGATAATACCTCAAACTCATAAGAACTTTCTCAGTATTAGGGCAGCTGAAAGGAATATATTTATACAGAGGGGACAGGTATGAAATGAATATGAAGGGATGCTATATGTAAAGCTTTTATCCTTGTGGGGTTTTTTTTTGTGGGACAGGCAGGATGGGGTTCTTATATCTGGGGCTGGATTTGGGCTCGGGGTCTCCTGGGTCCAGGGCTGGTTCTTTGTCCACTGTGTCACCTAGCTAACCCATGATAACATCTTTAAAATAAATTTAAGGGGTAAGAGAAATGCCCTGGAAGAAAGGGAAAGGGAAATGTGGAAGGGTGTATAGTAGTTCACATAAAAAGAAACAAGAAAAAGCTTATGGTGTAGAGGGGGAAATGGGGAAGGAGTGAGGGAGTGAGCAAGCCTTACTTTCAACAGAATTGGCTCAAAGAAGGAATAATATAAACACTCAAGTGGGTACCATAATATATTTTGCCCTGAGGGAAAGTGGGAGGGGAAGGGGAAATGGGGAAGAGGTGAATGAAGGAAGGGCAGATTGGAGGAAGGGGCAGTAAAAAGTAAAATACTTTTGAGGAGGGATAGGGTGAAACAAGATAGAAAATAGAGTAAATATCAAGGGGAGGGAATAGGATGGAGGGTAATACAGTTAGCAATAATAACTGTGAAAGAAATGATGAGCAGGATGCTATCACAAGCAATTATGAAAAATGCAAACCATCAACAGAGGAAGAACTGATGGTATTTGAACACAGATTGAAGTATAATTTTATTTGCTGGTTCCTCTTTCTAAATTTATTCTGTCTATTTTCTTTCACAATTTGACTAATGTGAAGATGTTTGGCATAACTACACATATAAGTCTTATATTGAACTGCATGATTCCATATGGAGGGGTGAGCAGGGAGGGAAGAAGAAAATTTAGAAAAAAAAAGTTTTAAAAAATCAATGTGAGGAAGCGATGAGCAGGCAGATTTCAGAGAAACCTGGAAGGACTTATGTGAACTGATGCTGAGATAAGCAGAATGAGGAGAACATTGTACACAGTATCAACAACATTATTTGTTGACCAACTGTGATAGACTTGACTCTTCTCAGCAATACAGTGGTCTAAGATTATACAAAGGACTCATGATGGAAAATGCTCTCCAAATCAGAAAAAATAAGAACTGTGAATCTAGATGCAGATTGAACCATACTATTTCTAGATTTTATTGTTGCCTTTTTGAGGTTTTACCCTTTTGCTCTTATTCTTCTTTCACAGCATGACTAATGCAGAAATATGTTTAATGTGATTGTACATATATAACCTATAACAGATTGCTATCTTGGGCAGGGGAAGGAAGAAAAGGGAGGAGAAAATTTTGAAACTCGAAATCTTATAAAAACAAATCTTGAAAACTATCTCTACATGTAACTAGAAAATTATAAAATACTTTTTTAAAAAGAGATGAATTTGAAAAATTAGGAAGTCATTTTCCAGGAATTCCAGGAATTTTTGTCTTTTCAAAAGGATTTTCCACTGAATTCCTTTAAAGTTATAGCTCTCCTGTGTAAAACCAATTGATACCTGTTTATATCAGACTGTCCAGGGACTCATCTATTGTACAAAGAGATGCACAGGAGTGGACTAAACTAATTTCTGTTCCTTTCTTCCAAAAAAACAAAAAAAACAATACACCTCAGTTGTGGCCACACCAATGCAGCCAAAGAGGCTTCTGTCTACCACTTTGTTAGCACATGAGAGCCAGTTATTGTATGTCAATACATGCTCCAAAGTCTCCCTAAGGTATTTCAATTATATGTAATTGCAACAGTTCTGAAAATAGTTCCCCCACCCCCTGTTCCAGTTTCTACCATGAGGGGAATTGCATCAGCAGCACTCTGTGCAAACTTTCATAAACTGGGTTCATTAGACTGTTCCCTATTATGTGGAAGGATGATCAGGCTCAGAAATTAACTCATGAGTTCACTAGGTCTAGGGATTCTGTATTCAATTAGTGGTACTAGCTGATTAGACATCTCTTCACTGAAGAGGATGGCCATCCAAAAGAGAATTTGGCCTACAATGTCTTTCAAACTCAGAAAATTATCTCCAAACCGGGGCACTTCAATTGATTCAATCAATTGCTTAAGATCAGAAAGGAACAAACACAAAAAGAGGAAGTCCAAACCCAAGCCCAAGTTATCAGAATAAGACAGGCACATTAGATGCCATGAGCTTATGGCTCTATAGAGGTTATGGTGGCAAATAGACCAACCCATCTCTTTTCTGACCTTTTCTAAGATAGCAGCTCAAAACAGTCCTGAAAGAGTGGAAGAGACGACTTACTCTGAATGCAGTTATTCCCTTTTAAATACCTATTGAGCCATTAGCTCTCCTGACTCTGCAGGCAATAAAGGGACTCTTCATCATATCAAAATACAAGACCTTTAGCTCTGAATTACACATGGCTAGAAGCAAGTCCCAAATCTCCGATGTCATTCCCTAGAGCTGAGAATAGAAATTCAAAGTATGCTCAATGTAATGGCAGCTTTTATTACACTTTATTTTAAAAGTATGGCTTTCTGAGTGATGTGTGTTTGTGAGAAGGAAGGGAAAGATAGAGTGAAAAAAGTTATTGATATAAAAATAAAAGATTCCAATAAACATTTATTTTTTTAGAAAATGCATGAGTGTTGATCTGGAATAGAGATTTTCCAAATATTATTTTTCCTCTCTCTTCATTACTCTCTGGACTCCACTACCAATTCTCTGGAATTTCTCCACCATACCACAACAGTTTCCTCAGACTGTAAGTATGCTTTGATTGGTCAAATCCCTCCAGAAGTTAGTTCCTTTCACTTTTTATTCCTCTCTGTGCTTCCTATCTAATTCACACCATCTTGAGAACAGGGACTGTCTTTCTGCTAATGTTTGTATTCCCAACACTTAACCACAGTACCTGATGCTTAATAAATGCTTAATAACTGCTTCTTGACTTGACTATATAACCAGATGTCTCCTTTTCTACTCACATCTCTTTAATGTCAATGAATAAAAAATATATACAGTATCTGTAGACAAATTTCATAAGCTTAGCAGCAATTGGGATATAGTTTAAGAAAAAAACATAAATTAGGTGAAAGGATAGTTTTATGATGGATATATAGATGTTATCTTTATGCATATAAAGAATTATTTGGCAACTTATTCCTAGTCACATTCTCTTATCAATTCCTTACCCTGAAAGTAAGGAAGAATATTTCTGTGTTTGGCTAATAAATAACTGATGTCAAGAAATATATTTAATTTGGTATTTTAAAGGGGGTAGTAAAGACCACATAGCAAACAGAAACCTAGAGGCCTCTGGATCACAAACATGGAAAAGATCACTTCTTTTTCCTTTGAAAAGAAAGTGAGTCCACTGTCTTCTTTGAATCTCCAAAGGTTTGTAGTTATAAAGAAATCTGGAGAAAACTAAAGAAATGGAGGAGGATTCATTTAAATGAAATAAAAATGAAGGCATATACTGTGAAGTTGGCAAAATGGGTTAGAAAGAATAAGGGGAATTTACCAGTTTATTGCCCTAGATAAAGAGGAATATTAAAGAAAAATTAGGTCTAAAGAAAATATTTCTTATAGATTTAACATTGACCAAAGTAGGGACTCAGGTTTGGTTTGGTTTTGATTTTTTTCCTATGAAAGGAGAAGCAGGTTGGTTTTTGTTTTGTTTTAAGGGAGAGGGGAATTAAGAACTGATTAGGGGGCAGCTAGGTGACATAGTGGATAGAGCACTGGCCCTGGATTCAGGAGGACCTGAGTTCAAATTCAGCCTCAGACACATGACACTTACTAGCTGTGTGACCTTGAGCAAGTCACAACCCTCATTGCTCCGCAAAAAAAAAAAAGTAATTTAAAAGGCATCAAGATGGATTCCAGTATATGAGATAAGTGAGATTATGCAAAAAAGATAGTAATGAAAATATCACATCTCAGAAAATATAATTTATGACAGAATCTCACAATCCATGTTTAATAGATAAGTGATAGAGCATTTATTCAGCACTTACTATGTGCCAGAAACTATGGTAAGCACTTAGGATGGAAATACAAGCAAGCAAGATAGTCCCTACTCTCAAGGAGCTTACGTTGTGATGGTCATGAAATACATAAAGGAAATCTACAACAGAAAGGGGAAGAAATATTCATGCCAGTCATTCTCACAACCTAGCTCAACTCTTGGCTCTCTATCTAACATATTTTCCCACCAAATCCCTACTCAGGTAATTCCTACCCTTCCTTTCAGTTCTCTTCAATGTATTATCTTCCTCAGAATATGAGAATGAGATCATACAATAAGAATGTAGCTAACATTTATATAGCACCTTAACATTTAAAAAGTTCTTTACAAATATTATCTCATTTAATCCTCATAACAACCCTGAGAGTTAGGTGCTGTTATGATCATACATACAGATGAGGAAACTGAGGCACATAGCAAGTAACTGACTTGACCAGGTTCATACTGCTAGTAAGCATCTGAGCCCAGATCCTAACACAAGCTTTCCCAGTTCTGTGCCCAACACCCTTTTGATTGAGCCACCTCATTGCCTAATAATGACAATGAAAAATTGACCTAGATAATATTTAATTTAGATTTTTAAAAGTATGTACTTCTTTTACTAGTTCATCAACCTATTATAAAGGTTTTCCTTGTATTGTGGGGAAAGTATATATGAGTGTCCACCTATTTCCTTTCCCATTTTTTGTCAGGTAGACCATTGGTAATGGGATGCTTCATTTTCAGAAGGCACAAAATATCAACAAGAGGGACTTATCAGATTTCAGGTAAGCCTTCTGTAAAATGGAATAGAGGACAGGAGGCTAGGCCAATAGAAGTCTCCTTTGTCCCCGAGGCACAGAGGCATTCTCCAGAACAATAAAATAAAAAGGTGAGGTTTTGAAAGCAGTCTGGAAAACAGGGTTGGAAACCAAACTCCTAACTAGTGACAAATGCCAGTCTTGATTCTGACTTCTCAAGCCCAGGATGATGACAAAGAGTTTCTTGTCACACAAAAAGCTATTTTTTTATAAATATTTCATCTCATCTTTGTCAGAATCACTTATCTATTAAGTAAAATTTTGTGTTTACTGGGCTTGACTTCTTAAAATAAAGATGGAGTTTCTCTCTTTCCCAAAAGTTTGTCAGAAGCCCTTCTGCTGCTCCCTAAAAGAATGAATGTATCAGAAATCTTGAAGGCCCTACCTGGGCCTACTTAACAATCCACTAAGAAGCAAGAATTCAAACTGTTTACCTGAAGCTATAGGCAAATGGTGTGTTCAAGCCTTTTCTATTTTAAAAAATGAGCCCTAGGGGCAGCTAGGTGGTGCAGTGGATAAAGCACTGGCCCTGGATTCAGGAGGACCTGAGTTCAAATCCACCCTCAGACACTTGACAAGTACTAGCTGTGTGAGCTTTGGAAAGTCACTTAACCCTCATTGCCCCACCCCCAAAAAACACAACATAATAAAAATGAGCCCTTTTGAATTTTAAAGTACTGAGCTAATGCTAGGAATATAATGGAAAATGCAATCTGTCTTCAAGGAGCTTACAGTCTAACTGGAAGTAGAAGTAACTCTATGTTACTAGGTCCCCAATCATCCCAAGGCCCATTTGCCAAGAGCTCCACTTCCTCCTTACCGCAGCACTCTTGCTCTGGCAATGCTGCAGCCCTGCATGCAGCCTTCTCCACTTGTCTGAGTTCTTCCCTGGAACCATAAAGAAGTACCCATGCCAGCCATGCTCACTTCTAACCATGCTCAGCCCCTTAGACTCCCAAGTACTTTTTTATCTTGTTCCCATCAAGAGACCTCCCCAGCAGGCTCCTTTTAGTGGCTTGTCTTCCCCAGGTAAACTTCTTGAGGCCTTCTTTTCATTTACAATGCCAGCACTCATAACAGTGCCTGGCACATAGTAAGTGCTTAATAAATTATTTATCTAATCTAAGTGGGCATCTAGGTGCCATGGTGGAATAGAACTCTGGGCCCGGGGACAGAAAAACCTGACTTCAAATCTGCTCTTAGATATTTCCTAACTGTGTGAGTGTGAGTAAGCCACTTAACCTCTGTCTGCCATGGGGTTATTAACTAGAGGATTTCAAAATTCCCTTTTAACTTGGAAACCTATGGCTCTATACTCTAAATACCATGAGGTTAAGGATCCTGGGCAGCTAGGTGGTACAGTGGTTAGAGGACTAGGCTTAGAGGCAGGAAGACCTGAGTTCAAATCCAGCCTCAGGCACTTACTAGTGTGTGACCCTGAGCAAGTAGCTTAACACCTGATTGCCTCCCCACCCCCCAAAAAAGAAAGGAAATGGCAAACAATTCTGGTATCTTTGCCAAGAAAAACCATAAATGGGGTCACAAAAAGTTGGACACAAATGAAAAACAAGTCCACCTTGTTTTTCTTATAGAGGCAACTAGGTAGTTACAATGGGTGGAGCTCCAGGCTTGAGTCAAGAAGAATCATCTCCCTGAGTTCAAATCTGGCCTCAGACATTTATTAGTTGTGTGTTCCTGGGCAAGTCACTTAACCTGGTTTGCCTCAACCATCTGCAAAATGCACTGAAGAAAATGGCAAACTACTGTAGTATCTCTGCCAAGAAAACACCAAATGGGATCACAAAGAGTCAGACACAATGGAAAAATAACTGAATAGAACAGGGACCCTGTATCTGTTCTAAATTGTGCATATCATCCAGAGCCCATTTGGGTGCTACTGCTTACAGTAAGCCTTAATTAAGATGAATTTGAATTGGCTTTAACACCTGGATCTTTTCTGTAGCTAAAAGAGGAAGAACCATGATAATGCAGCACTCCAAAGGAATTCCAAAGGGCCTTTGCCTTCCTTCTGTGGGGACCAATTTTTAATTGGGGAGTGTTAGCTAAGCGGCTCGCCGCAAAATTGGGGCAAGGAAGGAGACCAGCAGCCTCCCTCAAAACAGAGCAGGATTTATTTAACAAGAATGAACTTAAAACACAAACAGGATCAATAGGATCAAGGGAAAGGAAATAAAATGGGAAAGGGGAAATTATACAACCTGAATAATACCACTGCCCAGGAATCAACTGAGAATACACAGCAGCATCCTGTTGCCTTCCAGCTTCCACCTAGAATTGCACATCTCCTCCCTTCTTCCCAGCAGACCCCAGACAGCTCCCAGCAATTAGCTGGCCACTCCGACAGTCACATGACTGCCCTCACTAGGCTTCCAATCATTATAATTTTGCCAGGCCCATGTAGGCATTGGCGATTGGAAATCGCCAATGATGTGAGTTGCCTGCTCCATGGCGACAGCTACAACCAGTGGGTGGAGCACCATGCTGTTTGCGAAGCCCCAGAGGCCAGTGTGCACACCGAGGTTGTTTTTTTTTTAATTCTAGCCAAAAGATGGGGTCATAAATACCTCAAATAGCAATTAATTCTTTACACTTCATTGCTTTTCTTTGAAATCAGCAATCTTGAGGGACCCAGCAATTCTTCTTTATCAGCATATTGGGAAGGAAGTCCATGAACAGAGGAGAGAGAGAAAGAGAAAGAAAGGGAGAGACAGACAGACAGGGAAAGATAGAGAGAGAGACAGAGACAAGAGATAGTGTGAAAGACACAGAAAAAGTTGGAGGTAGGGCGGTGGGATGAGAGAGAAAAAGAGAGACAGAGAGATAGAGAGAGAGACTGAGACAGAGACAGAATGTGTGTGTGTGTGTGTGTGTGTGTGTGTGTGTGTGTGTTAACCATCAGGTTGCAAAACTACAGATATCCCCTGTTTAAAAACAAATTAAGAGCCACCTATGTTGCTTCTCTGATACCTCCAAAAGATGTAATTCCTGGCTTAGTTGTAGATGAAAAGTGGATACAGACCATGTGTTTGCCTGTATCACAATGTTCTAATTAAACAGCTGGCCCTCCTAAGAAATAGTCTCTGTCTTCATCTCTGCTCTGAATTCCTCCTCTCTTTACAGCCCTCTGGGAATGGCCAAGGTGACTTCTGCTGGTTTCATCACTTGTTTGATTTGTTTGCCACCTATCAAGTAACCCAGGCACTGTCTCCTGGCTCTGGGTCTTTGTCCTGACTCTCCCCCCACCCCCCATACCTGGAATGCTGTCCCTCTTCATCTCTGTTTTCTGGCTTCTTTCAGCTAAAATCCCATCTTCTGGTGGGGAGCTATCTACTTCCCCACCCCCACTGCTAGTGCCTTCCCCTCTCAGACTGTCTTCTGTTTACTTCATATATTTCATGTAAATATCTAGTTATTTGCATGGCTTCCTTCATTAGAATGCAAGTTCCTTGAAAACAGGAACCATATTTCTATCTTTCTTTGTATGCTCAGCACTTAGCACAGTGCTGGACACCTAGGAAATAATTGTTCATTGACTAATGATAAATAAATGACTCAAGGTCATTTTGGGATTGTTGGATTAATACTATTTTGAATAAGAAGTATTTTAGGGTTTCCCCTCTCTTTTAAGTTTTAAGTACACCAGAAACCAGATGACAGAAGTTCAAATCTGAGCTCTAATAACTTCTGTTTGTATGGTCTCAAAAAATGGCACTTGGGTTGTTCATAGGATCACAGATTTGGGGGCTGAAAGGAACCTGTGAAGCCACTCAGTAACAGAATCATTGATGTCAAGCTAGAAGAACCCTTGTAGATCATCTGGTGAAACCTTTTCCTTTTACATTTGAGGAAACTGAGGCATAGATAGGTCAAGTGACTTGCTCAAGGAAAAATCAACCCAGCATTTGAACCCATTTCCTCTGACTTCAAATTCAGTGATTTTTACACTTACTGGCTGGGTGATCATGGGTAGCAAGTGGCAATGTTCAGATTTATGTTTGCTCAAACTCTTTGTACCTTCGTTCTTCCTGCATTGTGAAATGAGGTGAGGTTTTGATGCTCTCTGAGGTCCCATCAGACCCCAAAAGGTGTTTGATTCTCTTGCAAATATTTTGCTGTTCTACTGTAAATTATTTAAGACTCATGGGTGAAATATGATGGAACTTCAATATAAAAAGAATTTTCTTTGGGATTTATGGATTTTCATGAAATGAAAATCTTACCATTACTTCTCTATCAAAACATTCCAAGACTGACTAGAAATGAGGTTTACATCTCTTATTTGAGGTTTTTATGCCTCCGTGCACATTGGCCTGGGGCTCTGCAAACCACACGGTGCTCCACCCACTGGTTGTAGCCATTGCCATGGCGCTGGCACCTCATGTCATCACCACTCACCGACACCTACATGGGCCTGGCAAAATTATAATGATTGGAAGCCTACTGCGGGCAGTCATGTTACTGTCAGAGTGGCCATCCAATTGACAGGGGGCTGGGGCTTTCTGGGATTGGGGGAGGAGAATTGGCCATTCTAGCTGGACGCTGGAATGACAGGAGTTCTGCTGTGTATTCTCAACTGATTCCTGGGCGGTGGTATTTCGTCAGGTTGTATAATTTCCCTTTCCCCATTTTATTTCCTTTCCCTTGATCCTACTGATCCTGTTTGTGTTGTTGTTGTTGTTGTTGTGTTTTTTTTTTAAGTTCGTTCTTGTTAAAATAAATCCTATTTTGTTTTGAGGGAGGCTGCCGGTCTCCTTCCTTGCCCCAATATTGCAGCGAGCTGCTTAGCTAACACTCCCCGATTAAAAATTGGTCCCCACAGAGATTAGAGACATCAATAGCAGAAACATCTTTGGGAATGTGCATAGGGACCCAGATTGAAATGGGGGATTTTTCTTGAGTTCAAAGGGGGCAGTGGAGACAACTACAGCCTACTAGCCTGATTATAAAGATGTAATAAAGTTTTATTGTGGCTTACTATGAAATAATTTTCTGTACAAAGTTTAACTAAAACCAAAGATATTTCTCACAGAATTTTTTTCCAAATCTGAGATCTAATAGAAAAAAACCCAACAATCAATCATAGCACCAAATGGGCACAACCCAGCCAAGTCTACTTAACCCTCTTCTGTGCTTTTGGAAATGACTAACAGTCCAGTTTCTCCCCCTTCTAAGTTTTCACCCTAATGTAAGTTTGAAGATACTTAGAATTGAAAGGGACCTTAATATTACCTAATCCAACTTCTCTCAATTCAGCAAGCATTTCTGAAGCACCTGCTAGGTGCCACAGTCTATGCTAGGCATTATGCCACAAAAAGAAAAATGGAAAAAGTACTCTCAAGGAGCATATATTCTACAAGGTGGTACAAGGTCAGGGAAGGGAGTATGAAAGCAATATATATGTATAAATATCATATATGTGTATAATTGTTTACATACATATGTATATATGCACCTATAAATATGAATAATATCCAAAATGGGATTCTTAGCCTTTTCTGCATCGTGGACTCCTGTGGTATAACTTGGTAAACCCTATGGGCCCCTTCCCACAATAATCTTTCAATCACATAAAATTAAAAAGGAAATTAAGGATATTTTAATACAGTTAATTTGAAAAAGCAAGTTCATACATTTGAAGTTAAGAACCCCTCAAAAAGTAAGACCAGAGTAATAGGGCTGATGAGAAGCACTGAAAAATTGAGAGTTTGGCAAACCCAGTAAAATATGTTGCCATTGGCTGGAGCTTTTTTGTTTTGTTTGTTTGTTTTGCTTTGTTTCGGGGGAAGCAATTGGGTTTAAATGACTTGCCCAGGATCACACAGCTAATAAGTGTTAAGTGGCTGAGGTTGGATTAGAACTCAGGTCCTCCTGAATCCAGGGCTGGTGCTTTATCCCCTGCGCCACCTAGCTGCCCGGGTTGGAGCTTTTAAGGGAACTAGGGATTCCAAGAGGTAAAAGGGGAGGGCATTTTAGATATGGGACATTAGTTTAAAATGTTCTTGAGTATATGACAGGGTTCTTTGAGTATATGTCCCCTAGGGATCTCTCCTTGGTGCTGATCCTCCCAGAACTAGTGTCTCTACAGATAAACCATAAATGGGACGTCTGATATCTTTCTTTCATGTCTGTACCCAGTGCTGCCAAAGGGAAAGAGTAGCCTTGACAGGATTAGAGATTCTTCCCAATCTCTTACAGAAGATAAGGGCTGATATCTTAGGGCTCAGCACCCACATCCAGCAGGTGGCAGCTGGTGCTCATCTGCTGACTCAAAATAGTGAGATGAACCTTTTCTTGTGCCCAGTTGTTTGCTCACTTATCAAGGAAATGGCAACCTTCATTCAGGACCATGACACAGTATCCTAGATGATATAGTTGCAGGGATGATGGATTGTGAAGCAAAGAACCTGAGTTCAAATGAGAGCTGTGTTGCTTCTTTACCTATATGACTTTGGGAAAACTAATCTCCTTGGGCTCAGTTTTCTTCATCTTTAAGATGAGGGAGATGGACTACATAAATCTTACTTCTATCTCCAAATCTAAGATTGTAGGAGGCTACAAAATGATGGATTATGCTGTTAGTCTAGGAAAGTTGGAAATGGTGTCCTATTGAATGACCCTATTCTTCTCAAGAAAGTAGTAAATAGCCATTTGCTTTAAAGGTGAGCCATAAGAGTATAACTGGAGATTGGAGGAAAGAGCCTGCTTGGAACAGTCATTGTGTGAACTAACTATAAAGTATGGAGCAGAAGCATAGAAGTGATGACACTACTGAGTACCTGACCCACTCATTTTTTATAGGCAAAATCAAATCAGAGCCTTAGACTAACTGTTTTAAGATCTTTGGGTGACTACCATTTTGTGGGGCAATATTGTCATTGTCAGCTATTAAACCTCTAAAATAAGAATCAGTTGGTGATCTAGCAGATACCTGATGAAATGTGACATGAAAAGCATTAGTTTTGTCATGAGGGAAAGCATCAAGAAGCATTCGATACTCTTGGCCTCCACATGGTAGAATAAATCCATAAACATCAGCAAATATTAGTTCACAAGGTCCTACTAAAATGAAAATTAGGAGAGGAAGGTGGAAAGGGAGTGTGGAAATCAGAAAAAAAAACAATTATGCTCAATGAGAACAGAAAACATGTTTCATCTATTATTTTATCTCCTCTTGCATCTATCACTATGCTTTGTCTATAGAGTGAAATGATACTCCTTTCCTATCTCTATCTCCTAGAACCCTTATCTTTTATCAAGGCTCAGCCCACATGAAGCCTTCCTGTATAACCCCAGTTGTTAGTCTTTTATTTCTTCCCAAGTTATCTTATACCAATGTATCTATCAATACATCCTAATCCCCCAATAAGGTATAGATTCTCTGTGTGGGGGAATGAATTTTAGCTTTGGTTTTGCCTTCATGCCTTCACTTCCTAGTATAATGCCTTGCACACTCCATACCTCCCCAAAATGCTTATTCAGTCGAATTAAATAAAAGTGTGTTATATGAATAATAAACAAATGATTGAGGGGGGGAAATGAAGAAATTGGCAATTAAATGGATAGATGATGGAAAATAACAAATGAATGCATGGATAAATGAAAAAAAATTAACCCAAATAATTAAGCAAACAAATGAATCAATTAATGATTAAAAGGTGTCCCAAACTGTCCAATGTCTATATTCTTTTGCCTAGAGTCAATCCTTCTGGCAAAATAACCTTGTCAGCTTATGCATGAAGGATGCCCTGCTTGGTATTGGCCTAAGCTTAAAATTAGGTGACTGGGACCCTATTTTTCAAATCTTTGATCAGAACTTATAAAAGACAGAGAACAAGGAGTATTGTTTACTGAACATTATATGCTTAGACAGAAATAGCTCCTTGTTCCATTTTGCACAGCTATGTAGATGAAAGCAGGGCTTTTAAAACTTGACTCTCCTGTAGATTGATTTAGGGAAAAAAGATAAACATCTCTGGGACCATATAAAAACCAAGGTTTTTTTAGGTGTGTAGTGCCACACAATTTCATATGAAAGTTCCCAAGGCCTCTAAGCAAGCTATCATCCTGTGAACTGATGAACAAGAAAAAAAAAAAGAAAGAAATGGGCATATCCTTGCTGAATTTAGCAGGAATTTGCATTTTGATGTTGGCTCTTAAGTGTTTTGATTTTCAGATGTCCTTCCTTCTATAAGCACCCTAACCTTCCATGATATAAGGAGGAAATTGGCTTAAGAAAAATTTGGACTTCAAAAGGACTTGTTTAGCTCCTGTAATCCCATTACAAACCACCTGAATCCCTAATCTTAACTTCTTTTGCTTGAAGTTCAATTTAATAAACTTTTTAAAAGTCTTATAAAGTCTTTAAAAGATTATGTTGTTGCTTCTAATATTATATTATTATTGTGTAAATTGTTCTATTAGTTCTGCTTACTTTACTATGTATCAGTTTATAAAAGTCTTCCCAGTTTTCTCTGAAATTGTCCTTTTCATTATTTTTATGACACAATGATATTCCATTAGATTCACATACCATGATTTGTTTAGCCATTTCTCAATAGGAAGACAGTTCCTTAGTTTCCAAATTTTGGTTACCACCAAAAAAAGGCTGCTATAAACATGATTTATATCTCTAGATCATTTGCTTCCTTTTTGTAACAATTTTCTAAAGTTAAAGGTCTAGTAGTGGTATATCTGAGTCAAAAGTTTGGTACCCTTCAAGGGATAGTTTCAAATTGTTTTGCAAAATGGTGTCCAATTCACAGTTAACTCCACTGGTTCTACATTAATGTGCCTGTTTTCCTACAGCCCCTCCAGCATTTGTAATTTATGTCTTTTATTACCATTTCCAGTAGGATAGTTATGAGGTAGAATGTCAAAGTTGCTTTAATTAGCCTTTCTCTAAGGATTAGTGATTTAGAACTTTAAAAAAAAATTTTTTTGACTATTTAGTTAAGTCAGCAAGCATTCATCAAGTGCTTACTATGTGCCAGATACCTTGCTAAGTGCTGGGGATACAAATACAAGCAAAAAGATAATTCCTGTCCTTGAGGATACTATGGAGAAAGACTATATATATATATATATTTTTTTTTAAGTGAGGCAATTGGGGTTAAGTGACTTGCCCAGGGTCACACAGCTAGTTAAGTATTAAGTGTCTGAGGCCGGATTTGAACTCAGGTACTCCTGACTCCAGGGCCAGTGTTCTATCCACTGTGCCATCTAGCTGCCCCGACAATATATATATATATATATATATATATATATATATATATATATATATATATATATATATATATATATACACATATATATATATATATTTATTTATTTATTTATTTATTTATTTATTTATTTTTTTTGCGGGGCAATGGGGGTTAAGTGACTTGCCCAGAGTCACACAGCTAGTTAAGTGTCAAGTGTCTGAGGCCAGATTTGAACTCAGGTACTCCTGAATCCAGGGCCGGTGCTCTATCCACTGCGCCACCTAGCCGCCCCCGACAATATATTTTTTTAAAGCTGAAAATAAGGTGGGGGTGGGGGGAGATGAAAGTACCTGATGTGGGAACATTTTATTTAAAGTCCAGAGAATCAGGAGTGGAGCCTAGAGAGCAAAGAAGAAGGGTCATATTTCATCCATTACAACTTCTTTTTCATATTCTTGAATATCTATTTTGGAATGCTTTTAGTCTTATAGAATTTAATCAAATCCTTACATACCTTAGAAATGAACTTTTATCAGGGAAACTGGTTGCAAAGATATTTGCTTAGTTACATGTATCCTGTCTAATTTTTATCACATTAGATTTTTGTACAAAAACACGTTTTTAAAATTTTGTATGATAAAAATTCTACATTTTATATTACATGTTCTTTTTTTCACTTATTTAGTAATCCTCTATTTCCTCTTCTAATTTATTCAAGAAGTGACTTTTTGCATCTGTCTTATATTATTTGGAACTTAGCTTAGAATATTATGTGAGATGTTGTTCTAAACCTAATTACTGCCACACTGCTCTCCTGTTTTCTCAAATATTGTTGTCAAAAAGGGAGTCCTTTTCTGAGTAACTAGGGTCATTGGATTTATTAAACATAAATCATACTATGGTTATTGGCTTTTGTGTGTTGTGTATGTAATCCCACCAATTAGCCCATTTTTTAACTTGTACAAATCATTTTAATGATTAATGCTTTTTAGTACAGTTTGAGTTCTGTTACTGAAAGACAGACACTCCCCCACCCCCTTCCTTCATTCTTTTCCCATGACTATGGTTGATTCTTGATTTTCCTTCTTTGCTTTTCTTCATCTCATACCATGTGCTTTCTCCCACTATCTCTCCCTACACCTCCATTTATGATAACGAGGTGGCAAGCTAGCCATTTAACTTCCTTTGGCCTCAGTTTCCTTTAAAAAATGTCAGAGTAGCATGTACTTGTAATCCCTGCCCCTGGGGGAAGTTAGGCCCAATGGATCCCTTGGATTCAGGAGTTCTGAGCTCCAGTGCTGTGAACACTGATCATGTATCCTAACTGTAGCATTGCTCTAATGAGCCCCTGAGAGTGGAGGGGCATTGAGTTACCCAAAGCAAAAGAAACAACCCAAGACAGAGAAATGTATCACTTCCATAACAAGTAACAGTGGGATTTCACCCATCAGTGGCCACTGCAATTTTAGTCCAGGTGAAATAAGGTGATCCAGTCTCAAATTTTAAAAAAGAAAGAAAAAATATTTAGAGGTATAAATCTTCCCCTCATAAATGTTTTAGCGGCCTCCCATAAACTTTGGTATTTTGTCTCATTATTGTCATTTTATTGATGTAATTTTCTTTTCTTTCTATAATTTGTCATTTGACCCACCAATTCATTAGAATTATGTTATTTAGTTTCCTGTTGCTTTAAAATTCTTTCTTTAAAATTCTTTTGATGGATATCACATTTTTCAATATGATCAATAAATTATGTATTTAGCATTTCTGTCTTCTACATTTTATGAGCTTTTTATGCTCCAGCATGTAGTTAATTTTTTAAAAGATTTCATAAACACTTTAAGGGTATATAAATTCCTTTATATTACCATTCAACAATAACCAGAGAACTATAATTTCTAATTTTGCTAAAGTCCTATTTTGGTTTTTAACTTCCTTCTTGTTTATCTTTTGGTTAGATTTGTCTAGATATGAAAGGGGTACGTTGAAATCCTTCCACTATCATAATTTCACTATGATTTACTTCTCTCACCCACACCCCCAAGTCAGTTAGCTTTTCCTTTAAGTACTTTCATGGTATCTTATCTAGTGCATGTAGGTTGATTTATTATGTGGAGTGCCTTTTAGCATAGTATAGCTTATATGCCCTTCTCTTTTTATTTTTTCTATACTTATTATAGACCTATAAAATCATGATTACTTCCTCTACATTTTTGAGTTGAGGTGAACCATAATAGATTTTGCTCTAGTCTCTTATTTTAACTAGGTATGAACTTGTTTATGAAGACTTACTAATAAGTAAGTCTTTGCTGCCTCAAAAAAATAATGACCAAATAAAATTGCAGATTTTCTTCCTCCTTGGTTTTTATTTATTAGCAAAGGATACTGTTTCCCTCCCCAAGTCTTGAGTGGTTGATAAATTTCAGTGGCCTTCTCTTTGCCTCTTTTCTGTCTGTTTTAATGGAAAGAAAGTATGCTCTAAGTATTGATGATTAAACATGCCTTTCCTTTCTTTCCATAAAGAGGTAGTGGTCAATGGGAGCATAATGGTACATAAATCAGAAGCTGTCAATGTGTTTGCTGATATCAGTTCTTTTTTTTTTGTTACAAAGGAACCTTTTGACATGTTATAAAGGTTACTGGATAGTAGCTCTGGTGTAAAAACAAATCAGTAAAATGTTGTTGAAATAAATAAAACAAAATATTCTACAAAACAACATAGCATGTATTTTCTATTAGTTCAGAGAAAGGACCCCGCAATTAATTTTGTTATTTGAAGAAAGTTCCTTGGCCTTTCTAAACCCCAGTTTGTAAAATGAGAGATTTAGATCTTATCTAAAGTTATGATCATTAAAATATGAGTTAGTTCTGAGATTTTATAACTCTGTGATATAGCACAGGGGAAAAGTGCAAGATTTGATATCAGAAAAATCTCTTCCATTTTCTCAGCCTGTTTCCATATGTGAAAAGGAAGAGACTGCACTGGTGGACTCCTGAGGTGTTTTTCTGCTCTAAATGTACACACTGTAATCCAGTGGAAAGAGAGCCATCTGCAGAGTCAGGAAGATCTGAGTTCAAGTGCCACCTCTGAAAAATGCTAGCGCTATAGTTTTGATTTGCCCTGGATCACTAGCACTTAAAAATGACTCTAACATGTCAATATCAACTTCTGTTCATGCCCTAGTGCATTAGGTAACTATGTAAGCCTATAACCTAAATAAGTTTTTAAACTGGTATTGGTGTAGGTATCCTTACAAAATATATAGTCCTTACAAATATAAAATCACAGTTGCACAGTCCTTCTTCCCCTCTCCAAAAAAAAAAATCCTATCCAATGTTCTGACTAGCCCCGATCAAGACGAAAATGTTCAAAGTGAATATTCAGAGTAGGAAATTGTATTGAGGCCTTTTGTTGCCCCCCTCTACTTTTCTCTCCATTACTGTTCATGTTTATTTAGCCCTTAGTGGTTTACAAAGAGCTTTCTAAATCAATTATGTGTAGACATGACCACAAGAGGTAGACAATGAATACCATAGGTTTTATTTTTTTTTTCCTGCTAGACTGTGATTAAAAACATTGAGACTGGAAAAACATTTCTATTTTGGTGAGTGACCATCAAATGTAATATATTAAAACCTCACTAATATATTCTTATAGCTAGGGAGCTGATAGAATGAAAGAAGAAAAAAAGAGCCTGAATGAGTGGAATGAATTTTAAGCTATTATAAAAGAGGTATAATTTTAGCATCATATGGAAGAAGATGAGGGAAATAAGCATTTTAAAGCACCTACTAAGGGTCAGGTACACGGTTAAGCATATTTCAAATATTACCTCTTTTGATCCTCACAACAACCCTATGAGGTAGATACTGTGTTATCCTCATTTTACAATTGAAACTGAAGTAGACAGAAGTTAAATGATTTGCCTGGACTCATACAGCTAATGTCTGAGGCCAGATTTGAACTCAGATCTTCCTAATTTTCATCCCAATGTTTCAGTCACTGTGCTGTAATGCACTTGTATTTGAATCACCTCTTTGATCCTTGACTTCCCATCTATAAAATGGGGGTGGGATGGGGTATGATCTTGGATGAGTTCACACATAAAGCTACTTGCAGTTCTAATTCTGTATCTCATAAACTAATTAGAATTAGAACTACACCACAAAAGGTTACTAAGGAGAGTTACTTATGAGACCCCTACTTTAATAAATAAATGAAACAATGATCTGCACTCAATCATTTGTTCTGGAGCAAATCCCTATACATAAAAGTTCAATATCCAAGAAAGAAAACTTCCATAATTTAGACTATCAGGGTGGAAAAGTGGAAAAATACTGAAGTAGGATTCTCATTTTGTCTTTGCCACTATCTAACACTGTGAATCTTGGGGAATGTACTTAATTAATGTCTCTGGACTTTAGAATCTGCATTTATAAAGTGGATATTTGGACTAGATGAGCTCTCAGGAGAAGGGGCCCTCACAGGCTATGTGGTCCAACTTGTAACTGAACAGAACGTCTTTCTACACCTACCTTATGAAAAAACCACCCAACCTTTTCTGAAAGATTGCTTCTAAAGGGAGTGGGGGAACCAACACTATTCAGAAGCAGCTTTCTGTATTTTTCGGAAAACTGTAATTGTTGAGAAGCTTATATTTGCATAAAGCTAAAATATCTCTCAACAATTTCCAATTCTCATTCCTAGTCCCATCCTTTGGGACCAAACAGGACAATTCAAATTCCTCTTAGACACAGAAGCCCTTCACAAACATGAAAGTAGCCAGCATGTTCTATACCTCAAATTCTGCTCTTTTCTAGTATCTCTAATCCCATGTCAACAACTTTTTGGATATCTTAATTCAATGCTCTGTAGGCATCTTAAACTCACGATGTCCAAAAAAAGAAATCTTTATCTTCTCTGCTTCCTCTCCAAACCCTCCTAACAACTTTCCTATTTCTACCACCATCTTCCCAATCAGTCAGGCCTGTTGATTAACTGACATCCACAACTCCCCACACACACTCATTTCATATACCCATTTTATTGTCATCTCAGTTTTACTTCCACAACACCTCTTATGTATCTCCCTCTCTTCATTCAAAAATGCCTTTGTAGGGCCTTTGCTACCTCTAGACTAGTCTATTGCAATGGCCTTTTGATTGGTCATTCTGATTTGTCTCTTCTGACTCCAATCTATCTTCTACTCAGTTGCCAAAGTGATATTCCTAAAGTACCAGTCACCTTCTCCCCCCAATCAATAAATTCTAGTGCTTCCCTATTACCTCCAGAATCAAATATAAAACCTTTGCTTGACCATCTAAAGCCATTTACAACCTGGTTCCTTCCTACATTTTTCCAGTTTTCATTTTAGATTCCTCTATACACTCTTTGATCCAACTATAATAGTCAACTTATTTCTCACGCTTTTTTGTTGTTGGGTTTTTTTTTTTAGTCATTTTGATTCATGTCTAACTCCTTATAATATCATGTGGGGTTTCCTTGGCAAAGATACTTGTGTGGTTTTGCAATTTATTTCTCCTGCTCATTTTACATACAAAGAAACTGAGGAAAACTGTGTTAAGTGATTTGCCCAGGGTCAAATGACTACTAAATGTCTGAAGCCAGATTTGAAACCAGAAAGATGAGGATTCCTGACTCCAAGCCTGGTATTCTATCCACTGTGCCACCTAGTTGCCCCGATTCTTCACACAGGACACTCTGTCTCCCAGATCCAGGAGTTTTCACAACCGTCACACATCTCACATCCTCTCCTTCCTCACCTATGCTATCTGGATTCCTTTAAGACTTAGCTCAAATTCAGACTTCTGTTAAAAGCCCTTTCCTGCTACCACTCCCACCTTTGAAATTACATTCTATTTATGCTATATTTGTCTTCTGTATGTATATGTGCATAGTTATTATTTTCCTGATATCCCCAGTAGCTCTGTTTTAGCTTTTGTTTATCTCTCCAGTGCTCAGCACAATATTTGGCACACAATAAGTGCTTAATAGGTACTTATTGATTGATTGATCATGGTCTATGATTAAGGCCCCAATCAATAAGACCCTAGGAAAGAACCTTTTTTGGAAAATGGGCAGTGGGCCAAGTTAAGTTCAGAAAAGAGACCAGAGGTGATTTGGGTTTAAGAGAGAATTCTCCCAGACACTAACTCTGAAGGACAAGATTGAATGGTACAGTTGTGTATCAGAAGCACCAAGGAAGTGAACATGGTGACAGGGATAAAGACCATGAATGAGGAATAGAAAGTGACCACAAAAAATGCTACTGAAATTTCTGGCTTGAGGTCATTATTTCTTGCGTAAGGTATGCTATCTGTGATCCCTCCTGGCCTTGTATCAGTTTTTCTGTAAATCAGAAGATGAGCTATTGCTTTTATGATCCACAAATCATGGGCAGCTAAGGAGAGAATGTTACCTGACCAGGTAACTTAATGACTTGTCATTTGGCTTGTTGTTGTTTGTCCTTCATTCTCAAAGAGCCCCATGGCATCAGGGTAATGTCATGATACACTCAATTGGATTTAAGTGAGGCAGGGCTGTGCGAGGTCACCAACCTCACTCTGTCCTCCAAGCCATCTAGGTCCAGTGGCAAGATACATCTAAGGACAACTGGAGATGGTCCTGAATGTTTAAGGCATTTGGGGTTAAGTGACTTACCCAGGGTCACACAGCTAGTGAGTGACTGAGGTCATATTAGAATCTCCAATGAATTAAGGAGAGGTGAGAGAGGGAACAGAAGACAATGGATGGAGAGTTTCTGTTTTTAAAAAGGTTTTGCTTTAGTTAAAGTCCAAGAAATAGATACCTTAAATGGATGTCAAACCTTTATCTAGAGCAAACAACACCTTCCTTGAAGCAACACTTAGGAAATAGGTATTTGTGTGATACTGCTATACTATAATAGATTTTGCAGAATGGAATTTGTCGTTCATGTTTTATATTATTCTTTATGTCAATAATGTTTAAAAATATTTTATATATCCCATGGAACAAGTTCTCTATTTTATTTTAAATCTAATATCAGATAGCTGTAATTACCATTTGTAACATCATTTAAGATTTGGTAATGCCAACCCCTCCTCTCTTCATTTCATTAATTCCATTGACATTCTTGACTATTTATTCCTCCAATTGAATTTGGTAAATATTTTTTGTAATTCTATAAGGCATCTTATTGGTAATGTAGTTGGTGTAGCACTGATTTTCAGATCAATTTTGGTATAATCATTTTACTATATGATGAACACAACCATGAACATTGACTGCTACTCTGATTATGTATGTCCTTAAAAATTTCTGTAATAATGATTTCTATTTAAGTAAGTTTTATGATTAAATAGTTGTGTAGTTAGGTATATTTGTGACCTGATAGGCTAATAGTAATATTTAGTGATTTTTTTGTTGTTTTAAATAGAATTTTTCCCTTTCTTTTACAATTTGAAAGTAATGACAAAGAAAAATAGTGATCTCTGTGGATTTATTTGATACCCATACTGAAGCTATAAATTATCTTGAATAATTTTGATTGCCAATGATTCTCTGCAATTTTCTAAAGAAATTATTTAATTCTCTTCCAATAAAGATTATTTTCCTTCTTTACCTATGTATATGCCCTCAATTTTTTGTTCTAGCTTGCATATCAAGTAGTTGGTCAAATAATAATATAGAATAGCTGCTTAATCTAGATTTTATGAAATTTTCCAGTGTTTCTATGGTAAAAGAAATATTAGCTTGTGTATATGTCCATGTGTGTGTGCATAAAATCATGTTAAAAGCAAAAGGCAGAGCCAAGGTGGCAGATTAGGGGCAGCCACCCAGCTGAGCTCTTCTAATGATATGCTTTAATCTGTATTCAGACAATATCAGTTCAATCTCTAGAGGCAGATAGTTTTTCATCATGAGTCCCTTGGGATTGTCTTGTATCTATGTATTGCTGAGAATAGCCATGCCATTCACAGTTCTTTTTTAAAACTTTTTACTTAGAATTGTCTTTTCCCCCAATTACATGTAAAAACAATTTTAACATCCATTTTTAAAACTTTGTGTTCCAAATTCTCTTCCTTCCTCCCTACCCCCCTTAAGAATAAAAGCAACGCAATATAAGTTATACACGTGTAGTCCTGAAAAACATTTCCACATTAGTCAGTTTAATTCACAGTTCTTTATCATACAATATTGCTGTTACTCTGCACAATGTTCTCCTGGTTCTTCTCACTTCACTTTGCATCAGCCCATGTATGTCTTTCCAGGTTTTTCTCAAGTATTCTGCTTCTCATGTCTTATAGCACAATCATATTCCATTACAAATGGAACAAATTGTTCAACCATTCCCCAACTGATGGGTATTCTATCAATTCCCAATTGTTAGCTACCCTAAAAAGATTGACTATATTTTTTTGCAAAAAATGGTCCTTTTCCTTTTTAAAAACTATTTTTGGGATACAGACCTAGCAGTGGTATTGCTGGATGAAAGGGTATGCACAGTTTTATAGCCCTTTGGACATGGTTCCATATTGCTCTCCAGAATGATTGGATCAGTTCACAACTCCACCAACATAGCATTAGTATCTTGGTTTCTTCATATCTCCTTCAACATTTATCATTTTCCTTTTTTGTCATATTAGTCAATCTGATAGATTTTGTCATATTAGTCAATCTGATAGATGTGAAGTGGTACCTCAGACTTCTTTTAATTTGCATTTTTCTAATAAATCGTAATTTAGGACATTTATCATATTACTATGCAAACTAGACTTTTCAGAAGGTTCAAGATAAAATGAAAGATATAGAGGAAGAAGCAAAAGAAAATGAAATAGAGGGTTAGTAAATATAACTGTGAATATGAATGGGATGAGCTCACCTGTAAATTGGAAGTACATAGTAGAATGGATTAGAAACCACAATTCAACAATATGTTGTTTATAAGAGACACCCTTGAAACAGAAAGATAGACACAGTTAAAATAATGGGTCAAATCAGAATCTAATATGCTTAAGCTGAAGTAAACAAGTCAGGGATAATATTCATGGGCTCAGAAAAAGCAATAATAGACCTAATTAAAAGTGATATGGAAACTACATTATGCTAAAAGGTACCATAGACAATAAAGTAATATCAAAACATTACAGTAAGTTTCTATGATAAAGGTCTCATTTCTCAAGTATATATATTAAACATAGAAATGAGTCAAACTCAGAAAAATAAGAGCCATTTCCCAATTGGTAGTCAAAAGACAGCAGGTCATTTTCAGAATATATCAAAACTGTCTAAAGTCATATGAAAAATGCTCTAAGTCATTATTTATTAGAGAAAGGCAAATTAAAACAACTCTGAGGTAGCACCACATACCTATCAGAAGTGGCAAATTCTGAAGGGGATGAGGAAAAAATAGGTACAGTAATGAATTGCTGTTGTATTCCAATAATGCACTGATCCAACCATTTCAGTAAACAATTTGAAACTATCCCCAGAGGGCTATAAAACTATGCACCCTTTGACCCAGCAATGCTATGACTAGGTCAGTATCCCAAAGGATCAAAATGGAAAAAAAAAAAAGGAAGTGGACTTATGTACAAAAATATTTATAGCAGCTATTTTTATTGAAACAAAAAATTGGAAATTTAGGAGGTTCTCTTTAATTGATGAATAAATGAACAAGTTGTGACATATGACTGATACAGTGTTATTTTGCTATAACAAATGATGAAGGGGGTGGGGTGGTTTCAGAAAAACATGAAAAGAAGCATAAACTGAGTTAAGGTGAAGTAAGAAGAACCAGGAGATCATTGTGTACAGTAACAGCGATGTTGTAATGATGATCAACTATGAAAAACTTGGCTCCCAAGACAATTCCAAAGAACTCATGATAAAAAAGAATGCTATCTACCTCCAGAGAGGGAACTTACAAACTCTGAATGCAAATTAAAATATAAATTTCTCACTTTATTTTCTTGCTTTTTTGCAAATATGGCTAACATGAAAATATATTTGTATTTATATTAAATTTGTATGATTAAAAAGGCAAAATTGATATAATATTGCTTTTCTTCTCAGTGGGCATGGGAAAGGAGTAGGAGAGAGGAAGGGAATCTGAAATTCTCATTTTAAAAGAAAAGAATGTTTAAAATAAATAATAAAATGTGTTTTTTATTTTAATGCAAAAAAAATCATATTAAGAAAAATACTTGATTATATTATCTTTATCACTTTAAAATAATTTCAATCTATTGTTAAATGATTTTCTGAGTATATTGATATAATTTCATAGTTTTATTTTGTTATTAATATGATTGTTTAGGCTAATAATTGTGCTGGTGTTGAACCATCTTTATATTCCTATGGTATTTCATGTTGTGGGTGTTTAATTAATCCTTAATGAAGAATTCCTGATGCAAATTATAGCATATTATAGTAAATATTTAAATATGTATTGTTTATAGCCTTGCCTGATATCATATTCAATATTTTTCTTTAATTTTCATATATGTAATTCTAGATTATAAATGTAATTCTGAAAGGCATCTCGGGGACTATATAGTCCAATCCATTGTTTTACAAATGAGGAAACTGAGGTCCAAGGAAGTTAATTATTTCACTTCAGTTCAGACAGTAAACACCACACTTTTAATTTGACTGACTCCAGTCAGTTCTCCAAACTAGTTTCCTACTGATATTGGTCTTTAGTATTTTTTTTCTTTTTACTTGTTCCTTTCTTGATTTCAATGTCTGGATCATACTTTTCAAACAGGAGTCTGGTAATATTCCTTTTTTATGTAGTTTTTCAAACAACTTTTCAAAGATAGGAAGATATTCTTCTTTAAATATTCGATGAAATATTTGTAAATCTACATGGTCCAAAAGTTATTTCTTTGGAAATTTACTTATTGCCTCCTCAATTTCTCATTTTGAGATTAGGTTGCTTAGATTCTCTATTGCCTGTTTGTTTACTTGGGTATTTTGTGTTTCAGTAAACATTTATTCTTTTCTTTTTAACTTTTCTTCTTTTTTGGCATTGAATTAGATATGGTGAATTCTAGAAATATTCTATATTTCTTATTCACTTGAGAATTCAATCTCATCTTTCATCTTGGTAATTTGTTTCCTCTTTCTATCAAGTTATGGTCATTTATTAATTTGCCTAACATTTATGAGAAGGAAATTTTTGCATTACTTTTCTTTAAATAAGGAAGGTTATTTCAAATGGAAAGAACTAATACAACTATAGATTTGAACAGAGAAACAAAAGGTACTGAAATAGACACAAAGCCTTGTAGAATATTCCAATTATAACCAGATGATCCTACCATTCTAGTTTACTATCAAAACTAAAATGGATATCACATTGCATTTTTATCCATTATCTGCCTTTTCCAATGTTGGATCTAGATGGAAAAAGAACAAAGTAAAACAAAATGAAATAAGATATTTTACTATACAAGGCATGAAATTCAAAGGTTTAAGGAAAACAAAGATTGAAAGTCATCTATAGAACCTAAATAGGTTTCAACTAATGGGCAACTTCATATGATAAAGTGGCCATAAACCATTACTATAAGTTCCAGGATCAAATTTTATTCATTTTTAAAGGATTTTTTTTTTTAGTGAGGCAATGGGGGTTAAGTGACTTGCCCAGGGTCACACAGCTAGTAAATGTTAAGTGTCTGATTTGAACTCAGGCACTCCTGACTCCAGGGCCGGTGCTCTATCCACTGCGCCACCTAGCTGCCCCCTGAAAGGATGTTTTTTTATTCTTATAGACAATAGCCTTTTCTTTTCACTTTTTATTATTATTTTTGGTTCTCAAAATTTCTACTTCTACAATTGTTTGTGATTATTTTTTATTTGATAGGCTTTAAAATCATATGTTCATATGGTAAATTTTTGTTTTTTAAATATATGTTTGAAGATATAAATTTTTCAATAAGGACTGCTTTAGCTACATCCCATAAATTGTGAGATGGTATGTCTTCATTTTCTTTACCATATCTATTTACTATTATTATGATTTGCATATTTGGTCATTCATTTTTAGTGTAAAATTATTTTACATTTAAATTTCTTTCATTTCCCTACTAAATATATTTTTTTATAATTCTCTGTTAAACATCTGCTTTCTATTCTACTTTCCAAATCTATCTGTGAATTCAAGATGCACTAGAGTAGCTCAGGTTTTTAAAAGTCTAGTAAAATGTTGAAAAATAAGCATTTATCTTAGTGTCATTCAATAATTGCATCAGGACTATTTTATATTTAATAATTGACACAGATCTATATTCCAGATTTGCCAACATTCTATTAAAATCCATTATTATCTTCTTTTTCTTTGTGGGGATGTGTTTTAGTATGAAAGAAGCATATTGAAGTCTCCCACAATTACTATATGACTAAATAGTTTTCTTTGCAAATCAGTTTTTTCTTACATTTAGATGTAATGCCAAAGAGTTCATCTGTATTATTGATTTGATTTCATTATCTATGTTTCCTTCTCTTCATATTATCTTTAAATATTGCCTTATATGAAATAATGATAGCTACATTTTTATGGGTTCATTTGGTGCTACATAGATCTCTATGGAGCTCCTTGTTTTAATTCTGTATTTTTGTTTTAAGTGTTTTTCATGCAGAAACATATCAGGGTTTTTCATAGTCCAATTTGTAACCCTATTCCCTTTTGTGGTTAAGTTTAGCCTATACCATCTAACTTTATAATTGTAAAGTGAATTTCTTCCCTTTATAAGATTTTAACATTGTTTTTCAGTTAACATAAGTACTAAATATTATAAAGCTTGCTGTGTTTAAAATCATATGATTTTAAATGACTTCCAATTTAGATGCGTCTTTCTCACCCCTCCAAGCTCTCATCACTAGATATCTTGCCCCAGATTTTTGTTTTATCAGCATTCAGCAACTGCAGCTAATCTTTTTTCTTTTTTAATTTTAAAAATTTTAATGCATTTTGTTTCCCCAATTACATTTTTATTTTTTCCATTTATTTAGAATTTTATTTTTTACCAAATTACATGTAAAAACAATTTTAATGTCTGTTTTTAAAACTTTGTGTTCCAAATTCTCTTCTTCCCTCCACCCACACCCCTTAAGAAGAAAAGCAATTCAATATAAGTTATACATGTGTAGTCATGCAAAACATTTCCATTAGTCAGGTTGTGAAAGAAAACAGACAACAAAAATTTAGAAAAAGGAACTAAAAAAAGTTATGCTCAAACTGGATTCAAACACCATCAGTTCTTTCTCTGGATATGGATTTCATTTTTCATAAGCCCTTCAGAGTTTTCTTGGATCATTGTATTGCTGAAAATAGCTAAGTCATTCACAGCTATTCATTTTACAATATTGCTGTTACTTTGTATACAGCACATTTCACTTTGTATCAGCTCATGTAAGTCTTTCTAGGTTTTTCTGATAGCATCCTGCTCATCATTTCTTATAGCACAATAGTGTTCATCACAATCTCATCCCACAGTTTGTTCAGCAATTCCCCAATTGATGGGCATCTCCTCAATTTTGAATTCAACTTTTTGTTGATCATTTTTTCTTGAAGTAATTTCTTACCTTATTCCATCCTTCTTTCCTTTTCTTAACCCATTCTTATCCCTTACCAATATCCTTATGCCTATCTTGTAACAGGTAAGTATTAGATCACTATAGGGCTCTTTCAGTCTACTTGGATTTATTTACCTTTTCTATCTTTTGACTATTGCATTGGCATCTCAAATTCCACATAATGACAGTTTTACCTGAAGAAGTTCTTAGAACACAATGACATTGTTAAAAATAATTTTGCCTCTAGAATTAGTCTCTCTTTTGCAGAGTGTTATCTAGAGGTAAAATTCATTTCATTTGCTTTTTGAACTATTATAATACATTCTTTCCCTTCATTTATCATCTTTAGTAGTTAGGACTGACATGCCTTGATAAATGAATTGTCTCCTCCTGATCATTTATATTATTCTTTTCCCACTTTACCTAACAGCTCCGTATATTATCAAATATATTTCTTAATAAGTTAAAACTGAGATTTTTCATTTGTTCCATGCAATCTATCAATCTTTACTTCACTCTGTCATCCCATTAATTTCATTAAATTTTTTGTAAATATTCATGAAAATGATATTTTAGATTTTTGTTTCATTGAATTTTGGGAGATAGATGATTCCCAGATTATGGTATTGTCAGCCTCTTGTCTTGAAGGTCAGTTGCTTTGGTTTCAATCACCCTCATATTTTCCTGCAACTTTGTTGTCTTGATTTTGCTGTGATATTTATAATTACATCTATATTTTAGAGTTCTATCTCATCAACTTTTTATAGTACCCAAGATGTTTCTACTTAGCCCTTTTCCTCTTCTCTCTGGGGGAATGGAGCCAATATGATTAGATTTTAAGACTACCCAAAGTATTCTGGATAATATAAATCATTCGTTTCTCTGACTTCCTATATAGGACATAATTTTAGAGTTCGAGGAGCTCTTTAAGGTGATATAAGCCCAATGCTTTTGTTTGACAGATAAGAAAACTGAGACCCAGAAAGATTAAATTATTTGCTGAGTATCATATGTAGTAAAAATGTGGTTTAAACCTCGGTCATCTGATTTGTAATATTCCTCCTTCCCCACACTATTGTTGCTGCTGCTAATCATGATGGTAATGATATTAAAATTTGAAAAGCAGTCATTTGACCTAGTAGTCGATCTGCATTTTAGATTAGGACTTTAACATTTGCAAAGTGCTTTACAAATATCTCATTTTTTTCTTCACAACACTTGTTGAACACTGCTTTTACTCTTGCCACTTTTACAGTGTGAGGCAGGCTTAAGTGATTTGCTCAAAGTCATCCAGCTAGTAAGTGTCTAAAGTCGGATTTGAACTCATGTCCTCCTCGCTCCAGATCTGACACACTATCCTCTCTACCACCTACTTGCCTACCAAGATTCCTTCCATTTCTGAATCTATGATTGTATAATCTATTATTTACCTAGAAATGTCCACAAACTATTAAATATATGAGAATAGATGTTGGATAATGATTTGGCCTAAGAACATTTGTCTCTGAGCTCTGTCCAACATGATTATAATAATAACAAAAAATAATAATAACTGGTTTTTCTTTAATACTTTCAATTTAGCAAAACACACTAAGATATCATCTATTTAAATGTCAAAATATCAACTCTGAGAGAGCAGTTATATTGATTCATCTTTTTTTTAGATGAGGAAATGTCAGCAGCAATAGGTAAGGTGACTTTCTGAAAGCCATATTTCTACTGTAATTGTCTTTTTTAATCATAAAAGTATTTTATTATTTTCCAGTTACATGTAAAGATAATTTTCAACACTTGGGTTTTTTTGTTTGTTTGTTTGTTTGTTTTGGTGTGAGGCAATTGGGGTTAAGTGACTTGCCCAAGGTTACACAGCTAGTAAGTGTCAAGTGTCTGAGGCTGGATTTGAACTCAGGTCCTCCTGAATCCAGGGCTGGTGCTCTATCTACTGCACCACCTATCTGCCCCTCCTTTTCCCTTTTTAATGATCTCTTTTGGATACTTACCTAGTAGTGGTATTACTGGGTCATAAAGTATGCAAACTCCCATAGTCTTTTGGGAAATTGCTCTCCAGAATGGTTGGATCAGTTCATAACTCCAACAACAATGCATTACTATTCCAATTTTTCTTACTGTAATTGTCTTAAGCAGAATTCAAACCAAGTTCTTCTTGATCCAGAGTCCATAGTATCTGTTCTATTTATTCTGCTACTTAATAATAGGTAGTTTTGTATTTTTCCATCTTGCCTCTATACCTTGTTTGCTCTATCGGTTTTCAAGTTCCATTGAAGAAGGCTGATAATTCTGTGTTCCCCACACCACTTCACAGAGTGCTAGACAGAATTCTATCAATTCTTATTGATTCAAATGAATCTAAATCATTCAGTCAGAAAAATTAAAGTGCCAACTATGTATCTACCAAGAACTGTGCTAAGTGCTGAGGATACTAAGAAAAGCAAAAGATAATCCTTACTAGGTAACATTCAAGCAATTGTGTACAAGCAAACTTTGTACAAGAAATATTAGATAGAATGAGAAGACAAAAGACACTAGAATTAAGGAAAATTGAGAAAGATTTTCTATAGAAGGTGTTGTTTTTTTCTGGGACTAGAACAGATCCATACAATCCAGGAAAAAGTTATGAGTAGGGAATGAATGCCAGGCATAGGGGATAGACAATTAAAATGACCAGAGGCAAGAGATGGACTCTCTTGTTTGAGGAGCAGCAAGGAGTAGTCACTGGATTACAGGATACATAATGGGGGTGAGGTATTAGACGTAAATCAACTACCCCTTTAACACCCTCAGAAGCATTGGGCTTCAGACCTTGATGCTGGCATTATCTTGGGGAAGAGACTGGAATACCCATAAGCCAGACAAATGATGTCAGCCTTATAAATAGAAGCTAATAGCAAGAATTGGAGATGATTGAGTGGTTGCACTCTTTGAAAGGACAAAACTTAGGGAGACCCATCATTTTGTTGATTCATGTATTGTTTTATGTGATTAAACTCTGCATACAAGAGCCATGTATCCATATGTGCATAAGTGTAAAAATGTAAATGAAATGAGACTGAGTCCATTAAATCTCTACCATATTGTCATCCATCATGTGAAACTGGGCTTTGTTTTGAAGGCTGTGAAATTTAATCTTCTCGGTTTTTGGAAGTGATTCTTTGGTAGAGTCACAAATACCCATTTAGGTCACAATAACAGCAAAAACATGGAGCAATGACACCCACCTTTGGGAATCTGAGCAGGTTAGCATTATTGGATTTTAAAAGATCCAATTTCTCTGCAAGTGACTTGAGGCAGAAACTATGTTAAATAAATGATCTCATCAGTTATAGTATTCCCTCCACTGGTGTATGCTGTTATGCATCCATGTCTTCTCATCCTCTCCAAACTTTGTCCATTTCCCCCCATTACTCTTCCATAGATGATCCATTCAAAACATGGAAAGCTCTCCCCTGCATTTTATTGCAGGAGTTGGAGAAGCTAATGATCACATTTATTATCAAAGACTGAGAAGAGGCATTTCTCTTGTTATTCTAATGTTTATCTATATTGGAAGATTCATTGTTCAGGTCACTGAGGGATCAAAACTCTTCTGTAGTACTCTTCTTTCACTTTGTTGCAGGATCTAAATAATTCTGTGCTATATCTATAGTGCAATTCATAGAACCTGGTGTAATGGCTAAAGAGCTGTCCTTGAAGTCAGGAACGCCTAAGTTGTTTTCTGTCTTTGGACTTATATTGGCTATGGGACCCTGGGCAAATCACTTAGCCTCTCAGAGAAATCTCTTAAAACTGTAAAATACGAAAAACAGTTTTCATAAATCTGCATAGGTAGATCAATCTATACTTGTCTGCTCTGTGATCTTAAGCATATCACTTGGGTTCCTTTACACAGTTTCCTCATCTATAAAATATCAATACCTTCCTCACAGGGACCATAGCTCTGTACCTGCAAGGGACCTCAGAGACCAGCTGGTCTAATCTTTTTTATCTTTCTTATGGGGAAACTGAAGTGTAGGAAGATGAAAAGACTTCCCCAAGGTCAGTCAGGTAATAAATATTAGAGGTGGGACTTGAGGCCGGATCCTCTGAAGCCATTCCTAGTATTTTTTCATTGTACCATGCTCCTTTTGTATAATAAATAGGGGGTGTTCAAAGTTACAAAAGTGAATTCCACCAAAAGTGGCTCACCATCCTTACCAGGAAGGAAATCACAAGTCTGGACTAAAAACAAAAACAACAACAATGACAACAACAACAACAACAACAACAACAACAGGTTTATTCTACTTTCCTGTGATTTCTGTATCATTGAGAAGGCAATCTTTGGATTTTATGACACCTTGAAATTTTTCTAAGGCCTATAATTGAGATCATATTCCAGCTTCTGCTTTATTTAATTTTTAAGAATGTTTATATTTTTAAATATATGTAAAATATTTTTAACATTTGTTTCTAATAATTTTAGTTCCAAATTCCTTCACTTCCTTCCCTCCCTCATCCTTGAGAAGGCAATAATTTTTATATAGATTATAGATGTGCTGTCATGTGAAACATTTAATTATTAACAACATTGCAAAAGAGAACACAGACCAAAAAACCCAGGAAAAATAAAGAAAATTAAAATTCTTCTTGATTTTACATTTATTGGCTAGTTTCCCTGTTCTTTCATTCATTAAATATAGCCCTTTTCCTTTTTTTAATAGATTTTATTTTGACACAGCAGATACTCTCAACAAACAATTTCTCACCTCCAATCCCAATTCCATTCTTTAAAAAATGCTTTAAAAAATACCTAATAAAATTCTTGCAACTGATAGTACAGGCCAATTTCCAGTTTGGGACTCAATTTGTTAGCATAAAAAATTTACACATATATGGATATATATTTATACATATATAAAATATTTATGTAGTAATATAATTTTAAACATATGGAACCATGTTGCCCATTATGTTTGGCCTACATTTTGGAGCCTTTTAGAATTGACCTTATTGACATTATTATACCTTTGATCATATTGTTATTCTGGTACTTTTTTCTCCACTGTATATAAGTTCATACTTCTCTCTCTCTCTCTCTTTCTCTCTCTCTCTCATTTACATTGGTCCTATTGTATGTCATGGTGTTATATCTAGGTCCTGAATAATATGAATAATGAATCCCATTAAATAGTTGCATTATTCAGATTCACACTACATATTTCTATTGGACTAAAAAAATAATTTATTTTACATAATTATGACTTTGAATAGTGCAAATTTGAATACATATGGCTACTTTAGGGTTTTCATTAGACACAGGAATCAGGACCTCACTGTATAACATTACATTTATATCCTACCACTTAAACTATTCCCAACATTCCCCAAATATTGCATATATATTTTCTTTCTAGGTTTTTGCTATTTGAAATAGTATTGCTATATAGCAAGAGATAAATAGAAATAGATAGATAGATAGATAGATAGATAGATAGATAGATAGATAGATAGATAGATAGGTAGGTAGATAGATGATAGAAGTCATAGATTTTAATGTCATAGATTTACATAAATTCCATATAAATTTTTTATGCTAGACTTTCTTAGAGACTTTTAACACAAAGCTATTTTTCCTAATGTATATAATTATCTTATTTTCTTGCTACATTGATTTGGATTGGACAAAAGCTTTAATTTTCCATGATCAAAATGGTCTCTTTTTTCTTTTATAATTTCCTTTAACATGTATCTTGTAGGGGCAGCTAGGTGGCACAGTGGATAAAGGCCCAGCCCTGGAGGACCAGAGTTCAAATTTGTCCTCAGACACTTGACACTGACTAGATGTATAATCCTGGGCAAGTCACCTAACCCTCATTGCCCCACAAAAAAATGTATCTTGTAATAACAATCTTCTGTTATACAAAATTGTGAATGATACAAACTTTTATTCTCCTTTAAATTTCATGCTTTGATTTTAAATATATAGCTTGTTCATTTTGCAACTTATTGTATTATATGTTTTAAAAGATTACTCTCCACTTTTCCACTACATTGTTTTTTAATATTCCCAGCAATTCATATTTTTCCCATAGGAGAATATTTCTGTTTGACACTCATCAAACACTAAATTCCTATATGTGTTTGGTTCTAATCTAATCAAACATTTAATTAGCAACTGCTGTGTGCAGTGCATTGTGTTGAAAAAAAATTAATTGTCCTTGTTATATTGCCACTGTTAACACAAATTAAATTTACAGCGCACTAAAATGCCTAGATCTTTCTGTTGTTGTTGTTATTTAGTCATTTTCCAGTCACATCTGACTCCATGACTGCTTTAGTGGTTTTCTTGGTAATGATACTGTGGTGGTTTGGCATTTCCTTTTCAAGCTCATTTTATAGATGAACAAACTGAGGCAAACATTGTTAAGTGACTTGCCCAGGGTCACACAGAAAATAAGTGTCAGAGTCTGGATTTGAACTGATGTCTTGCTGTCTCAAGGCCTGGCATGTCATCCACTATTCCACCTAGTTACCCCCTCAGTCCTCTTATGGTGAACTAAACTTATCCATGCCTGGCCCATCTTGTACTTAGGAAATTGGCTTTTTGAAACCAAATGTATCATTTGACATTTACTCTTATTAAAATGTATCTTTCAGAAGACCGAAACAATAACAGGAGATGGTTGACTATAAATTCACCATGGTTCAATGGCAATCATGTCAGGACTAGAAATAAAAGCCAAGAATGAATTCAGTAAAGATGTCAAGAAATGCTAAGACCAAAAATAAGGGTTTCGCTTTACTTGGGAAGTATGAGTAAAGATGGGATAGGAAAATTATTCATGATAAATGGGACAATTATAACATTCAAAAGTAAAACTACTCAATTTTTATTTTGATTCTATTATCTTTATCAAGGCAAATAAAGGACCCATCTTAGGAGTGGAAACTAGATTTTGCCCACCCTATTTTTCTCTCAAAGGCTTCAGTTATATGGGAGATAAAAGCCAGAGTAGACATGTGGCCCTCATTGGAAACCAAAATATGAAGAGGGAAAAGCTATCTTTCTTCATTTTAAAATTATCAGAATCCTTCAATGTACCTCTAACCCTTACTACATACTTCTCTTTCTGCTCTTCTTTTTCTCCTGGTTGAGATATTCAGTGTCTCCCAGGATTGTCTTTCTTAGCCATACCTCTTCCTTATCTCCCAAGTCGAAAATACCATGTTCAGTAATATGTTACCAGCTAATCTGATAAAACTCTTTGTGCTAATGCAGAATAGCTTATAATGACTTAACATGAGAACAAGCAGGGTGAAATAGAAATGCTCTATAGATTTGGGGTCAGAGAACATGGGTTCACATTCTGACTCTGCCAAATATTGGTTAGGTGACCTTGACCAAGGCATTCCAGCCCTCTGGGCTACCATTTCATCATCTTTGAAATAAGACCATTGGATGACTTCAGGGGATGCTTCCAGATATAAATATATGATCCTGTGTTCTTTCCTTAATGAGTGATGTGAATTATAATAGGGTCTTTCTTGTGGAAGGTATCACAATCCAGTAAAAAAAGACCTTTTAATGGCAGCAAATAAAAGTCCTAGAGTAGTTCTTTTTTGTGGGGCAATGAGGGTTAAGTGACTTGCCCAGGGTCACACAACTAGTAAGTGTCAAGTGTCTGAGGTCAGATTTGAACTAAAGTCCTCCTGAATCCAGGCTGGTGCTTTATCCACTGCACCACCTACCTGCCCTCTAGAATAGGAGTTCTTAACCTTTTTTTTGCATCAAGAATCCATTTGGTAATGTTGTGAGGCCTGCAGACTCCTTCTAAAAATATTTTAAATAATTGAAGGAAATGTTAAATGTTTAGTATATGGTAGTGAAAATATAAGTGTAGTGATTTTCCCATCCAATTCACAGACCACTCTCCAATCTATTCATAGATCCAATAGAAAATCTATTCACAGAACCCAGGTTAAGAATTCTGCTTGCTCTAGAGAAAGATGAAGTTGGAAGTGAGAGATTTGGAACATGAAAGCTTTTTGTCATCACTCAAATGACAATCCATGTAGATGACTGGCTACTATTTACATTAAATGAGGTAATTTATGTAAGGCGCAGAGCAAACTTAAAAATATTATATAAATGACAGCTCCTCTAATTATTATTGATTTCTATAAAGCTAGCTATTTTTATACATGAATAAATCATGTCCTCTGTGGATACAAAGACTGAGAGACAGCATGATACAGTGGAGGAACACTGTATTCAGAGGCAAAGGCCTCAGGTTCAAATTGTTGCTCTTTTACATATGAATACTTTGACCTCCTTCAAGTTATTTACTCTTGTCTGGCCTTAGTTTTCCTCCTCTGTAAAGTGAGTGAGTTGGACTCCATGGTCTGTGATATCCTGTCCATCTCTAACATTCTGTCATTCATCATCACCACTATTGAAGTCTTTGGAGGATTTTTCCCAGAGCCTTCTATTTCCATTAAGTTTTCTTCTGAGAATTACTAAAAACTGGAGTCAATTAGTGATTCAGTTAATGGAGGACTGACTACCTGAAGGATCTGTGATTTCAAGAGTGTGGGGAACTCTTGATGTGGGATCTCCCTTTATTTATACATATTGGAACCTCTCCATGACTTCCTAGATAAATTCAAGGGAGTTGTCTGAGACACAGAGGGGCTGAGTTATTTGCCTAGGACCGCAAAGTAAGTGTAAGAAAGTGAATATGGACCCAGGTTTTCCTGGCTCCAAGCCCAGAACTCCACAATTTTACCACACTACTTTCCGTTAAAACTATTTTCAGGGGCGGCTAGATGGCGCAGTGGATAGAACACCGGCCCTGGAGTCAGGAGTACCTGAGTTCAAATCCGGCCTCAGACACTTAACACTTACTAGCTGTGTGACCCTGGGCAAGTCACTTAACCCCAATTGCCTCACTAAAAAAAAAAGAAAAAAAAACTCTTTTCAAATGCCACCTTCCATAGGAAGCTTTTTATCATTATACCTAAAAGAGTAATAGCTTGCATTATACCTAAAAGAGTAATAGCTTTACTTAGCACTTAGTATTGCCATGCATAATGTTAAGAAATTAACATTTATTAACTCATCTGATCATCACAACAACCCTAGGAAGTAGGTGTTAATATTATGTCCATTTTACAGTTGAGGAAACTGAGGCAAAGAGAGGGAAAATGAATTGCCTTGGATTATATATCTAGTTCCTGAGACCAGACTTCCTCATTCCAAGTCCAACATTGTTGAGTCCATTGAGCTCCTTACATGCATTGATGCCTTTTCCCCAAATCAGCTTTTATGTATTTCATCTATAACCATGTATTTACATGGGCTATAAGCTCCTTAAGGGAATGTATTGTTTGGCCTCTGTATTTGTATCCCTATAACCTAGCACAGAGCCCGACACATAGTAGGGGCATAAAAATGATTTTTGATTGATTGCTCGACATATGGGGTAAAAATGAAATGCATGGATTTCTCTGTAGCTGAAGGACAATAGGAATAATGCTGTTGAAGTTTCTGGGCCATGTGGAAAAGGATAAATAGTACTGATACAACTATGGAGGAAGGTTTAAAGACAACCAAATAAATTAAATGTCTGTAAGTCAATAAACATTTATTAAGCACCTACTACTACTCGACAGGCATTGCCTTCTTTGAATAGATTTTCCTCTGGAGATCAAAGGATAGAGTCCAGCTTCATAAGTTGTGAAAGATTTAAAAATTGAATAAGGAGTCAATTGCACTGATGACAGCAATAAGTCTGACAAATATTCATATCTGTCATTTTATGGTACCTTAAAATCTATGAAGAATTTCACATGTCATCTCACTTAAGCCTCACAACAATTCTGTGAAGAAGGTTGCAGCTCATCCCCCTCCCCTTCTGATAGACAGGGAAATTGAGACTCAGGGAGGTTATGACTTGTTCATGGGGCCAACAGCTCATAAGTACATGAAGAAAGCAATGAACACAAGTCACCCTAACACTAGTGATCTAATCCACTGAACCACTGCTGAGATAGATAGATAGATAGACAGATAGATATTTTGAGGTTTGCAAAATGCTTTGCCTTATCTCAGTCAGATTATTCAAAACAGCCTTATGAAGTAGGTACTACTATTATCCCCATCTTGTAGTATTACAATTAGGTGGTTCAGGGGATAGAGCACACTGGTCCTGAATTAATGAATTCTTGAGTTCAAATATGGCCTCAGATACTTTCAAACTGTATGAGTGTGAACAAGTCACTTAACCACTATCTCCCTCAGTTTCTTCAATTGTAAAATAAGGAAAATAATAGCACCTGAATCCTAGAGTTGTGAAGAATAAAAGAGTTAATATTTGTAAAGCAATTAAGATAGTATCTGGCACACAGTCGTGCTTAAGTAAGAAATACTTATTTCTTTTTACTTTTTCCCTCCTTCCTTCCTTATTTCCTCCCTTTTTCCATTTCTCCCTCATTTTCTTCCCTCCTCCCCTTTTCCCATCTTTTCTTTGTCTCTCCCTCCCTCCTTTCTTTCTTTCCTTCCTTCCTTCCTTTCTTATAGATGAGCATACTTAGGCTGAAAGTTTAAGTGACTCACCCATTGTAAGAATCTGAAACAGAATTTAAAGTGAAATCTTTCTAAGTACAAGTCCTAAACTCCAGGACACACTTGCCCATGATATGCTTCAAAGGGTGATGATTTTTATAAAATTGTATCTGCCCCATAATTCCCCACTCTACCTTCTTAATCAGTCACTTCAATTGTCACAGCGAAAGGCTGGCTTTAGCACACCTTCTCCAGAATATTGCTTTCTAAACACATTTTGCTAAGTACTTACTTTAAACTAAAGGGAATTGCTTGAGACATTTAATTTTATGTTTCTGATTTATTTACTCAATACTCAGCAAAAGTGAAGATTATTGATATCTGAGAGCACTTTATCCTTTTCATAAACCCATTCAAACCATCCAACTTACAACAGGAATTTTCTAGGAACAGTCAGCAAAATGTAAACTTCATAAAGTCTCATTTGCTTACAAACTCAAAAACCCATCAGGCCCACATAGATTTCTCATCATATTGCCATTGATTTAGAACTGGAAAGGACTTTGTAAGGAGCTCATCTAGCCCAAACCACTCCTTTGATTGATGTGGAAAATGATGCCAGTGAAATGAAGTGACTTGTCCATGATGGAAGAGGTCATTAGTGACAGTGTCAGGATCTGAACCCAGATTCTCTGACTACATTACTACAGGAGTATTTCGATTATATACTATTCAAATGTTGTGAACTTTTATTAACGATGGGAGGTTGCCAAGTGTATATTTGAGTAGAAATAGCAGTGATTGAGGGCAGCTAGGTGGAGCAGTAGATAAAGCACCAGCCCTGGATTCAAGAGGACCTGAATTCAAACTCAACCTCAGACACGTGACAGTTACTAGCTGTGTGACCCTGGGCAAGTCACTTAACCCTCATTGCCCCACAGAAACAAACAAACAAATAAATAAATAAAAAGAAAGATCAGTGACAAGACTTGGGAGGAAAGAATGGGATGTTAGCCACAAAGAACCTGGAACCCTTCTAAGATTCAGCCCTATAAGATTTCTAGAGCTCTTGGTCTTCTACTCCCTTTCCCACCCTAGATCAATTTTCATATTGAAACCTTTTTCGGTTTGAATCCAGAGTCAGGAGGGAGGGGAGGGTCTACTTTTTCTTGAGTCTGGCCTGTAGTGGAGACTGATACCTCTGCTCCATGTCCTCCTACAGCTCACTCAGAAGGAACTCTACCAGCCCCACCTCCTTGCCATTGAGAAGAATGACTCTCTCTGTTTCATCTCCGAGGGGGCACTGTTCCACATGCTCAGGGAAATATGTTCCTTCTTCTGATGACCATTATATTCAGAAATACATAGTTTATGCACTTCCAAGTCTAAAACACATATCAAAATTACTTTTACTATTGTTTTCTGACTTTCCCTCAGATAGCTGGAAGTTCATGGTGGGAATATAAGCTTCCTGAGGCAGGAACTGTTTCATTTTTGTCTTTGTAACAGAAGCACTGTCTGATATAAAAGAGGCACTTGATAAGTCCTTGTTGAATTGAATATAATATTTTACACACAGTTAATTTTTTTTTTAAATTCACTTATGACCCTTCACTAGAGGTATGCTGCCACCAGGTGGCAGTTAGGTGCCATGGTCACCTACTGAGGTCTATCTATGAGATTTTCCCAGAGTTCCAAAGTGTAAGGCTCTGCTTGAACCCATTCAGATCTATAATCATACATTTCAATTTCTTTTTGTATAAAAAATGAAACCATAGTATTTTAACAAACATCCAAGTGGTTAATTCTTTAGAGAAATTTTTTTAAAACAAATCTTAAGTTAATATATGGATACCTTCCTTTCTTATTCCCATGACACCTTATCCAAACCTTCTTCTTATTCATAGGGTTTTGTTAGAAGGTTAACCTTTAAAATTTACACAGAAATCTTAATTTCCTGTAAAAATCAGGGAGGCAGCTAGGTGGAGGTGGATGACAGTTTTGGACCTGGAGTCAGGAAGAACTTGAGTTCAAATCCAGCTTTAAACACTTCCTAACTATGTGACCTAGATAATGTCACTTAATCACTGTCTCAGTTTCCTTATCTGTAAAATGAATGTAATTGCATTTACCTCCCAGGGTTGTTGTGAAGATTAAAATGCCATATAAAAATAACTAATATATATATATAGAATAAATACATAAAATTTATTAATTATTTAGTTAGTTTATTCTTTTATTAATATTATTATCATTATTTTTTGTTGATAATAAAGTCTTCCCTGAGAACTGATTCTTTTTTCAGCCCAAGGAGTCTTTATAAGAGCCTACTTAAAGGTTTTATTTTTGTTTCTTCCTCTTGTGTTTTACCTTAGGACTATCAACATCCACGATGAGTTCCCAGTTTCCTGGGATGGGTAGGAAAGGTCTTGGCATGGCAAACACAAACTCTACCCCACCCCAAATTACTCTTCTCCTATGATTGAATAAAAGTGTTCTGACCCCTCCCCTTTGGTGGCTTAATCTTCCATACAGTGACTGAAGTCAATCAGTACCAAACCTAGGTTTGCAATAAAAGGGAATGAAAAACAACAACAGAGAAACAAAGGATTCTTCAATCTGAGATTCATGGTTCCCCCAAGTAGTGCACAGATGGATTTCTGGAGGGTCTATTAATTTGGGTGGGGAAAATTGCATCTTTATTTTAAAATAATTTATTTCTTTTGTAATTCTTTGTACTTTATACATCTAAAAGACTGTCATTCAGAAAAGATGTTAATAGGTTATGCCAGATGGCCAAAGGGTTCCATGACATACACCCTCAAGGTTGAGAACCTTGGGTTTAGCACCATCTTTGAAAACAGAACAGAACCATAAATAGAATGTCAAACATGAGTTTTCTTTTGAAAACAGGTATAATACCAGTAAAGAAGCCCCCAAAAGTGTTAAAGATTAGTTTTTCTGGAGATAGACAGGGAGAGGGACGGACAGACAGACAGATAGACAGAGACAAAGAGGCAGACAGAGACAGACAGAAACAGAGAGCCAGAGCCACAGAGAGAGGCAGAGAGGGACAGAGAGAGGGAAAGAGAGGAGAGAGAGAGAGAGAGAGAGGGAGAGAGAGAGACAGAGAGGGAGAGAGGGGGTGAGAGAGAGAGAGAGAGGGAGAGAGGGGGTGAGAGAGAGAGAGAAGTTACTTTGTCAAGCACTAAGGGTTCAAATATAAGCAAGCAAGACAGTTCCTGCTGACAAGAAGCTTCCATTGGGGAAACTGAAAAGGGAGTAGGAAAGGGGAGGAAGAAGGGAATACCAGAGTAGAAACTTGAAGTGGACATAACCTAGAAATGCAGGGTAGGAATATTTCCATGAAAGAAATGGCCTATCAGAGCCCAGGGTTCAGGTTCCAGAGGCAGAATCCAAGGTCCTGATGGGGAAGATGTTGAGATGCCTGCCAGAGTACAGAATACATGGCTTGGCAGCAACCAGAAAATACAATCTGATTCTACTAGTCATGGAAATGCTGTCAAAATACAGTACCCTAGCCAAGTATTTCTATTCTAAGTATTTACTTTTTTTTGCCTATAGTCATAGAAGCAACCATCCTAGAACGTAAGTGATGAAATAAAATAACATCAACTTGGGAATTGTAACCAGGCACGAAAAAAAAAAAATTTTAGTAAAGGATATGGATGAAAGTATAAGTAGAAGAAAGGTTAGCAAGTGAGAACAGGTTGAAGAGGCTTATAGTTAGGAGGCTTGCTTTTGAATACTGAATATGGAATTCAGGGATGTGTGACCTTGGGGAACTAGATTAAATTCTCCTAAGCCTCCATTTGCTCAGTTGTGCTTAGAGGTAGGAATTATTAGGGCATCTATGAAGTCCTTGTTAGCTCATGAGTCTATGACTGAAGAAATTTAACAATGTGTTTCTAGAGGAAAGGATGCCTCAACTGGCTAATCAATCAACATATGGTTTTTGTTTTGGGGTTTTTGTTTGTTTGTTTTGCAGGGCAATGAGGGTTAAGTGACTTTCCCAAGGTCACACAGCTAGTAAGTGTGTCAAGTGTCTGAGACCAGATTTGAATTCAGGTCCTCATGAATCCAGGGCCAGTGCTTTATCCACTGTGCCACCTAGCTGGCCAACATGTGTTTTGCAAGAATCAATTTTGTACCAGACACTATGCTAGGCAGTGGAGATATAGATAAAAAAAATAGATAGTACCTGCCCTTTTCTGAGGGTATATTTTGATCTTCTTTGTCACCACAGCAACTTTCTATGGTCAGCATTTTTTTTTTCTGTTGCCTCATTTTCCAAGCTTATTTCTTGATTTTTAACTCTTTGCTTCCAGGGTGGAAAACTAATCTTTAACACTTTAACACTGTTCCAAGCTTCAGGGGATTTCTGCAATTGATTTCAGAGATACTTCTAGGAATTTAGAAGGTTTTAATTCTTTAATTATTCCAAGGGGGCATGATTTAAGGCGAGGTATGTGTACTACTCTCCTGTACTGTACTTTCATCTGCAAGAAATGGTTGGCCTGCTTTTCTACGTTGGAACTATGAACAGAGTCCCACTCCACTGTGGCTACAAACTCCAGGGTACTTGTGCTCCTACCCCACGTGGGACTGCTATGTCTGTGCTAGGGCTGGGTCTGTTTTGGCACCTGTGCTGTACAGCGCTCCACTCTCACTCTGATGCAAAAGACCTTTCCTACAGACCTTCTAAGTTGTCTTTAGCTGGGAAATGATTTCACCCTGTCTTTTTGTGGATTCTGCTGCTCCAGAAATTATCTTATGGCAATATTTGAAGGTATTTGAAGGGGTCTTGGGGAGAGCTAAGGCAAGTCACTTCCTTTCCTCCATCATCTTGGCTCTGCCCCAGTACCTGCCCTCAAGGAACTTACTTTCTGTCAAGGACAACACATCACTCTGTGTGTGTGTGTGTGTGTGTGTGTGTGTGTGTGTGTATGAGGAGAGTGGTAATTAATGAGCAGTGGCATTCATCCTTTCCCTGACAAATGAGAATATCTATACTTAATAGTGAGCTAATAATAAAATTCTTTATTGGGATAAGGCAAAGAACAACCTGCTACATTCTAGGAGTCCTATAAATTTCAGATAAAGAAACAGAATGTCAGCATCAACTATTTTGAATAGCGATCACTAGTACCCCAAAATGATGTTGTCCAAGTTATTTTCCCCTAGCAGGTCCTCACAGTTTCTCATCAATGAAACAGGGCCAATGATACTTGTACAACTAATCTCTGTTACTTCATCCATGAAATCAGGGACTGCAAGTAAATTGTTTAACAGGACTAATTTCTGTACTCTTATGAGGTAAGACTTTAGGGCAGCTAGGTGGCACAGCAGATAAAGCACCAGCCCTGGATTGAGGAGGACCTGAGTTCAAATCTGGCCTCAGACACTTGACACTTATAGCTGTTTGGCCCTGGGCAAGTCACTTAATCCCAGTTGCCTCTCACACACACACACACAAAAATAAGATTTTATCTTTCAGGCAGCTGCGCAGTGCAGTGGATAACATACATGACATGGAATCAGAGAGAATCATGTTCAAATCCTCCCTAAGGAACTTATTTGTTGTGTGACCCTGGGAAATTCACTTATCTTCTTCATGGCTCCCTTTCCTCATCTGTAAGATGGGGGAAATAATAGCACCTACCTCAGGGTTGTTATGGGGATCAAATGAGAATATAGAGTGCTGGAAACACCTTAAATAGGTCAATAAATGGTTTATGTTTTTATCTAAAGATAATTACAGCTGATCTCTACTGGTGATCTGGTGATCAATCCTTGGGTTGGATGTGCTCTGCATTTTCTCTATTTACTAAGCAAACTTCTGATCTGCATTAAATTGCCCTACAGGGATAATAGTGGCTGACCTAACTGATCTAGCCTTCTCTGGAAGTTCTAACCCTCCCTAGGAATGATGGGATTGGTATTCCAGTCATGAAGAATGAAGCAATCTCTAGGACCTAATCATCCCTGTGTAAACTAATAACAATGTTTTCCAAGACCAGCAAAGTTTCAAACCCTGAAATAGACTTGGAAGGCATAGCTTGCCAACCTTCTCATTACATTGCTACATACACTGTTCCTTCTTCCCTCAATAGGAGTTTTCTACTCCGCATGCAAATTTACCTGAAATCATTTACTTCTAGAAGAAGATTCTGTGTATAAACGCAAAAGACAGGAGTCCTCTGTGGGCCTGGACAATTAGACAGTCAAAGACAACATCTTCATGTTTTGTAGCATAGGGAAGTCAGTCTATTGGTCTCTGCTCTATTTCTATTCCTCCCACTAACAATAAAGTAAAAATGGACTCTCAAAAGTGATCCACTTTGTGGTTTCTATGCTGCTATTGCAAGTTCAAGTTTAGAATAACATATAGTACACAGAGTAATGCAGTTGGCTTCAGGAGGCCCTGAGTTCAAATCTTACTTCTGATACTTATTAGCTATGTGACATTAGACAGGTTGCCTTATGTTACTTCTCTGAGGCTCCATTTCACCATTTGTAAGTTTAGAATGATAAAACTTATTCTATGTGCCTCATCAGACAGCTGTAAGGAATACATTTGGTTAAGATTTCAAGTGTTCCTGGGGCAGCTAGGTGGCACACTGGCCCTGCATTCAGGAAAACCTGAGTTCAAATCTGGCCTCAGACACTTGATACTTACTAGCTGTGTGACCCTGGGCAAGTCACTTAACCCTCATTGCCCCACCAAAAACAAAATATTTCAACTGTTCTTTAAAGATTAAGCAGTTCGTGGTAGTTATTATTTTTAGTAATTCTGAATTAATATCACAATATAACAGTATAATACATAATGTTATAATTGAATGTATAACATTATTTTAATAATAATTTAATCTGTAACATCTTACATTTTATAACATAAAAGCTCCTGTATATTAGAGTGGTTATGAAGCCCCAAGAACCTGGAGTCGGGTAGACTTAAGTTTAAATCCAGCCTCAGGCACTTACTAGCTATGTGGTGCTTGGCAAGTTCCTTAAACTTTGTTTCCTGGTTCCTTAATTCTAAAAAGTAGAAAATAATAGTGCCTATCTCACACAATTGTGATGATCAAAATGAAATCATATTTGGAAAGTGCTTAGCACAAAATCTGGCACATAGCAGGTATTATATATACAATTATCAGCATTGTCATTGCTTTAGACAGTGGGAATAACTTTTTTAAGTCACTTAGATTGTACTCAGAGCTGGGGGGAATGATTATTCAAAGAACTCTTGGAAGATCATAGGATCATAGATTTAGGGTTAGAAGGGACTTCAGAGACTATCCACTCTATTCCTTCATTTTGCAGATAAAGAAACTGAGGCCAGAGAGGTGAAGAACTTGCCAAGAGTCACAGAGGTAGAGGAGCATTTGAACCCAAATGCTGTGATTCCAAATCCATCATCCTTAAGATTTAGGATGGAAGGTTTTTGGTCAAGGGCCATGATGTGCATTATTCTATAGCGGCCCCAAAACTACCCATCTCAGAAGAATCATCTTCTAAATACAAATTACAAAACCACTAGTTAGTTCAGTGGGATGGAGTGGAGGATGGAAGAAACATAAATTATTCCTATTCAAAACTTGGTTTTGTTAAGACATACATACATACAAACCAAAACAAATAAAAAGTGCAAACATACACATAAACATGAAGAAAAAAACACCAGTGTTTGTATTTCAATGTTTTCCCAACATGTTGCATTTTTTCATTTAAATAATAGTCTATTTGCAAATAAGATAAATATTGGGGAATAAAGACTGGTGTTCCAGAGAAGTCTTAACCTCCTAATATCTCTCAGCTAACCATGTTTCTTCAAATGGGCTTGGCATCAAAAAGTCTAGATTTGGAATCTTGCCTGAAATATTGTGGGACACTAGACAAGACAGAAACTATCTGTGCCTCAATCTTCTCATCCATAAAATGAGTGAGTCATATTCAATGAACTCTATGGTGCCTTGCAGCTCTAAATCCATGGTCCTACAAAATGGAAAGTGATCCTAATTGAAGTGGAACTTGGGAGGTGACACATCCTTTGGGGGGGAGGGGCTGAAAACACACCTATGTGAAATAGATGCATCAAATTGGCATGGTGTGTGCAGACTCCAATAGACCCACTCTTTGCGCTTAATGAGTGTTGTTTTTCTACAGACAAAGCCAAAGGAAGAGGCAGAGCTGGGTCCCACTTTGACACAGCCCGGAGACGGAGCCGAGCAGTCCTTTATCATATCTCTGGACACCTGCAAAGAAGAGAAAAGAACAAATTGAAAATCAATAATGTAGGTGTTGAGCATACAAGGCGAAGGCTGTCAGGGGAATGTTTTATTTGTTTGAAGAAAAAAAATGTGCAGGCTGGTTGGTTATTGGCTTTACTGAACTTCTGAGCTTCTGATTTCTTTTAAAGAATGAACTGGAAAAGGTCAGCAGTCATATGGTAAATCTGGAAGAGCAGTTACTGATGGCCCTGTTATCACTGCAAGGAGATTAGAATATTATCATAACCCAGTACAATAGAGCAGTGGGGCAGTAGTGGTAGTGCTCTTTTGGCTCTGCTTTATAGAACAGGATAATACAAAGAGTCACATTATACATGCATAATTGTTGTGGTTGTTTAATCCACAAATACAAAATGAAATTTTTCAAAATTTAATTTTCATTCCATCCATTTTTCCCTTATCTGATTTTATATAATGAATTTTTCCAGAGGGCCCATGACTCAATTGAAGTTCTTACTTTCTTTAATATTTTTAAAACTCTCTATTTTACAGAAGACACAGATAGAAATTTCATAGTATAAGTGTGGATTTGAAATGACATGTTGGAGTGCAGTTTATAAAGCAATATACTTTTGCTAAATTGAAACCTAAATGATATTTAGAGTGACATATACCTCCAAAGAACCCCAGTAAATACATGTGTCTAACGAAGACAATCCATTGGTCTCGGTAATGCTTGTGATTTGCCTTATTCTCCAATTTTCCACCTTTTTAATTTTGCAAATTATTTTTGTTGTTTAAACAAAAAATGAGGAGAAAGTGAGTATCCTTATTATCTTTGTTTAATGGAGAAATTTGAAACCAAAGTAGTTAAAGGCCTTTAGTCCCTTGAATTTGGATGGCTAAATGATCATAACAGATTTGAATCTGTGATTTGGGGATATTGTATTTAAATACCCACTGTACTGGAAAGACCAATAATCATTCAGGTGATTTTGAGATGTAACAACTTGACTAGAAAACATAGATTTCTAACATGCTTATTGATTAAAAAATGAGGATCAGTATTGGATGGAACATCAACCCTAATGTCATGTTTGAATACATGTGGAGACAAGGAACAGCTGAGACACCTTCCTGACCAACTTCTTTTTGATTGAGAGATCTTGGGAACTAGCCAATGTGTCAGATAAACATCTCGAAAAAATGGAAGTGTCTATTGGCAGCACATCTTAAAAACAAATCTCCATGTCTCTATATGTATCTTGGATTTCTCCCATTTATAGTTGATACCAAAATCATATTTCAGTCCTGTTTCCTAAGTGGGACTTAGCTGTGGAAGCATAGGATGTGCTTGGAAATCCATAGTCAAAATGCTACAGATATGAATCTCCTTCCCAAAAACTTACCTTTTTAAAAGTATAAATAAGATACTCCTTTTGGACGCCAGGTTTTTAGGGAGTAAGTCCATAATTCAATACATGCCTGCAGTGAGTGAGGCCCATTTCATTCCAATGCACTCCAGAGATATTCTATCTTTAAAAGAATGGATGGGGCAGGTAGGTGGCACAGTGGATAGAGCACCGGCCCTGGATTCAGGAGAGCCTGAGTTCAAATCTGGCCTCAGACACTTAACACTTATTAACTGTGTGACCCTGGGCAAATCACTTAACCCCAATTGCCTCACCAAAAACAAACAAACAAACAAACAAAAGAATGGATGCCTGAATGACTATTTCCTCCTACTGCCAAATGGATTGATTTCAGACTAGTGAGAGAGTTTTATGCCATTGGACATATGAGTGAATGAATCAATGAATCAATGGATGAAAAGCATTTACTGCTTACTATGTGCCATGTAGTATGCTAAGTGCTAGGGATACAAAATACAAAACAAGACCATCCCTGCCCTGTTTGGTGAGTTATGGTATTCATTCTTGAAGAGACTTTATTGCAGTGTTAGAGCTAGCATCTAGAATGAAAGAAGGAGAAATATCTAAAAGAACCAACATGTATAATTTATGCTAAATAATCCAGGCAACAAGCTTATGAGCAAATATTAGTTGGTTGAACCGCTAATCATGAAAACTAAGACCATTAAAAACTTTTAGTTCAGGGGTGGCTAGGTGGCGCAGTGGATAAAGCACCGGCCCTGGAGTCAGGAGGACCTGAGTTCAAATTCGGCCTCAGACACTTGACACCTACTAGCTGTATGACCCTGGGCAAGTCACTTAACCCCCATTGTCCTGCAAAAAAAAACAAAAAAAAAAAACAAAAAAAAACTTTTAGTTCATTTTCAGATAACTATAAAATTAGCTTAAAATTTGTTCATTGAATATGCCATTTTTCTCTTTAGATTGTGATTTTTTAAAACAGACTTTACTTAAAATTAGATGAAAAAAATACCAACTCCCACTGTTTAGCTAATGTGTTTAATTGCTAGTCATTTAGAAAGCTTCAGAAGTCCATGTGGAGTGTTACACACTGGTGTAAATTATTCGATCTGAACTTGAATTTACCAGGTATTAACTTATTTCTTAATGCAAATCAGGACTCCCAATTAACAAGTCTTGCTGTGGAGATACTGCCAACCCAAATTCCATGGCACTTTATAGTTTATAAATTGCTTTCTAACAATGACTCTCTGAGTTAGGTAGGATATGGATTATTAAGCCTATTTTTCAGAAGAGAAAACTGAGGCTTGGTCAATCAAAGTGACTAGAGCAACAATAGTTTCCACTTCTATTGCAATTTAAAGTTTAAAAAGCATTTCTCCTGTAACAACTCACTAAGATGAGGGAAGTACAATGTTTCTTTTCAAAGCTATGACTAGGATCAAACAATCAGGGCACAGAAATTAAAAGGATGCCATTATCACTTTCATTCACTCAGGGATATAAAAACAACTAAGTGTACCACTCAGCAAAAAGAATTAAAAGTAAGAATCTACAAGATAGTGTTTTTCCTCTTTCCAATGGCTATGCCCAATGGGAGCTCCTCTCTGGATCATTTCTATCATCCTGAACATTCTCATCATACCTCTGACCATTGTGGCTAATGACCCAGCATTTTCTATCTCCCCTCCCAACTACATTTATCTTAAAAAGCTGCTTTCAGGTTATGATTCATGTGCTGTTTCTAGGGGCTAAAATTACTAGTTAATGTCTTTGATTGCTATCCTTAACTGAGAGGAAGCAAGAACCTCGAAAATGTGAAAAGAATTTCCTGGAGTAACATAGCTAAGCTAAATATGATGAAAACAGACATTATTATGAAAGGTAGAATCGCTGAAAGTCAGAAGAAGTAGAGAAAGAAAAAGAAATTACTAACCAGGGATTTTCCTTTTGGGGTTTAAGAAACTTGTTTTATTTTGAATGTTTTGATAACTGAATTTCAATTTAGTTAGCTTCTTTCATAATCTTATATATCTTATTCTGTGCATTTAAAAACAGTATTCTGAGGGATCCATAGGCTTCACTAGATTGCCAAAGGCACTCTTAACATTAAAATGATAAGAACTCCTAAGAAACAATCCCTAATGTGGAAAAATCATTACCTGAATGATCAATCAGTCAATCAAGATGCATTTTTTTAAGTTCTTTGCTCTGCCAGAGACTGAGGATATAGACACAGTTAAAGCAATCTTTGCCTTCAGTGGCCCTATATTCATTTTCTCCCTTTGTAGTTTATTAAAATTTAAAGACTTGGACTATAGCAAGCATTAAGACATAGCATCTTATACAGCAGGACCCCATAGTGCCCACTTCCATATCCAAGAAGTCTTCCTCATTTGCTCCTTAACTTACCAATGAGGGCAGGGACTTTCTTCTTTTCCTATGTGTATCCATGGAAGAAGATTAACAAAATGTTTGGCACTTGGTAAAAACTTGGTAATGTTTTCCATTCATTTATTTATGTGTGTATTCACTCACTCATCCCCTCTAAAATAAGTAACTTGAGCTAGATAGACCCTCAACTCCCATCTACTTCCAGGATAGTATCATTGTACTGGAGATTGGTGTTTCTTCTTCCTAGTCCTAACACTGTCTCTTCCAGTAATACTTAGGGAAAGTTGCTTGATTTCTCCATACCCCAGTTTTCCCTTCTATAAATTTGGAATGACTCAGATTCCTATCTAACTTAATATGATTTCATATCACTCAGAGTTAAGAAAATGATCTAAGTGAAAGCCTTTACAAAGAGGCCCAGAGAAGTCTGTCCTTTTATAGCACAGTGCTGGAATCTTCTCCATAAAGGATGCTGCACATTTTTCTTTTCCCTGCCCGATGATTTGAGAAACAAGTTTATTTCTGAATTCTAAACCCTTGCTGATTCTGAGACCAACTTCCTAGGTGTATTGTCTTCATGTAAATCACATAGGTGGAGGTTTGGAATTAAATCACCTTGACTTGTTATTGTCATTCATTTCCCATATTTGGATAATTTGTAAAGCAGAGGAGCACATAGCCCTAGCACTGTAGGCACTAAATAAATATTTATCATAATCAATAAATAATGGACAACCAAAATCCACATGACTTTGTCGCATTATTCTTTAGACAAACTCCATATTGTTGAAGGTTATAAATAGCATCTGGTCCATTCCTTCTCTACTTTCTTCCAAAAGCTTATGGTTCCTTCTGAAAGCTGCATGCATGGGCTGATTTTGCATCAGAAATGTCTTTGATGACATTTTGATGTGTCCTGCGGGAATGGGAGGGCAGTCATTGTTTCTGCTAGGGACTGGATCAAAACTCAGGCAACAGTCTATTTGTTTTAATTAGGACTAAGCTTAAATTAGTGTTTAAAAAACAGTTGAGGGGGTAGCTAGGTGGTACAGTGGATAAAGCACGGGCCTTCCATTCAGGAGGACCTGAATTCAAATCCAGCCTCAAACACTTGACACTTACTAGCTGTGTGACCCTGGGCAAGTCACTTAACCCTCATTGCCCTGCAAAAACAAACAAACCAAAAAAAAAAAAAACAACACTTGAAATAACCTTTCTTTGTGAAGAGCATGACTGAATCTCATTCAAAATTTAAGGGACCACCACCCCTTACTATATTATATATCAATTACATTTTAAAAAACATTTTGTAAGCCTCCACTACAAGGAGGTGGCAGATCATGATGATGATAATAATAATAGCAAGCATTTATGTAATGCTTTAACAGTTCCAAAATATATTGCATTTTATTTTTACAACAATCCTGTAAGGTAGGTGCTCTTGTTTTCCCATTTTACAGATGAAGAAATTGAGTCTAAGAAAGGTTGAGTGGCTTGCCCAGGGTCACACAGCTAATAATTTCCATGAGGCAGTATTTAACTCTGGTCTCCCTAATTGCCTGTCAGGCATTCTATCCACTGTGCCACCTAGCTGTCACTACAGATGGAGGGATCAGAGAAGGCCACTTGTAGGCAAAAACACTCAAGGGAGATGGTGGTGAGGAAAGACAACCTTCCTGGAAAGAAGAACCAGCTTATGCACAGGCACAGAGAAGATGGAATGTTACATGTGAGGAACAGCAAATAGAAAAGCAGCTGAAATATGCATGTATGAGGAGAGGTCAATGATATTGAACCTACAGAACAACACTATGCCTGCAATCCCTAACCTTGAACTTCTTCCTGGCCCCTTCCTTCCTATAGGAACTCTTTGCATGATCAGAAAGAATCCCTTTGAGGTAGAGAAGCTAGCGTGTCACACATCATTCCTGATCAACAATCTGCTACAAAAACCTGAGAGGTTCTTCAGGCAAGCCAGATAAATATTTGGCTTACATGCATTAGAAGCTATTCTGTTTCTTTTCTTCAGGGGCAGATGTTTAACCCTAAATTTTCTAGTATTCCTAGAATTGTTTAAAATTCCTGTACCCTTGGAATCTCACTCCTACTCAACGGTTTGGTGCCCACTAGCCTTGAATCTTGGCTAGTAAATGCTTACTACCCATACTACCTTACCAAAATCTTCCAGTGCCCTCATTTTCCTATTCTAGAAAATGAAATGAGGGAGGAGAAGTCAGACTCTAGTTTCTGAGATCCCATTTAGGTCAAGATCTCTGATCTTGTCAAGCTCTTTCTATGTGCAAAGCACTGGGCTGGATATTCAGGATACTAAGAGAAAATGTTTGCCATGGGAAACCTACCCTTCAGTTGTTCTGGCTTGGGGTTCTTCCAAATATTTTAATTAGCCTTGACTCCAATTCCTGGACAATATCATGGAATAGTGAGAAAAAGTCCTAGATTTGGAGTCAGAGGACAGAGGCCCAAATCCCCAGAGTTACCATCTGTATGACCTTGGGCAAATGATTTCACCTTTCTGGGTGTCCATTTTCTCATCTGTAAAATGAGGGGATCGGACTGTGTATTCTCTCGAGTCCCTTCCAGCTTTGTTAATATAATCTCCTTGAGAACAAGAACTCTCTTGCTTTTTCTTTGTACCTCCTAGCCTGAATATAGTAAGTACATCCTTAATGATTATTAATTGGTTACTATTTGATTCTATGAATAAGATGGGGAATCACTACATCAGACAAGCAGCTGACCAGGACCTGTAAATCAAGAACAGTAGAAGCTCAAGCATGGGACAGAAGCATTATGGGTTGTCAATTATGTCAATTATGGGCTGTCCAATTGAACAGGCAGTGGTTTGGGAGGTGCCATGGGAGGCTATCAGTACTCCCAGGCAAATGAGAACAATTGACAAGAAATAAGAGCACCTGAGAACACAATAAAATAATAATATCAATCATTTACCTGGCAAAATCTTAGCCCCTTGAAGGCAGGTAATGCTATTGCCCTTTCTTAGTCATTTCAGTGCTTATAACATTAACTGGTATATTGTGCATGCTGAATCAAAACTTTTTTATTGATTGATTCATTGATTTCCAAGAGGAAATTTACCAAGTTCCTAGTCTCATTGCTTCTGGCTGCAGTTTTTGCAAGCCATCTGTGTGGGATATTGGTTAAGCCTGAGATGTCTTTCAAGGTCCTTAAATAGAACACATATTGTTTCCTGGCCTTATTCTTACTCTAAACACTCAATAAAGTGAAGCTCCAGCAGATTCCAGTTATCCAGCTTGGAATTTACCCTTACCCTCTCAAATACAGCCTTTTACTTCCTATTTAGTGTTTCCCTTGATTTGCAGGCTAAACATATGCTCCCAGCCACATGACTCTCCGGTCTTTAGGTGGATATTGTTTTTTTAATGAATATTCCTTTATCTTGTATTAGAATGTGAGACATTTTTCATCCACTTGGAACAATTCCAAAGCCAAAGGCTTCAGGAGTTATCAAAGCCCCAGCTCTACTCAGACCTTAATTACCTACAAAAGCTGAATATTTCCTTTCTTACTTAAATGCCTTGACTACCTTTGCCTTGAGTAATTATTTCTTCCTGCTCTGTCTATGCAAAGACTAACTGGTGTCCACAACTATCATCCTCATTCAATTTTTTTTCAGGGAATTCAAGACTTGTTGAAAATTCAAAAATCAACCAAATCTCCTAACTCAAAAAAAACCCCAACAAACCCTGTAAATCAAAAACATGAACCCCTAGTTACACCATATTTCTAATGAAAAGCAGTTTCTTGAGAGTTTCATGGGCCACTGTTGTCATTAGTAAAGTCAGAATGAAGGATTTCAGTGCAATCTGGTTATTGAAATAGTTAACATCTCCAAAGCTTCCTTAAAATACAAAGCCCTCTAGATTATTCAGTTAGCTATTTTATTTGTCCTTAGGGTATTTTTTGTTGTCATTGTTTTTGTTAGGTGGTGTGGTTTTTTTACTTGTATGAGAGTTTAGTTCTTCCTGGAATTGCTACTTACTGAAATATAAATGTAAATTATATTTGCTTTTGGTGATTTCCAATTGTGCATGTCTCTAGGTAACACCATGAGTAAGTTCTCTTTGTTCCTTAATTGAATGATGCTAACCCTACACATAGATTTTTCCTTTGACATCCAAGTGAAATTGCCTTTAATTAAAAATGTTCACCAGTATTGTATGGCTAAGGTTATAACTAGGATCGTCAGGTGAAGCTTTGTTCTCAGGCACTTGAATTTTTAAAAAATATTTAATGGTAAATAAAGATTTAAAAAATTGTACGTTTATTTTTAATGTCACCTTTAATTCCCCTGATGTGACCCACCCAACCATGCCCTCCTCCTCCTCCCCCAGCAATGGTCTCTGGGTGTTTAAGAGTCTCCATCTGGGTCAGCTAGGTGGCACAGTGGATAGAGCACCGGCCCTGAAATCAGGAGGACCTGAGTTCAAATCCAGCCTCAGACACTTAACACTTACTAGCTGTGTGACTCTGGGCAAATCACTTAACCCCAATTGCCTCACCAAAAAAAAAAAAAAAAGAATCTCCATCTATCCCACTAAGAGAAAGTATTCTGGGGTCTTTCCTCCAATGAATCTATATGTCCCAATGTTCCTCATCCCACCATGGTTGATTGGGGGGGGGGGTCGGGGGGGGGGGGGCTTTAGTTCTATTTTTCCTAGAGGACAATATTTTCTGTTTACTTTGGATATCAAAAGTTGTTAGTTATGGTTCTGGATGTGTTGATGGTATATTCAATGCAATATGCTGAATACAATTTATGTTCCATTCTAGGAAAAGAGAGGAGAGAAGAAGAGGAGGAGAGAGAAGAGGAGAGGAGGGGAGTGGAAGGGAGAGGAGGGGAGGGGAAAGGAGAGAAGGGGAGGACAGGACAGGACAGGAAAAAGAAAAAAAGGAAATCAAGGGAAGGAAAGCAGGATGATGAAGGAAGGCAAGAAGGAAAGCAGGTAGGAAGGCAGGAGTCACTTTAGTATATATTAATTTTGTTAGAAAAACAAAATACAATACATATAGAAGTGTATATAATGTAATCTGAACATTTTAGCTAATATGGGGTTTCCTCCCTCTCTCCTTTTTTTTTTTTTTTTTGTCTACAGAATGTTTTTGTAGATAAACCAGCATTTCCGGAGTACAAAGTTTCAGATGCAAAAAAGTCCAAATTCATCCTTTTGCATTTTAGCACTTTTAAAGCTGGCTGGGACTGGCTGATCCTGTTGGCGACGTTCTATGTCGCTGTGACTGTACCTTACAATGTTTGCTTTATTGGCAATGATGAGCTGTCCACAACACGGAGCACCACGGTCAGTGACATCGCAGTGGAGATTCTGTTCATTATAGGTAAGAGCCTGAGTTGACTATCCTGGTGCCATTGACAAAGGGAAGGGAAGGACAGAAGTGTGGATCCAGACCTTGTTGGGAAGTAAGGATGAGCTCAGACTTCATTTGCATTGGCATGAATTGGCCCCTCATGCAAATTCAGAGAAGGACATATTTGAATTTCTTAGAATTGCCTTCCTCAGCTTTTCCACTGTTCCTTTATTCAAATAAACCCTAGCCAGTGTTTTATTTTTTCTCTCCTCATTTCATCAAAATTGGAGTAAAAGAAAAGGACTTGTGAGTTGCTTTGTTTATGTTCTGTCATATGTTTCTTTGCCTGCAGCCAGCAAATTATTTTTTTACCAAGGTGGTTCAAAGCCTTAATTATTTTCCATTTGAATGAAGTAAAGATGGAGTTACCACCTTGTCAGAAGACCAAGACACATCAGGGTCCCCAGAGTACCCTTGATATCCTTTTGCCTTTACTCAGGTTGAATGGAGCTAAATTCATTAAGGATTCCTACCCAATCTTGAACAAAAGTAAAGAAAAATATTTTGATGGGAGAGAAAAAAGAGATGTGGGTTACATTTTTAGAGTTGGAAAGGAGATTAAAGGCCATGTAGCCTAACAAATTCTATTTTGCTGGTGAGGAAATTGAGGTCCTAGGTGGATGTTTTTTATTGCCCAAGATCATATAGGGAGTGAAAGTATTGAAGTAAAAAGAGGGTTGCTTTGGCAGTCAAAGAATCTAGATCTTAGGATCATAGATTTAGAACTAAAAGAGACCATAGATGTCATTGAGTTCAACTCCCTCATTTTATAGATGAGGAAATTGAGGGTCAGAGAAGCTATGAGATTTGCCCAGGGTCATATTCACATGTAAATGTCTGGGGCAGGATAAAAACTTACATCTTCTTGACCAACCCCAGTGTTCTCCCCTGTGACATGCTTCCTCTGAATTCTATTTCTGGTATTTTTCCTCTGGACACCTAAGTAAGTAGAAGCACTAGGGGAGATGGAAGACATTTGGGAAATGCAGAAGCAGCATGTTCTCTCTTTGTCTCCTTGACTCTTTTTCATCCTATTTCCCCTTAGAAAATGATTACAGGAGAAGAGATTACAAATAAGAGAATTTTCAAAAGTTAGTTAGTGATATTAGCACATATGCTGTCCAGGATCCTTTTTATCATGGTGCTCAGGTAGTCCAATAATTCTTATATATCCCTCCTAGATCTATTTTCCAGGTTTGTTGTTTTTCTGAAGAGATATTTTATGTTTTCTTCTACTTTTACATTATTTTGGTTCTGCTTTACTTCTTCCTGATGTCTCATTGAGTTATTAACTTGCAGCTGTCCAATTCTGATTCTTTTATTTATTTTTTTGTGTTAAGTGACTTGCCCAAGGTCACACAGCTAGTGAGTGTCAAGTGTCTAAGGCCAGATTTGAATTTAGGTCCTCCTGAATCCAGGGTCAGTGCTTTATCCACTGTGCCACCAAGCTGCCCCCTCCAATCCTTATTCTTAAGGAATTATTTTCCCCAGTTAGCTTTTGCCCCTCTTTTTGCATTTAGACAATTGTATTTTTTTAATGAGTTGTTTTTCCTTGGCCAATTTTTGTCCTTTTCCCAAGCTATTAACTCTTTCTCTTGCATAGCTCTCATTTCTTTTTTTTTTTTTTGTATTTCTTCTACTTCTCTTATTTGATTTATAAAATCCTTTTTGGGCTCTTCCAAGAGGGCTTTTTGGTCTTGAGATCAATTCCTTTTCTCCTCTGGGACTTCTAATCTAGGCATTTTGACATTGTTGTCTTCTTCTGAGTTTGTGTTTTGTTCTTCCCTGTCACCATAGTAGCTTTCTATGCTGAAGGTTCTTTTATGTTTCTTATTCATATTTTAGCCAATTTTGTGCCTTTTAAAGTTGAGCTTTGCTCCTGGAGTACAGAGTGCATTGTCCTAAGCTTCTTTTGCTGGGTACCAGGTGTCTGATCACTGACTTTCTTCTCTGAGGCCTCAGCAGCTTGCAGCTTGCAGCTTGCTCACTGAACTAGGGGTCAACAAGCCTAGTTGTGCCTGCTGTGTAATTGATACCCCAGCTGGCAGACTGACTTCTACATTTAAGCTGGGGGCTTCACAACTTGCCTGCTGTGACACATATGCTAATCCACATATTATAGGATCTCAAATATTGTTCTTTGAGAAAAGGAAAAAGGGAAGATTCTGGATTTTTTTTAGTTTACACTTGAACAAAAGCATAAGAAACAAACATTAGGATAGGGAAGAGAAAAGGAAGGAGAGGAAAAGAGAATTAGTGAAGATAAAATAGGCATTCCCATGTTATTAAGAAGCAAAAAGTTTTATTCTAAGAAGTGATTGTTCCATTGGCCATGAAATTTTACTTGTGGTTGGCCTCTTGGAGGCACTTATTTGAGCCAAAATAAGGTCTCTGAGTAGTTGTAGTGTGCTAAATTTGGAAACAGAGGACCTGAGTTCAAATTCTGCCGCTGCTACTTAATATCTGTGTGACCACTGGCAAATCACTTCTTTTCCCTGAGCTTCAGTTTCGTCATCTATAAAATGAAGAGCTTGAACCAGATGGTCTATAAGGTCCCTTCCAAGTGTTTAATTAAACCTGTAATCTTATGAGCCTATAAATTACTATCTCTATACTTTGTATTGAATCATCTGTATGCATGTTATATGTCCCTGATAGAATGTAAATTTCTTGACAACCAGAACTGGTTTGGTTTTTGTTTTCTATATTCCCAGTGCTCTGCACACACTAGGTTCTCAATGGATGTTCTGGGAAATAAATTCATTTTGCTTTCAATTCATCAATGAGTATAATACATCAAAGTACTTTGGTTCCCCTGACCATCTATTTCAGGAGTTGTTGATGTAATCAGTTAGTATTGAAAATGCTCATCATATCCCCTCTGACTCCTGGTAATCAGAAAGGCATACTGGATAGGGAATTGGACTCAAAGGCAAGAAAACCATAGAAATCCTTCCTCAAGCACCTACCATCTCTGAGATTGTGAGCAAATCATGTTATCTGACCTGGATTCTGTGGCGAGTAAAACTATATGTGGTTGCCCTATTACTGTCCCAAGTATAGGGAAAAATAGCTGGGGTTTATCATATATTTGTTACATAGAAATTAGAGGCTACTGCACCAGTTTGGGGGCATTATGCATTTATTAAAGTATATTCAATGTTCATAAAGAGAGCTCTCATGGCTCTGAAAGATAGGAAAGCCTAGCTAGGAAAGAAAAGAGAGAGAAAAGTGAAAATGGGAAACCCTTGTGGGTTGCATCTGCTCTCACCAAGTTCCTGGGCCAAAGAAAGCAAGTGTCTCTGCAAACTCAGTGCAGGCAGGAGCAGAGCCCACCCATACACATTGTTCAAAGCTAATTGGCCATCATCATTCAAATCTATTGATTCACTGGATTTGGCACAGTTGTACTGGGGTCAGAGCCCAGAGAACAGATCCTCTAATGGGAACAAGGCTTTCAAGTAGGTATGGTTTTGAGTGAAGTAAGTTCCTAACTCTCGACTGACCTTAAGAAAGGTAGGTGAGGCTCTCTCAGCAGGGTCCTCTAGGGAGTCCCAAAACCCATATTATTAATAATTTTCTCACAGCTCAAGTCCCACTTTAGACACATAGTGATTATGACACTCTAGAAAAGTCACTTAATCTCTCAGTGCTTTCTAAGATGATAATGTGCACAGAAGGTGACAACCTTCATTGGTAAAGAGTATGTCTTCACCCAGGAGTGCCCTAAACCAATGAAATGATGGTCTTGTTTTGTGCTGAAACTTGATAATGATTTGGGGGAGGTATACAATATTGATGCATATGTATTTAAGTACATATGTAACTAAAATGCTAAAGTTGTTTTTTTTTCTTTTGGACTTTGTTGAAAACATTCGTTTAAAAAAAATCTGGGTAAGAAAGTTCTTTGCCAAATGGCACCTGCTGTGTGGAATAAATTAGAGAAAAATAATAAAACTGTGCTGACTGCGTCCACTAGAAATGTATGTTACCTAATCTGAACTGGTTCCTCATTGCAGCAAGGCAATTTTCCCCACATTTCTAATTAATTCATAATCCCACTCCCCATAGCTTTTTCTTTACATTACAAAAATAAAGGTGGCACAAATACAATTGTATTCTACTCATTTTTATAATGGAATGGAAAATGGTTTCACTGTCCTACTTCTATTGCTTCAAACAAATTCTAGTTGGTTTGGTTTCTTATTTGTTTTTCATCTGGTCACATGTATTCTTTCAGTGTCTCAGAAATGCTCTGCCTCATATGTCAAAGATAGAAGAAGAATCATAGGATAATAGGTAAAGGTTTAAAAGAACATAGAAGTGGGGGTAGCTAGGTGGCACAGTGAATAGAAAATCAGCCCTGGATTCAGGAGGACCTGATTTCAAATCCAGCCTCAGACACTTAACACTTACTAGCTCTGTGACCCTGGGCAAGTCACTTAACCCCAATTGCCTTACCAAAAAAAAAAAAAGAGTACAACTCTGAAAAAAAAAGAACATAGAAGTAATGTCGGTGAACCCATTCTTATCCCTATTTTTTAATAACCTCAGACTGGTGTAGTCCTGACAAAGAGGATTTCTCAGAGAAAGCTTTTAGGACTTTGCAATCTCAAATACTGCTAAAGGTAAAGGTCAAAAGAGAATATATTTGTAGTTTTCTATGAATTCTTTATATACTTAATATGTGTGCTTGTTGTCTTTCCCACCCATACACAAGCCATTGTTAATATTAGTACAATCAAAAATATGGGATTCAGACCAAATTGACTATTGAGATAATATCTCCAAAGTTTCCTTGAAATTTAAAAGACCTCTATATCTGTTGTCTTTTGAGAATATAATTCCTCCTGGCATTTGTATATATTTAGACACAAATGGAAATTTCTTATTGTGGTTGTAATTTGGTGATAGAAAGCTGGCCAAGGAACCAGGAAAATCTGTGTCCAAGTCATGCCTCATACACATCTTGGATGTATGGCAATAGGCAAGCCACTCTACCCCTAAGAGCTCTAGTCAAGTTTCTAAGACTTAGCTGCAGATGACATACATTGATAAAGGGAATTTCCTCATTGGATAGCTCACTAAATGAGTGAAATCCTAAATCCAATACCTAAATTTATTTTTGTGATGATTTTCAGTTATGAGTGTCTCTAAGTAGCATTGAGAGTAAGAATCATTTCATTTTATATATTCATATTTCTATTACCTAGAACAAAGCATAACACATCATCATCACCACTCTCATTTATATAGTTCTTTAAAGTTTACACAGCACTTTATAAATGTTATCTTATTTGAACCTCACAACAGTTCTGTAAGGTAAGTACTTCTACTAGCCCCATTTTACACAGAAGGAAACTGATGACAAAGAAGTTAAGGTTTTCTAAGGGTCACATGACTAGTAAGCATCTGAGACAGAATCTGAACTTGTCTTACTAATTCCAAGCCCAATACTCTATTTACGTCTTACCTAGATTGTTTCAAGTAGGTCCTTCCCAAGTGCTTGTTGTTTGGTTATAAAATGGGGGCAGGGGAGGTGAACTAAATTACTTCTAAGTTCTTTTATTGCTTCATCTATTATTCTGTGATTTTACTTTTACCTTTGCTAAATGGTACTGAGCATTCCTGAGACATTGAAAGAATGCGTGATTAGATTTTAAAAACTATTCTGGAATCCTTCTAAAGCCACAGAAATAGGACAATTAAAATAGTTTCCATTTCATTGTAAAAAAAATTTCATGTGATAGAAATGTATATGTGTCATATTCCATTTTATAATTGAAAGAATGAATATCAAATGGAGAATGTGGTGTTTTCATCCCACTCATATGGAATCAACAAGTTAACAAATATTTATGAAACCCCTACTGTGTGCTGGCCACTGTATTAAGCACTATAAATCATGCAGACATAGACTCAGTGTCCCCGTACATACATAGGTTATCCTTGTTTCTCCAGTAACTAATGATTTCATTATGAAGATACTGAGCAGAAAACTACTCCATTAGATGTTTCAAAATCTTGAATTTCACAATGTGTATGGGTAAAATGGGAGGGTTTTTGTCACAGGATAAGAGAACTCTATGTAAAAATATTTTGTTCATGAAGAAACGTAGACATAATTGTTTCACATTACAAAACAATTCTTCTTTGATAAAAAGGTCTTTTTAAGTAGCCAACTTCACTACTGTATTTGAGGTTTGTTTACAATTGTTTCTGGAAAGAGAAGTTTAAAATTCACATTACAACGGGGCAGCTAGATGGCGCAGTGGATAAGCACCGGCCCTGGATCCAGGAGTACCTGGGTTCGGGTCCAGCCTCAGACACTTACTAGCTGTGTGACCCTGGGAAAGTCACTTAACCCCAATTGCCTCACCAAAAAAAAAAAATTCACATTACAAGATACCCCCAATTGAAAAGCAATTAAATATAAAAATGACGCAGTATTGCTTCAAATATTATCCTAAGTGAAGGCGAGCAGATATTCTGTACATGCCAGGACACTCCCAGATCTGGATCGCTTAGACCAACATGACCAAAAATTCCATGTAGTGTTTTTTTCAATGGCACCTACCAGTCAAAGGACGAGTGAATGAACAGTTTTTTCAGGCTATGAAGGAGAAAACAGTATAAAGCTTCAGACCAAGAAAGTGTATTTCTGGCTATGTTGGGAAAGTTTATGGTGGTGCAATTAGTGAGTGTTATAGCTCAGAGTTAACTAAACTAATAACTATCATACTTCTTTTTCATCCTTAGCCACATAATCTCATTAGAGTAAGGGCAATACATGATATTATGTTTATAATATGTTTCAAAGCTTTCTCACATTCATTTTCATCTTACTCAGTGGGGTATAGTAGATAGAGTATTAAAGTTGAAGTTAGGGCAGCTAGGTGGTGCAGTGGATAAAGCACTGGCCTTGGACTCAGTAGTACCTGAGTTCAAATCCAACCTCAGACACTTGACACTAGCTGTGTGACCCTGGGCAAGTCACTTAACCCTCACTGCCCTGCAAAAAAAAAAAAAAAGAAGAAAAAAGTTGAAGTTAGAAACTTGTTAAGCTCAAGACTAGCACAGTAATTTGGAAAAAAATTTGTGTTTGGAAATGCAACTCCAAATGATTCTACTTATATCCTCATATTCAAGGTCTTTGCTAACTGCAGTAAACCTTATAACATTCCAGAGCCACTTGGAAGAAATATATAATTACTAAAAAAAAAAACTTGCCTATATGATACACGCAGGAAAAACCAAGTGGATGAAGAATATGAAATGCCTGGACATCAGCATGCATTTGGGTAGACACCGATAAATTGAAGCTGGCGGAGTACAGTTAGCAGATCAACTGAACTCTCCCAATATTTGCTGTTAAATACCTTTAAAATATCCCCTCAAATCAAATTTTGGAGTGGTAGAGCCACCAAAAGGTTAAGGTGAGATATTTTTCTAGCCCAAGACAATTTAGGAGGTTAGCAGGAAAGGTCTATGACACAAAGATAGGGGTCAGTCAAGAGTGCAGCACATGCCATGGCAAACACCAGAAACATGACTTCTAGGCCGCTGTGACAGCAACAGCAGCAGTATCAGAAGCTCTCAGCCCAGAGATGGTAAGGTAATCAGACAACTTTTCAGAAAGACATTATAGAGGACCCTTTTCTGGCATTAAGTGTAGTATTCTGTTACATTGTTATATGTAGTTCTGGGGCAAAATTCCAAGGTGAAGAAGAGTGTAAGTTATTGAAGTTCTAGGGGAGCAGGGTCATGATCACAGTACTAGGGCAGAAAAGAATGCTTGTGGTCACTCCCAAAGGAGCATGGGCCCTGATTTCAATTCCACAGCACAAAGGAGCAATAGCACTTGTGGCTGCAGGGAAGAAAGTTCCTTTCTGGATAAAAACAAAGCACAGGTCAGGAGAGCAGTGATCACACATCGATTTGAGTAATACCACCTTGGAAGCACCAAAAATACAGAGTCCCAGAACTAGCTCTAAAAACAGCAGCAAGAAAAACTGGAAGCTTGAGAAAATTATCTTTCCACCCCAGGAATAGAACCCAACTTTAATGTAAAGTCAAAAATCAAGCCATAGGCTGAGGAAAATAGCAAACAAACAAAAAGAGAAAGAGAGAACCTGACCATAAAAAGCTTCTATGGTGACAAGGAAGATCAAGATATAAACTCAGAAGAAGAAAACAATGTCAAAATAGTTACATGCAAAGCCTGAAAGAAAAAAAATGTGAATTGAATGTAAGCCCAATAAAAATTTTTAGAAGATCTCAAAAAGAATTTTAAAAATCAAATCAGAGAAGTAGAGGAAAATTGCTGCAAAGAATGAGTTATGCAAGAAAATTATGAAGATATATAGCCTATATCTGATGGCTTACCACTTCAGGGAGGAGAGAGCAGAGGGAGAGAAGGAGGAATAGAATTTAGAACTTAAAACTTGAAATAAAAATATTTATTGTTATTAAAATTTGTAAAGAATGTTTCAGAGCATAGCCCATTATATAGAATATTTGCTTAATAAATACTGAATTTAAGTGAAAAAAGAAAAAAATGAAAAGAAAAAATAAAAGTTATGAAGACAATCAACAGCTTGGTAAAAGAGGCACAAAAAAACACCAAAGAAAATAATACCTTAAAAAAACAGAATTGGGGGGCAATTAGGTAACACAGTGGACAAAACACCAGCCCTGGATTCAGGAGGACCTGAGTTCAAATCTGGCCTCAGACACTTGACACTTACTAGCTGTGTGACCTTGGGCAAGTCACTTAGCCCTCATTGCCCAACCAAAAAAAACCAGAATTGGCCAAGTGGGAAAAGAGGGGAAAAAATCGACTGAAAAGAACTCTTTAAAAAGTGGAATTGATCAAATGGGGGAAAGATATATAAAAGCTCACTGAAGAAAATAATTCCATAATAATTAGAATTAGCAGAGTGGAAGCTAATGATTTCATGAAACATAAAGCAAAGTCAAAAGAATGAAAAAAATAGAAGAAAAAGTAAAATATCTCAGAAAAACAACAGACCTAGGAAATACAATGAGGACAATAATTTAGCAATCATTGGACTAACTGAAAATCATGATAAAAAAAGAACCTAGACATCATTTTTTTTAAATATTTTTCTTTTTTTTTTGCAGGGCAGTGGGGGTTAAGTGACTTGCCCAGGGTCACACAGCTAGTAAGTCAAGTGTCTGAGGTTGGATTTGAACTCAGGTACTCCTGAATCCAGGGCCACTGCTCTATCCATTGCACCACCTAGCTGCCCCTAGACATCATTTTTCAAGAAATTATCAGGGCAGCTAGGTGGTGCAGTGGATAGAGCAGTGGCCCTGGAGTCAGGAGGACCTGAGTTTAAATTCGGCCTCAGACACTTAACACTTACTACCTATGTGACCCTGGGCAAGTCGCTTAACCCAAATTACCTAAAAAAAAAAAGAAAAAGAAAAAAAAAAGAAAAAAAAATATCCAAGGAAACTGCCATGATGACCTAGAACCAGTGGGCAAAATAGAAATTGAAAGAATCCATGGATCACCTCCTGAAAGATATCTCAAAATGAAAACTTCCAGGAATATTGTAGCAAAATTCCACAGGTACCAGGTCAAGGAGGAAATAACGCAAGCAGCTAGAAAGAAACAATTCAAATATTGTGAATCCACAGGCAGGATCACAAAAGATTTAGCAGCTTCCACATTAAAGGAGCAGATGACTTGGAATATGGCACTCCAGAAGGCAAAGAAACAAGAATAACAATCATGAATAATCTACTCAGGAAAAGTAAGTATAATCTTTCAAAGATGTGGGAGTAATGGATATTTCATGAAATAGGGGAGTTTCAAACAGTCCTGATAAAAATATCAGAGCTGAAAAGACAATTTGGCATTCAAACACAAGACTCAAGAGAAGCACAAAAACATAAACCTGGAAAATGAATGTTAATTGCTCATGGGTAGACTGACCAATACAATAAAAATGAAAAATTTACTTAGATTAATTTACTTATTCTGTGACATACCAATCAAGCTACCAAAAATTGTTTTATAGAGGTTAAAAAATAATAAAATTCATCAGGGAAAACAGAAAGTCAAGAATATCAAAGGAATCAATGAAAAAAATGTGAAGGAAGATGGCATAGCAGTACCAGACTACAAATTGTAAGAAAAGTGGTCATCATGAAAAAATTCTGGTACTAGCTAAGAAATAGAGTGAGGGGCAGCTAGGTGGTGCAGTGAATAGAGCACCAGCCCTGGAGTCAGGAGTACCTGAGTTCAAATCCAGCCTCAGACACTTAACACTTACTAGCTGTGTGACCCTGGGCAAGTCACTTAACCCCAATTGCCTCACTTAAAAAAAAAAAGAAATAGAGTGGTGAAACAATGGAATAAAGTAGGTACAAAGAACACAGTAGCAAATGACCATTATAAATCCAAAGCTCCAAGTTTTGAGGATAAGAACTCATTATTTGACAAAAACTGCTGAGAAACCTGAAAAGTACTTGGGAAGAAAGTAGATATAGACCAGGATCTCATGCAATATAACTAAATATGGTTAAAATGGATACATGATTTAGACATATATGGGGAGCATGGAAAATTGTACCTGTCAGATGTAAGAATAAGGGAAGGATTTATGAGCAAATAAGAGATAGAATGGATAATTTTTATTACATTAAAATTTAGAAGGTTTTGTAGAAACAAAACCAATGCAGCCAAAATTAGAAGGAAACCAAGAAAGTGGAGAAAAATTACAGCAAACATATCTGATAAAGGCCTCAAACATATAGAGAACCAAATCAGATTTGTAAGAATTTAAGTTATTCCCCAATTGATTAATAGTCAAGGGATATGAACAGACAGCTTTCAGAAAAATATCACAGCAGTCCATAGTCATATAAAAAAATGCTCTAAATCACTAATGATTAGATAAATGAAAATTAAAACAACCCTGAGGTACCACCTCATACATATCAGATTGATTGGTCAAAATGATAGAAAAGGAAAATAACAAATATTGGATGTGATGTGGAAAATTGGGACATTAATGCATTGATGGGATAGTTATGAACTGATTCAACAATATGGAAAGCAATTTGGAACTATGCTGAAAGGGCTACAAAACTGTGCATACTCTTTGATCCAGTAATATCACTACTAGATTGATATCACAAAAAGTTTTCAAAAAAGGAAAAGGATACATGTGTACAAAAACATTTATAGCATCTATTTTTATGGTAGCAAAGATTTAGAAATAGATGTGATGTCCATCAATTGGAGAATGGCTGAACAAGTTGTGGTATATGATTGTGAAGAAATGATAAGGAGGATAGTTTCAGAAAAACCTGGAAAGACTTACACAAACTGATGCAAAGTGAAGTGAATAGAACCAGAAGAGAATTGTTTTCAGTAACATAAGTAACATCTGATGATAAACTGTGAATGACTTATCAATAATGATGAATGCAATAATACAAGACAACTCCAAAGATCTTATGATGAAAAATGCTATCCTCCTCCAGAGAAAGAACTGGAAACTAAATGAAAATTGAAGTATAATATTGTCACTTTATTTGTTTTTTGCTTTTTATGCAATATGACTAATATGGAAATATTTTGCATAATTTCACATGGATAATTGATATCATATTTCTTGCCTTCTCAGTAGTGGGGAGGGTGGGGGGGAAAGAGAAATCAGAACTCAAAAAACATTAAATGAATGTAAAATAATAATGAACTTTTAAAAAGAAATATATCTATAGATAAAGGAAGCCTATACATCTATATTTAGCTATAGATCACCATTGTCATCATGTTCAAATACAGAATTGGTAAAGATATTTGCGATTCTTCCTCATCACCAATGAAATCAATAATTACCACAAACTTCCCAGGTAAATTTATTTTTTCTTAATATTTTATTTTTTCCTAATTACATGTAAAGATAGTTTTCAACATTCATTTTTGTAAAATTTTGAATTCCTAATTTTTCTCCGTCCCCCCCAAGATAGCAAAAGGTTATTCAGTACAATCATGTTAAACATATTTCCATATGAGTCATGTTGTGAAAGAAGAAACAGAATTAAAAGAGACAACTACAAGAAAAAAGAAACAAACAAAACAAAACAAAACAAAATAACAAAAATGAAAATAGTATGCTTTGACCTGCTTTCAGACTCCATAGTTCTTTTTCTGGATGTGGAAAGAATTTTCCATCATGAGTCTTTTGGCACAGTCTTGGATCATTGTATTGTTAAGAAGAGCTAATTTTATCACAGTTGATCATCACACAATGTTGCTATTACTTTGTACAATGTTCTCCTGGTTCTGCTGCCTTTACTCAGCATCAGTTCATGTAAGTCTTTCCAGAATTTTCTGAAATCTGCCTGTTCATCATTTCTTATAGCAAAATGATATTCCATTACATTCATATACCACAACTTGTTCAGTCATTCCACAATTAATGGACATCCTCTCAAATTCCAATTCTTTGCCAGCAATAGCAACAACAACAAACTGAGATATATATATATATATATAGATATATATATATATATAAGTGGGTTCTTTTTCCTTTTTATGATATCTTAGGATATAGAACTAATAGTAGTATTTCTGTATCAAAGGATATTCACAGTTTTATAGTGCTTTGGGCATAGTTCTTAATTTGTTCTTTAGGATGGTTGGATCAGTTCACAACTCCACCAACAATGCATTAGTGTTGCAATGTTCCCTCTTCATCTCCAACATTTATCATTTTCCCTTTTTTGTCATATTAGTCAATCTAGTACCTCAGAGTTGTTTTGTTTTTCATCTTCCTAACAATCCTTTACATTGTCAGATAGATAAGTAAAGGATATTTGGTGAACCTTAAAGGTTACCCAATCTGATAACCTCAGTGTACTGTTAAGGAAACTGAGGCTCAGAAGTGTGATATTAATTACTCAGGCTCAAATAGTAGTAAGTTGTCAAACTGGACTTTGTGGTCTCCGAGGTCCCTTCCAACTCTCACATTCTCTGAACCTAGAAGATTTCTAGTATAGTTGGCAGTTACTGCCTGCTTAATTAATAAATATGAATTACAAATGAAGCTGACATCTGTTTAGCTCTCATGTCTGTGCTTCAGACTTCAAGAGAGTCATCTTTCTCTGATAAGCACAACAAAAGAAGGAAACTTGGTCAGGGTCCCTGTTTGGCAATTTCAGAATTTAATGCATCATCTTGGGATTTTCGCAGCTGCAAACTCAGGACTGTCTGGTTAATGTATGTTTTTAATTTAGGGATGTCTGTGGAATGACCTAGATATAGGTGAAAGTTTTATCCCTGAATGGCAATAGCATTGTCTGAGGCTACCTCTTAATTTTCTGTATCCCAGGGGGGTGTGGGGGGTGGGGTGAGGGTGGACAGTTTAAGAACGATGGGATGTTCAGAACTCATCTAGTCCTACCATGTCATTGTGCGATTGAAACCAACAAATCTCATTCGCTCATTAGTTCAGCAAGTTTTTTTTTTTATTATTATGTTCCCCATATGTATAGCACACTGTGTCAAGCCTTGGTGATACAAAGATGAAAAGTAAATATCTCTGCCCTCAAGCTGTTTACATTCTACATGGGTTAAAGGATGTGTACACAGTTAAGTAAATGAAAGAATTTATGAATATAAGGTCATTGGAATGAGAGAGGCTATTGACTTCTGGGAATAATAGCATTTATGTACCACTTTAAAAATTTCAAAATGCTTTACATGTTATCTCATTTAATTCTCAAAAACACATTAGAAGGCAAATGCTATTATTATCTCATTTTTAAGAAGGAAATATATGAAGGGTGTGGAGGTGTGTGGCACGGAGTAGACCATTTTGACAAAGAAAACAGGGACCAAGGAGGGAAGGTAAAGGTGGAAAGGTAGGGTGGCCCATGATTGTGAAAGGTTCTGAATATTAGTAAGAGGAGACTGAATTTCACTTGGGAGACAACAGTGAATATGTTTGAGCAAAAGAGAAATCTAACAGCTATAGAAGGACCAGAGGAAGAAAATCAGACTGGAACTTGAGTCAAAGCTATATGAAAATTGATTGAAGGAACAGGGGTTATTTGGGCTGAAAAGGAAAAGAGTCAGAGTGGACATGATAGATATCATAAGCATTTGAAGGGCCATTGTAAAGCAGAAAAATGCCTTGTCATAATGAGATTCAAAAGGAAGAACTTGGAGCAAATGGTGAAAGTTGAAAAGAGACAAATTCAATCTTGATGTTGGGGGTGGGGAAGGGGAACTTTCTAACAACTAGAGCTGTCCAAATATGGAATGATCCATTTTGGTAGGTAGTGGGTTTCCTGTCATTAGATTCCCCGTCATCAGATTTTAAGCAGAGTGTTGATGGTCATTATTTGTAAAGTATGTTGCTGAGAATCTTTTCAGGCATGAGTTGGTCCAGTAACAAGATCAACTCCAACTTTAAGAAAGCTCATCCTTGGGGCGGCTAGGTGGTGCAGTGGATAAAGCACTGGCCCTGGATTCAGGAGGACTAGAGTTCAAATCTGACCTTAGATACTTGACACTTACTAGCTGTGTGACCCTGGGCAAGTCACTTAACCCTCATTGCCCCACTAAAGAAAGGAAGGAAGGAAGGAAGGAAGGAAGGAAGGAAGGAAGGAAGGAAGGAAGGAAGGAAGGAAGGAAGGAAGGAAGGAAGGAAGGAAGGAAGAAAGATCATCCTGGAAGCACAAAAAGAGTGGGCTGAAGCACCAGAGAATTGACATGGGACTATCTTTCATTCTCAAAAAGAAATTAAGTATTGATGAATGATTATACCATAAGATATTTTATAATAATATTTTTTCACAATTGACTAAGTTTAGGCTAAGCTTACAAACATTACATTTGTTTTATGTTTAGAAGTGCTTATTTTTTTCCCTGCACATTTCCAATATGGAAGTGTGTACTAGGGGGTCAGTCTGACAAATGTGTAAACTATTACTTACAGTGGGTCAATGCTACCCAGCGACAATGTCCTCTTGATGTAATTCTTGGATGGACTACATTTCTCAAATGTTTTAAAATAAAAGAGTGATATTGCCATACGGTATTTCATTTACCATTATAGACTTAGTCAAAATGTAGGCATTCTCCCTAATGTGTCACAAATAATAACGACACAATGCGACTCAGACATATGTATGGGTTTCCAAAAGTGTTCAATAACATTAAGAAATCTAATTTAATGGAATGACTCAGGAGAAATGTAGTTATTATTGGTTGATCATTTATTACTTTTGGGGGTGGGGGTATGGGAAATTGACTTGATTCTTTAATGGATAAAAAATTAGTTTAAAAATGTGTCCTACAGGCTCATAAATGCCCCTGAAAAATAATGGCTTTGAGTTTAAATCTGAAAGGTTGGTAGGCGAGCAAGGATTTCAGCTTTGGCAGAACAGTTGGAAAAGATCTTATTCTGTGACTTATGTGTTCCTGTAAATAGAATATGGGCCAGGAGCGGGTGCTCATGAAATATGAAACAATAGCACTTTTTTGCACAAGGTAAGAAAGTTAAGGATGGAAATTTTGCTAAATTTGGAAACCAAGAAGAACAACATGAGTCCTAGATTTAGGACCCTAATGCAAGATAATTGTACTTTTTTGTCTCAATTTGGCTCTTGCTGAACAATCTGATGTATCATCTGCCTTTTGCAAGTTTATTTTCTAGTAGCACCAATGAATTACTTTATAAGGAGAAATTATTGGACTTTGCCTACATTTCAAATTTAAATCACTAGAGCTGGGATTTGTAATTAAAATAATTTGGTTTTTCATTAAGTGGGGGGACATGGCGAATAGACATGTCTTCAATGCAATGAAAAATAAAACAACTTATTATTATTACTTACTATTATTATTTATTTCTAGTTTCAGAAAACACAGGTCTTACAGACTTCTATCCCTAGGAAAAATTGATGTTGGATCATTAAACTCATTGAACATTTATTGAGATCTGGTGTAGATTCTTCAGTTCAACAAATATTAATTCCCTCTACATATAAGGCTTGACAATAAGCATGGTGCATGCAAAGACAGAATCAAAATGATCCCTGCATTCTGTGAATATACCTTCTACTAGGGGATACAACATTGCACAGTCAAGAGAGTGCTGGATTTTGAGTTCTAGGATGTGAGTTCTAATCACACCTTTGCCACTTTCTACTCAGGTGATCTTGAGTCAATCCCTTCCTTTCTCCAGACATTTGTTACTTCATTTTGGGGGGGGGGGCAGGGCAATGGGGGTTAAGTGACTTGCCCAGGGTCACACAGCTAGTAAGTGTCTGAGGCCGGATTTGAACTCAGGTACTCCTGAATCCAGGGCCGGTGCTTTATCCACTGTGCCACCTAGCTGCCCCTGTTCCTTCATTTTTAAAATAATGGAGTTGGAGGATTACCTCAATGGTAGGTTGTAATGGAGATTCATTTCATGTAGAGATTGAACTACATGACTGCTGAGGTCCCTTCCCAACTTGAAAATACTATGAGTAGGTGGAGCAACTAGTGGCATGGTAGATAAAGCACTAGCTCTGAAGTTGAGAGGACCTGAGTTCAAATCTCACCTCAGACACTTACTAGCTGTGTGACCCTGGACAACTCACTTAACCCCGATTGCCTTAAAATACCCAGGGCCATCTCCAGTTTTCCTGGGATATAGAGATAGAGATCTCTTAGGGGCAGCTAGGTAGTATAGTGGATAGAGCACCGACCCTGGTTTCAGGAGGACCTGAGTTCAAATCTGGCTTCAGACACTTTACATTTACTAGCTGTGTGACCCTAGGCAAGTCACTTAACCCCAATTGCCTCACCAAAAAAAAAATAGATATAGATATCTATTGCCACTGGAACCCAATGGCTCTGGATGAGAGAGTGATGTTGGTGACATTGCATAGCCCTCCCTCACTTAAATCCAATTCAGTGCAAGTCATGACATTTCTCCAATGTCCTGATCCTTTTTGAGAATGAAGGACAAACAACAAGAATAATTATGACTAGATGACCTCTAAGTTCCCTTTTCAGTGCTAAGTCTAGGATACCTAATATATATAAAGGTATTTGGGGTTAGGACAAAAACTTAAAACTAACACTTCCTAACTCTAAGGTCAATTCTCTCTCTATTATCTTGATTTTCGTATACAAAGCAACAGAGAACTTTTTATGGAGGTAGAGAACATTCACAGGTGGACAGAAGAGGCCCCTAACAGGAGGTAGGTCCTAGCTGTGCTGGGAAACAAGACTGAGAATCTAAAAGCTACCCATGTGAATGGGGGAAAGACAAGGAATAGTTACAGATTAACAAAACTCAAGAATAATCTAGTAAATCAGCTGAGTGACTTGGCAGCCTCACCACCAATGGCAATATCCTTGCTGTCAAATGTCCCTATTATACTTGGATGATAGTTCCTGGATATAAGGATCCTCTGCCATATCCATGAGCAAGAGGACAGTGCTGCAGATCTAGCCTAATTGGGCAATAAGTACACTGTGCATTCTAATCATCAGGTAATAAGAAATTCATTGTATGATCAAAGGAGACATCTTTTAGGACGGGGAGACTTCTGAATATTTGTAAACAGAAAGGAATTAGAGAAAAGTGTCCTGAGGAATATAGATATAGATATAGATATATAGATCTATATCTATAGATAGATAGATAGATAGATAGATAGATAGATAGATAGATAGATAGATAGATAGATAGATAGATAGATAGGAGGAAATGAGGAGTTAGTGAGGTGGACAGAGGACAAAATGGAAAAAATCCAAGAGGGAGGAACTAAGGTCCCATAGAAAACAGAAGGAGATAAGATCAAAAGTACAGATTTCTACTTTTTGTCTATATAAACAGGAAGTAAATATATCTCTTTTTTCTTTTTTTTTTTTTAGTGAGGCAATTGGGGTTAAGTGACTTGCCCAGGGTCACACAGCTAGTAAGTGTTAAGTGTCTGAGGCCGGATTTGAACTCAGGTCCTCCTGAATCCAGGGCCAGTGCTCTATCCACTGGGCTATCTAGCTGCCCTATAAATATATCTTTTAAGACAGGATGCAGTGAATGAAGTTACAGAACAATTTAAGATGAAGAAGACCGATCTATGAAGACACCTCCCATTAGATTCATCATAGAATTATAAGATCCATAGAGGTGATCCAGATCATCCTCTCATTTTACAGATGAAGAAACTGAGTAACAGAGAAGTAATTAGCCCCTTAAGCCTCCACACAATATGAAATAGATCTGTGATTTGAACCAAAGTCTTCTGATTCCAAGTCCAGTGTTTTTTCCCATTGTGCCTAGATGTTCAGAAAGAAATCTAAACAAGCTGCGAACTAAGAGGAATGTTTTCTATTCACCATTAGAGTAGATATAAGGTATACAAAAGGGGGGTGGGAATTTCCTAAAAAAGGATCAAAATGGGATTGTTCCAGGCCTATGGGTTAAGGAGTAAGAAAGCAAAATGCTGGGAGTAGGAGGTAGAAATAAGCAACGTGTGTGGGTGAGTAGGAGTTGATGTGGAAAGTGAAGTGATGGGGATAAGTATTTCAATTCTATGCACACCGCAACAGGGAAACTAATGAAGGCATCTGCGGGGGAGGGTAATGCATAGCAGTTGACAAAGATTGTTTTTTTAACTCGGGTGCAGGGTGTTAAACTGACTGGAAAGGAGACATTAGCAGCAGAGAGGCAAGTGAGAAGATAATGTTTGTTTTGATGTGTTTAAGACACTGAAAGATCATACTTTCCTACAGTACCTTATGAAAGAGGTGCTTCTGTGTAGGTTCACACATATTGCACACTCCTCCCTACAGAAAAAAAAAAAGTAATGTTCCAGCAATTGCCTACAATCATATGACGGGTTCAGAAATGTACTGTTTGAATGTACTGTGAGGTATTTGGATTTTGAAACACAATATCAGCTCTTCCCAAAAAGTTAGACTTCTAGATAATGAAAGAGAAGTGATTCTTATGGTCATTAGAGATGTAAGAAGACAGAAAATAAAAGAGGAACTGGTGGTGGGCACTTGTAGGGATTTAGATATTCAGACACATCAAGCACTGCCTTAGTCTAGACAAAGGTGACAAACTTGAGAATTAAAAGAGGATTCAGAGGCCATTCAGCATAACCCACTTTCCAGAAAGAATTCCCAGCATAGCAGTGGAGAAGTGGACATCTTGCATCATCTTGAAGACCTCCAATGATGATTAACAGATCATCTTCCCAAGTTCTTTATTCTCATAACTCATGCAAATGAAACCCTAGCTTTGGAAGACATTTGTCTTCATCAGTGGCCAGAAGCCCAAACCATAAACAATGCAGATGAGGACGAACTATATTTTTACTGCTCAGGAACAGAACAAAGACCAAAAATCAATCAATGAACACTTATTAAATACTTACTGCACTAAGTGCTGGGCATACAAATACAAAAATGAAGCAGTCCCCTTCCTCAAGGAGTTAACATGATATCTTGGAAAACAACACATGAGAAATACATTTTCTTTTCAGATCTGGAATGAACCTTAGAGACGTGGAAATCCAAGTCTCCAATTCACAGATGAGGAAGCTGGGACTCAAAGAACTTAAAATAGGCTTCCCTAATAGGGTCACACAGCAAAGCAGCAGCAAAGCCAGTTCTCTCTTTCCTAGTTTCTTACCTCTACCGAGAGTTCTTTGTAAGCTTGTTTTCTTTTTTTTTTTAATATTTTGATCATTTTATTTCAACATAATTGGTTTACTTTGTGATCCTCTAAATTTCATTTTATGCATTTTAAAACATTATTCTTAGAATGACTCCAGAAGCTTCTCCAAACTGATAGTCAAAGGGGTCCATGACACAAAAATGTCAAGAGCCCTTGCCCTGTTTCTCCTCTCCACTCGTATTTCAATATGTTACATTACAAATACTATTAGCAATCAGTTGACATTCAAATGTTGTCAGAAACTTATGTGGAGTCAAGTTGACTAATAGAATTTTCCAGAAGCCATCTACAAACCTAATGACAGGAAAAGGAATGCATTTGTATCAGACATAGTTAGAACAGTCCTGAAGAAAGCATCTTTGTCTTCAGATAGACAATACATGGGCATTACAATATGCAGCTATTAGCCCAGCAGACTTCTCAGTCAATCAGTCAACAAGCTTTTATTAAACACCTACTCTTTCTAGGCACTGGGAACACAAGGATAAAAATGAAACAGTCCCTGCCCTCCAGGGACTTACATTCTGTCAACTCAAGATATAATGGGAATGTTTCTGTCAGACATGAAAGCAAGAAAAAATTCTAAGGTAGTCAAATATTCATTTGAGGGGACAATAGTTTTACTATGCATATAAAAAGGTCATATTTAACTAATGTCTATGTTTTCATAAAGGTTTTTGTGATTAATCTGTAATCATAAAAAAGTAATAAGGCTTCATAATTCTAATGAATAAGAAGTAGAGAAAATATCATCCATTCACACTGTTTACCAGATGGATTGGTTAGATTCTGTACACTATAGTATGATCCATCTGGAAATCATCAGAAAATACTGTAGGATTTTACTTTTTTGTTGAATATGCTTCATTTTAAGTGTTAAAAAATTTAAGGTTGGTAATTTATTTGGAATAAATTAACATACTCATACACCCCTCTGCTCTGGAACAATAATGTTTTTGCAGGTGGGAAGGAAAGTCAAAAGTATTATAAACTATAGTTGTATTTTTTTTTTCATATCTTCAAATGACAATCTAATAGTCTGAACTCTAAATGTGAGATTTATGTGCAGTGCTCAACAGGTTGATATGCTACTTAGGAAGTAACTCCTATCCATGTTTGATATTTTGATGACAAATCAAAGCAGAATATAGAAGGAAATTTCAGCTAAATGATTCTACAAGTTATTCTCCAAAAGGCAAATTAAATAGTTTGGTGGGGTTGAATTCATTGTGCACCCCAGCTTAAAAAGTGGCAGAATTTCATGAAACAATTTTGTCAACTTGTAGAATTCATGATGATTGCATGGAAGGAGAATCTCTACAAACCTGGCTGTAATTTATGTGCCAACAATCTGATGTAGCAAAAAACTGAATTTGGAATCAAAGGTCTTGGGCTCAAATCATAGCTTAGTTGTTTACTTCTTTAATTAATTTGATCAGGTTATTTAATCTTTCTGCATCTGTTTTTTTTTTCCGTAAAATATTTTGTGGAAAAATTCTGTAAAATAAGAGACTTGGATTAAATGTCTTATAAGAACACTTGCAGCTCCATATCTCTGATCCTAGAATAAAAAGATCCTAGGAAGAACTTACTATGATCTTCTCAATGAAATTCATATATGATAATACTTGGTAATTTCAATACATGAAGGAATATGTTGGAAAACATCATTTGAGATTAAGAATGAAGGAAGCTACAGACCTTATTCATAAGCTCATATCACTGATATCACTAATCCTCTCTGAAAGAAGATCATTAAAAACACAGGAAATGTAAAACTCTAAAAGATGTCACAAAAGTAAAACAAAATGTATTTAAACAGATGTAAAATGAGTAGCTAATGATAGAGAAATCAATTTAGAATTATTTATCTATATTGTTAGGTTAATGGTTGGTTAGACCAAAGGTGAAATATTGACAAACACACACATATGGCACAATATGCAAGCATAAATCCAAGTTATTTAATAAGCTATTGACTGAAAAATTGTAAGTGAATAAAAGTAAGGACATTCGATCTGATTATTACCATATCTTATGAAAATTTATTTGCTGTTAAAAACCAACATGACAGGAAAGCCAAAAGAACTCAGCCAGCCATTTCAATTCCTTGGCAGGCAAAGATCTGTGGAAGCCAAAGGCAACACCAGTTTAAAGTATGAGCACATTTTGCTAACCATCATGAGCAGGGGATATGGAAACATAATGAGTAATACCATCTCACTACATAGCAAGCAATAATAAAGGAGAAAATAAGCCAACAGAAAGATTGACATGAGAGTCAGCTAAACCAGATCCTCCTGAAAAAATAAATAATTGATACTGATGAGAACAGATGTGAAATGGAATGAATCTACTGTCATAACTATAGCAATCTTTTATCCTCATTGAAGTTAGGAAAGCCACTCATTTGAGTCCTCAGCAATTCATTAATCTATGTACTTATATTAAGAAGTAGAGTTGGGGCAGCTAGGTGGCCCAGTGGATAGAGCACTGGCCCTGGAGTCAGGAGGACCTGAGTTCAAATCCAGCCTCGGACATTTAACACTTCCTAGCTGTGTAACCCTAGTCAAGTCACTTAACCCCAATTGCCTCACCAAAAAAAAAAAAAAAACAATTAAAAAATAAAAAAAAAGAAGTAGAGTTGACATTTAGTGAAAGGAATTTGCATAATTAGCAGGGCAGAAGAAATACAGGGGAAAAAATCTATACCAAAGATAACACTATTTAAAAAGTAGTCAAGGATCAATTTTCAGAGTATCTCAAAGACAGAGAAAGGTTCTTTTTGCAGATAATTATATATGGGTATACATACATAAGAGTCACAAAGATAGGGAAAATGTATGACCAAAGGGCATTGTATAAAGGGGCAGAAAATGTAGGAATCATATGGGATCAAGTATGGCTATAGAAAGGCCATGCATGGGGCAGGTAGGTGGTACAGTGGATAGAGTACTGGCACTGGAATCAGGAACACCTGAGTTCAAATCCAGCCTCAGACACTTACTAGCTTTCAAACTCTGGGCAAGTGATTTAAACCTTATTACTCAAAAAACAAACAAACAATGCATGCTTTCACTGCTTGTTAGTCACTAAGGTTGTTTGGTAATTCCATTATAATGTTCTTAATGGGTCTGATACCAAACTATTATGCTATCTCCTTTTGGTGTTGATTTTGTAGTGTCACCTGATCTCACCAGGATTGTTGATGATTTCTGAATGTAAAGTGATGGCTGGATGTTGATGCTAGCTTCTTGGCATGATAGCATCTGCAAGCATTGTTACCTACCACTATTTTCTGGGCTTCATCTCTTGAAGTACACATGCTAGTCAACTCAGCTCCAGTTAGTTATGGCAGTTATGGTAGAGTGACCAGAAACCCTCCCCTGGACATGAGCAGGCATAGCCAACCAACAAAAATCAAACAATTTTTCCTCAAACAATAATTATTTTCTTTTGATTCCTATGCTCAGGGTAAATATTACATTCCTCTGTCCCAGACAGTCATCTGACTTACTGCTGGAAATCCCCAAGATCTTCTCTGGAATAGCAAGTAAAACTTGAATTTGAGCCAAAACCAAAAGGAGGCAGTCATTCTTCTTCACCTACCTATTCTCCATTGCTGCCTTTATCATGTATTTCAGTGAATACCAAACCCCAGTGCTTTGATGCTGTATTTTAGCCATTAAAAAAGCTCTACAGTATCTTTACACAAGATCCAGTTATGTGTTTATTATTTGATTCCAATGAAAATTTGACAGTAAGACAAAACACAAGCTTAAAGACGTTACTCCAACAAAGCATTCTGATATTCTACAAAATTTCTTTTTCCATGGAACCACAGAGATAACTAAATTCAATAACTTTCTGATTTGCAATATCAAAAGAAGAATAAAACAGAGATGTATGCTTACAGTCATGGGAGGAAAGATGGGGGTTCTTAGGTATTCCTCAGTAAAGAATCACACTCTCAGACACAGTCCAATTAGAATTAAAAATGATTTTTTATTTGGTCCTAGAAAAAGTGAAAAAGGGGTAAGTCAAAGACTTCACCCCTGGGGAAATATTCTCCTTCCAGAACAGAAGGAATGCAAATGCTTTTATAGAGGATCATCTATCCTCAGGATTCCAGCTGAAAATGGAAAGTGGGGTGGGAAAAGTCTGGATGCTTGTCATATTTCTGAGAGTTGGGGGGGATTCTTTTTATTAAAAAAATAATTAAGATTGTCCTGACCTTTGGTGTTATCTCTATCTCCTAGCTTCAATCAGGTAGTAGCCACACCTAATTGACTTTCCTGCTATAGAATTTTACCTCCCCTCACTTCTGTCCTGAAACCTAGTTATTCATTCTAAACTTTAGTAGTGCCTTGATTCTTCAATATGTCTGTCCTATCATCTGGTCATCTTTGGTTGTGCTTCTCACAGGATAAACTTCTTCTGATTTATCCTAAGCCCCATGTCACTTACCAAGGATATTCATCCCAATTATGGAAAATTTAAAACACAAAATATATTTGGAAGAAGGATTCCCAATAGTTGAGTTGTTCTTCCATGTTCATATAGGCTAATGGTGTCAAACTGTAATAGAAATGGGGACCACTAAACTCTACATAAGGATCTCTACATTTTGCACTGACTAAGAAAACAACATCAACATCTTCTATGTTCCATTGTATTTTTATTCATTTTGTTAAATATTTCCCAAAGTCAACTTAATCTAGATCAGGCAGCCTGTCCTTCCCTACCACCACCACCAAACAAGTTACATATTTAACACCTCTGCTACAGGCAGTTGTAATTATGCTCATTTCAATGAGCCCCAGAACACTACAGGTCTTTTAAATTTTTATATCCATGACATCATAAGAGATATGCCCACAGGGGCAGCTAGGTGGCACAGTGGATAAAGCACTGGCCCTGGATTCAGGAGGACCTGAGTTCAAATCTGGCCTCAGACACTTGACACATACAAGCTGTGTGACCCTGGGCAAGTCACTTAACCCTCATTGCCCTACGAAAAAAATAATAATAAATAAGAGATACACACTGAGAAAACCAAAGTGCTATCAACTTGCCATCAAAGACTTTTTTTTTTAACAATTATATTCTCCCAGGGATGTTATACCCCTGTAAATCAAGGAATGCCATCATTTCCAATTAATCTAAATGGCCAAACAATGGAAAGATGCTGAGTTACAACATGTTGTCAACAATGACTTTTTGCATGAGAAGCCATTTAAAAGATTTATATGCAACATATATATCCATAAAAGAACATGGACTGGATTTGGAGCAAGAGCCAATTGAAAGTCTGAGAATTGCACTGGTGGCCACAAGGTATTAAAAGCCATAAAGGAAGGCCTACAGTGCATTGGAGTGGAAGTTTTATGAAACTGTAGACAAAATTTAGAGTGATTTGCGTTGTAATTTATAGATATGAGGGGAGTACATAAATAGAACTTCAATCTTTCAAAAGTATGAAAGCATAACATGGAAAGCATAATAATAATAGCTTGCATTTATGTAGTGCTTTAAGGTTTGCAAAAGGCTTTACAAATATTACCTATTATATCCTCACAACAGCCATGAAAGGTAGGTGGTACTACTATCTCCATTTTACAGAGGAGGAAATTGAGGCTTAGAGTTATTAAATGACTTGCTTTAGATTATACTGATAGTAGGTGTCTGAGACTGGATTTGAATTCAAGTTTTAATGACCCTAAGTCCAGTGCTACTTTATCCTCTGCACACTGTAGTTATGTGTGTATACACACACATGTTTGTATGTATGTATATGTGCACACATATGTGTATATTCACATGTGTATATTCACATGTGTATATATGTGCGTGTGTGTCTGTGTATGCACATGTGTGTGCGTGTATATATACACATGTATATTTAATATGAATATATGGATCACCTGGATTTGATGAAGGTCCATTACTATCCAAATGGATTTTATGAGACCCTGGATTAATGGGACCAAAGTGCCCTTTGCTCTAAGACTTCAAAGTGAAACTAGACAAGCCCTATTTACTTTCCCCAAGAGAATAAACAAACTCAAATACCCCTTTGAAATTCCCATTCACTATCTTCTTTCCTAGGAAGTGAGACCTCCTTGTCTCTGATAATACCCCTCCTGTTTAGCATCTGCTTTAAATTGAGCTGTTAAACTGATTTGTACTGTTTAGCTGATCTACATTTGTAATGGGTTGATCTGTATTATGACAATAAAGTTATTCTGTAACCTATGGGCAAAGAAACCTTAAAAACCCTTAGAAGGAGAGGGTCTCTGAGCTTCCCTCTCTGGAGGGGAGACTCCACATCATCATGTGTTATATATTTCTTCTTGGGACAAAATATTATATTATTATTTTTCTGTCTCTTCTCTGATCTGGTTTGTCTTGTAGGAGATATTAAATTCTCTAATCAGGTTCTTAACCATGCTCTCTGATCTGGTTATATTTGTAGGAGAACATGACATCACATGGGGTCAGGCAACTGGATTTGGGGATCACTGCAGTCTTGGTTCTAAATATACAACATGTGCACTTTGCACTGTATGGGAACAAGTTGTAGGAGATATTATAAGATATTATAATTTTTCTGATCTGTTTATTGATTCTGTTTGTAGGAGACAAGAAGTTTAAAGTATATATTTTAATATTCAACTATATATACATATATGCACACATACATATACACACATGTATACACACACATGTATACATATGTAGGTGTGTGTATATATCACACATATACATATGTAGGTATGTATATATGTATGTATATATAAAACTACTTTAAGTAGGTGACAAATTATTTTTAAATAATTCTAAATTATTGTAATTTTTTTGCTTCTTTTCTAATGCAATTTGGCATTTCTATCTAAGACATAAATGTCCATGGTGATTTTTTCTTTTAAGACAAATCCTTGCAATTTCAAGGTATTTTCCTTCTAGCCTAGTATGTCCCTAATCTCTAAACACCAAGTTTCACCTGAATAATCAATACATAGTTCAGTTAAAGGAAGTAGAACACAGTAATTAATCTTTTTTAATGAATAGTACACAACAGAAAATTATAGATAAAATGTCCTTAATGATTTCTCTATTGATTAAACATTTTTCCAGCTAATAACTAGAAATATTATCAGTCTAAGCATGTTAAACCTTTTTTCTAATTAATGTTTCAAGAGGTTAACTAATATATCACTTGGCATAATCAAGGCTTTTATCTACCTTACTACTTTATGGTTGTGTTATTTTATCATGTTATTGAGATTTCTAGTGTGATTGATCATTTAAAATTTCAGGATCTTCCAATTAAAATCTTAATTTTATATAAATATACAATGTTATCTGCCAAAAGAAAAATGGCACATACTATGTCCTGACTTTTATACTAAGATTCTACAGGAAGTCAAACATATTTCTTTTGAAGAGGTGCAGGATGGGTGCATTTATTTGCATTATATTGTGTGGAAATATTTTGAAATTGTAATTTCATGCACTGAAATTAAAGTGATGCATGAATTTGATATCTGGCAAATACCTTGTCATGGGCAGTAAGTATAAAATTATAACAAAAGCCCATCATAGAGGGAAACTATGCTCTTTAATCCTATAATGCATTCAGAGGTGATGGTAATTTGTGCAAATATAGAGATACAAAGCCCTCACTAACTGTAACTGCTAATGGAGCAAAACCATTTGAATGGCGGGGTAGGGGTGGATGTGGAAGGGAAGTATAGCAGACAGTAGTTGCTGGATGGAACAGCCTTCCCCCCAGTCCCAGGGAGTTTGGTTCTTGCTCCCCGAAGAATTGAGAGGTGGCAATGATGGTTTGAGAGAGAAGAGTTGAAGCATTCATTGGCACACTGGGGATAGGGCCCAGTCAAGGTGCAAGAATGGTGGTCACTATGGAGAAGCAGATCTTGCCTCAAGGAGAAAACAGAGCTGCTTTGCTTGCTCTACCTCTTTTGGTTGGGAAAGAACGGTGTTTACCCTGGGCTGCTTATTGCTCTGTACAGATATAGATCAAAAGATAAAATATTGGATATTAGAAAACAAAAAACATGTATTCATATTAGTAAAATGAATACATGACCCTCTTTAGTAATTTTTCACAAGTTCCTAAATGGAGAATCTTTGTTACTTCAATTGTCCAGACCAGCGAGAGTAAATTCATCAACTAGTAGGATATCCTTTATAAAGGAACTTTCTATAATACCATTAATGTTAAAATAAAATAAAATAGTGATAGCTGGCATCTAACACTTACAAAAATCACAAGATATCTACATGCATTGTCCCATCTGATCCTTGCCCTAGTATTGTTAGTAAATTATATATGTATACACACATATTTATACATATACATACACATATATACATATATTATTATGATGATGATCTCTGTTTACACAATTGGAAAACAAGATTGGAAAAGAGGCTATGAAACACTTGTCTATGGAAATGTGGTCAACAGATGGTAGAGATAGACAGAACTTTTCAAGCACTAACTAAATTCCACATACTTGGTGCTAAGGATACAAATATGAACAAGACAGTACTTCCCCCAAAGGAACTTACATTCTAATAGAGGGTGACAATACATAGTGAGGAGGTGGAAAACAAGGGAGGGAAGACAACTGATAAGACACCAAAGGAGTGAACTGAGCTGCTAGTAAAGGGAGCATGGCTCTTGTCCCTAATGAGCTACTAGTCTGGGCTAAGAACTTACAGATCAGAAAGGCAGGTCCCAGGGCTAAGGCAAGGGCAAGATTCCTTGCAAGGAGGCAAATAATTTTGAGAAGTGACCTGAGCATGAAGTGAATCAGGGGCTCTTTCCACTATAGCATACAGCTTCTATCACCTTAAAAACAATCATAAGGAAATAAGTAAGTAATTGAATGAATAAATGGATGGGTGGATTAATTTAAAGCCCCATGAGACTCATATTCATTGCATCCTAAAGTTTGTCCCAAGGGATATATATCTATCAGTCTTTCAGTAGGACCACATTGTATCCCTAGAAGCGGAGCAAAGAAAAGCAGTGGGAAAGGACTGTAGTAGGCTGGGTACTCTCCCTAAGTTCAGCACCTGGAGGTGGTTTTTGTCTTTCTAACACCACCCTAGGCTGATTATTCCTTTTCCCTGCATGACTTTTATTTTGCAGCTGTTGCATTATGACCAATTTCTAAATCTCTCAGAAATCAGAAATCATCCTAATGCCTCCCTTACACTTTCCCAGACTCTTCATTTACAAAAGCAGAGGATTTGGCAACCATGAACTGAGCCAAACAGAGCTTGGTAGATGGAGTTAATTTTTACCATCTACCCCCTACTGCCACTGCCAAACATATGCAGACAGAGACACACATATACATACAATACCTAGTCCTTTCAGTTGTAAAAGAATCATAAATTTAGACTTATACGGCCTCAGAAGCCATTTACAGATACTTTTTATGGATGAGAAAACTAAGGTGGGGGGAGGGCACCATGTGACTTGCATGAGATAACACATCATAAATTATAAAGGTGGAATTGGTATCAAGGTTGTTTGATCCCAGAGGTAGCGCTCTTTCCACCATAGCATTAGATTATAAGTTCCTGAGGACAGGGGCTATTTTTATCTTTTGTTGTATCCCTAGCACTTGTCATAGTGCCTGACATTTAGTTAATACTTAACAATGGGGGCAGCTAGATGGCACAGTGGATAGAGCACCGGCCCTGGAGTCAGGACTACCTGAGTTCAAATCCGGCCTCAGACACTTAACACTTACTAGCTGTGTGACCCTGGGCAAGTCACTTAACCCCAATTGCCTCACTAAAAAAAAATTAAAAAAAAATACTTAACAATGCTTTTTGATTTGATTCTACCAATATGAACCTTCTGATGGTAATATAACTGTGATTCAAGGAAGGCTCTAAGTGTTTTGTCTTGAGTTCTTAAGGGCAGAGTCAAGTATAAAGAAGAAGGAAAAGTATTTAGAAATTAAGGGATGGTTAGTCATGTTTCTCTTTGTAGCACTGCGTGTCAGTGTATCCATATACCTGTGGGAGTGTTTGCTTAGGTGTGAATCCCAAGCAAAGGAGTGGCAAATGGCTGGCAGATGTAAAGGATTTGGAGGGGAAGTGGCCAGTTAGGATCCTGTTGGAATTAGAGCTCATAGAGTTATACTTTTGAACCTGTCTCTACAGAATCATGGCAGGGGTGGGGGCCAGGGCTGATGGCTATTGTAACATAATTAGATGGAGTGAATAGGAGCCTTAAGTGTCAGATCAAAATTTGAGGATTGCGGTGATCAAGCTGGGTAGCTATAAATCTAGCTGTCATGTTGCCTGCCCAGCAAAGAGTTCAGAATATACATGTGAGTGGCAAATCTTAAGGTGTTTGAAAGAGCGAGAACATGGGACTATAGCCAATGAGGATTTGTTAAGATAACAGCAGGCTCCAGGTACCATTGATTGAGGAATTTTTCAGATCAACAACTCCCAGGAAAAGCTGGATCAAGGCTTTTCTGAACCCTCATCAAAGTGTGAAAATTCTATCCTCTATGTTATTGTCTACCAATTATTTCATAAATGAGAAGAGATAATGAGATAATATTTATAGAGTACTTAGTAAACTGTAAAATGCTATGTAAATGAGAGAAATATTACTATCATGGTGGTTTTCAAGAACTTTGATTCTCATCTCTAATGAGTCTCATCTATAATGAAAGCAATAGGACTGAGGGATAGGGCTCTGTATCCCAATTTCTTTCATATAGAGGACTCCTGTGTTAGGAAAATGAAGGGGTTGAACTAAATGAAGGGACCTTTACAATCCCTGCCAGTTCTACATATATGAATAAATGTTTAAAAATGGGTAGAGGAATAGTCTGAACCTTGAATTAATTAGTATAGTGAACTCCTTGGTAAAGGAATTCCTACCAATTCAGGTTGGCACCTTCTCTGTTACTTCTCTGTAACTCTGTAATTTCTAGTCTTAGTAAGTTGCCTGGAACCTATCTTCTTAAACTATGGGTCATGACATCACATGGGGTCAGGCAACTGGATTTGGGGATCACTGCAGTCTTGGTTCTAAATATACGACATGTGCACTTTGCACTGTGCTTGCTGTCATGGGGCCTACATAAAAATTTCATGGATGAAAAGGAATCATGAATGGAAAAGTTTAAGAAGTCCTTGCCTTGAGTAGAGGTCTCAAATCACAAGTTTAGCACTCCAGAGTCTAGCCATACCAAAATTAAAATATAATTGGGAAATATTTAGGAAAAACAAATAAAAATACAATAAATCATAGAGAATGTTAATATGTTGTTTTCTAAGTCAATATGCTGCCTGAAAGGATCCTTACTATGGTTCGGTGGTTTCTATTTGAGTTTGACACCACTGGCCTAGAACACTTGAGATATTAAATGACTTGCCCAGAATCATACAACAAATTTCAGATATTGGATTTGAATTCAGGTCTGCCTGACTATGAGGCTACCAGGGCACCTGGACTTATTACATAGCAAATCGTTATGTTCCAAATGAGAGAAATGATTATTAATAACCAATAATTTGGGAAGATACAGAGTTCTCCCTCTTTTCTAAAGTCCTGAATTCTAAAAGTGAAAAATTCAATCTCTTGAAGGACATTACATGTATTGAGATTGAACTACTTCTCCCAATCTTGATCAGACCCTACCCAACCTTAGAAGCAATTTAATCTAAGGTAGGGAAACCCATTGTGTTCCATTCAGGTTTGGGTGGGGATAAAGTCTTTGATTAAATTGCCCAAAGCTAGAGGTGGTCTGGATATAGAGAGAAGAAACTCTGTCCAAGATTGACATGATATCACTCTCAGCCCCACATTTTAATATATCCCACCTTCCATTGTGTTAACCAATCAGTTGATTGCCACTCTTCTTCCAAAAGAACATATAAGCTCTGAGCCACCATGTTTGTTTTTGGTCAAAGAGAAATGGGCAAATGACCATGCTTTTATTAATAATGTGGCACCTTATTAAGAAAATTCTTAAATTACCCAGAAAGAATGTCTCTCAACCCTTTTTAATTGTCATATGTAGAAGTTGGTAATTTCAAGAACTTTTTAAAAAATTTTCATTTATAATAAGTAATCTCGACAAGTGACCCTCAATGAGTCTCCTGTATTTTATGCTCCAGAGTGATTACCCACAAGGTGATCAAATAAACCACAATAGCATAAAACTGTTGGTTATTTCAAAGCTAGATCACTATTTAAGTTTTTGTTTCTTTGTTTAAGACCAGAACTAAGCAGACCAGTTACTACATGAAAGACCGGAGGGAGTGATCCTGGATTTAGAGCACAGAAACAACTATGGGGAGTGTCATTCACTGTCTAGGGATAAGCTCGTTCAGATCAATAAGACTCTGCATGTTTCACCCATGTTCCTTGGGGAGAGCCAGCTCTAGAAACATCATTGGTCTTGTGTGTTCAAGGCTCAGAAGTTTCAAATGTGAAATCAGAGCTGGTTAAATGAGGCACTCAATGGTGAGCATCATGCTCCTGTGGTAAACTGTCTAGGTTACCCCTTCCCTTGTGGTAATACTGACTTGGGCCTCTGCAAAAATATAAATAAATATAACAAAGCTGGGTGTTTCCCCCCTCTTTTATTCAAAAGGTTAAACAAAATTTCTTTTAAAATTCTGAAAACCTGTTAAAAAGATAATATCCATGGATAGAGCACCGGCCCTGGAGTCAGGAGGACCTGAGTTCAAAACTGGCCTCAGACACTTAACACTTACTGGCTGTGTGACCCTGGGCAAGTCACTTAACCCCAATTGCCTCACCCCCCCAAAAAAAAAAAGATAACATCCGCCTTGGAATAGGACTTTTAGTATGATGTAAGCACCTTGAGGGCAGGGACTGTGCCTTTTATGTCTTCAATAGTGCCTAGAACATAACAGGAGGTTAATATAGCTATGTTCCAGTTAGTAGAAACAATGAATCTCCTTTAAGTGGTGGTGTTATTTGAATTAATAATGTATATTTCCATTAGTCTGAAAATAATTACCATGCTTTACATAATTTATCATTTCTAATGGTGAAAATCTGAATATATATAACCACCTCAGGTCATATCATTATTCACAGGCATTGGGACCTAACTGTAAATACCTGTTGAATGAATTGTTTCAAGGTTTTTGAATGACTTTATATCATATCACAGAATCTGAGACTTGGAAGGGTCCCCTAACCAGCCATTTGGCCCAAAACATACATGAAAAAAAAACAACCTCTAAGACAATATCCTACAAGTGGCTATACAAAATAAGTCATTTGTTGTTGTTGTTGTTGTTTGTTCACCAAGAGGACCATGACATAGGGTGATGGTATGACTTGCACTGAATTGGATTTAAGTAAGGAGGGCTGTGCAAGGTCACCAATGTCACTCTCTCCTCCAGAGCCATCTGGGTCCACTGGAAAGATATATATCAGGACAATTGGAGTCAGCCCTGAATGTTTTAAGGCAAATGGGGCTAAGTGACTTGCCCAGGGTCACACAGCTAATAAGTGTCTAAGGTGATATTTGAACTCAGGTCCTCCCCACTTCAGGGCCAGTATTCTGTCCACTGTGCCTAGCTAAAAACCTCCAAGCAAGGAGGAGCCCATTCCCTCTCCAGCCTGCCATGTTTGTCTGGACAGATCTTATTGTTAGTCACATTGTCCTGGCATTGAACCTAATTTGGTCTCTCTGTAATTTTGACCCATTGCTTGCAATTCTGCTCTCTGAGGCCAAACACAACAAGCCTAAGTTTTCCACTATGTGACAGCCATTCAAATATTTCAAGACAACTTTTATGATACCCTGACTCTTTTCTTCTTTGGGTTAAACATCTCTCAATCCACCAAAAATCTTCATGTAATGTAAATTCCAGGCCTTTCCCCATCTTGGTTACCCTTCCCTGAACAATCCACAATTTATCATTGTAAATCTCAAAACAAGGCACTAAGAACTGAGCACAGTGCTTAAATGAGATGTGACAAGGACAGAGCACAGTGGCATTGTCACCTCCCTTTTCCTGGAAATTGTGGTACTCAATGCAGTCTATGGTCCCATTAGCTTTTTCAGATTTTATATCACTCTGCCAACTCATACTGACCTTGCAGTCCACTCAAACCTCAAAATTCTCTCTCTCTCTCTCTCTCTCTCTCTCTCTCTCTCTCTCTCTCTCTCTCTCTCTCTCTCTCTCTTTCTGCCTGGCTTCCTGGCTATGTCTGTCTCCTTTCCCCTCTCTCTCTATCTTCCTCCCTCCCTCTTTCCCTCTCTCTGTTTCCCTCTCTGTGTCATTCTCTGTCTTTCTGTCTTCCTGGCTACTTTTCTGCATCGTTTCCTCTCTCTATCTCCCTTCACCCTCCCCCTTGCCTCCTTCACTCCTCTCCTTTTCTCTCTCCTTCTCTGCCTGTTTCTGTCCCTTTTTCTCTTCTTTCATTTGATTTTTCTTTCCTACCCTCTCTACTTTTTCTTTCTCTCTTCTCTTATTCTCCCTCCCTCTCATTCCCCATCTGCTTCTCTCTTCCTCTCTCCCTATATCTCCTTTCCTCTCCCCACACCTCTAGTTCACTGATAAAAATGTGTATCAGCACATGGCTCAGCATAGATTCTGGGTAAGCTCCCCTGCAAATCTGCCATACTGAAGCAAGAACAACTTTTCTGAGTCTAGCCAGTAATCTTATATAAGAGATTTAATCAAAAAGCTTTGATAAAATGTATGTAAACTCTTCCCATAGCATTCCCCTTATATACTAGTTTAGTAATCCTGACAAAATAAGGGAAATGAGATTAATCTGGCATGATGGATACTTGATGAATCCATACTCTCGAAATTGCTGTTTCCTTTTCTAAATGTTTGCCAATCATCTCTTTAATGATTCATTCTAGAATTTTCCAAGCAATAGAAGTCAAGCTAACTGGCCTATAATTTTCAGACTCTGTCCTTTTCCTTATTTTGTAAATCAGGGGCAGCATTTGCTCTTCTCTAATCTCATGGTTTTGTTGTTGTTTAGTTAGGTACAACTCTTTGCAACTCCATTTGGGATTTTCTTGGGAAAGATACTGGAATGATTTGCCATTTCCTTCTCCAACTCATTTACAGATGAGGAACTGAGGTAAACAAGGTTAAGTGACTCCCCCAGAGTTACACAACTAGTAACTGTCTGAGGCCATATTTAAACTTAGAAACATGAGTCTTCCTGTCCAGGTCCAGTGCTCTACCTAACTGCCCCAATATCATGGTAACTCTTCCATTTTTCACAATATATCACTGACAATGGATCAACAATCACATCACCAATTCTGTTTCCTCAAGGAAATAATTCATCTGAACCAAGTGACATGAATTTATCAAGACCAGTGAGGTTCTCTCTTTATGTATCAACTCTAAGTTAATGATTTTTTGTCCTATACCTTTCAGTGCAAAGGCACTTCCTTTTTCAAAGAAGACAGAAGCAAAATGAAAAAGTTAAATAAATGTTGGGACTCATTTTGTGGCAGGATAATAGAAACAATTAATTACTGACCTAGTGTTTGATAGAAGCAGGAATGGAAGCACTTATTTTTGTGGCTATACAGGAAAGAACAGCAGTGACTTGGTTCTTGACCTATTTCTGTTTTATTCTTTGCTTGTTTGTTTGTTTTGTGGGGCAATGAGGGTTAAGTGACTTGTCCAGGGTCACACAGCTAATAAGTGTCAAGTGTCTGAGGCTGGATTTGAAGTCAAGTCCTCCTGAATCCAGGGCCAGTGCTTTATACACTGTGCCACTTAGCTGCCCTTTAACTTCTATTTCTAAATGGGAGGAAAGAGAGGAAAACAAGAAAAATATATTCATTATGTAGTAAAATAATCACTGTCTCGAGTCCAAAAAAAAAAAAAAGAAAAAAGATGAATCTCTAGGAGACATAATACACTGTCATGATATTTGGTTTTCCATAAGTGAAATAATGAAATAATTATTCCAAGGATCACATTTTAATCCAAATATTTTAGAATATTTCTTAAAGAGAGAACAATAATTAAGAAGAGAGAAGTACTTTCAAGGACAAACCAAAATAATCAGGAGGAATGAAAACTTAAAGTCAGCAAACTAGATTTTTCATCTACTGCTAATTATGACTCAGAAATGGTCCGTTTCATGGCTTGACATTGCAAAGGCAAGGTTTAAGTGATGAAAAGCTCTATGTTCCACTCGTAGTCTCACCATGCCAAGAAAATGTAGGCAGATGTCCAAAACATTGCAGGGATGTTCTGTGAAGAATTTTTAAAGAAGCCTAGGCCTAGAGTCCCAAAGTATAGGCAGATTTGGATGGGCTGAAATTCACATCATTTGAGAGAATTAAAAGCATTAAAAAAATAAACAGGTTGCTATGAACCTCTAGAGGTCACCCTTAATTATATAATAGGGTTCTACAATGAGATCCTTAAAGTGATTCTGAAACCAGGGACCTATCATATCTGCATTCTCAGGATTAAACTTTGTGAGCTATTATAAAATAGTCTCCAACATTCAGTGGAAGAGATGTCAAATGAGTCACTGAGATACTGATGTTGTCAAAATCAGATAAAATCCATGGTAATACCTTTGGAACCCATAGGACAACATAGAAAACAACTGAGGAAGCCATTATATAGTGACAAAAAGCCCTGGTTCTAATGAGAAAACAGTGGGAGTAATCTCAGATCTATCCTTTAACTTGATCATAGCCAAACTTAATCAAACTTACTTATCTTTGATTTTAATTCCCCATTAGTCACTATCATCCTGTAATTTTCAGTGCAGAGGTCATTCCCTTTGACAAAGAAAGTAGAAGCAAAATGAAAATATAATTGTCTTAGCCAAAAGTCCAAGAAGACTTAGGGCAAACTATTTAATATCTCTGAACCTCTCAGTTTCCTCATTTGTAAGAGGAAAGTTTTAGACTAGATATACTCCTAAGTTTTTTTTTCCAGACCCTAAGATTTATATATTCATCATTTTAGTCCCCAACTCCCAAGTAGGATTACATATTGTAAGGAAAGAATTTCATCTAGTCTTACCCAATTATTTACAGATGAATAAACTGTCTTGAGGATGTTAAATGACTTACCTTAGGTTACCTAAGTTTAATGTAACTCCTCGAGGTCATGGATTATATATATATATAATTTTAATTCTATATGCCCAGTGTTTAGAGTCATACCTTATACACAGTTCCATGATAAATATTGGTTGAATATCAACCAACCTTATGTCAGCCTATTCCTTTCATAGTCCCTTTCTCTTTCCAACCAAAACCACTTGATGTTCAAATATCCTTAATGTCTTTCCCCTTTGGTGTCATCAGAAATTCCATGTGCTGGAGAGGTGAGTATGGGGGTGGAATGTAATGAAAATATCATTCCACTCATACTTATGATCAATAGCTACAACCATTGATTTTACAACTATCCTCAATAGCTATAGCAACAACAATTCACTAAGGCTCTAAGTTATAAAGCAAGTGCTGGTCTGCATTGGTACAGGGAGTTCTCTCACTAAGAATTCCCTATGCCAACTCAATCATAAGGCTAGTTCACCTCTCACCAACAAGGTTCAGGGGTTGAAGGGCTCTTCTAGGCATCTTAATTAATCACTTTCTTTCTTTTCAAACATCTAAGGTGAGGTAGTTTCATACTCAGTAAATTATCATACTAAATGGTAACTGGCATACACTTACATGTGCATGTGTGCACATATGCAGGATACTAGCATAGGACGAATATATTCTGGAGCTCTGGTTTAGTTTGAGTATCACCCTGATTCTTCCTATTATTTATTTCATGTATTGTTAAATAAAATAGCAAAAATAGAAAATTATTGTTATTTAATAAATAGCTTCTTGCTCTTTGTCCACCTCATTATATTATTATATTTGACGATTAAGCCAATAGGATTTTTAAAATTCTTCCCTATCTGGCATAAAAGCTAGGGAAAAAGAAAAAATCTACAAATTCATGGGATGTCAAATTTAATACTTCTTGACTTTCTAATTATAGGGCTTTCAAGAATATCAAGGTAAAATAATTTATTTTACTTTCCTCCTTTTAATGCCATTTTAATAGTTATTTAGCACATAGGAAAAATGAAGTTTACCATCATTTTTCAGAGCTATTAATAATGTGGCTTTAAAGTCCATATATGATAAGTTTTTAATTATCTGGCATTCTAACAAGCAGTACCTGTTTATCTGTGGTACAATGAGGTCCCCCTGGGGCACAGCAAGATGTCAGAAATGCCTTGACAATCATCAAATAATAATGAATTTATATTCACTGTACTGTAGTTGTAGTATCATAGACACCACTGTGGTCTAAATCTTTAAGAACTTCCATAGAGAATATAAGGTAACCCTGTACTCCAGAACACCTGATCCAAGAACCAAGTGTCATAAAGTGAGGGAAGAGGTGAGAAAAGAAGTGATGAGGAAAAGTCAGAGGGAAAAGGAGGGAAAGGGAAAAGGAGCAGTTTCAGAGACTCTACAGTTATCTTGCATTAGATTTGTGACTTCCCCAATAATAGATTCTTAGAGTTCAAAGTGTAAAGAATTAATTGTGATTTTAGGTTTCTATGACCCCATCTTTGGCTAAAGTTAGAAGCCATGGCATGTCCCCTAGCCAGCCTCAGGTACCACCTCCACACTGGCACAGTGCTCCACCTACCTTGCACCAATGCCTACATGGGCCTGGCCAAATTATAATGATTGGAAGCCTGATGAGGGCAGTCAGGTGACTTAAGGTGTCCCAGAAACTGAGGCGGCTGGTGTTTGTCAATCAGGGCTGCCAGCCAATTAGCTTGGGGCTGTGTATGGGTGACTGCACTGTTTCCTGTGAGAGAGGGGGTTTTCTGGGAAGGAGAAGGGGGAGAGATTCTCCATTCTGGCATGTGAGAGGGAGAGAGATGGGGAGCAGCTATTTTACTCTTTGGGAACAGCTGAGTCCGGTTGGTGTGGTTTCAGGTCATATCATTTTCCTTCCCTTATTGCTTTTTTTACCTTGTCCCTAGTTCTACTAATCCTACTTGTTTTTTAAATTCATTCCTGTTAACAAACCCTGTTTCATTTTTTGAGAGAGGCTGTTGATCTCCTTCATTGCCTCAATATTGCAGTGAGGTGCCTAATTAACAGTCCCCAATTTAAATTTGACCCTTACAAAAGGAAGCCCAGAAACACCTACTTCAATGATATATGAGTAGGAAGCTTCTCTAGAAAAGACACCCAATGGAGGTGCATCTATGTTGTTGGGTTTTTTCTCCTTTAAGACCTCTAATAAGATGGAACCCATTACGTCCTGAGACAGCCCATTCTACTTTGAGAAAGCTTTAGTTGTTTGAAAGATTTTCCTTGTATCAAGTCACTCCAGTTCAATTTCCATTCATTTCTCCTAGTTCTGCCCCCTGGGGTCAAGCAGAAAGAGTTCAATCTTTCTTATGTGTGACAACCTTTCAAATATTTAATGGCAGCATCACACACCCTCTAAGCCCGCTCTTGTCTAGGTAAAACAGTGTGTTAGGGTAGATAGCCAGCCATAGATTCAAGAAGACCCAGGTTCAAGTTTTGTTCTTGATAAGCAAGTAATATAACACCTCAATGCTCACTGACCAGTTTGTAAGACTATAAGAGAGGGGAAGAAGAAGGAAATAAACCTTTAGTAAGTGCTAACTATGTGCCAGGAACTGTGTTAAGTAATTTACAGATGTTACATCTGATATCATGAAATATTAGTTGTAAATCAAATGAGATATTACTTGTAAAACAGCTACCAATCTGATTTATATTTCTAGAGGGAATCATTGACCTGGAAAGCCCTAAACCAAAAACAAAAACACAGATTTCATTTAAAAGAGACACCAAATGAAGTGATTCCATTCCTTTTGCTGACTGAACACAACTTTGCCTTCTCATCCAGAGTAATTCTTGTCCATGTTTTCTTATAAATACTCAATAAAGGGTCAACCCAACATTCTAGAGGCTTTCTTTCTTGTTCTGTGTAAAGAGATACTAATTTGCCATGAGAACTATGCCCTATTTTTTATTATTCATGCATAGGACCAACCAAATTCATTTACTATTCATACATTTCATAGTCACAATATTTTGCTTCTTTTTTCACACAAGTGCATATGGTCACATGCAGCATCTTCCTTATATTCACCATAGATCCTTCCATCACTTTGTGAATCATTTATAATCTGAGTTTTTCTAACAGTGGGAATATTCTTTGGTTTTTAACTGCTTGTCTTCACCAAGAAGATATGTGTCAAAGAGAGGGCTCTTTGCAGTGGCAGGTATTTTTGGATCGTTGCAGTACCGGGCAAGTTCCCAAATGCAATACAGGCTATTCTTTTTCTTCTCCTCTGGGTCTAAACCATTATCCTTCCATAGCATTTGTCTGGAATCTACATATTGGTAGATTATTTGAATGGGTTGCTTGTTCAGATACTCATCATCACCTGTTTGATAGATATTTTTCATCCACTTGGTTTCTTGACTGAATAGTTTAGCCATTCTCTTTCACATTGCTGTTGATTTCTCTGAAGAGGTGTTTTAGTGTGCTAGAATTCAATGCAAATTAGCAAGATTTCATCTACAAAAAGGAACATCTGAGAATCTCACCACAAATAGGACAGCCTTCTTTTATTTGGACCTTACACAGAACATCTTCCATGACATTGGAAACTGACGAATACTCTTAGGTAACACATAATCTCACTATTTTAATACCTTACTTGGTCTCATTGCTCAGCAGACAATTTAACATAATGATCTCTAGTCATAACCATCATGGAGTCTTATGTGATTTTGAAAGTGCCTTTGTTGTTGTTGTTCATCGATTACTTAGAGATTTTATGTCCCCAAAATCAAGATTTAGATGCCAGGGTAGGGCTTCTGTTTCAAACAACAATAAGTGAATCCTTAAGTTGAGGATTTTTTATAATGGAATTTATAGCATATCTTTTCTTTTAGCTTTACTGATTAATTGTTTTAAGTTGTGTCTGACTCTTTGACTCCTTTGGGGGTTATCTTGGCAAATATACTAGAGTGGTTTGCCATTTCCTTCTCCAGATCATTTTACAGATGAGGAAACTGAGGCAAACAGGGTGAATTGACTTGCCCATAGTAACACAGCTAGGAAATTTCTGAAGACAGATTTGAACTCAGGTCTTCCTAACTTCAGGACTGATGATCTATCCATTACACCACCCAGTCATGTTTTCAGGATAAAGCAATTTGATACAAGTCCTAAAAATGAAAGAAACGCAGGGTTTCTATGGAGCCCAAGAAGCTGGATGATCTTTTTCCCTATCCCCTATTGATGTCTGGTAGCTATTCTTTGAAGATTCTAACATTTTCCATCTCCATATCTTTACATAGTAAGGGAAAACATAATCTTGAAATTATTTTTCTTCAAGTTTTTGGTTTCTCAATAGAGGATGCTAACAATGGGGGACTCCGAAAATTGAGTTTGGGGTGAAATGGGTTGCTAATTAAAACTTTCATGGGCAGGGGGAATGAGGATTAAGTGGTTGCCCAGGGACACACAGCTAGTAAGTGTCAAGTGTCTGAAGCTGGAATTGAACTCAGGTCCTCCTGAATCCAGGGCATGTGCTTTATCCATTGTGCCACCTAGCTGCCCCCAAATTTTCATTTTAATTATAACTGATAACTGATGGGCCAGAAGACTTTATCTTTATTCGTTGCATGGAGTTTTACTTAACAAATCTGGACTTGTCTTACCTGAGTCACAGAAGGTAGTCATGACTATTGGAACCACTATGGAATGAGAAGACAGAAAATCTGGGTTTAGTCCTAGCTCTGCCATGAAATAAATAGCTATGTGATCTTAGGCAAGCTTCCCAGTTTGCAGGGAATAGAGAATTGGCCTCAAAGCCAGGATGAAACGGGTTCAAGTGTTGCCTATAATGAATATGTGGCCTTGGGCAAATCATTTATTTTCTCATTTTTCTAAGAATCTCCAAGAACTCAAGTTATATAAGAGCATAAATTGCAGAGAATCCATGAACCTATGTTACTAAAGGGCATTCCTTTACCTGAGTTTCCTATATGAATGAAATCATAGGCTCAGTCCTTATTCCTCCAGTTTCTTCACCCAACAAAACAGTAATGACTCATCCAATATGGTGATAATGTTGCCTGCCCTACAGCTGTGGGTGAAGTCTTGGACTAGGAGTTGGGAAAACTGGGTTGAGGAGCCCTAGTCACATTGTGACTTTAGGCAATGCACTTCTGGGCCTCAGTTTCCTCATAATTAAAATAGGAGTGTTAGAATAGATGATCTCTAAGGTTACTTCCTTCTTTTAAAATTCTGCAATCTGGGGGCAGCTAGGTGGTGCAGTGGATAGAGCACCGGCCCTGGAGTCAGGAGTACCTGAGTTCAAATCCAGCCTCAGACATTTAACACTTACTAGCTGTGTGACCCTGGGCAAGTCACTTAACCCCAATTGCCTCACTTAAAAAAAAAAACAAACAAACAGGGGCAGCTAGATGGCACAGTGGATAGAGCACTGGCCCTGGAGCCAGGAGTACCTGAGTTCAAATCCGGCCTCAGACACTTAACACTTACTAGCTGTGTAACCCTAGGCAAATCACTTAACCCCAATTGCCTCACTAAAAAAACAAACAAACAAACAAACAAAATTCTGCAATCTGTAATTGACCTCCCAAAGTCACTATGAGGATGAAAAAGGAAAATAAATGTACTGATACCATGCAAATAGAAAGATGTCTTTTTTGGAGATTTAATCATTTTTTCTATTGTTTTTGTTCATCTGAAGCTGTACTGTGCTGCACTATGTACAGTCTGTGTCTGAATGTTGAGGAAAGATAACTGATGAGATTTCTTTTTCTTTAGTAATTGTCAAAAATGTCTTGAATTGGGACCAAAGTTTGATAGAATTAGAGATGGATTGTGTTTTAGAACCATCTAAGCCAACCTTTTACAGATAAGAAAACTAAGTTCAAGAAGTTAACATGACTTGCCCAAGGTCCCAAGGATTGTCGATGTCACAGCTATTGCTGGAACCACATTCTCTAATTCCCAATTAAGAACTCTATCCTCTTTAGTGCTACATATAAAATTAGTCCTATGTTTAGATCTTAGTCTAATCTTCAAATACTGTATATTTATTTCCCGTTATTTCTGGGATCTTATAAGGCAGTAAGTAGTACTTCATTAGTTTCTCCTCTCCTCTATTCTTCAGTGCTTCTAATTTGGCCACATGCTTCCTAAAAGAAGCTCAAGTAAGAAATCTGTCATATGAAATTGCCATCTCATTCATGGGATCACATCAACTTCAGAAAGAACAAAATCAAATGGGACCCAAGGGTGGGAAGTCAGTGGCACCATTCCAAGAAAGCTGGAAATAACATCAGATGCCATCTAGTCCAACCCTTTCATTTAACAAATGAGGAAAGTGAAGTCCAGGGAGGAAAAGGAAATTGTTCATAGTCACACTGAGTAATAAACTATGCTTGACTCCATGCCAAAGCAGGATCAATTACAAAATCTTCTGATTGGCTTTCAAAATTCTATAATTCTATAATTTGCCCTCCTCCACTTTTCCAATCTGTGATCCAGACTCTTTACCGTCACTTGAACAAGAAACCCCAAAGCACAATGCCAGGCATTTTCCCTGACTACATACCTCATACTAGGAATGGTTTCCTTCCTCATCTGCTCATCTTGGCTTTCCTGGCTTTCTCCAAGCCTCAGCTAAAATTTGACCCTCTATAGGAAGCCTTTTCCAATTCCCCTTAATTCTAGTGCCTTCCCTTCAATTGATTATTTCCTATAATTTATCCCATATGTAGCTTCTTTATATGTATAATTGTATGCATGTTCTGTCCCCCATTTACTGTCAGATCTTTGAGGGCACAAGCTGCCTTTCATTTTTATTTGCATCTGAAGTGCTTGCTTAGCACAGTGCCTGGGACATAGGAGGAATTTAACACATGTTTATTGACTGTCAAAAGGCTAAGAAGAAACTCATGCTTTGTGATTTGTTTCTAACCTCCCTAGAAACCAAAGTAACAAATCTCAGAAATGTTTGTTATTTTGATATCAAAAGTGCTCATTTCATCCAAGAAGAGAAGGTTCAAATTCACCTTAAAATTAGCATGAGAAGGATTTGGTAACCAAAGTGTTCCTTGCATGACATTCCCATCAGTGAAGGAGACTCCAGGACCATGGACAATGCATTATGCAAAACAGAAACAATGTTTATTTGCATTAATGGATGAACATAATGCATAAAAAAGGACATGCAAGGTAAAGTGATATAGGAGAATGAACACTGATTAAGAGGAGCTAAACGACCTAAGTTATAGTCCCAGCTTTGCTACTGATTTACCGTATGGCATTGGGCAAGTCATTTTACTTCTCTGGTCTTAGGTTTCTTCATTCATAAAATGGGGTTTTATCAGAAAATCTCTAAGATCCCTCCTAGAGCTAAGAATGGGTTGTCCCAAGTCTCTTCAGTTCTGTTCTGTGTTTTTCTTTCCTTTCTTCACAACCCAGATATTATTTTAAATTTCCGAACAACCTACGTCAGCAAATCTGGACAAGTGATATTTGAAGCAAGATCCATTTGCATCCACTATGTCACAACATGGTTCATCATTGACCTGATTGCTGCATTGCCCTTTGACCTCCTCTATGCTTTTAATGTCACTGTGGTAAGTGAATTGCCCTCCTACCATGTGCTTGCCTATGGCTCTTCATTTTCATATTTCATATCCAAAGTGCAGTGGGCATGAAGAAACTTGCACCCTCATGAATTAAAATATCCAAGTGTCAAATACAAAGTGGATGCTGTATGCCCAGCTCTCCTGAAGGTATCATTCCATCTCTGAGTGGGGAATGGAAGATGCCATGTATTATCGTATAAAATGCTAAAATATTAACTTAGTGGACTATGTTTGAATCCCAGCTCTTCCTTTTAACTATGTGACCTCTGGCAAGTCAAATCATGTCATCTTATCTATTTTATCATCTTCATAATCATTTGAGATGATCTTCAAGGCCCTTCTAGATCTAAATCATGATCAAAGGCACAGAATTTTAAGTCCTATGTTGGTCATTATCATTGTGTGAATAACTTGTAGGTGGCTAACCTGCGTCATTGCAAGTGGTCCATGAATCAACTCACACACCAAAAATTGTCATTTTGATCTATGTCAATGAACATAGCATTTATACAACTTTTTGATGTACCAGGCATTGGGCTGAGGGCTGGAGAAACAAATACAAAAGATAAAGCAATCCCTAGCCTCAAGGAGAAGTCTTAATTTGGTTTCTAACAAAATGTGCAGTATGACAAGTGGATTTTTCAAATAGAGAACAATAAGAATAAGGACAATTGACATTGATATAACGTATGATGGTTTGCAATGATCCCTCCCCTCACAGCAACCCTATGAGGTAGCAAGTGCACATATTATTAGTCCCATTTTACCAATAAGAAAACTGGCTCTGAAAAGCAAATTTCCCTGGTCACATAGTTAACTAGTCAGAGCTATTATTTCAACCTCTGACCATTTTGATTTTAGTTCTAGAATCTTTTAAATTATATAGTGTTTTAGATGCTTAATAAAATTAAGTGATTAGTGAAATATATTTGTACATGTATATATATACATATGTGTGTGTATATATGCATAAATATACATATATATATTTTTTAAAACATTACTAGAAACATAATCACTTTCTGTTATTATGTATTTTCTCAATTGACCAACACAGATAGTACAAGTACTCTCACATGGGAAAACACTAACTATTTTGATGTTGAAAAGGAATCCTCCAACAGGAAAAGGTGGGAAATCCCACTTCTATATTTGCTAATGATTAAGGTGCTTCCTTATAAAAATGGAAACCTTTGAGTAGATTAAGTGACATTCAATCCAACAAGAATGATTAAAACCTACTCTTTATGAGACACTTTTCAAGGCTCTGAGAATACAAAGATAAACATGAAACAGTCCTTGCCCTCAAAAAGCTTATATTCTACTGGGAGGAAGGTAGGAGAATACTATAATTCTTCAAAATATTTTTACCTAAATATGTCAAATAAATCAAAGTTTTAATATGGAATCAAGAATATAGATATCTTTTATTTTAGATAGGGCAGAGGCTATTCTAATTTGAATTTTTATCACCAGTGCCTAGCACAGTGTATAAAAGTAGGTGCATAATAAATGCTTATTTATTGATTGGGTGAAGAAAATAAATAATATGAGGAGGCTTCTCAGTGGAAATTGTACTTCATGTAACTGTTAAAGAAAGCTAAGGATTCTAAAAGACTTCCAAGCTTAAGGGTGGGGAGGGTATATTTCAGGCATGCCAAACTGCCTATATGAAGACTCAGAGGTGGGAGATGGAATGGCAACTTTGAAATTTGCAAACTTTGCAAGTTTTGTTGGGACATTGAACTTGTAAAAGGAAGTGTTGTGCAGCAAGTCTGGAAAAGGGAGCTGAGAAAAGCTCTAAAAGCTCTAAATGCCAAATGAAATGTTACCAGGATAACTTTTTAAGGCCATTGGGGCACTTTGCTTCTACAGTGCTCACTCTGCTAGAAGTCTAAAGGAATGAATTTCCTGCTTCCAAAAGAACTTGCTCCTCTTCCCAGGGAGCAAGTTACACACTGAGAAAATCTAACTCCATCAAAAGTCCTTGTTGGTAGAAATGTATCTCTTCCCCTTCTTATACTGTGGCTGACTATCAACTGAATCTATTTTGGTGACTTTTCATCTTATCTCTGACATCTTGTTATTCATTCAGTGGTTATTTGGCCCTTCCAGCTGAGGGCAGACAGAGGGGGAAATGGAAAGGAGATAAATTCAGACTAGTCAACTGACCACTTCATAGGAATATTTGTGAAAAGGGCAAGAGGGGAGGAAGCTTAAACTACATGATGAGAATATAAGATTTTGGAATGTCCCAGGGATTGCATTTTTCTATAAGATATTTCTCCTTCATCCTCTCCCTAGCATCTCTCTATTCTCTGAATTTCATTCTTATCCCCTCCCCAGAAAGAAATTAAGTACATTATTCATCAAGATTGGGTTAATAAAGGATTTTAAAAATCTTTTTAAATTGTAATATTTTCCCTTTTTTCTTTTAAAATTATTGATACATTATGGTTTTTAATCATTTTCATTGCCAAATACATCCCTCCTCCTCTATCACTCTCATAATGAAAATAAAAACAATCAAGAAGGGGAGGATAAGAAAACAATTCAACAATACTAGCCAATGTCATCAGAGTTTGACAACATATACAGTTTTCAATATCTATAGCCCTCCACCTTCATCAGGAAAAGGCATTTTCTCATTTCCCTTAGATCAATCCAATCATTATTATTGCATAGTGCAAAACAAATTTTATTGATGCCTTTTGTTTTTACATGATAATTTCCCAAATATCTTATTTCTCCTACTCCAGAACTGAACCTTCCCTCCCTTATAGCAATGCAAAACATTGAATAAAAGTGATGAATAAAGTGACTTATTCTGCCCCCATACACCCTCCCCTCTTTACTAAGAGGAAAGAGATATATTTCATCATCTATTCCCCAGGACCCACATTGGTCACTGCAATAACTCAGCATTCCTGCCATGGATGGAACTCTGGGCCTGAAGTCAGGGAGACCTGAGTTGCAATCTTGCCTCAGGCACTTACTAGCTAAGTGATCCTGGGCAGGTCACTTACCCTCTCTTTGCCTCAGTTCCACAATTATAAAATGGAGATAATAATAGTACCTACCTCCCAGAGTTCTTGTAAGGATCACACGAGATAATATTAGTAAAGCATTTAGCACAGTGCCAGGCACTTAGTAGAGGCTATATAAATGATTATTTCTTTCCTTCCTTCTTTTCTTCCTTCCATTATTTCTTTTACTGTACTTTTTGTTTTCATTATTGTTGTCACTGTGTTTCTTATTCATAATAAACTAGCTAGCACTTACATAGTGTTCTAAGGGTTATAAAGGATTTTATATATGTTGTCGAACCCTCACAATGGTAGTGGGATAGTTGCTATAATTGGCCCCTTTTTGTAGATAGTAACACTGAGGCTGAGATTTAGTGATTTGCCCAGAATATACAGCTAACAAGTATTTGAGGTAGGATTTAAACTCTGGCCTTCAGGATTCCAAGTCCAGTGTTCTCTCCAGCATGCATCAATTCATGCCATTCTCCCAAAATGTACCCTTACCACCATCATCAGATAGGTAGCACCATGGATAGAGTTCTAGATTTGGAGTCAGAAAGACCTGAGTTCAAATGTGGCCTCTGACACTTATTAGCTATGTGACCCTGGATACCTCACTTAACTGCTGTATGCCTTAGTTTTCTTTTCTGCAAAATCGAGATTATAGCATCTACCTCTCAGTGTTGTTGTGAGGAAAGAATTTGTAAAGTGCTTTGCAAAACTTAACTGGTATATAAGTACTAGCTATTACCACCACCAAGGAAGCTGTCTAGAGAAACATGAATATGTTTTCTGACCATTAATATATTCTGCTGCTGTCTATGTTGATGTGTACTTTATTAGTATGTAAAAATGATTTGGTATAACTTCAAACGGGACTTTTATTTTACAGTCGGTTGACAGCCCCCTCTCCCACCCCTGGAAATGATTTTCTCTCAAGTCCTTATTGGCATTTTCCCCTTATTAAATAAAACGATCAGAGTAGTCATCGTTCAATTTGGAATGAGCTCAAAAGTTCAGTCCAGAATACTGAGCAGCCATCTTCAGTTTAAACATTTGTTAATTGCTCATTCGACAGGGAGTTTCTATATTTGGGGAGTGGAGATTGTCAAATTCTAAAGAGGCTTCTAACTCAACTAGGAAAGACTCTGGGTGAAATCCAATGGATGATATCAATCAATGGGACATGAAATTGTTAGTCTTTTTAAAGTGCTTTTGAATATGGAATTTGACTAGATAAGTGTGCCAGAATGAAGAAAGTAATGGCTTAAGACAAGTCTCTACAAAGAAATTCAAAAGACATTCAAAGGGAATATATGATTCATGAGGGGGAAAAAGAATATTTCTTAGGAAATATTAAGAGACACAAAATAAGTTTCTAATTCAATTCCTGAATAGATTTTTGGACTGGCATCAGGAAGACCCAGGTTCAACATCTTCTGCCCACATTTCACTAGTGATGTGACACTGGACAAATCAATCCATAAATCACCAAATATTGATTAAGCACCAACTATGTGTGAAGCACTTTTATTAGGCACTGGAGAAACACATACAAAGAATGAACAATCCCTTCAATCTCTGAGTTGCCTTCTTTGTAAAATGGAAATATTGCAGCCTGAATTCCTAATGTCATTGGATGGCTGAAGCTAGAAGGAGATATTGTGTGTCAATCAATTTGCAAATTTCTAAGTGTTATGTTCTTGTCCTCATCAGCATTGCAGGCACTATTGTTGTTGTTATTATAAGAGAAGCAGCATGGCATTATAGCCAGAGAGCCAATTAAATAAACCTGAGTTCTAGTCCCCTCTCTGACATAGACAAGCCTTGTGACCCTGGGTAAGTCACTTAAGCACTGATCACACAAGCACCTAAGACTGAGTCATAAATGAATTGCTTCTCTGAATCCCTTGAAGGATTTTTCACATTAGGACTTTCCTACTTGAACCCTCTATTTCTGGTGGGCATGATGTTTCTTTCATTGCATTACTCTTCGCAGAAAGCCTGAGAACACAATGGTATAGGTCATCATAGATATTACACGCCTGATGCTGAATGGTAACACTGAAGATTACTGGACTTTTGGGGGCAGTTAGGTGGCACAGTGGATAAAGCACCAGCCCTGGATTCAGGCAGACCTGAGTTCAAATCCAGCCTCAGGCATTTGACTCTTACTAGCTGTGTGACCCTGGGCAAATCACTTAACCCTCATTTCCCTGCCAAAAAAAAAAAGAAAAGATTACTGAACTTTTTCTAGAATAAGAGCAGATGACTGTCAGTCCTAGATAGGGACAAGCTCCATGTGGGTGTTAGATGGTGCTATGAGCCTAATGCTGCCATTAGGCTAGGCCCAAGACTTTCTCTAAACTATCCTTTCTGGATGTAGAGAAAGTCTTCTTAGAACAGGCTGGTGTATTGGAAGGTTCTCCTATTTGAGGCCCTTTCAACATTCTTTTCAAGAACAATTTTTTAAAAATATTTTTCTTACTATCGTAACAGGTCACCTAGCCTCAGGTCATTTATTTATTGATCAAAGAGGATCTGGATCCCAATCCTCTAACTACTACTATTATATGATCTTGGGAAAGCGCCTTCTCTATCAGCCCCAAATTTCTCATCTGTAAGATGAGAGGGTTGAGTTCAAAGATCTCTAAAGTCCCTTTGTCTCTGAACCTGTGATCCTAGAGTCCTTCTGATGTTTTTCAATGGCTTTTACCTGTGTCCCCATTTAGACAAAATTAATTAGGATGTATGGCATTATGCTTTATACATTGACCCCCAAAATTGCTGGAAAATTATTTCAGGAGATTCTTGGGAATAAGAGCTTTGTTCCTTTATTTTTACATGTCAAAATCGTTTCTCTCTTCCCTGCTCCAAAATAAAAGAAAATGATAAAAATAATAATAAAACAAATATATTGAGGGAATCATGGTTTTTTGAAAGTCATATGCATATCTTAAGAACTGGATGCTTTTTTTTTAGGATTGTAGGACTTAAATTTGGAAAGGATCTTAGAGATCATCCTTCTGTCCAACCACCACACTTTACATAGGAGGAAACTGAGATTCACTGAGTATAGCAAATTCCCCTAAGGTGATATATAAATAGTAACTAGCAGAATTGGTCCTTGAAGCTGGGCAGGGTGATTCTAAATCTAACATTTTTCTGATAGCCATGTGTTTTCCCATGTGTCTGTGTGCACGTGTGTGGTCTGTTGCCACCATCATGGTATCGATTTTCTTTGATTTTTTTCCATTGAAACATTTTGGGGAGGGGGCAGCTAGGTGGTGCAGTTGATAAAGCACTGACCCTGGATTCAGGAGGACCAGAAAGATAAAAGTTCATGACATGAGGATTGATTGAAAAACTTTTCATGATTAACTGAAGAGATGGGGATAATAGAGATAAAGAAAGACACAGAGACACTGAGAGACAAAGAAAAGCACAGAGATAGTGTGGTAGAGTAGAATGCTAAGCTTGTATTCAACAAGATAAGAGTTCAAATCTCAAGTCTGATACTTATTAACCGTGGGACCCTTGGAAGTCACTGAAGTTCTATGTTTTTTAGACAACTCTCTAAGACTTATCTCCTAAGTCATAGAGATGTTGTTCTCTGCTTTGGTAGAAAGATTTCCCATACAAGAATTCTTCATGTTGATAAAATCAAGACCCTTCACATACCTACTACATGTGTGTATTTGTGCATATGTGGCCATATGCCTTTATATTCTGAAAGTTTTTAAGAAGCACTTATAGAATATTATTTATCATGCTATATAATATATTTGCTGATAATTAACCACATGCATGACCCAAGTGCCCTTCTCTTTAGCAGTGGGCTTAAGGGAACTCTGAAATGAAGTTAACCTGTTGGACTTCTCATCATTGCCCTAGGTGTCCCTTGTTCACCTGCTGAAGACGGTGCGGTTGTTGCGCCTTCTGCGGCTGCTGCAGAAGCTGGACCGTTACTCCCAACACAGCACAATCGTCCTGACTCTGCTGATGTCCATGTTTGCCTTGCTCGCACACTGGATGGCATGCATCTGGTACGTCATTGGAAAAATGGAGAGGGAAGAGAACAGCCTTCTGTCTTGGGAAGTTGGTAAGGGTCTATGCTTGCCACATCTTCTGTTGTTCTGGTTTTGTTTGTTTGTTTGTTTGTTTTGGGTTTTTGTTTGGTTTTGGTGGGGCAATGAGGGTTAAGTAACTTGCCCAGGGTTCCACAGCTAGTAAGTGTCAAGTGTCTGAGGCCGGATTTGAACTCAGGTCTGCCTGAATCCAAGGCTGGTGCTTTAGCCACTGCACCACCTCACTGCCCCCTGTTTTATTTTTAAGTTTCAAGCTGAGATAGCCTGGAACTCTCTTCAGATTATAGAGGAGTAGAGAAATGCCCAGGAACTTATTCTGTTCTGAATGTTCACTTTGGTCTGTGGTAAACCATTTCTCCTGAAAGAAATTTGTGGAACAAATCATTATCTCACCAAAGAGTGAAGAAAATTCTTTCTAGTCAAGGCAACAATGGGAAATTGATGTTGTTTCCATAGAGGTGCTAAAATGCTCACTTGTGGCACCAGTGTGGCAGGCCCTGAGGCAGCTCTAGCAACCATTGCTCATCTAAGCAACAAGCCTCTTGTCAACCATCCTAAAATTTTCAGTCAGTTACAGAGAAATGACAAAAGAGATTCACAAAGCAGCTGAGACAAAGGGCTATTCATTCTTTTTCTTTTTAATTTAAAGGAAGATATAAAGAAATGAAAGCATCACTCAGTTTGGAGTTTTGAGAATTAGTGGCACTATTAGAAATTTGGATGTTTCCAACTGTGGTTCCTAAAACTTTCCTGCCCAATGTTACGCATGCGCATAATAAATATCTTTTAAGGATTATCTGGCATTGTAGCAATACAAGACTATAGAGACATGTTTTGCCCATCCCACAACCATAGATTTATCAAACCATGTGTAGGGTATTGGGAAGAGGGAGGATGGGAACAAGAAAAAGGGAATAATCATTTATTAAGCACCTAGTTTGTGACAAGCACTGCCCTAAGTGCTTTACAAATATCTCATTTGATATTCAACAACCTTGTGAGGCAGTTGCTATTATTTTCAGTAGGAAACTTGGGTAGATAGAGGGTAAGTTACTATCCCAGCATCACATAGCTAGGAAGTCATTTGACATACATAATTATCATAAGGTCATTAGTTCATATATCATTATTTTAAAGATGGGGCAATAACAAGAAAAGCAAGTCATTTTTATGTGGTGCTTTCTGATTTACAAAACTCTGCCTCACAGTAACCCTGTTAAGTATGTAACCTAAGAAACTCATACTCACTTTACAGACGAAAAACTAAAGCTAAGAGTTTTTAACTTGTCCAAAGTCATATAGGTAAGCAACCTAAGTTCAGATGGTTAAGTGACTAGTCTAAAGTCACAAAGCTAATGAGTTGCAGAGCCAGACCTTATCACCAGAAATCCAAGACTCTTTCTAAACCACCATGCTCTCTAAGTAAACTTCTATGGAAAAGAAAAAGACTTTTCTTTGAGTAAGACTCTAACAGAAAATTTTAAATGCTGGTATTTTAAAAAGAGGGTCCATTTTTTCTGTTGAAAAGATCTTTTGTATGCCTTTCTCAATCCCCTATGGCCAAAAAGCAATCTCACGGTTACAAAGAGAATTTAAACATGCACATAGGTGCCAAAATATGAGGAAACAGGTGAGGCCCTTAATTAAGGAGATTCTTCATCTCATACCAGGTATTTGAGGTAGAATTTATTTAGAGTAGGCCTTATATTTGCACTCAGTAAAGCAATGACTATGTCTTAGAAAAGATGGAAGTGACATTAAGGTTATTGTTTGGGGTCTATGGGGTGTTCAGGAAGTATCAGCACTATGAGCATGAGGGTTTGCTGAGCCCTTTTCAGGCTCCTCTTCCTCCTTTGGTGTCTACCTTCACCCAACTCTCACCTGTAGCTCCAAGAAGCTGTAGTATATGCAGCAGCAGTTTCACCCAGGTAAAACCATCATGGTGGACAAGCTAAATCAGATTGCGTGTAACCAATAGGCTTCAAATCCATTGGTGAGTTTGGAGGATTTCTACCCCAAATATGTGAAGATTTCCTGACTGAATGGGCAGAAAAAAAAATTGTTCTAACTGACCTGAAGGAGGCAGAAGCAGGTTCTATGGAGTGCTTTAGAGCTTGGTGAGGCATCAAATATGCCAAGGTCATCTGCTGCATTCCAGGCCATCACCAGTCATCTGGACATTTTTCTTGTCACTGGACTCTGGATGATCCTGGAAGAGGCTGTGCAACTCTGTCTAACTTCAATTCAATTCAAGCTCAAGTCAAGACATTACTTGTTTTGTCATTAGTCTTCTTTGAAACAAAGGACAAACTACAATAGTTCAAGAATAAATGAGCAACCTATAGATAGCAATTTTAAGGGGATGGGCTTCCCAGTATGAATTCTTTTTTTTTTTTTTTTTTTTTGCAGGGCAAGGAGGGTTAAGTGCCTTACCCAGGGTCACACAGTTACTAAGTGTCAAGTGTCTGCCCAGTATCAATTATGGCAAAGGCCATGGACATATTTGAGCTACAGAAAAAAAATATATATATGTGCTCAAATAATTTGTAGTTTGGAGAAATCATTATAAATTTGGGACCTTGCCCTCTCATTACCCTTAAAAAAATGCTTTGCTTTGTGTCTTTGTGTAACCTTGGGAACATAAAATAACTGGACCACAATTGCTTTTTCTGTAAAATGAGGGGATTGGATTCAATTCTACTCAACTCTAAATCCTTTTATGGAACTGAATTCTCATAAATAGTGGGAGAAGTAGATAGAGGACAGTGTGACCTCAGGGAGAAAAGAGTTAAAAAAAAATACTGAACTTAAATTAGGAGATTCTATGCAGTCTGTACGACTGGTTTCATCACTGTAGAAAATCCCAAGTATAGACCTTCCTTCCACGAGTTAAAATAAGCAAATCCTAAGAGTTAAGTAATGACTTGTCCAGGGTCACACGAATAGGTGTCTGAGGGAGGGCTTGGATCAAGGTTTCCCTGATTCTAAAACTGTCTCTCTATTCACTACAGCAACAGTTTTCAAAGTGTAATCCAGTGACTCCTTGGGGGGGCAGGGGGCGGAGATCCCGCAGACCCTTTTAGATGATCTGTGAGGTGAACACAATTTTCATAATAACATTGTCTCTGAATTTCTAACATGGTATATATCAATATCTATAACACACAACAACAAAAGCTTTGGGGTGGGGGGGGGGGGTTTCTTCAATAATCATGAAGAGTACAAAGGAGTCCTGAGACCAAAAAGGTTGAGAATCTCTCTCTGTGTCTCTTTGTCACTGTCTCTCTGTCTCTCTATCTCCCTCCCTCCCTTCCTCTCTCTGTCTTTCTCTTTCTCTTTCTCTGTGTGTGTGTGTCTCTCCCCCACCCCAATAAAATTAGTTAAAAAGATGGATATAGCCCTGCTCTTCAATGTATTTTTTTGTAGTTCAAAGCATCTTTCTAATCAATTCAACAAACACTTAACAAATACCTGCTCTACGAAAAGTGCTATCCTATGATAGAACGACAAAGTGAAAGGGTTCCTGCCCTCGTGGGGAAACCCTTCATCTTTCAGGTCTGTCATTCTTGATATACACAAGTAAATCAATACAAAGCATCTCAAAATAAAATGTGTTACTGACGGCAGCTTCACGTAGGAGGAAGTGTGAGAGCTGTGCTTTGAAAGTAGCTTGGGACTCCAGAGCCTGCAGCATTATTTCTTTTTTTTAAATAAGTAATAGTGGATTTGTTTTTTAGTTTTCAATATTCATTTTTGTAAGATTTTGAGTTCTAAATTGTTCTCCCTTTCTATCCCCTCCCTGAGACAGCAAGCAACCTGATGTAGGTTATACATGTGCTATCATATTAAATAGATTTCCACATTAGTCATGTGAAAGAAGAATCAGAACAAAAGGCAAAAACCAGAAGAAAGAAAAAAAAAAGTAAAAATGGTATGTGATTTCTTAACATTACCCAAAATCATGTTTTTATTTCCTTTTTTATAACCATCTTACTAACACAGATATTCCTATATATAAAAAGAAAAAAAGAGAGAATTTTGTCTGAAACTCTGAACTTCTCTTTTTCTAATAATAAACTGTTTATAACTTTCAGTTCCGATTCTTTATCCCTCTTTCTGAACTTCTCTTACACACAATTCATTTTCAACTTTAAATTAATAACAGTGAGCAAGGGGGCAGCTAGGTGGCACAGTGGATAAAGCACTGGCCCTGGATTCAGGAGTACCTGAGTTCAAATCCAGCCTTAGACACTTGACACTTATTGGCTGTGTGACCCTGGGCAAGTCACTTAACCCCCATTGCCCTGCAAAGAAAAAAAAAAGCAAAAAATAAAATAAAATAATAGTGAGCATTTCTATAGGATATTAAGGCATATAGAGACCTTTATATTTGCTATCTCATCCTTACGACAGCCCTGGGAAGGAAATAAGCATTTATTAAGCACCTACTATGTGCCAGGCACTACATTAAGTATTTACAAATATTTTCTCATTTGATCCTTACAACAGCTTTGGGAGATAGATGCTGTCAGTATCCTCATTTGACAGTTGAGGAAACTGAGGCAGACCAAGGCTAATTAACTTGCCCAGGATCACCCAGTCAGTCAGTGTCCAAAGCCAGTTTTGAATGAAAGTCTTCCTGATTCCATGTCTGGCACTGTGTTCACTAGCTAGCTAACTCTATTTAACATGATAACTATTAACATGATTGCTCGCTCTCTTTGTGTCTTTGTTCGACTTCCTTTTGCTGTCTTCAGTGTACTTTTAAGGTTGTCTGAGAAAGGGTGGGGGTTGGCTTCATCAGCCATCTCTTGAGGCCTCATTTGGTTCCTGCATTGATCAGAGTTCTGAGGTCCTTCACAGTTGTTTTCCTTTATATTATCATCACAGAAAATTATCACCCACTCTCCACGCTAATGTCACAATGATGCGGCTTCAGGAAAAACACCAGGGCTGGGCTCATTACTTTTAATGTGTATTAAAATACTGACTTGTGGTCACCTGTTTTATTTTAGGCCTGACCTAATTTCTTTCAGGCCCTGGGACCATAAAGCCATGTCAATTTGTCCAACTCGTCTAGCCTGACAGGCTCCTAAAGAAATGCAAATTATCCTTCTCAGGCCAAATTTAGTTACGTAGGAAAAAATTCTCTTCTGTTTCTAGCATCCCTCTCTTGCTACCAAAAAAAAAGCATTCTGTTAAGATTTCCTTTTAAGAAATTATTTTGAAATAGGGTATTTATTCTGAATATATTTGCATACCCAGGCAGCTAGGTCGAACAATGGGTGGAGCTCTGGGCCTAGAGTCAGGCTGAGTTCAATTATAACTTCAGAGGATTACAAGCTAGGTGACCTGGGCAAGTCACTTAACTTCTCTATGTCTCAGTTTCTTCATCTGTAAAATAGGGGTAATAATAGCACCTATTAGGGCAGCTAGGTGGTGAAGTAGATAAAGCACTGGCCCTGGATTCCAGAGGACCTGAGTTCAATCTGCCTCAGACACTTGACACTTACTAGCTATGTGACCCTGGGCAAGTCACTTAATCCTCATTGCCCCCCCAAAAAAAATTTTTTTTTAATTTTAGAGGGGCAACTAGGTGCCACAGTGGATAAAGCATCAGCCCTGGATTCAGGAAGACCTGAGTTCAAATCCTTCCACTTGTTGCTTACCCCATTAGAATGGAAATACCATCATAATGTACATAGGAACTTAATAGGACAAAAATAAAATAAAAGAGAATGTACAGGGGGCAGCTAGGTGGCACAGTGGATAAAGCACAGGCCTTGGATTCAGGAGGACCTGAGTTCAAATTCAGCCTCAGACACTTGACACTTCCTAGCTGTGTGACCCTGGGCAAGTCACTTAACCCTCATTGCCCCCACCCCACCCCCCACCAAAAAAAAAAAAAAGAGAATGTACAAAGGGATTAATTTGTTCTTTGTGTTTATATATCCTAGAGCCTAGCACGTTACTTGGTACATAGGAGGCACTTCATAAATATTTGGTGATTGATTGATTTCTTCTTTAAATAAAACATTGTCCCACCTTCCCAACTGGCCACCTCCCCTGGTCATTGTTTAGCTGAATGAGCTGGGAATTGTGGGGCCGAGTCACGCAAAGAGACTGACTTTTGCCAAGGAGTTCTTGTAATGGGTTCTAGTTCCCATTCTGCCCCTCACTAACTACCATCTTTGGAAAGTCTCTTCACCTATCTTACTTTCTGCTTTTTCCTTCTGTGAAATGAGGGGGTCAGATTATAATATCTCTTCTAGTTCTTATGTGCTATGGCTTTCTGCAAAAATTGACCTCTTCAACTTTGTATTTGTACTCAACTTAGTATTTCTTCTGTCTTCACCATCACTGCGTTCTGCCTTTTGCAAAAGGGGCCCAGGGCAGCTGCTTGGGGAGGGTGCATGGAAAGGAAAAAAAGGGGGAAGTTCAAGCATTTGGCTTAGTTTCAAAGCACGGCACAGAACGGAACCTTTATTTTTTCAATTATTTTGTAGTTCCTTGTCGTTCCTCTTAGTAACTTTTATTTATTCCCCCATATAGCTCTTGAGTCATTCGAGGGCTTTAGGAGTATAGTGAAAAGAATTCAAGTCAATTTCATGTACACATTTCTTAAACACCAACTATGTACAAGGCTCTAAGAGGAATTTCAATGACCTTCTAGTACTGGAATTCTTCACCCTTTTGTGTTATGGGGGCCTTTGGCAGTCTGGGGAAACCTATGGAGTCCTCAGAATATGCCTTTAAATTCATAAAATAAAATACATAAAATTAACCAATTATGTTGAAATAGTTATTATTTGTTTTTAAGTTCCCAGATCCTAGATTAAGAATTCTGGCTCTAGTTCATCTTCCACATTTTACAGGAAAAGAAACTGAGACCCAGAGAGAAGAAGTTAGATTTGTCAACTCTGCAACAAAGAGGGGCAGACGTTATGAATTTTCCTGTCTCTAAAGGCACCTGCATCGGATTATAGTTTTTAAAACTTTGTTCAGCTGGGATATGGGCACAAATTAAATAATTATGAGTTTCCCTGCTTAATTTCATAATGGGGCAGCTGAGAGTCTGGGCTTAATTTAGTTTTTCTATGTCATTTTCCCATTAAATTTCAATTTTAAATTTTCATTCAATTACCATCAGTCCTCCTCTCCTTCTCAAAGCAACAAAAGAACTGTCTGAAAGGCTTGCTGTGTGAGCCTGCAGTAGGCTAAAGATGGGGAATACACATATATTTTGCACCTGAGAAAAAGAGACTATCCAGTCTAAAGTCTGTGATTACTTTTCCAAAAAGAGTTGTCTTTCTTTCTTCAGCTAAAATCAATATACATGGTTCATGGACCAGATTATGTGAAAGCGAAGAATTTTTAGTTAAACAGAAAACCTAAATGATACTGGTGTTGAGCATCTATTACAGACTGCATGGAGTAATTATATTTGCCAGGATATGGTTAGACTGGGTGTTATATCTGAGAACACACTCGGTTAGTATTCTGTCATATATTACACAAGTTTGAGGATGACTTAAAATGTATTTCCTGTCAGAAGCCTTTCCTATTGGAAGTTAGTACTTTTCCCTTCCTCAAATGATTTCATATATTTTGTTGTTATTCAGTCATTTTCAGTAGCCTGACTCTTCGTGATCCTATTTGGGGTTTTGTTGGAAAAGATAGTGGAGTAGTTGGCCATTTCCCTCTCCATTTCATTTTATAGATGAGGAAACTGAGGCAATTGGAGTTAAGTGACTGGCTCAGGGTCACACAACTAGTTAGTGTCTGAAGTCAGATTTTAACTCAAGAAAGTGGGTCTTCCTGGCTCCAGACCCAGCAATCTATCCACTATGCCACTTAGCTGTCCTGATTTCATATATACATAATATATATATACATATTTAGGGGCATATATGTATATACATATATACATTGTAACCTCTCACCCTAATCAGAATTCTAGTTCTGACAAGGACTGATTTAATTATGTACTTGTATTCTCACTGATGTAGAGAAGCATAAGTCAGGAAACTCCTGCGTACTGGCTAATCCTAAAGATTTAGGATATGGAGAGGTTAAGTCACTTATTCATGCTAATTCAGCATATGTCAGAGTAAGGGCAAGGACTCAGGTCTTTCTGACTTTGAAACTGTTTCTCAATCCCATACACCTTAGTGCTGCCTTTCTACCCTATTTCCATTTATTTAATTATATCATGCCTAATATGGAAGTTACATTACTTTAATAATCAATGATAATGATCAGAGGGTAGGGGAATACATTTTTTTTTTTTTTGTGGAGCAATGAGGGTTAAATGACTTGCCCAGAGTCACACAACTAGTAAGTGTCAAGTGTTTGAGACCGAATTTGAACTCAGGTCCTCCTGAATCCAGGACTGGTGCTTTATCCACTGTGCCACCCAGCTGTCCCAGGGGAATACAAACATAAAGTACCTCCTATGGGTCAGGCATTATTCTAAGCACTATAAAAACATTATCTTATTTAGCAATCAAAATGAATACAGATATAGCACTTGTAGTTATCCTAACCAAAAAGTGAAGCCCATTGTTCACTTTAGTGGAAACAAGTTCCAGAAGACTATAGACATTTATGAAGCTTTTATTATACATAGGTTGTGTTGAAAGAGAATCACCATACTTAATGCAACCATCAGAAGGCACAGTTGATTGTTTCTTTCATCTCTTAACACTGATACAGTTAATGCTTCTCTTCAACTATGAACATAGTTATACCATGGGCCATAAATTCTCTCCCACATGTATGACAACATCCTTTATTAAAGCTCATTGTGGTATAGAGATGACTCTGGATTCTTAAAGGCTATGTCAACAGAAGAGACACTGTGGTGTAGCCTACAAAAACTGGAATCGCTTTGAATATAGTCCCTTTGATGTCTTTGGGCTGAGAATAAGTTTAGTCAAGTCCAACAAAGTATATCACTATCTCAGTTGGTTCTGTTAAGTGGCACAGTGGATAGACAGAGTGCAGAACTTGGCATCAGGAAGACCTGAGTTTGAATCCTGCATTGGAAACTTGCTAGTCATGTGACTTAGGGCCAAGTCAATTAACCTCTCTCAGCTTCATTTTCCACAACTATAAAAAGGGAATGATAACAACAGAAGTTTTATGAAGATCAAATAAGATTGTATGTAAAGCATATATGCAAACCTTAAAGTATTACTATTATTAGTGTCAGTATTATTATTATTAGTGTCAGTATTACTATTATTATTGTTATTGGTTCATAGTTATGAATTTTTTAATTGTATCAACTCTTAAAGATCTATGTCCTGAGTTATAGAGGGAGGGGGATTTGGATGTGTCTTGGTACTGAATATACACACGCTGATGAAATCATAGATCCTTAAAGTATATTAGCTCACATTAATCACTGTGACATACCTGGTCAATTGATGGATACTATTGAGTCATTACACCAATGCCATAATGAGTTCAGCTAGGTGTGATGTTCAAATTCTACAATGTCTTAGTTTCTCAATGTTATTCCATCTCTCCTTTCTCTGATATGGCTCTGTTAATATTTTGAACGGCAAACTAAGGCCCCTTCTTCAAATGTTAAAGAGATAGGAAAGGAAAGTGCTTTTTATTTAAGAAAAACTCATTTCCTTAGACTTGTTAAGCAGTTCATATATTATAACTGTAGATAGGCATCTGAATCATCAGTTAAGAAAAAAAGTATCCATGAATTTAGGAAGAATGTGATGCTGGGTGAAAAAGAAGATCCTCTCATGTTTGCTTTGAAAAATTATAGGCTGGACTAGATGAATTGTGAGGTCCCCTTCTAAGTTATAAATTCTGGGATTCTATGGTTTTATCATTTGGATCTCCCAAATGAGTAATGGTAGTTAAGACACTATCAAAGGAGCTTGTTTTTAATGGTTCTCTCATGACTGCTGTGTCCTTGCAAGAATCATATAAGCAAATAGAATCCCAGCTCAGACTGATGATCCTACGGTCTAATTTCAACAAGTGCCCCCAATTTCCCACAAGGAGGTAATGTAACAAGCTACATAAGTCAACAAGGATGCAAATTGTTGTTTATTTGGAAGATTCCATTTGCTTGGTTTTTAAATTCCCTTTTTTGATGGCTCAGTCTCTAGATTATTTTTCCAATGGAAGACATTACAAAGAAAAAACAACAACAAAATACAATTGAAGTTTTTGTTTGTTTTCTTTTTTGTGTTTTTTTAGCAAACCACCTGTATTGCTCTCTAATAGTCTTCCTCAAGGCAAACCTCTATTTAATTTGCCTTGAAAGTAGCCTGGGGATGTTGGGCTTCAATTCTCTCTAGTGCTATAATGTACAATTTAGGGTTGCAGAACCTTGTTCCCCAAACTTTTCCTTTCTTCTTCAGACCCATATATTAATTAGGACACTTGAGACACAACTAATGAGGCAAGGGTTGGCAAACAGGAGAAGGTCAAGGAATAGAATAGAGATAAATATAGAATGAACCTGGAATTCATCATTAATAATCCACAAGGTTGTGGGGCAGCTAGGTGGCACAGTGGATAGAGCACCGACCCTGGAGTCAGGAGTACCTGAGTTCAAATCCAGCTTCAGACGTTTGGCATTTACTAGCTGTGTGACCCTGGGCAAGTCACTTAACCCCAATTGGCTCACCAAAAAAAATAAATAAATAATCCACAAGGTTACAGATTGAGAGCTGGAAGGGACTTGGACCCGTATAATCCAACCTTTCTCTTTTACAGATGAAGACACTAGGCTTAGAGAGATGGAGCAACTCACCCAGATTCACACAAGTAGGACGTTTCAGTCGACAGCAGATGGAAAAATGGGGGATGGGGTGATGGTTAGAAGCTAACAGTGTAATAGGTAGGTACAGTCTTGGGGAGAGTAAAGCTAAGTAGTGCCATACATACAGGATATCTTCTGGATGATTCATGATGTAACATTGTATCATAGATAAGAATCTCCCACTGGGACCAAACTCTGGATGAGATGGAGTTTGCCCCAGATACATTATCCTGCAAATCAGGACCCTTAACTGTGGGTGTTCCTCAAGGTCCCATTATAGGTTCTCTAAGTCATTCCCTGTATCTTCTCATCAGCTTATATTGGTTAATTACTATCTTATGCTCATGACTCCCTGATCAATCAATCAATCAATCTATCTATCTATCTATCTATCCATCTATCTCTCTTATGCACGCACGCACACACACACACACATATATATATATATGTATATATATATACATCTATTTACATATCCAGCCTCAGTTTCTCTCCTGAAATTCAGCCCTGCATTATTATCTACAGAACGTTTCAAACTGGATTTCCGGAGATATCTCAAACTATACACATCCCAAACTTAACTCATTCTCATTCCTTTCAAACTTCCTCTTTTTAATAGTATTTAATTTTTCCCAATTACATGTAAAGAAAATTTTTAACATTCATTTTTTAAAATTTTGAGTTCCAAATTTTTCCCTCCCTTCCTCCCCAAGACAATAAGCAAATCTGAAATAGGATGTATAAGTATGTGTGTATATTTTACACATATACATATGTACATATATGTGCTTATGTGGCTGAAATATATGTGTGTTTTGTATATGTATATATGTATGCATGCAACCATTTAAAACAAATTTCCATATTAATCATCCTGTGAAATAAGAAACAGAACAATAGAAAAAACATGAAAAAATAAAGTGAAAAATAATATGTTTCAATCTGCATTCAGACTACATCAGTTCCTTCTCTGGATGTGGATACTATTTCTGATCATGAGTCCTTTGGAATTGTCTTGGATCATTGTATTGCTGAGAATAGCTAAGTCTATCATAGCTGATCATCCTATAATATTGCTGCTACTGTGTATACAGTGCTCTCATGGCTCTTCTCAAGTCACTTGGCATCAGTTTATGTAAGTCTTTACATGTTTCTCTAAAATCTACCTGCTTATCATTTCTTATAGCACAATAGTATTCCATTACAACCATATACGACAACTTTTCCAGCCATTAACCAATTGATGGACATCCCCTCAATTTCCAATTTTTTGCCAACACAAAGAGTTGCTATAAATATTTTTCAAAAATAGATCCTTTTCCCTTTTTATTTTTTTGTTTTACTCTGAATTTAATAAAATAAACATTTTTAACATGGTAGAATGGGGGGGGGAAATGATCACACAAGAAACTGCAAATCTATTATGTACAACTTTCTATTCCTTTTAAATATACCTAAAAGGTTATCATGTAAATTTCCTTTTTTCCTTTTTTCTTCCCCCCCCCACCCTAGAGATGGCTACCATTAGGCAAAAATATATATGTATATAAATGTATAATCATTCTATACATACTTCTATTTATTAGTTCTTTCTCTGGATGCAGATAGCATATTCCTTCATAGGTCTTTTGTAGTTCATTTGGGTATTTGTAATTGTCAAAATAGCTATCACTCAAAATTGTTCTTAAAACAATATTGTTGTTACTGTATACAATGTTCTCTTTGTTCTGTTCATTTTACTCTTCATTATTTCATTCAAGTCTATCCATGGTGTTTTTTTCTAAAACTATCAAGCTGATCATTTCTTATAACATAGTAGTAGTATTCCATCATGATCTTTGGGATACAAACCTAGTAGTGGTATTGGTTCATATGAGATTTATTCTCCTTTATAACTTGTCACCAAACATAACACAGTGAGCCTCACATATCTGGACACAGAAGAGAAAGATAGCTTTGAAAAATGTTTTTACTGCTAAATGCATATTACTCTGCACCCAGAGCATGATGGGTAGAAACTCAATGACCATAAGTATACAATGTGCTAGCTAATTAAAAAGAATGCAAAAAGTCAGTTTGGGGGTAACAGGTTCAAATCTCCCAACATCTTTTGAAATGGCAGGAGATCCAGTTCAATCTCCTTCACAAGACTGGTAAAAACCTTAAAATTACTAATAATCAGCTCAAAGTTGAGTGGCCTACATTTAAATTATTTTGGTTTTCTGTATTTCATGAAATGTTTTTAGGAAAAATGATTCCTAACATTGCTACTGACTCTTTTCCACCTACTCCTATCTTTAAAATAAAGCAGAAATAAGCCCCTCAATCACTTGGCAATCCAAAGTTTTCAGTTTAGAATTTTATTCTTCTGTAGCATTTTCATATGCAGACTCTTAGTAATCTCATTTTTTAAAATGTTCCTTTTCCTACATCTTTTTTTTTTCATTTAACAAACAAATTACTCTGGTTCCCATCAGCCCATTTAAACCCGTGGAATCCAGATTTATGAAACTCAGAATCTGTTAACACTAAAGAAAAGGCATGAGCTATATAATATCCCGAATAGAAAAACACTTAGCAAACTCATACATCAGGGTTCACTTTATACTTTTAGCTTCCTAACAAATGAGGCAGTTGCTCATTTCCCCCAGAGATACTTCTTCCAGGGAACATGAGAGCCTTAGAATGACACTTCCAGATTCCTTCTTCTTTGAGTCTTACAGTCTATACAGCACAGCATTGACCATCTGATGAGACTCTGTTTGGTCTCAGACTTCTTCCTTCTTCCCCACAGACATATGTGGTAGAGAGGACACAGAACTGATGTTCACAAATACCACTTCTTATATTTACTACAAATGGGACCCTGAGCAAATTATATAAGAGAAAGGAAAGGAACAAGCATTTATTAAGTTCCTACTTTGTGTCAGACACTATACTAAGAGCTTTGCAAATTTCTCATATTAACCTTCCCTGGGGCTCAATTTCCTCATCTGTTACATGAACAGATTGGACTAGGTGACCTCCAAGGTTCTTCCCAACTTTAATATCTATGATCTAAGATGACATGGCCCCTGGAGTCCCTTCCAGGTATGATGCTGCATTTGAATTGTAGAGTTTCAGCTGGTGGTAGATTCTATCTTGTAGTATCACTCCCAGATTTTACAGATGAGAGCATTTAGGATCCACTTGTTCAAGGTTTCAGAGCAAAAACTAATAAAGCTGGGGCCAAACTCAGGTCTTCTGAAAACAGATTCAGGACTCTTTCCTACTACACCATGTTGGTTCATAATGCAAAAATTCCTCAATAGAGACCCTCTCATCCACAAATAAAGGTATGTGCACACAGACTGAGTAATACATCTTGGGAATGACTTAGTGGCATGGGACCCCAGGGAGACACACAACTCATTCAAAGACATGATCACAGAAAGACTCGGTGGCCACATGGAGGGAAGAATTCTACAAGAAAAGGGAGGGAGGAAACTGAGAATCTGACCATTGTGGTGCCTTGCCCAGGGTCACACAAGTAGTAAATGTCTGAAGCAGAATTGGAAATCAGTCCATCCTGACTCCAAATTCAGTGTTCTATCTACTGCACCATCCAGCTGCCTCTATGACTTAATTGTAAGGAACCCAAAACTATGAATAAAAATGTTTATTACATTAAAAAAAAGGATAGATAGCACAAAAGTATTGACTAAGTCTGAGTCTCTGCTATGAAATACAAGACCTAAAATTCAAAAAAAATTTTCATAGAGCCACGATTTCCTTGACTTGGTTTCTCTTCCTATTAATACAAATAGCAATCCTTCTTAACTATTTAAGCCTTCCCCTAAATCATGCATGAAAGACCTACTCATGCTTTTGAAGGTCATTTTCTGGTTCTTTTAATGTCCTAGAGATGTCAATATAAGCTTTAGGGGTCCCTTGTTACTTCCAGGATCAAATATAAAATCCTTTGCTTGCTATGTTGGTCTCCTTCCTTGCCCCAATATTGTGGCGAGCTGCTTAGCTAACACTCCCCAATTAAAAATTGGTCCCTACAAAGGCAAAGGTGGTTTTTGCCTTTCTTTGAATCCCTAGTGCTTAATACAATATCTGGCACATAGTAGGTGCTTAACAAATGCTTGTTGGTTACATGACTTCTGTTCCCTCTAGGGGTGAGAGCATGTAAATATGCTAGTGATTAGGGTAATCACTGGAGCTTGAACACTATCCCTTTCTCCAATTCCAGATCACCAGGAGCATATACCAAAGACTAATCAGGACTTCTTTGGAGCACCTAAATTCATGAGATGAAGACAGAAGTGGGAATCCAAGTGCAGGAAAAGAGGTTATTATAGGATCTTTGTATCAGAGGCTTAGAGCTAGAAGGGATCTTTGAGGTCATCTAGTCCAGGACCCACATTTTTTTAGATGAACAAAATGGGATTCAGGAAGGTGGTAACTTGCTCAAGGTCATGCAGATAATAAGCATGACAATCATTTGAACCAAGGTCTTCTGAATTCAGAGTCAGTATTGTGTCCAAGACACCATCCTGATTAGTATGTTAGAATCAGATTGGCCAACAAGATACAAGGACTGTGGGGAAGCTGTCTTATCTCTGTATTAAAAGGCTTTCATGGCCCCCTCGTACCTCTAAGGTAAAATATTAATTCCTCAACCTGAAATTGAAGGTTTTCCACCACCTGATTCCAAGTGACCTCTGCAGCTTTATTCCATGTTCTCATTTACACACTCAACTCTCCAGGCAAACTGGAAGCTAGTTGTACAAACTCAACTTACCACCTTAGAACTCTGTAAATTGGCAAAGAGCATCCATTTATTTGCCCATCCTCCCTATCTGGAATTAAGGAACTCCTTGCTTATTTTTGGCTGTAGATATTCTTATTATTCCTCAAGCCTTTTTTCTTTTTGTCCAGTCCCCCAAACATGAAAATGTTCTCTAGCTCCTCAAATTGTCCTGGAGCATTGTCAGGGTTTCTGCTTTGCCTCGTTCCTTAACTTTTAAGTCTTCAAGTAAATCTTGTTTGATTATTTACTAGGGATGTTATCAAAGGTCTCTTGAATGCTTATTGGAGATGTTAAATAGGGGAGTTTCAGTCAGAACCAAGTCGGGCTAAATAATCTCTAAAGGTCATTTCAACTCTGAGATGGCCATATTCCACAAGTATTTCTTTTGTAATTCTAACCATTAGCAGATCACTCCCTATGTCTGCACTTCAGTTTTCTCCTCTATAAAATGATGTTGGACTACATTTTAAAGTCCCTTCTAGTGTAAATAGTATGATTATGTGCATAACTCATAGCCTCCATCCCTTCAAGTCTTCGGAGGAATCTTTATTAATTTATGTTGGACTTATGGCAAAGAGACTTTGGAACAGATGGGGTAAAAACAGTGAAATGATCACTGATCCTTGGAAAATATTTTCAGTAAATTGGTGAAAGGATTTTATGAGTAAGAAGTATTTTGACATACTTGTTCATCATTAAAAATAAACACAAAAAATATATTTCTCATCTTCCCCAACTTCCCTTTATCCTTTAGAATTATTCATCAGGAGACCTAAGAGGATAAAGATTGCAGAAGGCAAAGAGCCAAAAGGGAGAAGGCAAATATTCCTAGCTCACTGGGCTATGGCCAATATGGATATTGCTTCACTGTTATATCTATGCTATCACTAAGAAGCCATGCTTCTTGGCTCTCACAGTTTTCCCAGAGCCAAGTAATAATAACAGCTAGCATTTCTATAGTATTTTAAGGTTTCCAAAATGCTTTACAGGTATTATCTCATTTGATCCTCACAACAACCCTGAGAGGTAAATGTATTTATTATCTCCAGTTTACATATGAGGAAACTGAGTCAAACAAGAGTTAAGTGACTTGCCCATGGTAACACAGCTAGTAAATAATTGAACCTAGATTTAAACTCAGATGTTCCTGATTCTGAGTCCATTCATTGAGTTACCTAGCTGCCCTGTATACAAAGAGCCACCAGCCTGGACCTTTCTCTTACCCAAGCCCCATTGAAAAAAACCCACCCACCCAAATATAGAAAATACAACAACAGCAACAACTTTACAACAATGTGTATCACAGGAGATGACAGAAGTTAGTTGATCTTGTCTAGCATGTTGGTGCTTGTAGTTAATTATTTTATATATTGGTGTCCCTTTTGTCCAGATAAGTTCGGAATAGTTTTGTTATGAAGTCACTTGAAAGAGAGTAATAACATAAAGTGGAAAGAGTGAATTCTAATCCCAATACCATGTGACCCCAAGTAAGTCACAGAACCACTCTAGGCCCCTGTGTTAGAAAAATGGTAAAACTGGGCTAAATGCTTTGAGGACAGGAACCATTTCTTATTGTCTGAATCCCATACACATATCACAATGCCTGGATCCCAGTAAGTTCTGAGTAAATTTCCATTGAGTTTAATTGAATCTAAGAACCTTCCCAGCTTGAGGATTCAGTGCCATTTTCTCCATGAAAGCTGCATGCCTGGCATATATTTCTAAGAAGCTCAATTCCACTTCTCACCTTCTGAAGATGCCTTAAGATTACATAGACATCATTCATCATAAGAATCAAAATCACTGTGTCAGAATTCAAAGGGACATCCAAAGTCAAGTAGCTCAACATGTGCCTGAACAAAAATGACCTGTATAATGTACTCAAGAAATAGGCAGCTAGTCTCTGCTTGAAGACCTCTATTGAAAGCAAAGTCATTACCTCTTGATGTTGGTCTCCCATGACATTTTCCAATAACTCCAATTGTTACAAAGCTTTTCCTTCTATTGAATCTACAGATGCCTCTCTGTAACTTTGATCCATTGTTAAAAGTAAACCCAGTGTATGAAAATGTACTATTATTCAGTTAGTCAATGTAAACAAGCATTTATTAAGTGCTTACCATGGGTCAGGCACTGTGCTAAGTGCTGGGAATACAATTGCAAGCAAAAATATAGTCCCTGCTCTCAAGAACTTTATGTTCTGATGGGAAAAGAAGCTGAAAGGGGAGTGAGGGGAGGGAAGAGGAGGGAGGAAAGTCAGTACTAAAATCTGGAGAGAAATGAGACTTTAATGGCCTGGGTGCCTTCTTTAAGTGGAAGTTCTGGGAAGAGCCATTCAATTGGAGGTAGAGGCTGCAGGTGCAGATATTCTGAAATGGATAAAGGATATAAAGGAGTATTCATAATATAGAATGGAATCATTGATCTTAAAGGGACCTCAGAGATTATCAAGTCCAATTTCCTCATTTTGTAGATTAGGAAATCCAGGCCCAGAGAGGTGAAATGACACCTGAACTCTTGCAATATAAATTATCTAGATCCTTTAGGCAACATCACACACACACACACCCCACAAGTTACAACACTAAGACCTAGGACTGGAGCCAACATGGCATAGGAGAAGAAAGCAATGGTTAGGAAGTCAAAGGACCTGGGTTCAAATTTCAGCTCTTAATTACCACCTGTATGACCTTGGGAAATTCACTTGAACTCTGTTCCTCAGTTTCCTCACTTGTAAAGTGAAAAGATTGCACCAGATGAGCTCAAATTCCCTTTTGGTTTGAGATTTAAATGCATTCAATACCATCATTCATAAGCTTCTACACATTCACTACCCAAGTCCCTCTGCTGCTAGGAATGCCAAGTTGCTCATTTCAGTATAGGGTTCCAATTTAACCTTTTCCTCACCAATCCATTTAAATAGGTAGTATTCCAAGGATACACCTCCAATTTTACAATATAAGTTGGTGAGAAAACACAGTTAAAGAAAATATAATTTGACTTTACATGGAACTTTCCAAAAATGAATTACTTCCTTGAGCTGGGCTATACCCATACTGCTTCTTTTTTTTTTTTTTGGGTGAGGCAAATGGGGTTAAGTGACTTGCCTAGGGTCACACAGCTAGTAAGTGTCAATGTTCTGAAGCCAGATTTGAACTCAAGTACTCCTGACTCCAGGGCTGGTGCTCTATCCACTGTGCCACCTAGCTGCCCCCCCATACTGCTTCTTAATTAGGAATAGCCTCTTTCTCTTGCTAAAAGGAATCAGGAAACTTTGCTTGTCATATCCTATTTGTGATCAAATTACAAGAGACTATTTTGGAATAGAACAAATTGCTTCCCCTCTAGACTTGGATCAAACCTTCAGTCCCTTACCACCACCAGCCATTTTGGGGTCATTACATATAGCCCAAATAAATGGGAATCTCTTCAAATCCCTGCATCAAAGGGATCAACATGGTTGAGAATAGGCTAAAGCTGGTTGGCTATTTTACTGGTGCCCACTTCATTGAATATCTTTCGTTTGTGAAGAAAAAGCATTGCCCAGCTATAGTACTTGAAGACTTGCTAAGCACTTTACAAATATCTCACTTTATCATAACACCCAACCTGGGAGGCAGGTGTGACTATTACTTCCTTACAGATGAGATAGATTAAATAATTTGTCCAAGGTCACAAAGTTTGTCAGTTTCTGAGGCAGATTTGAACTCAAAACTTCAGCTCCAAGCCAGTGTCCTACTCACCATTCCAACTAGCTACAAGAGAATATAAATTGATATTTGCCTGTACCTTGTTCAGGAGAAAGAAATGTTTTGGACCTTAGTTTGGCCTCTTTAGACAACTTTGGGATTCTTCATGTTCTCCCCATTAAGATTAGCTTATATTGGGGCAGCTAGGTGGTGCAGTGGATAGAGCACTGACCTTGGAGTCAGGAGGACCTCAGTTCAAATCTGGTCTCAGGCACTTGACACTTACTAGCTGTGTGACCCTGGGCAATTCACTTAACCGCAATTGCCTCACCAAAAAACAAACAACAACAAAAAGATTAGCTTATATTACCTGAATGTTCTACAGTTCATGAATTGCTTTCATCACAGCAGCTCTGAGAAATTGGTCTTATCCTTATATATGAGGAAATTGGGAAGTTTTAAGTTCTGTTCAGTTATTAAGCCAAAACATCGATTCTCTTTTCTCCAGAAAAAGGATGTAGATTAGAATAGCCATACACATATTGTGATCGGCATATTAAAAAGCATGATTTGGAAGAGAATCTATGTTTTAAGATACAGCATCCTGGTCCCCCCACCCACCAAAAGTAAAGATGATGGGGAATAAACTGGAGATTCTGGAATGCTAGAGGTGAGATAAGTGCAGAACACCAGGGATATTCGTAAAAAGAAGGGAATCAGAAAGAGTAAGAACCCTAGATCTGGAGTTAGGAATACGTCATTGAGTCATTTTTTCTCATGTCTGACTCTTCATGGCCCCACTTGGGGTTTTCTTGGCAAAGATACTGGAGGGGTTTGACATTGCCTTCTCCAGATCAATTGACAGAGGAGGAAACTGAGACAGAGAAAAGTGACCTGCCCAGGGTTACATAGCTAGCAAGTGTCTGAGGCCAGATTTGAACTCACAGAGGAACCTTCCTGATACCAGGTCCAGCACTCTATCCATTGTGTCACCTAGCTGCCCAGATTCAGGAAAACATAAGTTCAAATCTAGCCTCAAATATCACGTGTGTGAAACTGGCCAAGTTACTTAACCTCTCTGTCTCACTTTCCCCATTTGGAAAATAGGGATAATAATAACAGCTACTTTCTAGAGTTGTAAGGATAAAATGAGATAATTCTTGTAAACCTTAAAGCACTATGTAAATGCTAGCTCTCCGTGGTCATTGTCATCATCATTATCATTTGATTGTTCTCAGGTCAGTTGAGCTTTATACAGGAATAGCCCTGCTTGCAAATAATAATACCCTTAGGTTACCAAACCCTTTTATCAGGAAATGAGTGTGGAGTAGTCCTACCACGTGCAATATTTTCTTACCCAAAATAATTGATACCTTTGGTTTGTACATCACAATCTTTGCCCCCTAAAGTGTTCCACCATTGAACAATACTTTGTCCAACAATGTATGCTACACTCCATCTGCATAGCCCTGAATAACCTTTCATCATCTCTTCTCTAAAACCCTGATTAGCCATTATGATTAATCAGAGTTCACCTATTTGTGTAAGTTCTTTTTTCCATTTAAATTACTATCATAATTACATATACATACACACATAACACACACATATATGTTTTATATTTTTTTTTCTGCTGGTTCCAATTCCTTAGTTCTGCATCATTTTTTGCAATTCTCTCACATTACTCTGAATGATTCATAGTTGTAATTACTTTTGACCAGGACCACATTACACCAATACATGCCACAGTTCATTCTGCCCATTACCCAATCTCCAAGTACTCATTTTGTTTCTTTTTTTTTTTTTTTGCTACTGCAAAATCTTACCCAATTTTCAGAGAAACTTGTGCCAATGTGTTCCACATGCCTCAATGGGCACATTAGTACTTTCCTGTTTCATTGCTGTAATTGATCCCCTGTTGCTGAAGAATCCATGAATTGTATTTGCTGTAAAAGAAATTGTAAGTCTGTCATCTTACTAGGCATATAATAATATTAGCTGGTACATATAGGGGGAAGATGGCATATTTTGGCTGGTAATTAGCTTAGGGAGCTAAACCCATGTTCTGTGGATATTTTTAGCTATGCCACTGACATGCTACAGGTAGATTATGAGCTGTCCCTTAACTACTTTCGATTTTATTGTTCCTGACACTAGGTCTTGAATAATTATGCCCCTGTTCAATTTCTTTCAAGTACACAATGTATTCCATGCCTTACACCATGTGAGTCCCTTTGGCATTCAGTACAAGTTAGTCTGTTCAATGTTGGAAAATTTTGAAAGTATGACTTTGGAATTGAGTTGTGATGAGACATCTTTAGAGCTAAAAAGTAGATGATTATTTTTAAAGTAATTCCTCTGTTCTTAGAATTTTGTAATTTTGCTGGGAAAGTGCTCTCTTGACTAAGACTGAGTACTTTCTTTCCATGGAATTTCCAAAAGAACCAACATATTTCAGCAATGTGGCACTTGACCTATAATAGACACCCAGGAAACATCCATTATATTGAATTGAGCTGAACATTCTCATCCGTCTAGACTGTGTTGGACTCTCTAAAGTGAGGTTTCCCTGCCCCAACTGAATACACCTCCAATTGGAAGACCATAAAATATATAGTAATAGAAAGCTCCTAAAATGTGTTTAAATGTTGAATCTGGGTGAGGTGTCAATGATTCAAGGATACCATTTTGATCTAACTTGAGAAATTGATTGAATATAAGTAATTTAAAGCCCCTTTAGTGCATGACTTTCTGGGCAAGAAAAATTTTCTCTACATCTTAAATTTGATATACTCAACTCTGATTACCTTCTTCATGTCTTTAATCTGATCTAATATGCAACCCTGAATGTTCTCCTTAGCACTTCTAAAATTTCCTTTGCCTGTTAACTCTAAAAATCCATAAACTTAAATTTTCCTTCATCCTTAAGTCACATAGAAACAGGTTGATTGATTCATGAGTGATCAGATCCTCTAAATAAGAGGTTCTTAAATTTTTCCATGGCATTTCTCTTTGGGAATCTAGCAAAGCCTGCGGTCCAGAATCACGTTTTGAATTGTATAAAATGAAACAAAATAAATAGGAATACAAGGGGAATCAATTTTGTTAGAATAATAATTATTAATTTTTTTAAGTTGATCAGACCCAGGGTCTGAGCCCTTTATCTAGATGAAGCCTAGTCCTCTTCATAGGAAAATGGCCAGGATAAATCATCACTAATAGACCCCAAACAGATAAGGGATTATTCATTTTTATGAAAAATATCAAGGAAATTCATTCCTTAAGTCCCCTTAATAATTAGAGAATCCAAGGGTTAAAATGGCCTTCAGAGTTCAGGGTGTTTGACCCTAACCTGGCCAAGTACCCCCTCTTCATCCACCATTGGTTCGATCGAGCCTAATGCCTTCCAAGGGAGTACATTCTACTTTTAGACACCTCAAATTTATAGATAGCTTATCTTTATATCACACTGAAATCTGCTCCTCTGCAACTTCCATACAGGCCAGAGCACTGGGCATGAAGTCAGAAAGACTTGAGTTCAAACTTGGCCTAAGACACTTAACCAGCCACATGACCCTGTGCAAGTCATTTAACCACTTTCAGCCTCAGTTTCCTCATCTATAAAATGGCAATAATAATACAAAGGTTGTATTGAAAATAACATGAAACATTTACATAATGTTTTGCAAATCTTCAGGTATCATGGAAACGCTACTTATTATTATTCTTTGTTCTGCCCTCTGAGATCAAGGAAAACAAATCTAATATAATTCTTCCACGTGGCAGGCCTTCACACATTTTAATGCTGTTGCCATCCTGAAATCTCCTTTGCCAGGCTAAACCTCCACACATACCCTCTTGTCTCAACATCCTAGAACTCGTTTTCAAAATGCAAGTCAGTTCATCCATGTCCTTCCTGAAATATAGAGATCCCAACACAGTAGAATCATTGCCTTTCATTCTGCAAATGATGCTCTAACCTTCCTAGAATTTACCTTTTCAGGTACCATTGAGATGAACAACTAACCCTGTCAGGAGACATCTCTTTCTATCTAATTGAAATCACTGCTGTTGCAATTCTGGCCCTTTTATTGAGCTTCTACTATTCTGTCCTCCGTAGAGATGGAGAAGAGCTGCTCATAGTCTCTATACAATAGCCCTTGTAACCTTCTAGATCATCATGCCTTCCCTTGCCCTTCTCCTCTAACTAAATAATCCTAGTTCCGCTCATGTATCTTATTTTCCACCATCACCCTCTTTTTCTTATTCTGGCACTAATCATATCCAGGTTCTCTTTATCCCTCTTTACTAATTTCCTGATCTAAATAGAGATTGGCATATCAATAATGGAATTGAAAGCTGTTTAGTCTTCTCTGGAGATGTCAATTTCCCAAATAAGGTGCCATCAGGAAGTGAAAGGGAGTGCACTGTGACAGCTTCTTTCTTGTCAATAAACGTAAGAGGTCATGTTATGGGAAAAATCACAGGATCAGAGATTTAGAGAACTAAGGGACCTTAGGTGTCATTAAGTCCAACCCTCTCATTTTCAAAATGAGGAATCCAAGGCAAAAACCATTTGACCCAGGTCACACAGCTAGTAACCATCTTAAGGGAAATTTTGGACTAGGTCTTCCTGATTCTCAGGTCTGTGTCTTCATCACAAAACCACACTGGGCAAAGAACTGAATGGAGGGGATAGACATGATGAGGAGGAGGGTTAAGAGTTAAGATATAGAGGGGCAGCTAGGTGGCACAGTGGATAAAGCATCAGCCCTGGATCCAGGAGGACCTGAGTTCAAATCTGGCCTCAGACACTTGACACTTACTAGCTGTGTGACCCTGGGCAAGTCACTTAACCCCCATTGCCCTGCAAAAAACAAACAAACAAAAGAAAAGAGTTAAGATATGGACTTGATACTCAGGATGGTGAGGAGAGGGACACAGGCTACTGGAGTAATAAAAAGCAGCAGTGGAATGGAGTTTTATTTTTTTTTATTTTTGTGGGGTAATGAGGATTAAGTGACTTGCCCAAGGTCACACAGCTAGTAAGTGTCAGGTGTCTGAGGCCATATTTGAACTCAGGTCCTCCTGAATCCAGGGCCGGTGCTTTATCCACTGCGCCACCTAGCTGCCCCCTACAGTGGAATGGATTTTTCAAGCAAGAGAATGGACCAATGAAATTTAGAAAGATTTGGAATCAAACTGACGCTTATTTTATGGGTTTCTGATGTTAATAGAGAAAGACCCTCTACAATCATAAATTGTCGCTCCTTCCTACTCCTCCCCATCTCAATAAACAGAGGTACTCTGGTCCCCAAATTCATCACTCTAAGGGCAACCCAATGATAATGAGCTTCTCTGAGCGTGACTAGGCTGATCCCCAGCTTAAAGACTTAGAAACCCCCCATGTGGTCTTCTCCACACCATGATGAGACAAAGAAAAAGTCTTTTGTAGAGGAAAGCTGGAAAACAAAGGCCTTTGGAGTGGGGGTTCTATCTCTTTGGATGTCATCATGCTGCTCCCATTTATGTGGGGAGACTTTTATGGGTGTGTGGTTCTACTATATGTCTGGGTTTGGTCCTTAAGGCAGACAGTGATTCTGCCAAAATTTGACTGAAATATGTCTAGTCAGGTAGGTACCATAACAGATAGCGTGCTGGACTGGGAGGCAAGAAGGCCTGAGTTCAAATCTTGTAGTAAATACTTCCTAATTGTGAGACCCCTGGTAAGTCATTTCGTTTCTCAGCTTCAGGGTCCTCATATATATAAACAGATAAGAAGGATACAGGGCTGTTGTGATAAACAAAATTCTCTTTCTCTCTCTCTCTCTCTCTCTCTCTCTCTCTCTCTCTCTCTCTCTCTCTCTCTCTCTCTCTCTCTCTCCCTCCCTCTCTCTCTCTTGTCTGTGTTTTTTTCTGTCTCTCTCTATTTCTATTTCTGTCTCTCCATCATACTCTCTGTCTTTCTGTGTCTTTATCTCTCTGTCTCTCACTCTGAGAGAAAGCTTAGCAAAGCTTAAAGTGAAACATAGTTCATTGTCGTTGTTGTCGCCGTCATCGGCATCATCCTCATCATCATGGCTGGGTTACTCCACTGGACTCCCTGGGCTTGCTTTTTGCTGTTACCTAGTAGTCACTGCAATGTCAGTTTGGGGGCTCAAATGCAGCCTTTGCTCAGGGTGTATCATCTTCTTTCAGGATGGTAATGATCCCTCTTATAGATCTGGCAGAAGTCTTCCCAGCTCCAATCTCTCAGGGCCTGAGTCAGCCCATGAGAGAACAGAGCCATTCCAGCCCGCTAATGTCTTTAAATTCACTCTTTCCTCCAGAACTTCATCATCACCCAGATTCACAACCTCAGTGTCAACCTAGATTCTTCATTCTCAGTCAGTACACATCTTCAAAAAGGTGGCAAATCTTTTAGTCCATAGCTTGATAGCATCTCTCTATATGTCTCTACATCTCCATTTACACTGCCCTAGGCCCCAAACAGTTCATTTAATCAACTTGTTGCAATGAACATTAGCTACTCTACTACTTTCACTTGTCTGGTTCTTTCTAATGTTATTAGACTGTGAGTTCCTTGAGAAAATAAACCGTATGGTTTTTGCCTTTCTTTCTATCTCAAACATTTAGTACAGTGCCTGGAACATAGCAGGCCTTTAAAAAAGGGTAATTGGGGGGGGGGCAGGGCAACTTGGTGGTGCAGCGGATAAAGCACCAGCCCTGGATTCAGGAGGACCTGAGTTTAAATCGAGTCTCAGATACTTGACACTTACTAGCTATGTGACCTTGGACAAGTCACTTAACCCTCATTGCCCTACCAAAAGAAAGAAAGAAAGAAGGAAGGAAGGAAGGAAGAAAGAAAGAAAGAAAGAAAGAAAGAAAGAAAGAAAGAAAGAAAGAAAGAAAGAAAGAAAGAAAGAAAGAAAGAAAAGGAAGAAATGGCAGTTGACTGACTGATCTAGTGCCTCTTTGGAATTACTCATGCCTGTTTCTCATCTATCCATCTATGCTTCCAGCCAGCCAGTCAGCCATCCGTGAACCACTTCTCTCTGGCCCTTACCCTCCATTGGCTCTACCCTGTTCTCCATGCCACTCTTTAGACCTCTCAAGCACAACTCCATTGCTCTGTTTACCTCAAGACCAATCATTCAACCACCCACTGACTCCAAACTTAATTTGGAAGGTTCATGCAGACTCCCACTACTTACTGTATTTCACACCTCATCAAGCGATCAAACAAAGTTAGTTATATGTTTTTAAATGCACAGACTAGATAGATGACTCAGAGCAGAACTGTTCTAAGGAAGAACAAAAGGCTGACACCTCCAAGTTGGTATCTAATTTCATGACCCTCAAACTCCCTAGAAACTTGCAGGAGAACCTTTCATCTATTTCCAGTACCCCAGGAAGATAAACGAAGCTGCAGGCCCACAGACGTCCTAAGCTGGCACACAGATTTCCTGATTACATTACCTGGATTTCCTTATTTCATGGAAATTTAAAAATAATGGTGCTTGGAAGGAAAGTGCAGTGTAATTTACTTGGAGGAAAAATAGTACCAGTATAACTTAGCTCTGTAACTCGACTGATGCAGAGTTCACTAATTCATTTGATATAATTCAAGAAGAAAATAAAACAGCCTACAGAGCCTTATCCGTCCACTGAGGGCTGGTCATTTCCATTTAGTCAGGGGGCTAGCAGCCTCTTAACATCTGAAAGGAGAGTGTAAATCTATGATTGTTTATTAGGGGGTACTAGTTAGGGTGCTGACCAAGGAGAAGGACAAACCAGAGTTCAAATCCAAGGCACTGTGCTAAGTGATTTGCAATGATCTCATTTGATCTTCACAACAACCCTAGTGGTAAGCATTATAATTTTATCTATTTGCCAAATGAGAAAACTGAGGCTAAGAGAGGCCATGTGACTTGGCCAGGGTCATACAGCCAATAAGTGTCTGAGGCCAGATTTTAATTCAGGACCTCCCAACTCCAGGTCTAGTGCTCTAGCTACTGTAATCTAATATTTAAAATATAGAAAAATTACAATTAGCCATCTAGATTGTTAAAGAGTTTCATTATCTATGTTTCATTATCTTTCATTTCCTATGCCAACAAAATTACAAGTCCAAACCAAAAGACAAAAAGGAATAACATTTAAGAAAGTGCCTTCCTAAAAACAATCCTGTGAAATAGGATATGAAGTGCAAATATTACCCTCATGTAACCAAGGAATTAATGTACTTCTCGACCTTAGTACACTTTATGAAAGGGGGGTGAGAGGTAGACTTCTTTTTCTAAGAATGTTGAGTCTAACTAAAAAGATCAAAGTGAATTCACCCGCATGGAATCTGACAGTGTGGTTAAGTGTGGTTATAGTCATTTTCTTGATCCCACAGCTCAGTATTGTTCTAAACAACCTGTCATATTAAGTCTTCCTAATGGAGACAGCAATGAAACATCAAGAACAAGAAGACTCTGGAAATGGTGCATTATTTTATATGACAAATAGTATTTAAGGCTTGAAAGATCTTAGAGATGATCTCCATCCAGCATCCTTTGAGAAGTGATGTAACTTTCCCAAGGTCAAAAGTCAAATGAGTGCCAAAGATGAGAATAGAAACCAGGACTTCTGATTTCAAGGCCACCAATTTCTTGATAACATGATGCTTCCTCTGCTACCTCAACCAGTTTGAATGACAAAGTAATATTTCTATGTGCCTGCCACGGAACTAAAAGGTATGGCTACAGAAATGAGAAAAGGAAATGGTTCCTGTTTGTCAGGGGCTTACATTCTAATGGGGAAGATGACACATAAGGAGAAGCTGAGGTACTCATGAGATGCCATGGTTTGGAAAAACCTAGATGTGATACAGGGGCCTACTTCCAGCAAAGATCAAGTGAAAGGCCATCTATCAAAGCCCAGGGAGGGGCCTAAGGACAGCAGAAATTTTAGTGGAATGTGGATTTGATAACTATGACAGAAGAGTACCATGTATCAATGAAATTGGGAACAAAAGAAAATAATTTGATCCAGATTTGTACTAATTGTAGAGTGATCATTTTGGTTTTGTTTCTTCATTCTTCTTTAGAATCTCTCAACATCATCTATGTCTGGTGGGAGGCTATCCACTTCCATGATCTTTCCCTTTACTTTGAACCAACAAAATATGCCCCACCAAACCCAAAGTGTTTTGTGTCACATCCACTGGGCTCTTTATCTCCACCATCACTTTTATTAACTTAACTCTTATTGGGCAACCTTGAGAATGGCCACAACAGGCTCATAAGTAGGGTAGGGCAACAAGGAATTTCCCTGGGGGACTAAAATTTAGAAAACTTTGAAAGTATGTGTACACCTCAGTATCAACAACATTGTGTGTTGATCAACTGTGATAGACTTGATTCTTCTCAGCAGTACGATGGTCCAAGACAGTTCCAAAGGACTCATGATGGAAAAGGCTCTCCAAATCCAGAAAAAAAAAAAAAGAACTGTTGAATCTGGATGCAGATCGAACCATACTATTTCTATTGTTTTTGTTGTCGTTTTTCTTTTTTGAGGTTTTTCCTTTTTGCTCTGATTTGTCTCTCATTACATGACTAATGCTGAAATATGTTTAATGTGATTGTACATATATAACCTATATCAGATTTCTTGCTGTCTTGGGGAGGGGAGAGGGAGGGGAGGGAGGGAGGAAAATTTGAAACAAGAAATCTTATAAAAAGTTAGAAATAGTTGAAAACTATCTCTACATGTAACTGGAAAATAATAAAATTTTTATATGGAAAAAATTTTTTAAATAGAAAGAAAGTATGTGTACACCTATGGCAGGTAAAACCAACTGAGCTAGTTAGCATCTAGTCAGTAAGAATAATATGATAAAATTAGAAGCTGCCTAATAAAGCTTTTCTTCCCAAACCACCATGACCCTCATACTATTTCAGGTGAGTTAGGTCTTCTGTGACATGGCTCTGACTTGTTCCTTTCCCCAAGAATAGTGCCACCATATCCAAAATTATCTCCCTAACCAAAGGACCTTGGGTGTATCTCCTTACCCCCAACTGAATTTGTTTTTTGACTTTTGTTTTAAATTTCAAACAAGTTTAGTTAAACAAGTTGTTTGACTTGAAGAGCAAACTATCTAGCATCAAATTCTTTATAGTAATTTATCCTTACTGAAAGATTGCAATTGCCCTACATGTAAGAGTCACATACAAAAACAAGTTATAAAATAATCTTTGGTTGCACTATGATAAAAGGAAAACATAGAAATGATCCAATCCAAGGCATATAAGGGCTTTGGTGGGTTTTTCTTTTGTCATTGTTAAACAGTGAGAGCAAAATAAATTCCTGAAATATAAAAATAAAAGTTGAATCATCATATCACTAATAGAGAAAAGATATATTTTCACAGAACCAGTTTGATTTTCCTTCTCCATCTCAATTTGACATTGATCAAAACCCCCCTGGACATTTAGTTTAAGAAATGCATGCCTAGGCACATACACCAATTACTTTCTGTACAATAAAGGAATGGAGGAAAGGAATCAAAGAAGAAAGAAAACCATACTGCAGTAGTCAGGATGTGGAGGAACCAAATCTTGGTTTTCTAATTGTGAATGTATCATTTTCCTTGGAAGCAAAGTTCAGGACTAGAGTTGCAAAAATGTCTTTTTAGTAAATTCTTCCTGCCTGCTCCTGGAATACATCAATTGGTTCTTCATCCTCCATTTCCAACTACAGGAGTCTCTGTTTCATTAATTGGCTGTCCATCAGATCTGAATCTGATCTTCCTCACTGACAAACTCTGTCATTCATAAAAGGCTTTCATTAGTTTCCTAAGTTGTGTGTGCCTCTTAGTTTTGAACTGCACCACTTGAACCATCTTGCCCTGTCACTGTGAAACTAATGTGGGCATTGTTTTCAGTTTTGACTCCTTCCCAACTCCTTTCTTAGGCTTCTCATCAGCTATTGGTGGTCTAGGGGTCTCCTCAGCCCATGCTTCTTTCACAAAAGAGGCATCAGGATGATCCATAACAAGGGAATGGTGGGAGAATTGGGAGCAGGAGGAAGAGGAGGAGAAGGAAGAGAAGAGGAGGGGGTGAAGATTGATGTGATTTTCCTTTTGTGAAAGAATTGGTAATTATGACTCTAGGTCTGAGTAGGTAGTGAGCAGATGCTCAGCCATACTTCTTAGAATCATGATCAGGAAGACTACCTAGGGATGCTGGGGTTTTCAATTACAATCCAGGAAGTTGGATGTGTGTGGTGTGTTTTTTTTCCAGATGTTTGAATATAGGTCATGGTACTTTATTTACAAGTGGGCAAATGGTATGCATGATTTAAAAGGCATTGTTTAATTGGGTCATTTCTTCTTGCCATGAAATAGTTATGTACTTCTGGAAAGCCTTTTAAGTAAAGGAAGGGAGATATATGACATATTTATGCCATTAAACAGTAGTTTGCTGTATTTCTCTGGTCCAAGACAAATTACCATTTTCAGTTTGGATTAATCCAGACAGCTAAGATAAAAAGTCACTTTGCAATGTACTTGCATAAGTGGTGCATTCATTTGTGGAAAGTTCTAACTCTGCATAGTAATCCTGGATCTGCCAAGTTCCTCAAGAGCAGACTAGCCAAGCAGTGGAAATAGAGCAGAAGAGACAGATGGATCAAAATGTAAAAACTCTCCACCTTCATCCCAGGAATATTGGGTGATATTATGGGTGAAACTCTCATCGCTCATATCATTCAACGTAAATGAGAAGCAAGTTAAAGAAACCATGAAGGTGAGCAGAAGCAGTTTGCCCAAAATACAATTTGTGAAGTGACAAGATGGGATATTTTGTACTTGCTTCAATATTTCAAGGACCCATTATTTCAGTGGTGTAATTACTCCTTCTGCCAGTACAGATTGCAACCCCTCTGTGAACCTCCATGTGGTCTTTGTGAGTTACAATGGCCATCAAATTTATAACCTGATTGTCCTATATTCTAAGTCTTGTTATCCTGAATGCTTGCATGGGAATGAGGTCCTTATTCTTTTTTGTCATTGTTATTGTCATAACCAAGACAACTTCTGATGCTAATCCTGGTCAGGCTCACAAATTAAAGGCATTCTAGATGGAAATCCCAATTGAGTCAAGCCTGTGAACTCAGCATTGTTCTTCTGAGCCACAAGCTGCAAATTATTGTTTTTAATGTATTTTAAAGTTCCTTCCTTTCCATTCATTATGTACTTCATCCCCCATTATGCACCCATGGCTAGGCTTGGAATCAAGAAGATCTGAATTTAAATCCAGACTCAGACACTTAGTAGCCCTGTGACCCTGGCCAAGTCACTTAATCCCTCTTTGCCCCATAAAATGGGGACACACTATAGAAGGAAATGTAAAACCATTCTAGTATCTTTGCCAAGAAAACCCCACAGATATAAAAGATGATCAAAATTAAACAACTGAACATCAACAACAGTGACAATACCACTACCCTATTTGTTTACTTAGCTACTCAATCCAAATTCTGATTTGAGATTATTCAATCCAAACCAATTCACTAGACAGATAAAGAAACCACATCTATTTGCATGTAAATAAAGCTGAATTTGTAAGGTACTTTACTGGATAAATATCTGCACTAGAAGAAAGGGTATTTGAATTGCAAAATAATTCACTGAAATATAGACTGGCATTAATGAATTTAAATATGATTGGATTTTAAAATTATACAAAACTTTTCAGAAACCTTTTATTGCCTAAAGCAAGTTATACATGTGAATGTATATGCATATATACTGAAGTGTCTAGAAATGGACACCATTGAAATGCACTAACTTTAACAATCAAGAGTAGATAGATATTTGATTTATATTTGGAGTTAAAATGAAAGAATTAAGCAGGTCAGTCAACATCATTTATTAAGCACTTACTACATTCCAGACGCTCTACTAAGTGCTGAGAATAGGGGGGAAAAGTGCAAGAGATAGTCCCTGTCCCTGAAGGGACCCACATGGTACTGAATACATAGTAGGGCATCAGCAAATTAATTAATTAATTAATTAATTAATAAAAAGGTCATTTATTTTAGAAAAATAGTGACATAGAGACGTATTTTACATTGATACTTTAATACTGTAATCTCACCAATGAAGCCACATCTTTCTTTAGGGTACATTGAAAGCCAAATGATTTCTCATCCTGTGTGCCTTTTGTCCACATGCTCCTTATAAATCCCCCAGGGAGAATCTCTCTCACCTGCTGTAGGCCTTCCTCTGGGGCTTTTTAATATTTCATGACTCCCAGTGATGCACCCAGGCAGTCCATCTGTTATCCTATATGCTCTCTACCAGGCGAGCCCATCTCCTTTTCCAAGCATCCATTTCCTTGATGGTGGCTTTTATTCTACTTCTCTCACCCAAGTCATTTTTGGCATGGTGCTAAAGCCTCCTTACACTCACCAGGTGTCTTTCCATTGTCCTTTGGGTCACTTTCAATTGTGACTATTCTGTGCACCTCATGACTGGAAACCATATGTCAATATCAGAATATTAAAGAGATGTTTTTTATCACAACAGCATTATTTTCTTTTCTTATTATCCTCACTTATGTTTGAGCCAATGAGAAGTACATCATTCTCTTTATTGTTGAAAGTAATGTTTTTTTAATGAATGAATCTGTCTTGATCGTAAACATTATTGACTGTCATTTTCTCTCATTCCCTAATCATGTCTTGAATTGTTTTCAATACAGTGGAACCTACATTAGTTGTGTGTAAAATTTTCTCAACATGTCCATCAGGAATGAAACTGAGCAGAGACATAATGTTCTTGAGTATACTTTCTTTTAGAAACAAGAATTTCTATGGCATTAATGGGGGTGAGGGGCAAATTCCACATTGGTGAAATTGTATCCTTTGGTACAGTACAGTGACATGCTGTCTTATTACAGCAGAACATGTGTTCTCAGTGCGGAAGGGCTGTACTGTGCAGGGAAAAAAAGTTTTATTTAGCTGACAGAGTCAATAGCAGACTTTGTGGGTGTAATATACTTTCTATGTCACCAAGGGTTTTTGTTTTTTTTTTTCATGATCATTACAGCTTCAATTCTTTTGACTGTAACACAAGTAGGTAGCAACCTTCTCATATTAAAAGTAAATCCTGCAAATGCTTCTACTGTATGTTAATTAAAATAGATAGCTAGAGAGACATCAACAAAACTAGGCTCATAGATCAAAAGCTAAAGAGGACCTCGGAGGCCATCCAATCAAACTCCTTCATTTTACAGATGAAGAAATTGCAACCCAGGCAGAATAAGTGATTTGCTCAAATTCACATAGGTAGCAAGCATTGGAAGAAGAATTTTGAACCTAGACCCTGTGACATCAAGGTCAATGTACTTTCCTGCCCTCTCCCCATTTCAGAAATAATGTATTATATATATATATGCATGTATATATATAATATATATATATATATAATGTCTCTCACACCTGAGACCTGTACTTTGGCCTCATCTCATACACACACATTGATAGGTGTGCGAATGTAAGGATAATTAAGCACTAAAGAGAAACAATCTGTGTCTCCTAATATAAAGTTTATGTTTCCAATACTGTATAGGATGTCCTTGGATTTGGTTTCAGTTTAATATGACCATATTCCAAGGGATCAAAAAATGTTTTAGAAATGTTTTTCTTGTTTTTATAAGTATATATCATAAGTTATATATGCATAAATATATATATATAGTGTTGTTATAATATATTGCATTGTGGTTGTTGAGTTGTTTCAGTTGTGTCTGATCTTTGTGACTCCTTTTGTAGTTTCTTGGTGAAGGTACTAGAGTGGTTTGCCATTTCCTTCTCCAGCTCATTTTACAAATGAGGAAAATGAAGCCAATGGGGTTAAGGGACTTGTCCAGGATTACATAGCTGGTAAGTGTCTGAGGCCAGATTTGAACCCAAGAAAATGTGTCCCCCTGACTCCAGGCCTGGCGTTCTGTGCACTATGGTGCCACCTAGCTGCCCTCATTGTATTACATTAAGTAGGAGAACACCATCAGAGAAATGGAGAATGTCCGGTCAAAAGTTGGGGGACTGTGGGACTGGTGAATCAAAGACGTAGAGCATCTGAGCAAGAGAGGATGCCACAGATATCGTCCAGTCTAATCGATAACTGAAGCAGGAATCTCCTCATAGCAAAAAGCAACATGGACTCCAAGACATCTAGGATGTGGCAATCACTTCGGCTGATGCAGACAACTCAACTTTGGGACACCTCTGGCATTAGGGAATTTTTGCTTGCATAAAATATAAATTTGCTTCTCTGCAATTTCTACCTGTTGTTCTTGCTTTTGTCTTGTGTAGTTATTCAGACCGGAGCAGTCTAAAGCCTTTAGTAAGCACATAATGAAAATGAAAGAGAACAAGACTAACCCTTCTTTACATTTGACAGTCCCTGAAATATTTGAAGACACTTAAAATAGCTCCCCATCCAAATCTTTGGGGGGGGGTGGCAAACATTCCAATGTCCTCCCAATGATCTTCATCCTGCATGGTCTCTGCTCTGTTCAATATGCTTGGCATCGTCCTTTGGACATACAAAAACTCCCCAGGGTCCTTCTTAAAAGGTGGCACCCTATGTGGTATGGCTAAGACTGTATCTTTTTGTAGAAGCTGAGCTATTTGAGTTCTGTTCAAGATGCAGCAAATTAGTGCAGTTAGTTCCAGTTTTTGATTCAGGTACTTGATTATATTCTTGGGCTGAGAAGCAAGCATTTGGTTTTGCCCTTCAGTGCAGCAAAAGAAGATGAAAATTAGGTCATGTAGTATCTATTATATGGGCAAAGTAACATCTTCTAGCCACTTAAACCTCACTGCAATTAACAGAGTGAACCAATTTGGACAAATACAAATCCTCTCATGTCCATACACCAGCTGAGTTGTTGTGAAATTCTATTCCCAGGTCACAATGATTCGTGTAGCTGTTGTTTTTTTAAATCATCTATTTAGTATACCATTGTTTGATGCTTTTATCAAAATGCAAGCATTTGCCTTAGCAAATCGGACTCTGTACAAGGCTTTTCCCAGAGGGTGGACATAAAGTCAGGACTTATCTTTTACTGCCCATTCTAGTCTTCTGTTTCATGGATTCTGCCACTAAGTTTTCACTGTCTGCCTAGAGTTCACATTGTCATATCAGTGGTATCTCATTTAAATCATAAGTTCATAGGGGCAGGCACAGCATCTGTTCAAATCACATCACAAGAGGCTTAGATAGTTCCTTTTTATTGGCTACCATGCCTTTACAGAATTAAAATACTGAGGGAAGGGTAGCATCTCTCCTCAGACATTTGGTAATATGTTTTCAGGGGTCAGAGATAAGAGTGCAGAGGTCAGAACACCAGCTGATGGCAGCTAACAAAAGTTTTAGGTCTCTCTATATACAGGCACCTCAGTGGTGAAGTGGATAGAATGAAAAGCCTCTGGAGTAAGAAAAAACAGAGTTCAAATTTGGCCTCAGACACTAAATGTGTGACCCAGGGCACATCCCTTAAAAATCTTTTGCCTCAGTTTCCTCTACTATAAAACGCCCAGGGCTGTTGTGAGAATCATCTAAGTGCAAAGCATTTAAGCACACAGTTAGCACTATATAAATGTTAACGATCACACAATGGATAAAACCTCAGCCCTGGATTCAGGAGGACCTGAGTTCAAATCTGGCCTCAGATACTTGATACTTACTAGCTGTATGATCCTGGGCAGGTCACTTAATCCTCATTGCCCCACAAAAAGAAAAGAAAAGAAAAGAAGGCTACTCAGGGGGGCGGAGTCAAGATGGCGGAGAGGAAGCAGCAAGCTGCCTGAGCTCTCCTTCTGTTCCCTCAAAACGAACATTAAATCAAGCCTCTGGACGGATTCTGAAACTACAGAACCTGCAAAGAGACAGAGAGACACAGTCCTCCAACCAGAGATAATTTAGAAGACTTCAGGAAAAGGTCGGTCTGACTCGGGCAAAAGGGAGGCCCAGCGCAGGGCAGCAACCCAGCGCCGAGGGGGTCGGGGCAAATCAGCAGGAGCTGCGGGTCACAGCCGAACAACTGAGGCTCCCGGAACCTGGTTCAAAAATCTGGTGGCCAAGAAGGACAGTGGAAAAACTTACCTGCACCGGCCGAGAGGGCCACGAACGGCGGGATCAGACGCCGGGGTCTGGCGCCTGGCTGGCCGAGCACAATCAGACAGGAAGTGCAGGACAGGGGATCTCCACACACCATAAAGGCCTCAGAGTAAAAGCCCGGTCACACAGCACCTATACACCTGCACAAGAAGCCCAAAACAGGGACCCTGGTGCCCCCAGAGCAGACCTCAACTTAAAGAATAATTAAATAAGCTGCAATAATGAGTAAGAAGCAAAAAAGAGCCCTCTCCATTGAGAGCTTCTGTATCAATAGGGAAGAAGCCAACACAAACTCAGATGAGGACAATAGCCTCAAATTGTCTACATCTGAAGCCTCACAAGGGAAGGTGAATTGGTCGCAAGAACAAAAAGCCTTCCTGGAAGAGCTCAAAAAGGATTTTAAAAATCAATTGCAAGAGGTAGAAGAAAAAATGGGGAGAGAAATGAAAGCAACACAAAAAAACTATGAAAAAAGAATCAGCAGCTTAGAAAAGGAAGCTGAAGAAAACAAAGCCTTAAAAAATTCACTTGGCCAAATGGAAAAAAAGCTGCATAATCTCACTGAAGAAAACAATACCTTAAAAAATTCACTTAGCCAAACGGAAAAAAAGGTACATAATCTCACTGAAGAAAACAATACCTTAAAAAATTCACTTAGCCAAATGGAAAAAAAGGTGCATAATCTCACTGAAGAAAACAATGCCTTAAAAATTAAAGTGGGACAGTTGGAAGAAAAGGAATCCATGAGACACCAAGAATCGGTCAAGCAGAATAAAAAAAATGAAAAAATAGAAGAAAATGTGAAATACCTCATTGGAAAGACAACTGATCTGGAAAACAGATCGAGGAGAGACAATTTGAGAATCATTGGACTGCCTGAAAGCCATGACCAGAAAAAGAATCTAGATACCATATTCCAGGAAATTATTAAGGAGAACTGCCCTGATATCATAGAATCAGAGGATAAAATCATCATTGAAAGAATCCATCGATCACCTCCTGAAAGAGACCCCAAAAGGAAAACTCCAAGGAATATTGTAGCCAAATTCCAGAATTATCAGGTGAAGGAGAAAATACTCCAAGCAGCCAGAAAGAAGCAATTTAAATATCATGGAGCCACAGTCAGGATTGCTCAGGACCTGGCAGCTTCAACATTAAAGGACCGCAAGGCTTGGAATATGATATTCCGGAAGGCAAAGGAGATTGGATTGCAGCCGAGAATCTATTACCCAGCAAAAATGTGCATTTTCTTTCAGGGGAAAAGATGGACATTTAATGACATTGGGGACTTTCAATCTTTCCTGGTGAAAAGACCAGAACTGAATAGAAAATTTGATCTCAACATACAAGACTCAAGAGAAGTTTAAAAAGGTAAACAGAGGGGGAAAAAAAAAGTTACCCTATTAGGTTAAACTGTTTATATCCCTACACAGGAAGATAATACTCATAACTCTTAAGAACTGTAAATGTATTTGGGCAGAGAGAAGGACTTTATATAGAGGGTATAAATATAAATTGTCTTTGATGTGATGATACAAAAGAATTAAGGAGATAAAAAGGGAGTCTATGGGGAGGAGAGGAAAGGGGAGGTGGAATGGGATGAATTATATCATATGAAGAGGTGGAAAAAATCCTATTATAATAGAGGGAAAGAAAGGAGGGGGGAACATGGTTTCAACCCTATTCTCATTAGATTTGACTCAAAGAGGGAATAACATATACGTTCATTGGGATAAAGAAACTTAACTCACTCTTTAGGGAAACAAAAGGGGAAGGGAAAGGGGGGGACTGAGAAGGGAGGACAAAAGCAAGGGAGAAAAGGGTAAAGAAAAGAGAGGGGGGTGATAAAAAGGGAGGGCAGATTGGGAGAGGCAGGGGTAAGAAGTAAAACGTCGGTGAGGAGGAATAGGGTGAAAGAAGGGGGGAAAAGTACAAAGGGGGTAAATAGAATGGAGGGGAATAGACAGTCAGTAATAATAACTGTGAATGTGAATGGGATGAACTCTGCTATAAAACGGAAGCGAATTGCAGAGTGGATTAAAAACCAGAACCCTACAATATGCTGTTTACAAGAAACACATTTGAAGCAGAGAGATACAGAGTAAAGGTAAAAGGCTGGAGCAGAATATATTATGCCTCAGCTAAAGTAAAAAAGGCAGGGGTAGCAATCCTTATCTCAGACAAAGTGCAGGCAAAAATAGATCTCATTAAAAGAGATAAGGAAGGAAATTACATCTTACTTAAAGGTACTATAGATAATGAAGTAATATCAATATTGAATATGTATGCGCCAAGTGGTATAGCATCCAAGTTCTTAGAGGAGAAGTTAAATGAGTTACAAGAGGAATTAGATAGTAATACTATACTAGTGGGGGATCTGAATCTCCCCCTCTCAGAATTAGATAAATCTAGCCAAAAAATAAATAAGAAAGAAGTGAAAGAGGTGAATAGATTACTAGAAAAGTTAGACATGATAGATGTCTGGAGAAAATTGAATGGGGATAGAAAGGAATATACCTTTTTCTCAGCAGTACATGGCACATTTTCAAAAATTGACCATGTATTAGGGCACAAAAACATCATAGTCAAATGTAGAAAGGCAGAAATAGTAAATGCATCCTTCTCAGATCATGATGCAATAAAAATTACATGTAAGAAAGAGCCAGGGAAAAGTAGAATGAAAATCAATTGGAAACTAAATAATTTCATTCTAAAGAATGAATGGGCCAAACAAGAAATCATAGAAACAATCAATAACTTTATCCAAGAGAATGACAATAATGAGACAACATACCAAAATCTATGGGATGCAGCCAAAGCAGTGCTTAGGGGAAAATTTATAGCTCTAAATGCTTACATGAATAAAAAAGAGAAAGAGGAGATTAATGAATTGGGAATGCAACTTAAAAAGCTAGAAAAAGAACAAATTAGAAATCCCCAATTAGACACTAAATTAGAGATCCTGAAAATTAAAGGAGAAATCAATAAGATTGAAAGCAAAAAAACTATAGAACTAATCAATAAAACTAAGAGCTGGTTTTATGAAAAAACCAATAAAATAGATAAAATACTGGTTAATTTGATTAAAAAAAAGAAAGAAGAAAACCAAATTACCAGTATCAAAAATGAAAAGGGTGATGTTACCACCAATGAAGTGGAAATTAAAGCAATAATTAGGAAATATTTTGCCCAACTGTATGCCAATAAATTTGACAATCTAAATGAAATGGATGAATATTTACAAAAATACAAACTGCCCAGGTTAACTGAAGAGGAAATAAAATCCTTAAATAAACCCATATTAGAAAAAGAAATTGAACAAGCTATTAATGAACTCCCTAAGAAAAAATCCCCAGGGCCAGATGGGTTTACGGGTGAATTTTACCAAACATTTAAAGAACAATTAATTCCAATATTATACAAATTATTTGGAAAAATAGGTGAAGAAGGAGTTCTACCAAATTCGTTTTATGACACAAATATGGTGGTGATACCAAAACCAGGCAAAGCAAAAACAGAGAAAGAAAATTATAGACCAATCTCCCTAATGAATATTGATGCTAAAATCTTAAATAAGATATTAGCAAGGAGATTACAGCAAGTGATCACCAGGATAATACACTATGACCAGGTGGGATTTATACCAGGAATGCAGGGCTGGTTCAACATTAGGAAAACTATTAACATAATCAACCACATCAATAAGAAAACCAACCAAAATCATATGATTATCTCAATAGATGCAGAGAAAGCTTTTGACAAAGTACAGCACCCATTCCTAATAAAAACACTAGAGAGTTTAGGAATAGGGGGAGCTTTCCTTAGAATAATAAACAGTATCTACCTAAAGCCATCAGCAAGTATTATATGCAATGGAGATAAATTAGAGGCCTTCCCAATAAGATCAGGGGTGAAACAGGGATGTCCATTATCACCCCTATTATTTAATATTGTCCTAGAAATGTTAGCTTTAGCAATCAGAGAAGAGAAAGGAATTAAAGGAATTAGAATAGGCAAGGAGGAAACAAAACTATCACTCTTTGCAGATGATATGATGGTATACTTAAGGAATCCTCGAGAATCAAGTCAAAAATTACTTGAAACAATTAACAACTTTAGCAAAGTAGCAGGATATAAAATAAATCCACATAAATCATCAGCATTTCTATACATGACCAACAAAGTCCAGCAGCAAGAGATAGAAAGAGAAATTCCATTTAAAGTAACGGTAGGTAATATAAAATACTTGGGAGTCTACTTGCCAAGACAAACCCAGGAACTCTATGAACACAACTACCAAACACTCTTCACACAAATCAAATAAGATCTAAATAATTGGAAAGATATCAATTGCTCATGGATAGGCAGAGCTAATATAGTAAAAATGACAATACTGCCTAAATTAATTTACTTATTCAGTGCCATACCAATCAGGCTACCTAAAAATTATTTTATACAGCTAGAAAAAATAATAACAAAATTCATCTGGAAAAACAAAAAATCAAGAATATCCAGGGAAATAATGAAAAAAAATTCACAGGAAGGTGGGTTAGCGGTACCAAACCTGGAGCTTTACTATAAAGCGGCAGTCATCAAAACTATCTGGTACTGGCTAAAAAATAGAGTGGTAGATCAATGGAATAGGCTAGGCTCAGGAAATGCAGTAGTAAATGACACTAGTAATGTAGTGTTTGATAAACCCAAAGACTCCAGCTTCTGGGATAGGAACTCAGTATTTGACAAAAACTGCTGGGAAAACTGGAAGATAGTATGGCAGAAATTAGGCTTAGACCAACATCTTACACCTTATACTAAAATAAGGTCAAAATGGATACATGATTTAGACATAAGAGGTGATACCATAGGTAAATTAGGAGAGAAAGGAATAGTGTACCTATCAGATCTTTGGAAAGGAGAACAGTTTTTGACCAAACATGAGATAGAGTATATTATAAAATGCAAAGTGGATGATTTTGATTATATTAAATTAAAAAATTTTTGTACAAACAGAAGCAATGCATCCAAAATTAGAAGGGAGGCAGAAAGCTGGGAAACAATTTTTGAGGCCAGTGCTTCTGATAAAGGCCTCATCTCTAAAATATATAGGGAATTAAATCAAATTTATAAAATAAAATATCTCAAAAAAAAAAAAAAGAAAAGAAAAGAAAAGAAATGTTAACTATCATTATTATTATGATCTTAATATAGATATATTAACCATTGAGGGGGATGAAGCTTACAGTACAATTTATATAGTATAGTAATATTTGATGTCATTACAGTTCCATATGTGGCATATGTATGGACATGTCCTTTGATATTTTAAGTACAGGACATGAATTTTCATGACATGCTATTTAAGAACACAATAACAGAAATCCCCCAAAGGCAGAGACTTCCATGTTTCTATATTGGGCAGATGTTTCTGATTTTCCTATTGTTGTGACTGCAAACTCTAGTTAACAATAGGGTCTTTGTCACAATTGTCTTCTGTTGGTTTGGTTTGATTTGGACTTGGGCATGTGATTTCATTGATATAGGGCAGGGCTTCTTAAACTGTTTTCACTCATGACTCCTTTTCACCTGCAAAATTTTTATAGGACCTCAGGTGACGATCATGCTTTCCATATAAAGATGAGTGACTCACAAAGCAAATGGCACTTTTAAAAATCTTTATTTTGCAATATGTGTGTCCAATTGGATTGAAACTTACAAGAATGTCTCATTTCAAAATAGTCAAAATAGGTATGCAAATCAAACATTTACTGCCAAATTTTTCGCAACCCCCACATTCAGTTACATGGCCCCACATGGGATCATGACCCACAGTTAAAGAAGCTTTGATATAGGGAATTCTAGATGAAGAAACTGCCATTAACAATTCAAGGCATCATGTTCTCTGACATTTAGAGTCTTAGAGTCCTGCTGGGATGCTAGGAAATTAAGTGACTTCCCCAAGGTCACACACAGTAGCTATCTGAGATGAGACTTGAATGCAGGTCTTCCTGACTCTGACGCCAACTCTTTAAACACCACACCATCCTGTGTCTCTCATTTTTATTTGTTATTTTTGTTTTAATTCAATTGTTTTCAATTTTCAAAAATCTGCTTTCCCTCCCAAGTTAAAAAAGAAAGAAAAACAAAACCACTATTACAAACATCCAAAGTCAAGCAAATAAATTTCTGCATTGGCCATAGTTTTTAAAATATATGCTTGATTGTGAACTCTTAGCTGCTCTATCAGGAAATGGGTAACATGTCATCATGAATCCTCTAGAATCATGGTACATCATTATGCTTATGAGTTCCTAAGCCTTTCAAAGTTATTTATCTATGCAATATATAATAATTTATCTATATAATATTGATGTGAATCCATAATTTTTTCTCCTGGTTCTGCTCACTTCACTCTGCATCATTTCACATAAGTTTTCCCACATTTCCCCGAAACCACCTCCCTCATCATTTTTTACCAGCCAATGGTATTCCATCATATTTTTATTACCATAATGTATTCAGCCATTCATGAATTGATGAGTACTCTTTCAGTTTCCAATTCTTTGCCACTGCAAAAATAATAGTAATAAATAGTTCTGTACATTTTTACTTCAAAATATTTTGCCCAGGATTAATCTCTCCTTTAATCTACCCTTCCCTTATGTTTACCTGTCTCTTTCTAACCTTTCCATCCTGTGAAATGCATTTTTATCCAAGTCTGTCTCTATGTATTCTTCCCTCCTTTGACTAGTTCAGATGAGAATAAGGTTCAAATGTCAGCCACTTGTCCTACCTCCTCCACCCTGTTTGTATACACTTCTACTTGTGCAACTCTTTTATTTGAGGTAATTTTCCCTAACCTTCCTCTTCCTCCCTCTTCCTATTGCATTCTTCTCTCTTTTCATCCTTCTTTCAAGATCATTAAGATAGAAAAGAACCAAGCCTTCTATCTAATTAGACTCCTCCTATGGCCCCTGATGATGATAGCACCCCCATATTAGAATATAAAGTTTATTCTTATTTAATCCATTATATTGCTTATGATGTTTACCATTTTATGTTTATCTTGAATCATCTGTTCCTTAATCAATTTTCCATATAGCTTATTTTTTGCTATGGAATTATCTTTTCTTCCACTTTTTTAGTCTTTTGACTTTGTTTTAATATTTATTGTTATCTCATGGAGACATTAGTTTCTATTTCATTAATTTTACTTTTCAGGGAATTTGGTGTTTGAGCAATGTTTTTGTACCACTGATGCCAACCTGTTAGGTTAAGTTGTTCCTTTATATGAAAATCCATCATCTTAATCGTAATATTCTTGCAATGGTGCTATTTAACTACAAATCATAGGTGACATAGTCTCCCAAAATGCTAAATTTCATTGGAATGGAGAAATACTGGGAGAATATATTTAGGATGAAGTATATTACAAACAATGAGTTGAATCCAAGAAGTGGAATAAAAGATATCAGGAATTGTACAATTAGAAAAATAGATGGGCAGGTCATGTTGTGAAAGTGAGAGATAGTCTCTTTCAGTGCTGCAGAATAGATCCTATGTGCAAAACTTGTGGGAGGACATGGGCAGGAATCACACAGAATGAATAGATGCAGACAATCTACAGTATTCTCCATTATACATAATATTCATATCAATAATGTCATTGACCCATTGGAGTTTGCCATAGTGCTGTTCCTAGTTGGCCCTTGAAGGAATGAAAATAAAGCTTCATGTAACTTTATTTGGGGTTCACTGATATCTATTTTACAAATCACAAAAGTTTTAATATATAAATGAGTGTTTTAGGCAATAGAACTGGAAGGAGAGCATGTTTCTTTCTCTTTTTCAAAGATGATGGAAGTCAATGTGGTATAGTAGAAAGGAGACTGGAATTGGAATTGGAGAGCCTTAATTTGAATCCAAGCTTTAGCAGACCTTGGACAGTTTCTTCAACATAAAATGAGACTAATAATTATACCTACCTCTCAAGATTGTTTTGAGGAATAAATATTATAAATGTAAAATGTTTTGCAAACCTGAAAGTACTATCTAAATAATCATCGTTGTGGTGGTTAATATTGGTATTATCATTTATTATTATTATTATTATCATCATCATCATCATCATCATCATCATCATCATCATCATTATTATTATTATTATCATTATTATTATATCCACTATACCATGATGACATTTCAAGAAAACTGTCAAATAGTTAAATAATGATATGGCCTGACTAACAGGGTACTCTTTTTCCCATTTTAAATTTTCTCTCTCTTTTCCACTATAGGTTGGCTTCATGAACTGGGGAAACGTCTGGAATCTCCATACTATGGTGGCAATAACACCTTAGGAGGCCCATCCATCCGAAGTGCCTACATTGCAGCCCTGTATTTCACCCTTAGCAGCCTCACAAGTGTTGGGTTTGGTAATGTCTCTGCCAACACAGATGCAGAAAAGATCTTTTCCATCTGCACAATGCTAATTGGCGGTAAGTAGAAAGTTTTCCTTTTTTCCTGATTGCAGGAATTAGCTACTCTCCAAACCTTTCTTCCTTTGTATTGTGAACTGTAACACAAGAAACAATAAAGGTTTGGTTGGAATTATCTTCAAAGATAAAAATTCATCTTTTTCTAGTGATCATTTTTTTAACTACATGGTATTTATGCTAATACCTACTAATGATGTCAGGGAATTCCATTTTGAGGAAAACTTTATCTATAAAAGCCAATTAGGAAACAATTAGCAACTAGTTCATTTTCTGTATACAGGTGCAGCCACATCTTCCCAAATATTACCTGTTGTGGTTATGAGTAATGGGGATTCTGGGTCTCCATTTGAACAGTTTTCTGTATCTCAAATTATCTTTCATCCTTGCAATCAAGAAAATGCTGCCAAGTTTTATTAAACTATAATGTAGTAGAGCAAGAGACTGCAATGGGTCATCTAGAGAGGAACATCAAAAGGAGAACTCCCATAATGAAACAACGGGAAACATCTTCCTGCCTTACGTTGTTAGTCTCATAGCTTGTAGTGGAATTCAAGGTTCCACTTGAATAGGTAATAGTCTTTCTCAATCAGTTATATGTGAGAAAGTTGGGTGGCCAGAAAGTACAGCTAGGCCCCTATTAGTGAGAATAACAAATCCTGTGACATGATCACATGTATTACTAAGTAAAATATGGTCATTAGTACAACCTAATGGAAATATTTGAATAATGTGACTGCTTTGGTTTTTTACACTAATTGGGAGCTAGCTATATAAACTTTTGTTAGTTTTTGTAATGGCCTTAGAGATCATCTCTTCAATATATATATTATATTATGATTTCTTCATGGGTCATGGTCTAAATCCTCTAATTTCCTTGGTATCTATGATCCTATGATTTGTTTCATGTGAGCATACCCCCCAAAGATGCAGATTACAAGTAGTCTGTGCCTATTATCCTAAGAGACTTTAACCCACATCCTCCAATAAATTTCCCAAATATGCAAAGGGTTTTCTTCTTCTCTTAATATCACATGGGTACCAATGGACCATATTAGTTTACTATCTGTCCCCTTATTCTTGCCACATTCCTGGCTCATCTTTTTCAACTAGACAATTCTTTGATAATATCCTTTACCCCTTTATAATTAGCATTTATATTGTTAGATCATAGCCTAGGGGAAGATTTAGGGAGGCTTTGAATGTAGGTGATTGATTTTAAGGTTTCAATCAATTAACTAATATTTGTTGAGCAGCCACTCCAAACAAATTTCTATTGCTAAAATATGTGGGGGATGCAAAGGGGAGGAAGACAAAGCTACAACTCTCAGAAAGCTTTTGGGACAGATGGGGACATTGGACATTTACAAATAAATGATAATTTATAATACCAAGTAGTGTATAAGTGTTAAATGAGTGAAGTATTCAGAGAAGGAAACAGGTCATTGGAACTGGCATGGTCAGGGAACTTTACGAAGATGAAGAATTTCTAGGAAAGAAATTGGGTTGTGCCCTATGAGAAAATACTTAAGTAGTGAAATGGAGTTGCAGTGGTGTTGGGTTACTCTCCTTTCTTAGAAAAAAAGTAACAGCTTAAAGGACTGTGAAGCAGCAAAGGCTTATCATTGCATTTAGAATAGGAAGAAGTCTTACAGTCTTTATTCTTATAGATAAGGAAACTGTAGCCCAAAAAAATCAAGTGACTTGCCCAAGATCACAGTAGCAGAGCTGGGATTTGAACCCAGGTTCTCTGATTCCAAATTCACTGGTGAACCTACTTTCATTTTGTAGACTTCATTCATGAAATGTTCACTTTACTAATAGCTATTTTTTGAACTTATGAAACCAATACTAAAAGAAGAGCCACTTCAAGAGTAAATATGGCCTAGAGCCTTTAGGTACTCTGCAAATATTTCTTCTGTTCCTGATAGAAAGTTAGAGAAATGCTCAAGTTCTCAGGATTTAAGTCTACAAAATTAGAATTTGCAGTATCTGTCAGATATGCTGCTCTGTTCTCCATTGATTTACCTACTATATTCTGTGCAGTCAGTGACTCATATTTTCCTAGTGCATAAACTGTTCTCTGTAAGCACAGTGGTTTGAGAAAGAATGTTAACTCTTTCAAGCTCTGATATCATTTGGAAAAATTTTTCTGCATGATAAAAATGTATATCTGAATGAAGTGATGACTAAATAAGCTGATAAGTATAGAAGAAAGATTTCGTAGCTCCCCAGACCACTGTGTTCTCTCCTCTCTCCTTACTTATCTATCATCTATTTATCTATCTCTCTATATCTCTGTGTGTCTCCCCTTAATTATTTTATATTTACTTATCTCTCCATATGGTTGTATCCCATCAGTAAAATTTAGGTTCCTCAAGAACAGGGACCGTTCTTTGTCTTTATATTCTCACCACTTAGCAAAGTGCTTCACATATAGTAAACACTTAGTAAATGCTTTTTGGATTGAAATAAACATTATTTAATCAACATCTTCCTTGTTACAAGTTTATTTAGCTGAATTATCCTGATATGATAGAAATAGCATTATACCCTTCAGGCTAAGCTGAAATCATTGTTTCCATATGACAAATGGTCAATGAAGATTCCTAAAATGTAGACAATGTGAGATGCCTTTATTGTTGTGTAAAAGAAATAGCATTAAATTAGGCATCAATGCACCTAGGTTTCAGTCCTGTCTCTATGATCTTGAACAAGTCCAGTGGGATGTTGGACTGGATCATCTCTACCTTTCCTTCTAGATCCATGTTTAGAAACTGAAAAGTCAAAAAAATACTCAAACCCTCCATTATTTAGTCACCGAGGCATAAACCAGTATGTATAGCTCATCGTGTGTCCTTGAAAACTAAAGGTAGAATGATCAGGCATGGTTTCCTTCAAGGCTGACTTCAAGCATTACCTTCCACATAAAACCTTTCCTGACCCACCCACCCCCTCCAATTGCTGGTTTTCCCCCGATAATTTACCTTGTGTTTATTCAGTATTTATTATATATGGATTATGCATGTGTGCATGTTGTCACCCTCAACAGAATGTAAACTGCCTGGGGACACTGCCCCTCACACTATGCCTGATGTATACAGAGTGCTTAATAAATGCTTGTTATCTAGTCAGAAGGGCAGCTAGGTGGTATAGTAGATAGAGCACTGGACCTGGAGTAAGGAAGACCTGAGTTCAAATCTGGCCTCAGATACTAACTAGCTGTGTGACACTGGACAAGTCGTTTAAGGCTATTTGCCTCAGTTTCCTCATCTGTAAAATGAACTGGAAAAGGAAATGGCAAACTACTCCAATGTCTTTTCCAAGAAAACCTCAAATGGGGTTACAAAGAGTTGGACACTTCTGAAGAACAACTGATTGGAACATTCCTCTAATTCTATTCTCTCCAGGCTGATATAGATTTTGTAACCCACATACCCAAGGGTCACGACTTAAAAAAAAAAGGCTTCCACACTTTTGTTGCTCATTTACTCTTTATGGCCTAGCATAGCTATAGCAAAGGAAGGAAAGGAGGCAAGAATGGTGATAGGATGTTCTGTTCTTTTATTCCCTGGAAAACTAGCTTTAGGCTATGAAAGTATAGACTTAAAGTAAACTACAGCCCCAAGACTGAAGCAGAAAGTGCCTGAATTTCCTGAAAATAGAAATAATTTTTCCTCACAATGGAATGCTATTGCAGAATACCAGTAATAACAACAATGACAAAAATGGTGACAATGACAGCAACAATAACAACTGGCACTTATAGGGCAACTAGGTGGCATGGCAGACAGAGCACTATTCCTGGAGTCAGGAAGACCTGAGTTCAAATCAGGTCACTTACTAAGTGTGTGACCGTGGGCAAGTCACTTAACCCTATTTGCCTCAATTTCCTCATGTGTAAAATGAGCTGGAGAAGGAAATTGCAAATCCCTCCAATATCTCTGCCAAGAAAATCTCAAATGGGGTCAGGAAGAGTTGGACACTGAACGACAACATTTGGCACCTTTCAGGTTATGAAGTTTTCTACCTGGGTAAGAAATATAGTGCAGTATGAGTGGAAAAGTCCTGGATTTGGAGTCATGAGAACTAGTTTTGAATCCTGACTCAGATACTTACAACCGATGTGACATAATGCAAGTCTCTTATTTTCTCTGAGCCACAATTCTCCTCTCCATAAAATAAGGGAATTAGATTAAAACAGGAGTCCTTAACTTTTTCCTGATTCATGAGCATCTTTGGAAATTCACTGAAGCTCATGGACCCCTTCACAGAATAATTTTAAATGCATAAAATAAAAGACATAGGATCATGGGTTAAACCAATTATATCGAGATTGTCATCAGAACTCTTTAAGTTCATAGACCCCAGTTTAAGAACCTCTGAACTAACTGACCTCAAAAGTCTCTTCTTGCCCCAAATCCTTGATCCTGGAATTTCATTTGAACCTCACAACAACCTTATGGGGAAGGTACTATAGGTATTATTAATCCTTTTTTTTTACAGGTGAAGAACTGAGGTTCAGAGAGATTAAGGGAGTTGTCCAGGGTCAGCTAGTTTGTATTTTTTTTTGTATTTTTTTTAGTGAGGCAATTGGGGTTAAGTGACTTGCCCAGGGTCACACAACTAGTAAGTGTTAAGTGTCTGAGGCCGGATTTGAACTCAGGTCCTCCTGACTCCAGGGCCAGTGCTCTATCCACTGCACCATCTAGCTGCCCCTGAGTCAGCTAGTTTGTAGATGTGAGAAGTAAGATTTGAACCCAGTTTCTCCTCTCTCCAAATCCAGCACCCTATTCACTTAGCCACTGAAAGAATAATTCTTCAAAGGTCAGTGAAAACTGCACTAGATTTTGCATCAGAGGACCTGGGTTGGAATTCCAGGTTTGCTACATATTTCTCATATGTTCTTGGACAAGTCACTTAACCTTAGCAGGCCTTAAGGAAAATTAAGGAGTTGGAATAGATGACCTCTGGGGGCCCTTCTATCTTTAAAGCTATGATGCTATGAAATATGTAGAACTTCCTGTCTTTGTGATTGGTTTGCCTTCTCAAGTAGTTGAGAAGTTATAGTCTGATAATAAGTTATAAGTCAGTAAGTTGAAAACTTACCATCTGGAAGCTAAGGTACACTTTTTAGGACACCATTTTAAAGCAGGTAAAAATGCCCCTTTGGGAATAAATAGAAGGCAAAGAGAGAATACTTCCTAACTGATGGAGATTTAGACATTCCCAAGCCAAACTTTGAAATGTAGTTTGAATGACTCAGGGTGACAGTTACATTCTGTTTTTCTCCTGGTGTAAAACTTACAACCTAGGACTGAAAGACCACAATAGCTTTAGAAAATAAGTAACTTTGGAAGCCAGTGGCTTAAAAAATACTGGCTAAATCCTAAGTCTTTTCCTGTGCTGGAAATGAGACATTGAAATTACGGTGATTCAAATAAAGAATAGTCCTTTCCAAACACCCTTCATGAATGCTACAATGAATCCAGTAATTCATTTTATTGATAATGTACAATTATGATGCTAAATGATCTGAACATATTACCTCTCTTACTTTTAAGTGCTTTATGCACATTATAATTAAGCAAGCAGAGTTAAAATCATGCACATAATTAAGGAAAGCAAAGTTAAAAGAATGGAAACTGATTGTTCTCAGTAGTCAATTTAATCTCCATGAAAGGACTATTACATATTTTTAAAGATGGCAGTGCTTCCAAACATTTAGCTTATGAGGATATTAAGGGATCTGATAACTAGGATTTAATTTCATTGACTTGTAGCAGAATCGTTCATTACTTTACTGACAAATGAAGTTCTTCAGTTCTAAGACAACACTTTGTAGCATAAGAATTTTTACATAGAACTTCACACAAAGACCACACAAATTTGAGGAAACTTATTGGGCTTATAAGTATGCAGGATAGAAACTTTTTAAAGTTTTCTTAACTTATTTCATTTTTAGTCATGCAAATTTCAGCAACCACCAATGAAAGTATTCAACATGACCTGTTTTTTTTTTCCTTTGGGCTATTCTTTAACATTGTGGTAGCTATAATAGAGTACAGTTAAAATCGATCAGATGAATGTCTATGATAAGCCATATATATATCACATGCCTGGCACAGTGCCTTGGTACCTTGTAAGCACTCAATAAAGATTTATTGATCTGATCAGGAAGCAGGGAAGCATTGTATTACATTAAGGAGCACTGGCTATGGAGTCAGAGGGCCTGAGTTCAGATTTCACCTCTGATGGGACCTTGGGCAAGTCATTTCATCTATTCAAAGAGGAGCTTGGATTTCATCATTTCAGAGGATCTTTCCTCTCTATTTCCATGAACCTACAGTGCCTCATTGTCATTTGTATCATGAGGCCATAAAACAATTATGCACTCTGTGTTCTGGATTTTGTTTCAACAGTTATCTACATTCTTAGTGACTGGATCTTTGCCATAACGTTATTCATAATAGATTATTGGGATTTAATGTAAGATGTATTCATCTGAAACCATGTTCACTTCCACAGTTAGCTACTTGCTGAGTACCCAGACTTTCAGCATAACATTATTCATAGAATGAAGGGTTGAGTGTAACAATAATAGCTGGTATTTATAAAGTACTTTAAGCTTTGTGAAAAGCTTTACAAGTATTATGTCATTTTATTCTCACAACAACCTGTGAGTTAGATGAAGTTATTAAACCCATTTTACTGATGGGAAAACTGAAAGAGAAATTGGTTAAATGACTTGCCCAGGATCACAAAGCTAGTAAATGTCTGAGGCCAGATTTGAGCTTGAACCTTCCTGACCGAAAATTCAATGCTCTATTCGCTGTACCCCATGGGTGCCTCATGTAAGATTCATTCATCCTAGACCATATTTGAGAGAGGGTTAATGAAGAAGAAGAGCAACTCATTGGCAAAGCTCTCTGAAGTTTACAAATTGCTTTCCTCATAATTTTGGGAGGTATACAGTACAAGTGGTCTTCACAGATGAGGAAACTGAGGCTGAGAGTAGCTATAACTTACCCACAATCATACAACTAATAAGTGGCAAAATCAAGACACAAACCAAGGTCCTCTGTCCCCAACTTGGATGGGTTTTCTGTGGCATCATGCTGTTTCCTCTTGAAGCTTAGAGAGGACTCTGTTCTTAAATGATCTCACGTGTACAACAGGCCCACAGAACATAGACCCCAGAGACAACAGCATAGCAAGGCTAACAGATCTGCATCTTGCTGTATGTACTTCTGTTTCCCACCCCCCAGCCTTGATGCATGCTTTGGTCTTTGGGAACGTCACTGCAATCATACAGCGAATGTACTCCAGATGGTCTCTCTACCATACAAGGACAAAGGATTTGAAGGACTTCATCCGTGTCCATCACCTGCCACAGCAACTAAAGCAGAGGATGCTGGAATATTTCCAAACAACTTGGTCGGTCAATAATGGGATTGATTCCAATGAGGTAACAAGCACCCTCCATCCATTTACCCTTTGAGATACAAGCCATATTTCCTGTTTGTTTTTCAACATGGAAGGCATTATAGATAAAGATCAACTCCCATAACGATATGGATTCAGAAGGAAAAGGGCACAAATATGAAGGCAGCATTTGTTTTAAGAATCCTTCCGAAGCAGATGAAACCCATCTTATCTCCTTTTACTGCCATGAGTTCCAATTTAGATTCTATCAAAGCCCTGTGCCTGACTTGGCTGTTGGCCTAAATTGACCAAAGAATCCAATTCAATAGCCAGTTGGCCTTAAATTTTTCACTACTCAATGGTTTGAATTAACTCAGTTGACCCATTGTTATAACATTCTTAAGACAACAAATTCCTCCTGGGCAGATCCAAAGGCCAATTCTTTCCTCATAGGTCAACATAACTCTCCAATAATAGCTAGAATTCAGATTATGTTTAAAATTTTGCAAAGAACTTTATGTATGTTATCTTATACATATGTGCATGATATGTCAGGTATCACTATTAATCTTATTTTACAGGGGAGGAAGCAGAAACTGAGAGGTTAAATGACTTGTGCAGGGTAACGGAACTAGTAAGTTTATGAGATAGGATCTGAATTCAAGTCTTCCTGACTCCAGCTACAATTCTCTCTCCATTTCACCACCTTGCTGTTAATCACCCAAGCATCTTCCAAAGAGTAGACAATGATGAATATTCTTTTGTGTATATGATAATCTCTGGATAAGGTGCACAGGGCCCACAGTTCAAGGCAGAGAATAAAAATATACTCCATTTTCAGCTTGTGGTGAAAGCAGATGTTGGAGTCATAGAATCTGGTTTCCTTCTATCTTGGCAACAAAGAATTAGCACTTTCTTCAGTTGTTTATAAGTGAGAGAAATAACAACAGCAACAACAACAACTGATACACATGGCGGATTCATTCAACCCATGCAATAAGCTTGGAAGCATCAGTGCTACATAACCGAAGCAAATGAGGCTTAGATTGGTTCAGATTTACCCATAAACATATAAGTAATAAATGATAGCCCTCCCAGCAGCTTGGTGTCCTTCTATGTATCTTTTTTTTTCCCCTTTTCAATAGCTTTTAAAAGATTTTCCTGATGAGCTGCGCTCAGACATCACCATGCACTTGAACAAGGAGATCCTGCAGCTGTCCCTCTTTGAGTGTGCCAGCCGGGGCTGCCTCAGGTCGCTGTCTCTACACATCAAAACCTCTTTCTGTGCTCCCGGGGAGTACCTCCTGCGGCAGGGTGATGCCTTGCAGGCCATCTACTTTGTGTGTTCAGGTTCCATGGAAGTCCTCAAAGACAGCATGGTGCTGGCCATACTAGGTATGTCTGTGTGGAAAGAGGAGAAATTGTGTCCTCAGGAATGGCATATGAGCTCAAACTGTAAATATCTATAGGAAACACAAGGAAACTCAGTCTTTCAAAAAGTACTTATTAGGAGTTTTTCTTATTATTCTGAGCCAGGACCTGTGCTAAGCACCAGAAATACACAGGAAGGTAAGAACATAGTCCTGCTCTCTGGGAGCTCACATTCAAATGGGCAAGCCAATATATAAATAACTAGGTGAATACAAGATATTTACAAAATAGAGGGAATGTATCCTCAGAGGGGAAGACACTAACATTTGGAAGGAAAAGGGAAAAGTCTCCTGAAGAATGTCAGTTTGGGAGCTGTTTCTTAAAGGAAACCAAGAATTCTAAGATGTGGAGGTAAGGAAAAAATATTTCATGCAAAAGAAATATCCATTTTAAAGGCAAAAAGATGGTAGATCGCGTATCATGGTCGAGAGATAACAAGCATTGGGGCAGCTAGGTGGTACAGAGGATAGAGCACCAGCCCTGGATTCAGGAGGACCTGAGCTCAAATACAGCCTCAGACACTTAACACTTACTAGCTGTGTGACCCTGGACAAGTCACTTAACCCCAATTTCTCTGGGAAAAAAAAGAAAAAGAAATAACAAGCAGGGCAATTATAACTGGATTGTAGAATGCAAGGAGAAGAGTCCAATATAAGCACGTGGAAAGGTGGGAAGGGGTTGGGTTATGAAGAGCTGCAGAAGTAGACAGAGGAAGCATTAAGGAGCCACTGGCATTTATTGAGTAGGGTGTAACATGGGCACACCTCCACTTTAGGCAAAGCACTTTGGCAGCTGAGTAGAGGATTGATTAGAATTTTAAAAGCCTAGAGTCAAATGGAACAATGACAAGAATATTGAATAGTCCAAATGAAAGGTAAGAAAGGCCTGAATTAAGGTTTATACCAGTGTGAGTGGAGAGGATGAATGCTAAAATTTCATGAAGATAGAAATGATAAAGCTTGACAATAAATTGCATGTATAGAGCTAATGAGAGTGAATAGTCAAGAATCACATTGTAGTTGTAAGCCAAATTAATTCATGTGTGTATAGTACTGAAAGGTGTGCAGAGCCTGTATCATATTTGATCCTCACAACAACATTCTGAAGAAGATGTTATTATTAGCCCTGGTTTGCAGATGAAAAAATTGAGGTTAAAAGAGGTTGAAATGACTTAATCAGGGCCATCTAGCTAGGAAGTTACTGTGGCAGGATTGGAACTCAGGACAACCTAACTCCAACCTTCATTCCACAAATCAGAGATCGCCATGTGGACTCCCATGAACTTTTTGCAAACAAAAGCAATTTTTATTTTATTGATTTCATTCAGTATCAAGGATCACTTTCAAAGTGTTATTTCATATATATATATATACACATATATATATATACACATATATATGCATGTGTATGTGTGCCTGTATGTATTATGCATGTGTGTATACAAACATATGTATACACATGTGTAAATATATCTATAGCTACATTGTGTGCACGTGTGTTGTATGTATATATGCACACACAACTCTTAATGCAGCTCTTAATAACATAAAACAAGACACTAAGATGTTTAGGAAATTATGTAAACAGATATTTACACATTTTCATATGTATATACATATGTATAATACATACACACAAGATTCATATGTACAATATGTGTGTATATACACACATAAATATAGCCATATATGTACTTTGTGTGTGAATGTATATATACATATATGTTTATAGCACAATATGATATAACACAATCATACTTTATCATAGGAGGAATAACTTAGTAGATAGCAAACTGATGTCAAAGCAAGGAAGACCTAAGTCTCACCTCTGATATATACTGTGTGACCCTGGGCAATTCACTTACCTTCTCAGCTCCCTAGATCAATCTTTAAAAATATTAGTTGTGGAAAAATTGTCAACCTGCATTGGGAAAGGGAGTTTCCTAATCTCAGTTATCTATATTAATGAAATCACAGGTCCAGGCTCAAGATACATAATATAACATTATGATGTAATATGATATAGCATAACATAATGAAATACAATATAATGTAATATAGTGAAATGCAATGTAAGAAAATCACACTCAACCTTGTTTGTCTAACCCACTTATCTGCTTTTCATCTTAATTATAATGGTTAAGCAAAGGATCACACTCCCTTTGATTATTTATATATGCAAAATATATGTTAGCAAGTTGAGATATGTCTACTTTCCCAGAGATCTTGCATTGTAAGTAAATACACAGAGTACTATATATCTATCATACATGGGAGAAGGTAGACTCTCACCTTTGGATTTCCCAATCCCAATCATGGTCACTTCCAATAAATTTGTATGTATGAAGTCATAGTCGACAAAGAGTAAAAACAAATACTTGGATACTCAAATGAATTCATGAGCTCATTATTATGGGCATTGCCTTTATCTGAGTATGTTGTCAACTCTCCTTCCTTCCTTTTTAATTCTTTCTCCTCAACATTTCCCTTCAAACTTAACAAGAGATTGCAGTGTACTGGATATGAGTTCAATATTCAAGCTTCCCCTCACTTCTTTTTTTTTTTTTTTTGGTGAGGCAATTGGGGTTAAGTGACTTGCCTAGGTCACACAGCTAGTAAGTATTAAGTGTCTGAGGCCAAATTTGAACTCATGTCCTCCTGAATCCAGGGCCAGTGCTCTATCCACTGTGCCACCTACCTGCCCCCTTCCCCTCACTTTTGATATATGACTGACTCATCAACTTTCTGGTAATATGTGTCTTGGATGATGCTCATCTATGACAGCCACATACACATACATACATTCTCAATTTTCCAATTCAGAATCATTATATAGAAATAGTTTACTAGTCATGAGAATTAGTTCACCTATCTGCTGTGTTTTGTTTTTGTTTAAATTTTTGTGTGTGGGGGGGTGAGGGAGCAGGTTTAATGAGAAATTTTTTAAAATAATTTAAGTGAGAAATTTAATGTATTCTAACTACTTAAATGGCTGGGTTCAAGTTTCTGGGACTCTGGGTGAGTCCTTTAATCTCTCAGGGTCCTATGCAAATTACAAAACATATCAATCTGGAAAAGAGTTTACCAACAAATAGTTCCCTATACTGAGGAATTCATGGGTTTAATCTCCCATTCTCCCCAAACACATACACACACACACACACACACACACACACACACACACACAAACACAAAGGGAGACAGAGAGACAGAGACAGAGAGAGAGAGAGAGATCTTGAGTTTCATCATAGACATCAAGAGATTTACATGTAAATTCTGCACACAATTTATCCCACTTACTCTGACAACCTCAAAGGTCACCTCCTGAAAGACATCTTCTCCCTTTCACTAAAGGGTAATATTACAACCTATAAATGTTGAAATGGGAAAGAAATTTGTACCTGATACGTTCCAAGTGTTTACTATAAGCAATCAGGAATTTGTGTCTTCATATCATGTTGATGAGGGCTAGAGAAGAAAGTAATATTTTGGTTAAAGGTGAGGGGATCAACATAAAGTGTATGGGCAACATAAAATATCAGAAAATAAGAAGTTTGAAGATACATTTTCAAATCTCAGATTAATGATTCTAAAGCTCCCAAAGACCTTTGAAGAAATTGCTGTGTTTCAATCTCTCAAATTTATAATAGGTTATTGTAACAATGAAATAACATGATGCAATGAAACCTCTTTATCATGCCAGTATTAGGAGACAGAACAAACACCAAAGTGTAACGTGTCTGGAATACCAGTCCATTCATTTCTATTCCTTCCTTGCCATCCTAGGTCTCAATTGGCATATAGAAGCAAAGAGACATACATCATCAAAATGGGGTAGTGAGGAGTACAAGGAGATTTCCATCTTGACAAAGGAAGTAGCTTCATTCCTTCTTGCCATTGATCTACATTTTTACCACAATAAGAGTTTGATTTGAAACTTAGATAGTTTTCTCACTTTCCTCAAAAGGGGACACTTCTAGCAGATCTGGTGGGTGGTACGGAAGGTTTGGAAGACTACCCATCTTTATTTCCTTAGGCACCCTCAATTTAAATTTAATCTTTTTATAATAGATTCTGATTCCATCCGAGTAGGCTTCAGCATCAGTAAAGCAGAGTCATCAGCCACAACAGCTAGCTAAGGAGACAAAAAAGTTGATCTTGATATCTTGATACAAATTTTACCTTATTCATGGTTGTGAAAGTGATAGCCTTCTATATTGTTTTAATTTTATTGTTTATAATTTTATTATATTATTTATAATTATCTTTTAAAATTATTTATCTTTTGAAATTTATTTTGGCATATGGTCTATAACGCTGAACTTGATGAATTTCTCACCAGATTGCTTTCCAGTTTGCCCAGAAGTTCTTGTAAAATGAAGTCCCTTCAGTAATTATTATACAAACATGGGTTCATCAAGGGATTGGTTACAATGGACATTTGCTTTTAAGTCTTTCCATCCTACACACACACACACACACACACACACACACACATGCAAGAATAAGTAACTATAATTTCTTTTTCATGAAACAATCTCCTCCCAGTTCTATCCTATGCTAGCCCAGTATGCTGCTTATTTTAATCCTTGTATAATACCATATGTGTGTATATGTATATATAAACAGACATATGGATGGATGCATGCATATTCACATATGTACACATAGTGTATTTGTGTGTATACTTATTTATTTTTCGTGTCAAGTTTGGTTAAGACTGGTTTACTGGGCTCCCTTTGTCCTTGTTGGTAAGCACCTCACAAAATCCACTATATTTAAAGAGATTTCAATCGTGCATCGTTTTATTTGCCAGGCATTTTCTTTCCAGTTGCCTTGCTGGCCAGAGACCTTATCCTGGAGGACAGAACTATTTTTATTTTTGGTGGGGCAATGAGGATTAAGTGATTTGCCCGGGGTCACACAGCTAATAAGCGTCAAGTGTCTGAGACCAGATTTGAACTTGGGTCCTCCTGAATCCAGGGCCGGTGCTTTATCCACTGGGCCACCTAGCTGCCCCCAGAACTATTTCAATACTTAAACTTCTGCCCTTGGGCCACTTCCCTAATTCATGTATGTCTCACATGGATCATTTTATTTAGACTGGCTTCAGCCATGCTTCTTTCTCCTCCTATGCCATCTTCTTTCCAGTTGCCTTGTGACTACATGGATATCCTCCTCACACAATGTCCTTCCTACTTTCCAGTTCTGAAGCCATAATCATATCAATACTGTTTCTATGGCTGGAAAGTATGTCTATTTGTTCTCCTAAGTATCTATTCCCAATCTCTAAAATTTTTCACTTCAAAATAATCCTTGTTGGGCACCACTTCCCAGAAAGGCTTGATTTTCCCCTTTTATAATAAAAACTCCTTAAGGGCAGGAATTAACTTCACTTTTATATTTGTATCCCCAGAATTTATCACAGTGCTTAGAATGTAATAAGAGCTTAATCATTTTTTGTTGTTGCTATTCATTCATTCATGAGGACTCCTTCCTCCCTACTCTCTTCTCTGTGTTTGAATGAAATATTCGGTCCTTTCTTTTCCCTCTTCTCTCTTTCCCTGAATGAGATGGGGAGGGATTATTTATTTTTAATACCTAAACTCAGAGTTTGCATCTCTTTTTGTTCTTCAATAACCCTTTGACAATATGGGATTCGCACTTAGAGTAAAATGATTGTACTAGGTAGTCTCTTAGCTTCCTTCTAGCTCTCATCTATGACCTTATGTTCTTTTCAAGATAATCAAACTGATTTACCTTTACTGAGTTCTTTTGTTTTTGGTTTTGGTTTTTTTTGTGTGTTTTTTTTGGTTTTTTGCGGGGCAATGGGGGTTAAGTGACTTGCCCAGGGTCACACAGCTGGTAAGTGTCAAGTGTCTGAGGCCGGATTTGAACTCAGGTACTCCTGACTCCAGCTTTATCCACTGTGCCACCTAGCCACCCCCTACTGAGTTCTTTTGTATGATATATTTGCATTTAAAAGGCTCTATTTTTTTAGAGAATGTTTCATAGACACCAATTTTGTGAAATTCATTTCCCCATAGAGTTATGCTCAATATTGCAGAATTAATTCATTTTTGACATAAGAAATTTAACTTAAATTTATACATATCCTTGTCTAGCCCTTACTTTTATTTTTCATTAATGATGAGTAATCCCAGGGGCAGCTAAGTGGCTCAGGACTCTGGATTCAGGAGGACCTGATTTCAAATCCAGCTTCAGACACTTGACACTTACTAACTGTGTTACCCTGGGCAAGTCACTTAACCCTTATTGCCCCACCAAAAAATATATGAGTAATACCAAGTAATCCTTGCTGAAGTTATTTGGAACACAATCTTTTTGTACCTAGTTGTTTGTAAAATCTTCTCAATGACATGAGAATTCTGAAGATTGGTGATGATATTTAGTGGTGAGTTAAGCCTAGGGTTCCTCTCTGGTAGCATCCTATCATTTCTGTTTAGCTGTACTTTATCCTTTTGCTCCAAATTTGGAAATTCTTCTTTCATGATTACCTAAGATATTGTATTGAGACGTTTTGTCCACTGTTTTTCTAAAAGAATATGATTCTCAGATTACCTCTTTGAGACATTTTCCCAGTAACATTTTTATTATATAGATATGTCCCTCTAATTTTGCTCTTTTGATTATACTTCAAAAAATTCTTCTTATATCATTGAACTTTTGGAGTTCCATTTACTATGGGTTTTTTTTTCAAATTACCTACTGATTTGCTGATTCTTTTTCAGGTTCTTTTTTAAGCCTTTGAGTCCCTTTCCATTTTTTCCTTGAAATCTCTAATTGCATTCTTTTTCTCATCCTTCAATTATTTTATTAGGCTCTCCAATCACTCTTTGGGTTATTGTGACCATTCTATTTTCTTTTTGTAATTCTAGCTATATTGTTTTTTAAATTATTGCATTTTCTAGAAATTTTGTTTAGCATTCTCATACCCCACAGTATTTGATCAATATATTAGGAGCTTTTCTTTAGTCTTACTCACTTCTTCAAACTCTCTGATAGTTTTTCAGTGAAAATTTCCTTAAAGGAATTTATTTCCTCTTCTCTCTTTTATATGTTCTTGGTTTATTTCTTTCCTACATTTCTAGCTATTTTGAGATGATTGGGAGAGACTAAATTTACACATAACTCTCATTCAACCAGGATTTCTTGCCAGAATCCATCAGTGATTTGACAATTACCAGGGATAAATATAATACTTCTCATTCATTTAGTTTCAAAAGAATTATGGTCAGGCAAGATGGCACATTCCCATAATCACAGCTACTATGGAAGCTGAAGCTAGAAAGTATCTTGAGCTCAGAAGTTCTGAGATGAAGTGGGCTCACTGGGCCAATAAATATCCCCTGCCCTTCCAGCCTATTCAAGATAGGGAAACCTGGTCTTTGAACAACAATTGTAATTGTAATAACATTTATACAAATAAAAATGGGAGAAACTTAGATTAATAAATTTGTGTCAGTCTTTGTTTCTAAGCTAAATATGGGCTGACATTATGACACGACTTCTAAAATTAATAGAATTTTCATGATCAGGTCAGGGGAGAATACTAGTCATGCAACATGTGTACTATTTTAAGAGGAATATCGACAAACTGGAGTATATCTAAAGAAAGGCAATCAGTATAGTGACGGACTCCTTGCGTTAGTCCCTTCTACTAAAAAAGTTGGTGGTTTTAACTTATCAAGGAATTCTCCTTTTTTTTTGAGAAATAGTACATTACTACCTCAAGTATACCTATTTCAAGTTTTTGAATAATGGAGACCCAGAAAATGTAGCAAATTTATTCTGTTTAGTGTCAATGAGTAGAAGTTAGCAAGAGGAAGATTTTGCCTTAATATTGGGGGGGGGGGTTAATATCAGTTAAAACTTTACAATGAATCAATCTTTTCCAACAGAAATCAGCAAGCCCTGCTTCCCTGAACCAGTCTTCAATCACTGAAAACTTTTAAGGTTTCTCATATGAATCATCTGACACCAAAAAAAGTTTGACAGATTGATTTAAGTATCCCAATAATCATTCCATTTATTAGCTTTCTCTCCAGTATGACTATTCTGACATTAACCAAGGTTTGAATTATTTCTGAACATTTTCTCAAATTATGTTACATGTGTAACATTTTCTCCAGTATGGGTTCTCACATAAAATAAGGTCTGATCTTTCTTTAAAGATTTCCCATATCCTTATGTGTATGGTTTTTTTTTTTTAATCCAGAATTCCTACTGGGAATTTCATAGAAAGAATGATTGCATTCAGAAAAGTTTAGACTAACTGACATTTTAAAGTTCATTCATTATGGTTGTATGATTTGACTAGTAAATTTCAAAATGCATATAGTAAAAAAACATGTTATGATATAATTCAATTCTATCTTATGCAAATATTAGTGAAAATATCCTACGAACTCATAAGAGAATTAAGATTGGGAGAGAAAAAAAGCTAAGCATGTTTGTTCCAGCCTAAAAAGGAATAATGAGCATTTATGGCAGTCATTAAGGAAACCTCATCACAGGGATAATATGATCTCTTGATTTATAATTTTCACAGCAAGTCCATAAATCAATTTGTTAAAATTTGGGGTTGTAGAATAATCAACCTCCTAATTTTCTATTAAGTATTTTGTTTTGTCCATCAGTGAAATATGGAGGAGGTTTTATCAAAGGTGACCTTTTAGGTTATTGTCAAGTAAATAGAATAATTTTGCAAAAAAAAAATTTGTGTGCCTCTTTCAATAGTACATTATAGAAGTAAAGTAAAGTACATTTTTGGTCTAGAACTGTGATTTCATTATTTTGAGGAATATCCTGTACGGGAGCCTTCCACTGATAGGGTATGGTAAATCTCTCATAAAATCACTGAGAGGCTAAATACTTTGCCAAAAGTATGTGTCAGGGATAAGACTTGAACTCAGGTTTTCTTGATTCCAAAGCTCTTCCTCTATCCACTAAATACCCAGTATTTTAACAAGGTCTCAATAGTTTGCCTTTGCTTATATGTCCTCATAGATATGATTGGAAATTATACATGTTATTTTAAAGCCATTGCAATACAAGTCACAAATGAGTCAAACGAGATAATATTTGTAAAGATCTTGGCATAATGTCTAGCACATAGTAAGTTCTGTATAAATGTTAGCAATCATCATCACCATTGTGTTACCATCAAGCTATAGTTTTGTATTTACAAATCTGTTCACTTCCTCTAGGTACCCAAGTAACAATTTGTATAAAACGTTGTCAAATAGACAGTAATACCTAAGTGATGTTGATAAGGAATGAAAAAGCAAGCTTCTCATATGGATGGTTAACTGCATCAAAGATCTTCTTCTTCTTCTTCTTCTTCTTCTTCTTCTTCTTCTTCTTCTGCTTCTGCTTCTGCTTCTGCTTCTGCTTCTGCTTCTTCTTCTGCTGCTTCTTCTGCTTCTGCTCCTGCTTCTGCTTCTTCTGCTTCTTCTTGCAAGGTAATGTGGGGATAAGTGACTTGCCCAGGGTCACACAGCTAGTAAGTGTCAAGTGTCTGAGGCTGGATTTGAACTCAGATCCTCCTGAATCCAGGGCTTGTGTTTTATCTACTGTGCCACCTAGCTGCCCCATGATCTTCTAATAAATTATGTTTTATCAAAAATAGAACTCAGTTTATCATTATAATTTTTAATTTATCATATTTTAAAACAAAATTAGAACAAGGATTAAAAAATACAAAAATTAGCTATCAACTAATGAAGTTTCCCAACAACCTTTAAGTTTCCCAAATAATTACTTAGTCCAACACTATTTCCCTCTGAGTTGAAACAGAAAATGCACACATATGCAAAATGTAGGGTGTTTTTTCTACTATAAATAAATTTATATATATATACATACATATGTATATATATGTATGTGTGTATACATACACATATAGTTATACACACACACACACACACTTACTTCACTATATCTTAGTGTCCAAATCTGATACAGACATCTTTGTTTCTAGTCTTCAAACTCTCTCAACTCCATATTTACAGCTTATCAATGGAAAGGCCAACCACTGATCTCTTTCGAATTTGTAAGCTCACATGCCCTGTTACTCTCAACCATTGACAAAGCATTTGTCTGAATGTCAGGATAACAAATCCCCTTGTTTATCTTTTTTTAATATTAGGAGACTTTCCTCTGCCTGATGACATTTCTTAAGCTTAGTTCTTTGACCTTTGAAGCTAAAGCCCCTGCTAACTCCATAATTCTATTAAGGGCCAAGGTTTCTTTTTCTATTTCAAGGAATGTTCCATATGCTTTTCTTTAACAGCACTCTGTTATAAAATCTAGCTTTTATTCCTTTTGTATAACCTTTTTAAAAATATACAGCATGACTTTAATTTTATTATAAACTTAATAAACCATCAACAAAACAATCTTGCCAAAATATAAATAAAAATTTAAACTCCGACTTTACAATTTCTTCATATCTTCTTGTCCTTTCGTGATAAAGAGTGTGATTTTTCAACAAGAATTGTGCAGCATTAAATTTGACTAACTAGAAAAGTATCAGAATGAAATATGAAAAGATCATTCATGAGAGAACACAATACAATGCCAATTTGTAGGCTTACACATAAATGCCATCCTTTGTGGCATACGATTTACTGAATTTTCCACTTGTTAAATGTATTCTCTGCTTTCTATGAAAAGATTTAACAAATTGCCACATGATTCTGTCCCGGATTTCTCCACACCACCCACATTCTGGTTTTCATTGCTTTTCAGAAATTTCTACACATTTGCTTCTCTCGCTGACAATTGTTTTCATGTTATATTTATACACAGATTTTTACAAATGCTCTGTTTATTTGAATCACTGTTTTCTAGTTCCTGGTATATAGCAGGCACTTAATAAAATGATTGTTGATTGATTGATTGATTAATTTCATGACTTGAAGACTAAGAAAAGGGCAATCTAGGAAGTACTACAGTTTCTCCCTGTTCAGAACACTCTTCCCATTTGATGAGTACTTGACTTTTTAATGTTTAATTGATTTGTTTTACATTACTGTCATTTCTCAATGCCATCCCATTCCCTAATGAAGCCTCTCTTCTAATAAGGAGGGCAGTTAAACCAAACAAACCAACACATTTTGTGTCCATCTGCATCTACCTGATTCCCACCTTCCTGCTAAAAGATAAATATGGGAATTTTTCATTGTTTTTGACATCCTTGGGGTAAACTCCCAGTCCTAGTGGCAACTAGTTAGTGCCATGGATAAAGCACTAACCTTGGAGGCAGGAAAACCTGAGTTGAAATCCTGCCTCAGACACTCCTACTAGCTATCTAACCTTAGACAAGTCACTTTATCTGTCTATGCTTCAATTTCTTCTTCTAGAAAATGAGGAGATTGTACTTAATGAACTTTAAGTTCCCTTCCAGTTCTAGATCTATGGTTCTAGGGAGACAAGGATACAAACAATTTAGTCTCCTTTATACTTTAGTTCCAAATTGTTTTCCATAATGGTTGGATGATTTCATAGCTCCACCCATAATATATTAGTGTCCCTGCCTCCTCAAAGCCCCTCCAACACTATGGTTTTACTTTGTATTTTTCTTATTATAAGTGATTATAATATTTCCAATAATAACAATCAACATATGATTGTTAACTTGCTTTTGTTTTTCTTCAAAAAACCATTTGTTTATATCTTTTTAACAATTTATCTGTTGTGTAAAGTGCCTGACTTTATCTTAATTTTTTGGTTTTTTGTTTGTTTTTTGTGGGGCAATGAGGGTTAAGTGACTTGCCCAGGGTCACACAGCTATTAAGTGTCAAGAGTCTGAGGTCGAATTTGAACTCAGGTCCTCCTGAATCCAGGGGCCGGCACTTTATCAACTGTACCACCTAGCTAAACCACCCCCCCCCCGACTTTATCTTCAGATAAGTAGCTATGCCATTTTTTCAGAAAGAAAGTCTGACTTTCTTAAATATACCCTTTCATATGATTTATGGCAATAGAGATTTGACCTGTAATTTCACTGGGTAGAGGGAATGTCCCTGTTGAGTACATTCCCTCTGCCAAAACATATAGGTACTTTTTCTTCAACTTTTAGTCTTAAGAGTGTCACTTGTGGATCCCAAGTGGTTAAGTGACTCCCCCAACATCACATAGAAAATAGTACATATCAGAAACAAGCTTTTATGTGATTAGTAGGAACCTCAAAACTGTCCACTCCATAGTCATTGTCATCGTTTACATTTCTATAGCACTTTAAGGTTTACAAAACATCTTCTTCTCAATGTCTCTCTACTGTAGTAAGTGCAAGCATTATTACCCCCATTTTAAAGATGAGAAAACTGAGGCTCAAAGAGCCTGAAATGACATTCCCAAGTTCTCACACCTACAATTCAAAGCCAGAACTCTCCCTTAGTTCTCCTGACTTTCAACACTATATACAATATAAATTAATGAGTGTTGTTGCTATTACAGGGTAGAAGTATTAGCAAACAGATGTCATGCCATAAATCGGCCCGAGCCACCGAGCTCTCTAATGCCTACCAGAAGGTGTCCCATAACCTGGGTTTATTGGAGCAGCATATGCTGAAATGGTTGACATGGATTGGTATGCCCTATATACTTTCATTTTATTACAAAGTAATGGTGTTTTCCTTATTTATTATATGATAGTTTCTTTTAAAAATAAAATGGGTGAATACTACAGACAAATGTACATGTTACAGATGGCATTTGACTGTTTAATGACAACCAAGCATAAGTTATAGATGGGGGACGGATGGCTCACAGATGCATCATTTTTACACATTTTACCCAGCAGACAATTTTCTAATTAGGAAATGGCAGAGAGTAATAGAATCACACAGAATGTTGGAGCTCAAAGGGGTTTTTGAGGATAACTGTGTGGCGAAAGGAGGGCTAGACTTAGAGTTAGGAGGGCTTAGCTTCAAATCCCATCTCAGACATTTACTAGCTGTGAGACACAAGAAAATTGCTTTATTTCTCTAGCTTTACTTTATACTAATAGAGCCTACCTCACAGTGAAATTAAACAATGTCAAGTAAAATAATTTATGAACAATAATGTATGTAGGGGCAGCTAAGTAGTGCAGTGGAAAAAGCACTGGCCCTGGATTCAGGAGAACCTGAGTTCAAATCTGGCCTCAGACACTTGACACTTACTGTGTGACCCTGGGCAAGTCACGTAACCCTCATTACCCACCCCACCCCACCCCCAAACAAAAACAGATTGACTAAAAGTCAATTTTTTTAAAAAAGAAAAGAACGTATGTAAACATCAGCTAGCATTATCTAGTCTACTCCCTTCACTCTACAGATGAGAAAACCGAAGCCCAAGAAAACATAATAACTTGTCCAATGTCATATGGCTAGTTCATGGCCAGTTAAAGGCTTCACTTGTATTTATGACTTGTGGCCCAGTGTTTCTTATAATGTAAGGGCAGGGGACTATGTTTCTTTTGTCTTTGTATCACTAGCATCTAGCATAGTGCCAAGAACAAAACAGGACCTGAATCAATACTTGTTGATTTGATTGATTTATTAAGGGGGAGAATATGACAGTTATACTGACTAGTTGCTGTACTCCTAAACTGATTACTTAGGACTAAACTGATCAGATCACCCTCTCCCCAAAGGAATTACAAATACTAGCTGCTTTATTATGAATGGTTGCTTTTATTTTATTGTAGAAATAGCACAGCACTATACATCTTCACTAAATTAATTGAACTATATTGAAATTGAACTATATGAGAATGATCTGGAAAGACACCACACCTATAGGGACATCTAACATTAGAAACTGAGGTAACATCTTTAATAAACACCTATTCATTTGAGTTCTGAGTGGAATTTGGGATCTCTCTTGCCATAGGATGATAGACTCTTAGATTTAAAATTAGGGCAATAGGATTCATCTATTGATGTGGCAGATAGAGCTCTGGAACTGGAGTCAGGAAGACAAGTTCAAATCTGGCCTTAGACATTTACTATCTGTGTGACTCTAGGCAAGTCATTGAATCCCTGTCTCAATTTTCTCAAATGTAAAATGGGGATAATAATAGCACCTAATTTTGAGGGGTTTTTTGATAAAATGAGATATTTTTTTTCATAAACATATTTTATTATTTTCCAGTTACATGTAGAGATAGTTTTCAATATTTGTTTTAATTAGATTTATAGTTTCAAATTTTTCTCCCTCTCTTCCTTCCCTCCCCCCTCCCCAAGACAGCAATCTGATATAGGTTATCTATGTACAATTATATTAAACAGATTTCTGCATTAGTCGGCTGTGAAAGAAGAATAAGAGCAAAAGGGAAAAACCTCAAAAAAGGCAAACAAAAAAGTAGAAATAGTCTGCACCTAGAATCCACAGTTCTTTTTTCTCGATTTGGACAGTATTTTCCATCATGAGTCCTTTGGAACTATCTTGGACCATTGTATTGCTGAGATGAGTCAAGTCTATCACAGTTGATCAACACACAATGTTGTTGATACTGTGTACAATGTTCTCCTAGTTCTACTCATCTCACTCAGCATTAGGTCATGTAAGTCCTTCCAGGTTTCTCTGAAATCTTCCTGCTCATAATTTTTTATAAAATGAGATAATATTGGGGCAGCAAGGTGGTTCAGTGGATAGAGCATTGGCCCTGGATTCAGGAGGACCTGAGTTAAAATCCGACTTCAGACACTTGACACTTACTAGCTATGTGACACTAGGCAAGTCACTTAACCCTCATTGCCCTGCAAAAAAAAATTAAATGAGATAATATTTTTAAAACTCTTTGAAAACCATAAAGTACTACATAAATACTGTTCTTTTTTATGATGGTGATGGTGGTAGTGGCAAGAATGATGTTAATTATTTTGCAGATAAGAGAACTCAAAAAAAGAAGAAGGGGGCAGCTAGGTGGTGCAGTATATAAAACACTGACCCTGGATTCAGGTGGACCTAAGTTCAAATCTGAACTCAGACACTTGACACTTACTAGCTATGTGATCCTGGGCAAGTCACTTAACCCTCATTGCCCCATCCCACCCCCCAAAAAAAGAAAGAAAAAGAAGAAAAGAGAGAACTCAACCCTATAGACTTTAAGTGACTTGCCAAAGTTCACAAGTCAATAAGTGACAGAGAGAGGATGTAAAACTTAGTGCTTTAACTCTAAATGCTATAGTCTTCCCATTGTGCTATAATGCTTCCATGAGCTATTTCTGCCCTACTAGAGATTCATCAATGCAACAAACATATATGGAGGGACTGCCTACTATGAAAAAGGCAACATAGTTATTGGTGAATCAAAGATTCATAATCTTATCTCTCAGAAGCTTATTGTCTGGAGAGAACTGATCTGATCCTGGAGGTAAAGAGAATCACTAGAGTTTATTGATTGATGAGAAAGGGGAATGGAGGAATGATGTGGTCAGACTCTAGGAAAATCAATTTGATGGCTAAATTGAGAATGGACTGGAGTGGGAAGAGACCAGAAGCAAGAAAAACAATCATTAGGCTATTTCAACAGTACAAATGTGAGAGGATAAGGGCCTATACCATGGTGGTAGCGGTGTAAGATGAGTGAAGGAGGTATACTATACATAAAAAGTAAACTGAAGAGGGAACAATCTTCTTCTATTTTAGGTATTCTTAGTTTATTTGCATGTGTTTTTGCCCTGTACTTTACAGAGAACAAGTTGGGGTTAAAATGTACAGACTTTCCCCTCCTTTTGCAGCAACCCTGGCAGGCAGAGGCACTTAAGGAACTTGGCTTAATGCTGACTGGGAGTGGCATATTTTGTTTTGTTTTTTATTTTAGATTTTTATTTTCCAAATTACATGTAAAAGCAAATTTTAGACATCAATTTAAAAAAAAAAAACCTTTGTGTCCTTAATTCTCTTCCTCCCTCCCCTCCCACCCCCACCCTAGGAACTCAAAAGATTCAACATAAATTATACATGAGTAGTCATGGCAAACAATTCTACATTATCTAGGTTGTGAGAGTAAATAGATTAAAAAAAAACTTCAGATTAAGGAATTGTCAAAAAATGTGTTTCAGTCTGTTTTCAGATACCATCAGTTCTTTCTCTGTAGATGGATTGAAATTTTCATAAGTTCTTCAGAGTTATATTGGATCATTGCCTTGCTGAAAATAACCACGTGCTTCCCAGCACATCATCTTACACTAATGCTGTTATTTTGAATACAGTACATTTCTCTCTGCTTCAGTTCATGTGGGTCTTTCTGGGTTTTTCTCATAGCATCCTGTTCATCATAATTTTTATATAGTACCTTGAACTTCACGGAGAATTTTCTTCACAATAGCCCAGCAGAGTAGGTACCATATGTTTTGACATTGTAGTCAATCATCGTAACTATTTCCCTCCATCCCATTCCCTTCCAATGATATTTATTCTATTGTCTATCTTATTTTGCCCTAATCGTCCTCAAAAGTGTTTTGCTACTGACTGCCCCCTTCCCCACTCTACCCTCCCTTCATTCACCCTTCCCTCCTTATCCTCTTCACTTTCTACTTTCCTGTAGGGTTAAATAGATTACTCTTCCCTATTGGATGTGTGTGTTATTCCCTCCTTGAGCCCTCTCTGATGAGGTTATGGCCTTTGAGCTAATTGTTTTCCAAATTTTTCTACCTCCCTCCCTCCTCAACGCTCCCTATGAAATCAAGCATTTCAGTATATATGTCATACATGTAGTGTTATGCCAAACATCTTCACCTTCCTCTAAAGTGTTTTGCTTTTTACAGCTCCCTCCCCCAAACTTCCCTGAGGGAACAATCTTCTAGAGAAGATGTGATGAAATGAGCACACTTGTGAATACAGAGGGGTTGGCTTTGGCAAGGTTGCTCTGTTGGTTCCTTATATGGAACCCCAGAATGCTAAAGTAGCAGAATCCCCGTAATTAGAGTTAGTAACAGCAACAAGCAACCAACTCCAAACTCTTTAGAGACAATGTGACCTTCTTACAATTTCAGAAAACCCTGAAAACAGTGATGTTTTAATATGATTTCTTTTGTCAATCAAAGTATCTAAATCCACTGTTCATTTGGACTTAGCATCCTGATGCAATCCAAAATAAGGGAAAAACCCAGCCATACATTATCTGCCACAAATATTTGTGAGCATCTTTATCCAAAGTGTCATTGATTTATTGGTCATTTTATCTTTTTCCTTCAAGCCATGAAGTAGGAGTTACTCCCTGGGGAGTAACAGAAACTTTTTGAAGAGTAACAGAAGGTCAGAAATGGAAGGGACCTCAGAATGGGAGGTGGGATCATGCCATTAAAAGAAACCTGGATTTGGACTTAGGGGATCTGGATTCAAATCCTTTCTCTGCTGCGTATTATCCGTGTGACCTCAGACAAGCTACTTAACCTGTCTAGAACTCAGTTGCTTCATCTGTAAAATGAGGGAGTTTGACAAAATGACCTTTAATTTAGCCTAATTTTTTTCTAGCTTAAATCATAGAATTTCAGATTTTAAAAGAACCTCAACAGCAATCTAATCCAACCCATGAATGAAGAGAACCCTCACTGTGCATACCCAACAAGGCGTTATCTAATCATTGTTTAAAGATCTCTAGTAACAAGAAACCCCCTACTCCAAAGTTTTCCCATTCTGCTTTCAGACAGCTTCATGGTGAAGGAATTTTTCCTTAAATCAAGTAGAAGTTTCCTTGGTTGCATCCAGGGCCAAGACAAATAAGTCTAAACAATTTTCCATGTGACAATCTTTTACATACTTAAAGAGGGTTAGCATGCCTCCTTTTGTGTGCCTGAGCACACCTAGTCAGCTCTTCACCAAATTAAATATCTCTGGATCCTTCCTGAATTTTCACATGAAAGGAACTTGAGGCCTGATCATCTTCCTCTAGGTAATTATTGTTCAGTAATTTTTTAGTCATTCCTGACTCTTTTTAGCCCCATTTGGTGTTTTCTTGGCAAAGATACTGGAGTAGTTTGCAATTCTCTTTTCCAGCTTATTTTACAGATGAGGAATTGAGGCAGGCAGAGTTAAGTGACTTTCCCAAGGACTCACCCAGTAAGTGTCTGAGACCAGATTTGAACTCAGGAAGAGAAGTCATTATGGCTCCAAGTCCAGAATTCTATCCACTGGACCATGTAGCTACCCTCCCAAATCAATCTAATTTCTTTATCCCCCAGCTCACAGTTTCTCAAACTTTTCTATAAGAATGGGATAAAATACCTTCTCAGTCACTTTGCAAAAAAATCCTAGATATTCACAGAATTCCCTAATCGGAAAGTTTAATAACCCAATCTAAAGAACAAATAAAGTTAGTCTACCATTGTCTGTTTTTGATAGAGCCATGAAGGCAATTTGTGGTTAACACTTTCTCTGTTACAATTTTTTTTTGAGAAATTCAAGTCAGTTTCACTGATCTATATTTTCCAGATTCTATTCTCTTTCCTATTTGGAAAAGTAGAACATCTGCCCTTTTCCAGTTCCATCATATTCCTTCCAATGTCACTGACAGTGGCTCAGTCATCACATCTGTATTTTCAGGACTAGCCACTGTTGTTCATCTGGACCTAGTGACTTGAACTCATCAGTGCCAGCAAGGTACTTTCCTATTTATCCATCCTTATCTTCATTTTCAAATCCCTATTAGGCATTCTGTTTACTTTGATATGTCAACTCTCTCTGCAACCTTAACCATACCACTTAACCTTGACTCTTAGGCCCTCTGTCTTCAAACTGAATGGAAGACAGCTTAAATAGGATTTAGGATTCAAAGGAACATTAATTGTCAAGAAGATACTGAGGCCCAGGGAGGAGGAGTGACTTTTCCAAAGTTATATGGGTAATAAGGATCAGAGCTAAGACTGAGAGCTAGAAACTTTGACTCCATATCTAATACTCTTTCCCAGTATAGCCCTAGTATGTCTCTGTGTACTGCAACAATTTATGGTCATTGGCAAATAATTGTGAAACTGGATAAGTTTAGTAAAACAGATTCCATATTTATTAACTACCTAGTATATTCAGAGCACTTTTCCAGGAAGTGTGTATACAATGATTAAAACTGGTGGTGTCTATTCTCATGATGCCTATAACTTTGTAGGGAGCTATGGTAAATCCTAAATATCAGTATACAAGTCTGCATATACATGTATCAATGCAATTAATTAATTAATAACCATTTATTAAACATGTACTATGTTCTAGGAGCTAGGGACTCAAATTCAAAAGCAAAACAGTGTGTGTCCCCAAGGAGCTTATATTTTTTATAATAAACATTTTTATTTAAAGTTTTGGGTTCCAAATTCTATCCCTCCTTCCCTCCCTCCACTCCCCAATTGCTAAGGCAGTAAGCATTCAGATATAGGTTATACATGTGCAATTATGTAAACCATGACCATATTAGTCATTTTTATAAGAAAACAAATTTTTTAAATGAAAAAAATAAAGTAAAAATTAGCAAGCCTCAGTCTGTGTTCAATTAATATCAATTCTTTCTTTGGAGGTGGATAGTATCCTTCATAATCATCCTTTGGAATTGTCTTGGATTATTGTATTGCTGAGAATAGTGTCATTCACAGTTCCTCATCAAACAATATTGTCTCTGTGCACAATATCTTCCTGTTTCTACCCACTTCACTATACTTCAGTTCATAAAAGTCTTTCAAGGCCTTTCTGAAATCATCCTGCTTGTCATTTCTTATAACAATAACACAATAATATTCCATTACAATCATATGCCACAGCTTGTTCAACCATTCATTCCCCAATTGATGGGCATTCCTTTGATTTCCAATTCTTAGCCATCACAAAAAGAGATGCTATAAATATTTTGTAAAAATAGGTCTTTTTTTTCTCTTTTTGGGGGTATGTCTTTGTGATATAAACCTAGCAGTGGTACTGCTGGATCAAAGGATATGAATAGTTTTATACCCCTTTGGGCATGGTTCTAAATTGCTCTCAAAAATGGTTGGATCAGTTCACAACTCCACCAACAGTGGATTAGCAGTCCCTACAACATCCAACATTTTCCTTTTTTGTTATATTTGCCACTCATAGGTGTGAGGTGGTGCCTCAGACTTGTTTTAATTTGCATTTCTCTGGTCAATAGTGATTTAGAGCAATTTTAAATATGACTATATATAGCTTTGATTTCTTTGTCTGAAAACTGCCTGTTCACATCCTATGACCATTTATCAATTGGGGAATGACTTGTATTTTTATAAATTTGACTCCATTCTCTATATATTTGAAAAAAATGGGGCTTTTATCAGTGATACTTGTTGCAAAAATTCTTTGCCAGTTTTCTACTTTTCTTATAATTTTGGTTACATTGGTTTTGCTTGTGCAAAAGCTTTTTAACTTTATATAATCAAAATTATCTATTTTACATTTTGTAATGCTCTCTATATCTTCTTTGGCCCTAAATACTTCCCCAACTATGAATCTCACAGATAAACTATTCCATGCTGTCTTAATTAAGCTTACATCCTTTTTTTAAAGTGGGGCAATGAGGGTTAAGTGACTTGCCCAGGGTCACACAGCTTGTAAGTGTCAAGTGTCAGAGGCTGGATTTGAACTCAGGTACTTCTGAATCCAGAGCCGGTGCTTTATCCACTGTGCCACCTAGCTGCCCTGCTTACATTCTTAAAGAGAAAAATTGCACAAGGTGGCCAGGTAAAGAGATATTAGTCTGGGATATCACAAAAAAATTAAGTGAAACAAGAGGGAAATCCATTGATACACTCTTTCCAGAGGAAATGATGGTGTTTATTTCATTACAAATCTTAACGCAAGACTGAAATGTAGCAACTAGTGACATATATGAGCAATAGTAAGATAGAAAATGGCCAGGGTGAGGAGAATGATGCATTAGCCCAAAGAATTCAGAACCACAAAATAAAAAGTAACTAATGATTGAAAGGAATAAAGTACTATATAAATTCTTGAAAGGAAAGCTCATTACCAATTGGAGTTAGAATCCTGGGTGAGTATTAACAATTATAATACCATACTGCCACCTTACAGTAAGGTCATACACTTCTCTGAGAACTCAGTGAATTTTACTAGAACTATCTCATTAGTCTTTAAGGAGGTCAGATCTTCCAGACAAGTGAGATAGATATGTTGTTGGAAGATGCATAAGCGATTTCAGGACATCATTTGGAGATCATTTTGAAAATTAGCAGCTCAGTTCTCTAGGCTTGAAAAGATCAATAAAACTCTTAAGCTGAAGTAAGAATCAAGGACCAGTTATCCATAGTTTAACTGCTTTTCAGGAGGGGTTATGTACATTGCTTTTCTCTTGTTGTTTGCTTTGCTGTATCTTCATACAAATATTTTTATGTTTTTCTGAATTCTTTATATTCATTTCTTTTTATGTTTTTTCTTTCTTTTTTTGATAATAAGCATGTTTCTTTAAAGTTTTGAATTCCAAATTCTAGCCCTCCTTCACTCCTTCCCCTCCCCATTCCCTGAAGCTGTAATATTGATCATTTCTTATGGCATATTTTCTTATGGCATCATATATCTTGGGCCACAATTTGTTCAGTTATTTTCTTATTAATTAATACCCAATATATTTCCAGGTTTTTGTCACCACAAAAGTACTTCCACGAATATTTTGGAATATATATTTTCTTTTTGTCTTTTTCCTCCCTGGGGTACCTGCCCCATGGAGGCCTTTCTATGTAAAAGCATAGGGAAAATAAAGCATCAGTCCTGGATTCAGGAGGACCTGAGTTCAAATCCATGCTCAGACACTTGACACTTGAACACTTATTAACTGTATGACCCTGGGCAAGTCACTTAACCCTCATTGCCCCACAAAAAAATAAAATAAAATAAAAGCATAGAGACAATTTAGTTTCTGTCATCATTCCAAATTATTTTCTAGAATCATTGAACCAATTTAAAGCTCTAGCAACAGTCTATTAATGTGCCTTACTTCCGACAACCTCTCCAACATTGACTATTTCTCTTTTATCATCTTTCAATATTTCGAATATTTGTGAGATGAAACCTCAGAGCTTTAATTTGCATTAATTAAATCATAATAATTTGAAGCTTTTTTCGATTCATTACATGATGGTTTACAAGACGTTTTCTATAAACTCTTTGTTCATATTCTTTGACCAAGTGACTCTCAGGACTTCTTAATAAACCCTGTCAGGACCATGGCTAGATCCCTGACCTTTTTGTTTCTTCTATACTGTGTTTTTATGTACTAGGGAGAGAAAACCTTACTCGTTAATGTTCAGAATGATTCCCGGGAATTGAAGGTTGATAGTTCAAAGTCTGAGTTTTCTCTAAGATTGTTTTTATCTCTCTGCTTTTTTTTTTCCTTTCATGTGTTTTAGGGAAAGGCGATTTAATTGGAGCAAACCTCTCAATTAAAGACCAAGTTATTAAAACGAATGCAGATGTGAAGGCACTCACCTACTGTGATCTCCAATGCATTATCCTCAAAGGACTCTTTGAAGTGTTAGACCTTTACCCAGAATATGCTCACAAATTTGTTGAAGATATTCAGCATGATCTCACATACAACCTTCGTGAAGGTCATGAGAGCGATGTAAGTATTTTCATAAATCTACAATTCTCATTAACATCAGGCATCTGATAAGAGTGCCTGGTTTCATTTATCACCAGAAAGGCAGATGTGGGGACTCCTCTTCAAATAACCACTAATTACATTGGAGGGAAGGATTTAGTCACTATTTAAGTGATTAAATAATTTGCCAGGCATAGTGACTGTAGTTTCTTCTTTGCCTTCTACAAAAATATTCTTTACAGTTGATGTCTGTCAACTTCTTGTTCTTTCTTCTGTTTTTATGTTCTGGTATATAAAAGGACTTGCAGCCTTCTCCTCCCCAAGACATTTAACCAGTGATATAGGAATGTGTGACTTCTACAAAATTAGAAATACCCATAGTAAATTATGCTGTTGGTCTCCAACATGTTCATCATCATACCATCTTGAAATGGATGGTCCTCAAAATATGTGTGTGTTCATTTTAAACAATGGCCACTAACTAATAAGAATAGATTGGTAGAGATGATAAAGAGATATAACTACTACTAATAATACAGCTTTTATATAATTCATTAAGGTTTTCACTACACTATTACAAATATTTCATTTTATCTTCACAATAATCCTGTGAGGCAGGTGTTATTATTGTTGCCAGTGTATAGGTGAGAGGATATACGGAGGTCAGATGATTTGTCTAGGGACATAAAGCTGGTGAGTGTCTGAGAAAAGATTAAAACTCAGGTCTTCACCCTGGGCAAGTCACTTAACCCCAATTGCCTCACCAAAAAAAAAGAAAAGAAAAAGAAAATTCAGGTCTTGATTCCAAGTCTAGCAATCTATGCACTGTACTATCTAGCTGCTTCCAGATACAGATGCAGATAGTATTATATTATCATGGTTTTCTAATTCCTGACTAGGCAGAAAATGAGTCAAAGGAAAAAAGAAAGAAGAGAATATGATGTTGGCATTGAAGACATCACAAACACTTAGAAAATTATATGGCTCATGCATGTTTCAGTTTCTACGAGCATCTTGGCTGTCAAAATGTGTGCTCCCTTACTTCTTAAGCTGATCACAAACATGATTTCATTAGATGTGTCAGAGAGACAGATGATTTAATAAAAATGGTTGTTGAGAGGAATACCAGAGCAAACATAACATTGTTTAGCAACCACAAGGTAGATGTACTGTCAAGTGCAGAAAGAGTGATATGGCCCAGATTAAGTAAAAGTAACTGTGCTTCAGTGACTTTAGGGGGCTATTTATCTTCCCGACACCCAGGACATCTGTTTTATTAGTTATGATTCTAGCTGTTTTGTTAGTTATTAGGGTTCCATTGCAATAGCAACATCAGGACACTCATGGGGTTTTTCCCAGTGGACTTTCATTTTTTGGCCTTGTGCTTTGCACCTCAAATGTATTTTCTGGAAGAAGATGGCACTACCTAAATTCTTCCTTATACGTGAAGAGTTAGGCCAATGGTAATAACAACAGGTCCTCTCCATTCTGAGATTCATGGTTTAAAATATCGTATTATACTCTGTGCCAATCCCAGAATTCTCTCCATATGTTGGGTTAATGACTTGTTGTTCTGCTCATTTCTTTGGTAAATTATTTAGGCTTCAACTTTCACCGCCACAGATCCCTTTGTCACTTCTTTTATCAAAAGATATTGATGGTTGTTTCTAAATAATTTCAATGGGTCATCAAATCAGCAGATGACTCAATGCTAGGAGGGGAAACTAACATTTGAATGATAGAGTAAGGATCCAAAAAAATTTTCAATAGGCTAAATTGATGAGCCCAACAGTAAGATGAAATTTAATAGAGAAAAAATATAAATTCCTACATGTAAATCAATATGAGATACATGGTGAGACAACAGATTTATGTGAAAAAACGGGGATTTTAATTGGCTACACTCTCAAACAAGATAACAATATGCTATGGCAGCCAAAAAAAGCTAATGCAGTCATAGCTTCTTTTAAAGGAAACATAATGTTCAAATAGAGGGATATCCTAATCCCTCTATAACTTGAACAGACTACATATGGAGTGTCATGATTCAATTCTGAGAGGCACATTTTAGGAAGGACAGTGCCAAGATGGGGAACAGAATGGTTGAGGGGATCAGAGATCATATTAATGAGGATGAGTTGCTGAAAAGGAAGTTGATATTGATCATTACTTTTATTCTTAGGTAGTATTTTGGTTATGCTTTAAGGTTTGCAAAGCACTTTATAGGTGTTATTTCAATTGATCTTCATAACTCTGTGAGTTATATGCTATAATTATTCCCATTTTAAAGACGAGGAAACTGAAAACAAAGAGTGACTTACCCAAAGATGACACAGTAGCTAAGTATCTTTGACAGGATTCAAACTCTGGTTCTCCTCATCTGTATAATGGAGATGATAATAGAGCTGTGAGGAACCTGAAAGGTCATCTACTCCAACTCCCTTATTTTGCAGATGAGGAAAATGAGTCCCACAGTAAAGTCATCCATCCATGGTCAAACAGCTAGAAAGAAGCAAGCTGCGATTTGAGTCCAGATTTCTGATTCCAGTTCAATCTTCACTCTATTAATGCAATCTAAATATTATGTGATGGATTTTCCATATCATAAAAGATTTCTTTATCATGTTCTATATCTGTGGATGGAATTTAACCCACACTATATATGAAGGGAATAGTGAGATTTCTTTAAAATGGAATCATCGGTGTTTTACCATCTATCTTATTGTGGTTTACTACCAATTCTTTTTGTTTTACTTTGATTGTAGAGGCCAAAAAGTTAGCAAAACTTTTGGATTAAACTTTGGGAATGCCAGCCCATACATTAAATGATGCAATAAAGACTTTGCTCAAGGACAAGTTCACTTGGACATCACATATATGTAATAAGAGAATTATATCTTCCAGAGCAGTGATAAATTATACATCTTTACCCTGGCAGTATCAAGACTGCAGTTAATCTAATTCTCATAGGAAAATTCATTATAACGTACAAAATATTTGTGTAGGTCAGTTAGAAAGTCAGCTGCCACTGTTTTGGCCTTGTGCTAATTGTGCATTTTCTGCAGTATGTAAGTTTCTAATATTTACCTATATTTAGTCTTTCTGGGTGGCCTTAATCATGGAATAGATTAATTTATGTATTTCTGTCTGGGAAGATTAGAACAAATTTTCTTTACCAACTTCTTCCATTAAACTTGATCAAATTGATTTTAGTGCCAACTCATTTGTTTTTCAGTTGGTTGACAAAATTGAATTTGCCTGAAAATTAAATTTTAGAATTATGATGAATTATTAAAATGACTGCACAATACCCAAAAATCTATTCATAACGTAACAAGTGAAAAATCTTGGCATGTTTTCACCTCGGTGCAACAAGAAGTTCACAGGGTACAGTAGAACCAGTACTAGGGTCAGAGGACCTATGCCCAAATACTGCCACTGATGCTCCACATACATGACCTTGAGAAGGTCATTTAATTTCTCTCAGCCTCAGTTTTCCACATCTGCAAAATGAGGACAATCATAACACCTCCCTCCCAAGGATGTTGTAAGGATAAAATTCCTGGTCATTTTTACTACTACTTTGCCTACAAGCATACATCCTTCTCCTGATCCCCTCTTTTCCAGGTCTGGAGCAATAATCAAACTGATGCTCTCATTGTTACTGAAATTATTCTCATAGTTCCACTCAAAATCCTTGCAACTTTCAGGGGGCAGCTAGGTGGCACAGTGGATAAAAGCACCGACCCCAGATTCGGGAGGACTTGAGTTCAAATACAGCCTCTTACACTTGAAACTTACTAGCTATGTGACCCTAGGAAAGTTACTTAACCTCTCATTGCCCCACAAAAAAAAAATCCTTGTAACTTTCTAAACCTTCCTGGTCACCACTCCTCTATATGTGCCTGTCTCTTCCTACTAAAATGTAAGCTACTTAAGGTCAGGAACTTTGTTTTGCTTGAATATTTGTCCCTTTATCACTTACAACAGTGTCTGGAACATAACAAGTGCTTTATAAGTGCTTTTTTTATCCATTCATTCACTTTGACTACTCAAAGGAAGTCTTCCCTGTTCTTGGCTAGACTCGCCATCATTGCCATCATCATAAATGGCATTTATCTAGCACGTTAGGGTTTCCTAAGTACTTTACATATGTTATCTCTCCTTTAAGCTAGGTGAGACTTCCAGAGAGCTGACTTCCATGTAGGCGAGGTGTTACTGTGCTTGTGTTGCTAGCCCCCATTTCTGGCATATTTAGTTTTGTATTTGTAGAAATACTCATAACATTTGTTATTTTGCCAGTATGCCTCTCATTTTTTTACCAGCTAAAATGTTTAGCATCCATAGGACATACTGGAAAAAAGGCATGAAGACATCCCAGTGAAATATTTAGGGCTACATATGCTCATTCTTCCTTTCTCCTCTTGCAGAAGGTCAAGAAGCATTTATGAAACGCTATGTATTGGATACTTTGCCAAGCTTTGTAGATACAAAGGCAAAAAAAAATAGTCCCTTAGGGAGTTCACATTCTAATAGAGGAAATAATATGTTGATATTATGACATAGATATTATGACCTGGCATGTGTATATGTTCACCCTGGGTAATATATGTGTGTACTTGTATGTCCTCATGACTCAACAAGAATCCCAGTAGAGCTTAGAAACATCATCTCTAGTTGTTTTTACAGATTTTGTTAACTTTCTAATCTCAGTATTTACTCCCTTCCATGTTGTTGTTTGTCCTTCATTCTCAAAGAGTACTATGACATCAGAAGGTCATATCATGACTTGCACAGTGAATTGGATTTAAGTGAGGCAAGGCTGTGCAAAATCACCAGCCTCACTCTCTCCTCAGAGACATCTGGGTCCAGTGGCAACATACACTAATAGGACAACTGGAGATGGCCCTCGATGTCTGAGGCAATCAGGGTTAAGTGACTTGCCCATGGTCATATGGCTGGTGTCAAGTGTCTGAGGCTGGATTTGAACTCACATCCTCCTGACTCCAAGGCCAGTAATCTATCCACTGCATAACCTAGGTTCCTCCCCTCCATGTACTCTCTATGACCCAATGATACCAGATTTCTTGCACTCACTCATAAATGACACTCTGTCACCTGACTCCATGCTTTTTTACCAGTTTTCCCACCCCCACCCCCATACCTCGAATGGTCTCTCCTCACCTCCACCTCTTGGTTTCTCTGGCCTCCTTTGGTAATAAGCTCAAATCCCATCTTCTACTAGAGATTTTCCCCATTCATCCACCCACCTCCCTCCCACTATTAGTGCTTTCCTCAATAAAATAATCACCCCTTTACACAGTATTTATCTTGGGCTATGTGGGGCATTCAGGGAAGGCTGGCACCTCTGGTGTTAGGGCTGACTGAGCCCTTTTCAGGGCTGCTCACCTTTGGTGTCCACATCTCACCCAACTTTCCCTGTGACTCCAAGAAACTCTTAGATGCAGCAGCCACACTCCAGTAAAAATGACTCAGAAAAAAAAATGTCTCAGCAGACAGAATAAACAAGAATGAAGGTAGCCTATGTGCCTCAAAACCATCAGTGAGGATTTCTACCCCAAGCATGGGAAGACTTCCCCCAGCAGAATGGGGAGATGAGAGCAATTTGTTCCAACAGCACAAAGGCAAATGAAGCAGGCACTGGAGCATTTAGAGCTTGATGGATCATAGAAGACACCAAGTTCACCCACTGCATCTTGGGCCATTAACAGTTGTCCTGGCTTTTGCTTTGCCACTGGACTTGGATGACGCTGGGAGAGAGAGTGAAACTGATAACTTTGCACAACTTTGCTTCAACATGCAACTCAAGACATCATCCTGTGATGTCATTGGTCCTCTTTGAAAATAAAGGACGAACAACAACAACACTGTATATATCTTGCATAGACACAATTGCTTGCATTTTGTTTCCACCATTAGAATGTGAGTTCTTTGAGGGAGGAGGTTGAGAGTTTTTGCTTTTGTATCTCCATTGTACTTGGCACACGGCAAATGCTTAATAAATACTTGTTGATTGACCAACACCCCATCTTTGGTGATGATGATGATAATAATAATAATAATAAATAACAATAATAGCAATACCACTCTCATTATTAAAAATAACACTTTAATGTTTGTAAAGTGCTTTGTAAATATTATCTCAATTGATCCTCACAACAACCCCTGGAGATAGGTGCCATTATTATCTCTGTCTTACAGATGAGAAAACTGAGGGAGACAGAAGTTAGTTGATTCACCCAAAGCCACACTGTAAATTTCTGAGGCCAGATGTAAATTCAGGTCTTCCTGACTCCAAGTGCAACCACCTAACCAACTGCACGACCTAGCTGCTACCATGTTGGATGTTATTTAAGTGAAGAGATTCTAGCATGTCCTAAGACAGCCCTTCTCCTATGGTCTAAAGCAAGGTATGGACCATACTAGATGAACATTCCGATGGCTTCTCACTTTTTATATAGATACAAAGTGACATCACTCATACCGTCCTACCCTTTCCCAGTGCCACTGTACTGACTTGAGTCTTCTTTAATAGAGATAAAACCTCCTAGCCTGAACTTCAAAGACATTTATTTTTTTGGTTCATCCTACCTTTCCATATTTTTCTACTATTCATAGAGTCATAGCTCTGGAGCTTAAAAAGATCTGAGAGGTCAATAAATTTTAAATACATTTGGTTTTGTTTGGGGGGTTTTTTGGAGGGGGGCAATGAGGGTTAAGTGACTTGCCCAGGGTCACACAGCTGGTAAGTGTGAAGTGTCTGATGTTGGATTTGAACTCAGGTCCCCCTGAATCCAGGGCCGATACTTTATCCACTGAGCCACCTAGCTGCCCCTTAAATACATTTTAAGGCACTCAGGCCCAGAGAAATTAAGTGATTGTTCCAAGTTCACACAGGTATTATATATCAAAGCAAGGGATTTGAACCCAGGGCCTCTGACTTCAAATCTACTTATTTTTCTATTGCACCACACTATTTTGTCCTCCTATATATTTCGTCCTCCATATTTTCCCATTTCTTTACCCTTGCTACTGATTTTCCTATGCAAATAAGGCACTCTCCCCACCCATTGAATTCTTACCCATCCATTCAAATCCAACTCAACAGTAACTGTCTTGTCTCCATGGAAACTTCCCTATTTCTATTACAGCCATCATCCCCACTTATAATGACTTTGTTCTACCCCCAAACCTCACGTAACATTTTATTTGCATCTCTCCAAAGTCGTTATATAATACTGTGTACCATATTTATTTATGCTTGTGACATCCCTTCCTTGAGTATAAACTCCATGAGGACAGGGAGCCTGGTTTTTCCCCTAAATTTTGTTTCTCTCCCATGTGTTCTATACACAATAGACATTTAGTATTCACAGAGTGATTCCAAAAGTCTTAGTGGAGTTTTAGGCTTTAATTTTTAATTGCTTTAATTTAATTTAAGCCTTAATTGCTTAAAACTGCACTAAGACTTTGGGGACATGCTGTACTTAATTACACTGATTATTATTGTTTTAGGAAGCCATGTCTCCAAACTGAATACCAATATTTAAATTTTAGTTTGTTTCTGAAAATAAATAAAGATAATGGTGTTCAAAAAGTGTAGGGTGGGGAATAAAGGGGGAAAAAAGCTAGCCTTTTAAGATTCAACCAAGGGGCAGCTAGGTGGTGCAGTGGATAGAGCACCAGCCCTGGAGTCAGGAGAACCTGAGTTCAAGTTCGGCCTCAGACACTTGCCAACTTACTAGCTGTGTGACCCTGGGCAAGTCACTTAATCCCCAATTGCCTCACCAAAAAAAAAAAAAAATTGATTTACAAAGATTCAACCAAGCACTGATTAAGCACCCAGGTGCAAAGAATAGAGCAATGCCTCATAAATCTGTGCAGACCATTCAATCTCATGATCTGCATTTGAATTTTTTCCTTTGAAAGAAATATTGGCATAATTCTTTGATATTTTGCATCACGAGACTAATTTTCCTTGGAGTTTTAGCCTCATATACGATAAAATTGTTCTTGGATTAAGTTACATCTCAAAAATTAAAAAAAAAAAAGGATTGCTATCTATGCCTAAGGAGAGATGACAAGCTCATTGTACCACTACAAACATTTTCATGAATTCCCTAAGGGTACGATTATATTTTTACTAATAAATTTTCTAGCTTTGAAGGAGCAGAATACCTTTAAAATATGTCATTATGGCTTTTTTTTTTTAGTGAGGCAATTGTGGTTAAGTGACTTGCCCAGGGTCACACAGCTAGTAAGTGTTAAGTGTCTGAGGTGGGATTTGAACTCAGGTACTCCTGACTCCAGGGCCGGTGCTCTATCCACTGCACCACCTAGCTGCCCCTTTTTTTTATGGCCTTTTTTTGAGACATAAAAAGCTCTATCTGCTGATGGCATATTTAATGGGTGTAGCCTTTGTGGTTGTTGTTCAGTCATTCAGTTGTGTCCAACTCTACATCACGCCATGAGGTTTTCTTGGCAAAGATCCTGGAGTGGTTCGCCATTTTCTTCTCCAGTGTGCCCCCATTTTACAAATGAAGAACTGAGTCAAATAGGAGTTCAGTGACTTACCCAGGGTCACACAGCTAGTAAGTATCTGAGGCCATATTTGAATTCAGATCCTCCTGACTCCAAGTCTAGTGTTCTATCCATTGTCCTGACTAGCTGCACTTTATAACCTTAGCATTCTCTTAATATTTAATCCTATAAGGATCTGAGATTTCTTCTATGTGAGGACTCCCTTCATTGAGGCAGATCATGACCCCCTATATTTTAGAATTGGAGTGACTGAAAAAGTCATCACTCTGCCTCTGATCTAGTGATGCACTTCTCAGAACTTGTTGAGGATAATTTTTAAAAAACAGATATAAAGTCCATCACCAAGTCCTTTCTTTTGTTCTTTTTTTTTCTTGCGGGGCAATGAGGGTTAAGTGACTTGCCCAGGGCCACCTAGCTGCCCACCAAGTCTTTTCTTAGAAGATGTTTCCAGCCTGGTGATACCCACCACTCTTAGGGCCCCACTATCGTACTCTTTAAAAATCAAAGCCACCGGGGCAGCTAGGTGGCACAGTGGATAAAGCACCAGCCCTGGATTCAGGAGTACCTGAGTTCAAATCCAGTTACTAGCTGTGTGACCCTGAGCAAGTCACTTAACCCGCATTGCCCCGCAAAGAAAAAAAAAAATCAAAGCCACCACCACATCATGATGAGGCATTGGAAGGGGACTTCAGTGGAGAACTGTCCTCAAAGGAGAGTTCTGACTTTCCCTGGAGAAGAGTCTTCTTCATACCAGCTCCTGTAGAACCAATTCATAATCTATGTATGATTTCCTCTTTCTGATGCAGAATCTCAACAGAATACAGAGTAATAGGAATCGAGGGATCAGGAAGCCATGGTATCTTACCCTTACTGATATACAAGAGAAGTATCATAAAAGATATTATCTTTGACAAATATGGCTGGAAACAGAAATGGGCTGGTCATACAGCAATGGAGACAGGACAATCCAAGTGCTGAGATCCCCTCAAAATTCAAAAAAAGAGAGTAAGGTCTCCAGCTTATTGGGTAGGTCCTGTAGTAAAGGGTCCTAAAACAATGTGAACTGTCATCTCACAATGTGAAAAGGCAAGAGTAGACTGTGATCTGATCTATCAGAGGAAGTACCTGTCTGGTTGCATCATCCATCCATCCAAGTATAGATGTATTCTCTTTCAAAGTCAATTCTTGGATTTTACCCTCTTTGGAAAAGATCATAAGTTCATAGAGTTCGAAGGAACCTAAGAATCAGCTGCTCCAAGCTTATTATATTGTAAATAAGAAACTGAGCCCAGTGAGACTGTGATTTGGCCAGTATCACACAAGAACAAAACATAAGAAACATAATTAGAATCCAGGTCCCTGACTCCAGAATCAATGTTCTCACTATACCATGCCACAAATAGTGTTCCTGATCTGTTTTGTGAGGATATTTTCTGTCATTAATTATACTTCTGAGTTTGTCTCAAAGCATTTGAGGAAAAGGGCTTTATTGTGTTTTAGGGTGTTTTTTTTTTCTTTTTGAAATAAATTAATCTCACTTTTCATTGCTCACTGCTCTCCAGACAAAACCCCTTGCCACCATGCATAACAAACACAGCCTATATCAATCTCTCCTGGCTTATCACCTCCTCTCAGTGATAGACAATACAGGCCCAACAACAAGGATGCACTCTGGCCACAGGTGCAAGGAATCACCAGGAAATTCAGCTTCTTCTGCCTTAAGCAGTCAGAGGGGTGGGAGGGAATGTGAGACTCCAAAGGATCAATGAATGCCAAGATTTCCTCTAATTTTCTGGGGTTTTCCCCTAGATCTTGTAAGGTCTTATCTGTGGAAAAGAAATGAAAAGATGATCTTAGAACTCTAAATTTCGATTTTTTTTTCTTGACTTGGAAGAAATGTACCTGAATACAGCTGATGGACTTCTGTTTGTTTGTTGCTTGCATTCAAAGTAATTTGCATACAATTTAGTTCTACATATGAATTTACATAAAAATAAATATTTTCTTTATTAAAAATGTCATTAGAAACATCAAATACCACCAAGCTTGCTTACTGCAGAAATTACTTTAAATGTAATGTATAATTATTTACCTGCACACATAGTATTTCTTCCCAATAGACTATAAACACCCTGAGAGCAAAGACTTATTTTTGTCTCCATTATCTCCTGTGCTTACAAATCTCCTTGAACATGATAAGTGCTTAATAAATGCATTCTAATTGATTGATTAGTAACTATGTATATTTTACTTAATTTTGGCACATACAAAATCAAAACAATTTTTAGTCACTCCCTCACTTTCCCCATCAGCGACATTCACTTCTGCCTTTCAATTTAGTATTCAGTCCTTGTCCCTGCTTATTCTCTTTTTCTCCTGCTTTGCTTAATTTCATAAAGGCCTTTCTAGATTTTTTTTCTCATGCTTGTCACCCTTTAATGGCATTAGAGTACTCCATCATGTCAATGTGCCACAATTGATTTAACCATCCCTCTGTTGTTTGACATTCAGTTTTCACCCCGTATTTTGACAATTACATATAATGCTGCTATGTAAATCAAAAAAGCAGATAGTTTAAAAAAAAAACTCTCTCAGGATACCTCCCCCAAAAAGGAAAATCTGAATGGGTGAATTGGTTTGAAATTCATTCCCAGTCCTCCTATATTCAGGTGAAAATAAAATTAGCCTCTTACAAAGTGATTTCTTGAAATCGTATCACAAATTAGTCATTGAAAACCCTCCTCTGACATCTCACATATTCCTGTTTCCAATAGGAGCCTGCATGGAGGTGTTCACATTAGCACACATGATTATCTTGGCACCTAGCAAAGATCGTTGCTTCCCAAGACCCGTGTATTGCAGGATTCAGATATCACTTCTTGCCTTCAGCTTTCACTTGCATCCAGAACTGGCAGAAATTTTTGTTTGTCACTCACGCATTTTTAAATACTCTTCCTCTGGCACCATAAAAAAGTGTTCTCTGGAAGAGCTTGTCATGAAGTGCTTTTCATATCCTACAGTTTCAGAGTCTTTTAACTGTTTGCAACCTCGATTTTTTTTAAGCAGCAGAAAATCTCCCCCCAAATGATGCTTCTCAAAAGAGTTCTAAGGAGAATTTTGAGAGCCACGGGGGCAGAGCCGGCTTTTTGCAAAGGAAACTTTATGTGATCATCTCTCGGTATGATCAGAATTTAATATTAACCCTCTGACTTGAATATTCTTTTGAATACTTATGCCTTTTACAATTCTAGCTTTTTTGATTAAAGTTTGCCTCAAAGTACCATTATGCTTTCTAAAATTAAATTACATTGGAAATTGCTGACATGGTTTATCATTTTTATAGCATGTGACTGCTTCCTTATGTCCCCCATACACACCATCATCTACCCAGGTTCTTCTTGGACAACTGAATATTCCCTTCCCACCTCCCATCATCCTCTGGGACTCTGATCATGCATCCTTCCTGTCATTTTTATTCCTCCTTCCTATCCCCAGCCATGGATAGGTTAAAAACTTGATCAAGCTTGAAATGGGCGGGGGGGGGGGGGGGGGGGGGGGGGGGGGGGGGGGGACGTGCAAGATTTTATATTCATTCTCTCCCTAACAGCAAACGGAAACACAATTTATTTTGTGGAGATGCCTCATAAGGAATAAGAAGAGTGGCTGATTTGAAGGGCTCATGAAGGTGTGAGAGAGGAGGAAGCAGGCACTGCAGGATTAAAACTGACTTCAGACAGACTCCCAGAATTGTTGCTTAGGTGCATATCGCGGATTGTCCATAACAAAATATAGAACGCTCTGCCCTTGTATACCCCGTATTTTCTGCTAATGAGAAAATCAGATTAATCCTTCTAATTGAATGCCTAAAAGTGGATACAGTTAGTTTGCTTCCAAAAGAAAATTCTCAGAAGGCGGTATTGAGACTGTTTACATTAGCATGAGACGTTTTGAACCCAGTAGAGAGTACCCAACTGTGTTAAGCTGGCTAGCAGAGGGTCGTGTTTGGACTCCACTGGATACTCTCCCAGGCAGCCATATGCCAATCACCTGGCAGGCTGCAAGCCCTGTAAATGAAGCAGCAGCAGTTCGGTGGCATCTGGGTCTTTTCCGTTTGTGTTTCCAGGCTAAACAGCCGGCAGGCAGATTTTTTTCCCCTGAGGGTGGGGTTTTGGAGGGAGCAGACTGGTACATTAGTAGAAAGAAAGGTGACCTGCTATTAAATAAACAAAATCCAAAAAAGGTCTTTCCTTTCATCCATCCCTGGTTGCTTGCATCCTGGAGGGCATAGCAGATGTTCCACATAAAAGGGAAAGCTTCAGATCTGCAAATATATGTGTGTAGGTGCGGGAATATACAGACAGTCCCCAATTGATGAATGTCTGAGTAATAAACAGCCTTTAGAGAATAATGAGAGCGGGTGCTTACCATAGAAAGCACCCTTCGGTGCTTTAAGGTTTGCAAAGCATTTTCTTACGAGAACCCTGAGAGGGAGGTAATTATTCCCATTTTAGAGAACCGAAACTCCAGTGGAATGACTTTCCCATGGTCACACAGCTAGTAAGTATCACAAAGAGGATTTTCCTAATGCCACGTTACACCTAGAAAAATGAATCTGGTCAGATACTCTTTTCTCCAACACGGCTATCAGAATTCCCTACCTTTTCTCTCAGGACGCGCTGGTATATTTAGCTAAGGGTCTGCAATCACCTCCGTGTCAGAACTATGATCACTCAGGACTCTCCTCCCCTTCCCCTCCTTGCAGTTCATGGAAAATAACCAAAGAATCTTGAACCCCACCCCACCCCCAGGGCCTGAGCTGCTTCTTTGGAAGTGTATTTTTGCCCCCAACGTGACTGCTGAAATTAGAGTTTGGATTCATTTTTCAAAAATCATTATTATAAGTAGGGATTAGGTTCTATGGTAATATGTACACTATAATTCAGCATCATTAGGGGTTAAATGGGTGGCCATGGTTGTTTTCGTTTGGGGTCAACTGTGCTGAGAACCTAAGTGCTGTTTAGAAATTCTGCTTACTGATTCTATGGGAAAATTACATTCCAACATTCTAATCACTATAGGAGTGTGGCTTTGGGAAAATGCCTTTTCAAATCGTGATTCTGATCACTACTGGCCATGTGACTGTGCAAGTTAGATCACTGCTATCAGTCTTGGCTTCCTCATCAATTAATAATAATTAATAACAACAATAGCATTTATTAATCAATTTATGGATTGCACAATTTTTAGTGATAGCTAGTGTTTATATAGCACCTACTGTGTGTCAAACACTGTGCTAAGTATTTTACAATTATAGGGTGTTTTGATTTTCACAACCCTGGGAGGTAGGGGCTATCATTTTACAGATTAAGAAGTTGAGACAAACAGAGGCCAAATGACTTGCCCAGGGTCACACTGTTAGTGTTTGAGGCCAGACTCAAACTCAGATCTCTCTGACTCTAGGGCTAGCACTCTATTGTACCACCCAGCTGCCTCAGTCTTCTTCTTCTTCTTCTTCTTCTTCTTCTTCTTCTTCTTCTTCTTCTTCTTCTTCTTCTTCTTCTTCTTCTTCTTCTTCTTCACCACCACCACCACCACCACCTCCTCCACCATAATCATCACCAAAAAACATTTCTAAAATAGCTACTGGGCAGGTCATTCTGGGATTTCAGTCATTCATAGTGTTTTCCCCCTACTTATAGAAAATTTCTCCTCAAGGGCAGGGGCTGCTTTACTCTTTGTTTTGTTTCCTATCTCCAGTGCTGAGTACATAGTAGTAAGTGCTCACAGAATTGAATTGAGTTGTATTAGGTTCTAGGCACTATTGTTTACTAGTATATCAATGACCCAGAGGCCATCCAAAAATGACAATCAGGATGTTTGGACTTGAATCCAAAGGAAAAGTAGTAGAAAGAACTGGAAGGGGCTTATCCTATGGAAGAAAAGACTCAGGGGAGTCGTGATAGATGTTCTAATAATGGTCAAGTGGAAGGATTAGAATGGTTCCATTTGGTCCTAAAGGGCAGAAACAGGATCAATGGCTGGAAACACCTGGACGAGTATAAACTTGATGTTTGTTAGGAAAAATACCTCTACTGACAATTAGAACTGTCCAAAAGAAATGTGTTTTATTGGGAGCCAAGACGTTCTCTCTATTAGGAGGTCTTCCAGCAGAAGGTGAATGTTGTTGTCTATTTTGAAATGGTACTTCTTTGCCAGTATGACTACTGAGGTCCCTTCAAGGTCTGAAATGCTGTGATTCAGTGAATTTAGAGAATCAGTGGATTAGGTTGGGGTAGTGGTCACTAATTGAGGTTAAGTGAGTGTCCGTGACTTAATGGCTAACCTTGTTGGAACATATGGGGTAGACCTTTGAGTTACTGATCCGTGACTAAACAATGACATTTAAGGTGGAGGCTGCTAACCCTTTGGGAAAATGGAGAAAGGAAATGTTCTCTTCACCCCTCTACATCCTTGAAAGTTTCTTGGACAGAAATTGGGGTAGGCATGGGATAGAGGTCTGACAGCTAAGTTTCTGTATACAGGAGGAAGGAAGAAGGCAAGAAAAAGGTTACAGTCCACATGTGTGCCTAAAAGGAGAACAGGAAAAAAAGCAGGAAACACTGATCAAAAGCTATACATACATTACTTCCCACTAGAAATGCTCTCAGCTTTTGTAAAGGTGGCAGTTAATCGCTCCCAATGACCAACCATAGAATGCTTTGAATAATCGGGGTCCTATCTTCACATGCCAAACTCCAATCAAACTAAAACCTAATTTATAAAATTAAAATGATTTGGTGTTAGCTCTTTTTTCTATATCTGCACACATTTGATTCCTTCCTTCTCTCTGTAGGCTTTTCAAATTAGAAAATGTGACATTTGTGCTTATTTGCATGGTTTAGGGTGGCAACATGTTTCATTCTGGGTTTGTTGCCTCCTACATCTACTGTCAATATAAAAACAACCTTGCCCTGGTGTCTGTTTCTGGATTGGAACCTACCTCCTCCCTGCCCTAAACCCAGTGCACGATACACTACTCTGTGATATAGAACTATGGTGACTCTTCCCCACCACACTTCTACTCAGGCCCTTTGGCATTCACAGCTTCAGAGGATTTGCTTTGGCATGAATGAGGGGATGTGGGCCAGGGCCACATTCTGGACATAGGCTGATGATTAAGCAAGCTGGTTTGCACACAGATGGTTTAATTTATTAAACATGTTCATAACCTATTGCTGAATCATTTGGTTTGATTTTTGTGGCCCTTGAAATCTTAAAGAGAAGCCCTTGATGCAAGAATGCCTAGATTGGGGAGGGGGGAATCCCAGAACTCAATGCAGGGATGATCTTTTCCCTAAAGTCAAACAAATTAAACACCATCTGCATTTGTGTGGCTTCCTAAATAGAACAGAACTTGGGTATCAGAGGGTAAGGCAAAGAGGATAATTACCTCCTTTTACTCCTTGTCACCCTTCCCTTTCTCTGTCCCTCCATAACTTTCTTATAGCCTACTAGAGTTTTATGCTTCCAATCATTGAGCTTTTGATCAATTACAATGGAACCCATGTACCCTTTGTTTCACTGTGAGGGGATCACAGGGGCTGGTTGACAGGACAATATGGTTGCCTATCATCTATCATCTGTCATCTCTCACCTATCCTTGCATTCTTCCTTCCCCCCCCAAAAAAAAAAGGTAGCTCAGTCAGAGGACTGGGTTCAGATCCCAGCTCTACCACTGTTACACTGGATAACAATGGTCCGATCACTCAGCCTCTCAAAGAATGCTTCTCCATCTGGAAAATAAAGATCATTTTAGGGTCTTTTCCAGCTTTAAATGTAAGAGTTTGGGAGGTGAGGAGGATCAGGGTGGACCTGTGATTTCAAAAGTGAGGGGGGCTTCCAGCAAGAAAATTCCCTGCACTGATAGAGATGGGTGCCTCTGTAGTTTGTGGGCCTAGTTGCAAGAGCACTAAGTTCTCTAAGTGTTTAAGTGTCTTGCCTGTGGTCACACAGCTATTACATTTGTCAGAGGGAAGATACAACCCCAAGTCTTAGATAGCATGGTGGATTTACAGATGGAAGGAACTTTCAAGGTCAGGTCATGTAGTCTTTTCCCGACTTTATCCACTATATTACATTGACTCTAATGATCAGGCAATAAGCATTTATTATGCCCCGCTATGTACTAGGCACTATGATCTTACATGTCCTATGATCCTTTATAGCAAATATGCCCAAACGTATCATGACAATTTCTTGGAAATGTTACTTTGTCTTATTCCAACAGGGAATCAGATTTAGCACCAGGAAAGGACATAGGATCCTAAATATGAGCCAGAAAAGATCCCATATACCATCTAAGCCAATCCCTTTATCCCTTTTTTAATAGATAAGGAAATAGAGGACTAGAGAAAGGTAAGTGACTTGTACAAAGTCACAGAGTAATCATCAGAATTTGATGAAGAAATTTGAACCCAGCAGAATTTGAACCCAGGTTCTCTGAACCTAGAGTGATTGCATTTTCTAATATACTATGCTGCTTCCCTCAGAGGCCTTCTACCCCAACTTGCTCACTGAAATAAGGAAATAAGCTTGGGGAAAGTAGAAAAGATTGCCCAAAGTCACATAGGGTAGTAAGTGGCAGAGTTGAGATTTGAACCAAGGTCCTTGGACTCAAAGATCAGCATTCTTGATCTTCCACCTGACTCACTTGACGTGATAGTATCCCAGAAAGGGTCCATTGGCAAAATAGATCCAAATGTTAGTGGGCAGAGATAGAAATGTGGAAACATATTTTCTGACTTCCTTCAAGCCCCCTCTAAAATCCTGCATTACACAGAAAGCCTTTCCCAATCCCCCTAAATTCTAGTGCCTTTCTTCTGTTCATTGTTTTCATTTTATCCTGTATCTTCTTTGTTTTTTACATAGTTGTTTACATGTTGTCTCCCCCATTTGGTTGTAAACTCTGTGAGGCCAGGGACTATCTTTCGCATCTTTTTGTATCCTCAGTGCTTAACATGGGACCTGGCTCATAGTAGTACTTTATAAATCCTTATTGATGGACAATAGCAACTCTACTGTTGCTGAACTCTAAATAAAAGTTACCGTGACGCACTCTGGAAGCTGACTAGAACACAGAACTCCTAAATAAAAATAAAAGACAGCCAGGCATTATTGGATTTGCTATTTCAGGAAAAGTAATCCAGCTCTTCAAACTAGAAACCCAATACTTTTCTCCCACTGTATTGCACACCATTTTGGTTGTGCTATATTGTTCATAGCTGTTTATATCTTCAAGAAATCTTAGAGTTCTAGGCAAGTTCCCCTATTCTATAAATGGGGAAACTGAGTCCCAAAGATACACATTGTCTAATGCACACACGTGGTAAGACAGAGAGCCACCATCTGAATTCATATCTTCTAACTCCTAATCCAGTGTTCTTTCTACAACCTGTTAAGGAGTGTTCCCCAGCATATACATGGCCAAGCCTAATGTTGCTAAATCATAATTAGTGCCAAACACATACAGTACTCAGTCAGTAGTTCGTGGATTTAAAGTTTTCTAAATGGTGAACATGATCAAAATTAAATGAAAATTAAAACTGAATTACAAAATCCCAGGCTGGAACATCTTGAATCGCAATTTGCCTGGGCAGTTTCCCCCCAAAGAGCACAGACTGCACAGACAATGCCATCTGGTAGAGGCCGTCTGCTAACCCAGCGGAGCAGGCTGTACCCGCCAGGAACATCTCCCATAGAACCCCAGAATGCCCAGAAGGTGACAGCCATCTCTTGACTTTCCCTTCCAACCTATGATTATAAGAAGTCAGGGGAAAAGCAAGAAGCAAACCATGAATGTAAAGAAAGGAAGAGACCAGGAAAGGAAAATCCATTTAAATTGTGAATTGAAAAGATGTTGCTTAGTGTGGCTAAACACTGAAATCATGGGATCAGTGAAGCTGTGTTTCTGTCAATGAGTTTGGACTTAAGGGATTTAGTTCTCATGTCATTGAGAAACTCCCTGATTAAGGAAAATTGAAAGGGGAACATCTGTGAGACACTAAGCTTATACGTGATTTGTAATTCCTCATTAAGAGCTCTTTTTTTTTCTCCCAATAAGAGTAAGATCCCAGGAAGCAGGACATATGGCCCACAATCTATATCACCGCATTTTGCCAGTACTCATGAATAGTTCCCAGATCCTCTTACTGCTAAGTATATTAATATCCTGGTTTGTTCATTTTTAATTTTTATTGGTGGTTGTTATTCCCTAATTTATGCCCCCCTCAAATTCCCATTCTTTGTCACCCCAAAGAGCTATAAATATTTTTGTGTTTCTTTTTCTTAGGATTAATCCTTCCCTTAATCTGCCATTCCTTAAATTCCCTTCCCCCCTTTTCCTTTTTTTTCCTTCTATTTCCCTGTTGAGTGAAACATTTCTGTACCCAGCTGTGTGTATGTGGATTCTTCCTTCTTTTGATCAGTTCCAATGAGTGATGTTCAAGTGTCAGCTGCACCCTCCCCAAATCCCTCCCTTGTTTATATAGATGTCAATTTGTGCACCTTGATTATAATTTTCCCTAACTTTCCTTTCTCTCTTCCCCCTCTTTTCCTCTCTTTCTGGCTTTTTCTTAAGATCATTAAGAAATAATTGAACCACTCCCAGTCCTTATTAAATTGGATCCTTCTAGGAGTCCAGTGATGTAATAATATTATCCTTGTTTAGTCCTTTATTATTATTTATTCATGTTTATTGTTTTATGTTCCTCTTCACTCCTATATTTGAAATTCAAAGTTTCTATCCAGCTGTGGTCTTTTCAGTGGGAATTCTTGAAAATCCTCTCTATAAAGGTCCATTTTTCCCATAACATTATACTTAGTTTTGTGGGTCCATTATTCTTGACTCTAAGCCCATATCCTTGCCTTCTGGAATAATGTATTCCAAGTTCTTCAGTCCTTTATAGTGGTAGCTGCTAAATTGTATCCTGACTGTGGCTCCCTGGTATTTGAGTTCCCTTTTCTTGGCTGCTTATTGTATTTTTTTTCTTTGATTTGGAAACTGGATTTTGGCTATGATATTGCTGGGAATTTTCATTTTCCAGGGTTTTTTTCAGGAGGTGACTTGGATTCTTTCTATTTCTGCTTAGCGTTCTGGTTCTAGAAAATCTGAATAGTTTTTTAAATTTCTTGAAATAGGATGCTTAGACTTTTATTAGTCATGATCTTCAGATAATCCAATGTTTCTTTTTTTTTTTTTTTGCGGGGCAATGGGGGTTAAGTGACTTGCCCAGAGTCATACAGCTAGTAAGTGTCAAGTGTCTGAGGTCAGATTTGAACTCAGGTACTCCTGAATCCAAGGCCAGTGCTTTATCCACTGCACCACCTAGCTGTCCCTAATCCAATGTTTCTTAATATTTTCTCATCAGTTTTTTAGATCAGTTGATTTTTCTATGAAGTGCCTTATATTGTCTTCTCTTTTCAGCCTTTTCGGCTATTTTAATCATTCTTGTTGCTTCATGAAATCATTGCTTTCTATTTGTTCCATTCAAATTTTCTGGGATTTTCTGACTTGGGAGGTTTTGAAACTGTTGTAACAAGGTGTTGATTCTTGTTCTAATTCTTTCTTTAGAGTTCTCATTTCTTTTCTAATTTTCTTTTCCTTAAGCTCTTGGTATCCATTTATAAAAGCACTTTTAAATCTTTTGTTTTAAACTTTTTCTTCATCTCTTCCAGGAATTCCAGTTGAATTTGTGCCCAAGCTAAGCTGTTCTATGACATTTTGCTTGTAAATGATTTGGTGTCATTATCTTCCTCTGGGTTTATGTCTTGGGCACCTCTCCTACCATAATGGCTCTTTATGGTAGGGTTGTTTTTTTTCTATTGGTCATTCTTCCAACCTACTTCCTGTCTTCAGACATGAAGTTAGTAGGGCTGGGTTCTGTAGCACTTCTGGACAGAAAATCATGGCCCTCTCTCTGGGCTGTTGCTGTTGCTGTTCCTGTTTTCTTGGAGTATTTAGTGTTGTGTTGTTCCAGGATCTCAGGGACCAGCTGGAGAGCCTGCAAGCTTTCAGTACTCCCTAGGGTGTCTGATCTAGGGCAGTCTTGTTGCTGCCTCCTTGTTCTGAGCTCTGCAAGTTTCTGAGATGCATTTGGATCTATGCAAGAGAAGACTACTGCTTCTGGATTGAGCCCCTATATGGCAGCTTGAAAGTTCTGTTAGTACAAAGTGATAGAATTTCAGGCTCCCAGCTTCTACAGCTGCAGCTCCTGTTTGCTTGCTTATGAACCAAACTTCTTCCTTTCTCAATATGCCACACAGGGTCTCCCTACCTGGGAACAACATCCTCTGTGACCCAGAACTAGATAGTGGACAACAAAGTTGTCAATTGGCGTCTGTCCCCATTATGGAGCCCCAAGGTGGATCTGGTGGAGGCCCAGATATACCATGTCTGAGACCTCCTCTTGCCTGGTGCACAGCCTCTCCCTGGGTACTGGGTGATCTGTGGGTGAGCTCCTGGCCTACCCCACGTCCCACTGTCTGCAGACCTCCCTGTATGTCTCCCCATGCCTCATTAGACTAGAAAAATTACTCATTTCGACATTTTCTGAATTTCCCCAACAGGAATCAATCTGCGTCACTTTCTAGATTTCTTTAGAAGAGAGTGGTAGAAGAGAGCCCAGCCTCACTGCTCCTAGCATTCTGCCATCTTGATTCTGGTCCACTCTCCCATATTTAATTTAGATGTATTTTTCTAGTTAGAGAAATCCAGAGGGATTTTTCTTTTTAATTTACAAAGTAGTTCATGTAACTTTTGGCGAGTTCTTCTAGGACATAAAAGCAAATCTACTTAAATCCCTCTTCATAGAATCCTGGTCAGTCCTACTAAGAAAAGACTCACCATTCCAATTCAGTGAATGCTACTTGTGACTAGTCCATCACCAAGAAATAATTTTGTATGTGATGAGAATTCCTCAAATTAACCTACATGGTTTTGATTCAAATATAGGGTTGTGGAATACGAGCTGGAAGTGACCCTAGAAGTGAAGGCAACTAGCTGAACTTGTAGTAAGAAATAACTGAGCAGAATTCTGTCTCAGATAATGATCCTGGATAAGTCACTTCATCTCCCTGTGCCTCAGTTTCCTCATCTGTAAAATGGGAAGAATTAAAGTACTTACCTCCCAGAGTTGTGAGGGTCAAATGAGTTAACATCTATAAAACATTTTGCAAATCTTAGAGGCTCTAGAAATGCTAGCTGATGATATAACCATATTGTTAGACTCTTCTGCTACTCCCTCACTTTATAGATGAGAAAAATGAGACCCAGTTATGTGAAGTAACTTACATTGGTAGTGAGGGCCAAGGCTGGGAGTAGAAGTCAGGTCCCTAGCTCTAAAACTTCGACCCTACAATGGTCCGGAGGCACAGTTCCTTGCCCAAGCCCAAAGCTGTGTGAATACTGAGCTGGGACTTCTAATCTAATCAAATACTATACCTCACACCATGCTTTGTGCACACACATGCACACACACGCATGTACGCGCACACATGTACACATACATCATGCATGTACACACATGCATACACACTTTAGCAGCAGCAACATAGTCTTTTTCTGTTTTAAAAAAAAAGTATTGTGGCCTACAGACTGTATTTTTATTTACAGGTTGTTTTTCTGATTCCCTAACGTCAAAACGAGGTCATTTGATACTACGTAGGAGACCCATTATTAAATAAATGTTTAGTTAGTACTGTTTTGATTTTTGAGTTTCCCAGTACCCTTTCTCCTTCCGAGAAAGCAATTCCTGATAACAATGACTTTAAAAAGAGGGGGGGAAAGCAATTTGGCAAAACTAAACAATCAATCCAAAAAAATCTGCTGCTATATGCGTGTTCACATCCATAGTTCCCCACCTCTGCAAAAAAAGCAGGGGAGGTGCTTTAAAAGACACATCTTAAAAAATATGCTGTAGTAATTATTAAAACAATAGTTATTTTAAAATAATTATTGCTAATTGTTGTTGGTAATTATGATTGGTAATAATTTTAATAGTTTATAGTAGTTAATGAAATATTTAATAATCATTGCTTAATAATTAATGTATTTCTATGTTACACTGCGTTGTATAATATATGTTAGAATGGACATATAATATATTATAGTATATTGATAGTATTTCCACATATGTTATAATGAACATAGCACAGTGAATAGCGTACCAGGCCTGAAGTCGGAAACACTCATCCTCCTGAGTTCTAATCTGACCTTGAACACTAACTAGTTATGTGACCCTGGACAAGTCACTTAATCCTGTTCGCCTCAGTTTCTTCATCTATAAAGTGAGCTGGAGAAGGAAATGGTATACCACTCTAGTACCTTTGCCAAGAAAACCCCAAATTTGATCATGAAGAGTTCAGCATGACTGAAAATGACAACAACAAAAAGTGGTTATTACTGAAACATTCTTTATATTATTTTATGATTAATACATATTATATATTATGACATGATATATATCATTGTGTTCTAGAACATGCCATAATGAGTACTATATTACTTGTTAATACATCTCTTGATATATTCTTTAATAATTCTTATTGAAATAATTCTTTATAAAGGGTGAATTACTGAATGAGGAAGGTGTCATTCATTGAGAGGCTCTCATCAGCTGGCTCAGCACTGCTATCACTTCTCAGCATAACAGAGAATTATAGAGAAGGTTAACAAAGTGGTTGCCTTGCAGAGCACACGCACCACTTTTACACAACAGCATCATCGAAATTCGCATTCATACGGTCTTTTAAAATGTCCTCATGATGACCCATTGAACTATTATGCTATCATGATTCTGTAAGGGGCTAAAATTCTAGCTAGTTTGTCTAAAATATCTAATGAGTGGTCGCCAATGAATTATAAGTTTTAGCAATAGTTTAGACTTTTAAGCATTTATTAAGGAGAATAAGGATTTGGTAAAGGGAGAGAGAAAGGCCTAGATTCATCTATCTATCTTGGGGAGCTACAGTTCTCCTCCTCCACTCTCCACACAAGTCCTGGTGAAAGCGAGAGCGAGAGATCGAGAAAGCAAGAGAGCGAGAGAGAGAGAGAGAGAGAGACAGAGAGAGAGAGAGAGAGACAGAGACAGAGCTCCAGCCTCTCCTCCTCTTCCTCCCACAAGCCAGCGTCACTTCCTGACGCCAAAGAAAGCCGCATGGTCCTGCCCTCAGAGGCCTTCTCCTCATGGCGGAGTTTTGCTACGGTAAGTCTCCAGCAGGTGGCGTCATTCCAATCATTACAATTCCCATGTTACAGGTGAGGAAACTGGGGTCCAAGCAGTAAAGTGACTTCTCGCCCAGCAGCACAGAGTTTCATAGAATCATTTTACATATGCGAAAATGAAGACCAAGGATGGTTAAGAGATTTGCCAAAGGCACACCCAGAGTGAGGAACAAGAACACAATTGAACTGAAGGCTGCTAAATCCACTGCTTTCCTACTGCACCATGCAGTCCCTCGGCTCTCAGAGAGGCAAAAAAAAAATGCTTTTCAAGGTCATCCAGAATTTGAACCCACATCCCCTGGCTCCAGAACCAGGGCTCTTCCCACTATACGATGGGTAATAAATGTCTCAGATAGGATTCGAACCCCAATCTTCCTCACTTTAAATCCACTGTCCTACCTATTAGGCTACAAATACCTCCCATTAAAATAATTCTTGCTTCAAGGTCTGCAGAGCACTTTCCTCTTAACCACCCTCTGAGGTAGGAAAAGAAATATTGTGGCCCCTATTTTATAGATGAGAAAACTGGGGCTCAGAGTGACTTGTCCCAAGTGACACAGCTTGGCAGAGTTGATTAAAGTCAGGACTCGACCGACCTCAGGGCTCCTGACTTCAGAACTCTCTGCTCCACCATCTCCCTTTGCTGTATCCTGAATAGGCAGTGGTTCCAGGTCTTGCTCGGGGTACATAATTGGTTAAGGATTTTCTAGCAGCAGATTAAGCACTGGGCATTAACTTTAACAGGGCATGAGGGAGTACTGTTGCTCAAGCCCCTTGCATCAAATTGAATGCCTAGCTCAATAGACCTGCTTTGGAAGCACAAATCCTCAGCATGCAACTGGAAAATCTTGTCAAATTCACCATTGTCCCTTGCTACAATTACCCAGTAGCTGATTTTACAAGCTTGAGAAAGGGCATTTTACTGGAAGCAAAACCAGGGCGCAGGGGGACAGCAAATCTCATCTCCATGTGAGAACTAGGAACAGTACAGATTCCATTAACATTATTTGCAATTATCTGTCCCAAGCCATTGATTCTGGAAATATCCCTATTAGGCTGAGTTCTTTAAAAGTTTCCATATCCATGGTAAGATATCATTTCTCTCTTCCCTCCTTTTTCTTCCTAAGTATGAGTCATTAGGCACTGATCAATAACTCTTTCACTCAGAGTGCCCTGAATTTGCCACATCTCTTGTAAATAAGGTGCTTCCTGTTGTTGTTTTTGTTGTTTAGTCATTTCAGTTGGGTCTGACTCTCTGTGACCCCATTTTTTGGCAAAGATACTGGAGTGGTTTGCCATTTCCTTCTTCATTTCATTTTACATATGAGGAAACTGAGGCAAACAGGGTTAAGGGACTTGCCCAAGGACACACAGCAATACCTTTCCTTCCAGCTATTATAGGACCTTGCAGAACTGGTAGTCCATTGGCTGAACCTTTGAGGATACAAAGACCCTTCTACACCATGAGAAATCACAGGAGAACATAAATGAATAAAAGTCACGGAATAGTTGTTATTGATTCATTATGTAGTATTGAAAATGTCTCTGTGCCTTATTCTTACACACAACCCACTGGAATAAAGCTCTGTCAGGGCAGCCACTAACAATCTTTCAACTGGTTGGCCCAGTACTTTGCTTGCTCACAATTTCATTTAATAAACATGTATTTGTCTTTTTCTCTTTTAAATTAAGTTTTTCAATTAATAAGCATTTATTTTCTCTCCCTCCCACACTCTCTTAAATGAAAAAGAAAAAGAAACCTCTGTCACATATATGTAAAGTCTATTTTTATGAGGGTTTTCTTTTCTTTTTAGATTGTTCAATTAGTTGAGAACAGTGTGAAGGAGAAATAATAAATGCATGGTAAAATAAATAAATGAATACATGTGTATATATACATATATAAATAAATACACATATGGGTCGATATGTATATATGTATAAGTACACATGTATATGTGTATGTGTGTGTGTTTGTGTGTACACACACCCAAGCACAATAAATATACTCATTGATCACATCAAAAAATTATGGGTCTCATTATGCATATTTTTATCTATCACCTTTCTGTTAGAAGTTGGACAACTTGCTTCATAACCAGAACCCTGGAATAATGGTTGGTCATTGGGTTGATCAGAATTCCTAAGACCTTCAAAGTTGTCTCTTTTTAGATTGTTGTTATAGTAACAGAACAACAACAGCTCTTATGTCTGTAGGACATTAAGGTTTATAAAGCACTTTACAAAGTCATTCTGCTCATTTCACTATTCACCAGTTAACCAGGCCCCTTCATCAATGAGTAGTTATTAAGGTCCTATTCTGGTGCATCGGTTCTATGCTATGTGGCTGAAAATAAGGAGACAGACACAAAACCTCCACCTGGCCTCCAGGAGTTTCCATTCCACTTCATAAATGGTTGGCAAATGTCTCTTCTATCAGGCCAGGATAGCTCCCTCTTACTGAGAGGCCCATCAAACATTTCCTTGTAGCAAAAGGACTCTAATTTGGTTTTATTTTTCACATTTTTAATTATTCAGCTGTTTTATTTGTCACTGTTTGGGGAATTATTACAAAACGTATGTGTACAATGCTTCTGATTAAGGCACATTCTGACACCAAAGCAGATGTAGAATGGGTTGACTGCTCCGATAAAATTAAACATTGATGAAGCATATTTGCACAGCAATAATGAGGCTTACATTGGTATAAATAATAACAGAACGATTTCCCTAATCAACTCGAAAAACAGGGAGAGGTTGACATAATTACAGAATCTCAGTCTGTCTCACTAGGCAGACTTTTTCTTTCCTCCAGGAGTCTTTCTTTTTCTTTTTTTTTTTTAATTCAAGTAAGATGATGCTAATTTTGTACTATTTTATCACCACTTGAAAATAAAAGAAGCACATTCAGGCAAAAAGTAATTTAGATGTGACCTGAAGCCTATTTCCAAGATATGTCATTATTTCCAGAGCTTCTCACTATATGTTCAAAAGGCTGGTTCTTTTTTTTTTTTCTCTTTTCATTTTTAATACATCCTCTGCAGTAATATGGCATGGTCTGAACTGCCCTGAGGGCTCAGGCTGGTGTGTTTATTAAGCCCCTCAATGCCCAGATTGCAGGTCGCTATACAGAATTGTTATTGAAATAAAAGACACAAGCCTTGTGTACCATGGGATTGCTGGAAGGAAGGAAGGAAGGAAGGAAGGAAGGAAGGAAGGAAGGAAGGAAGGAAGGAAGGAAGGAAGGAAGGAAGGAAGGAAGGAGGAAGAGAGGCAAGAAGGGAGGGAGGGAGAAAGGAAGGAAGGAAAGAAGGGAGGAAGGAAAGGAGAAAAGGAGGGAAGGAAGAAAGGAAGGAAGGAAGGAAGGAAGGAAGGAAGGAAGGAAGGAAGGAAGGAAGGAAGGAAGGAAGGAAGGAAGGAAGGGAGGGAGGGAGGAAGGGAGGGACAGAGGGAGGAAGGGAGGGAGGGAAGGAAGGAAGGGAGAGAGGGAAGAATGGAGGGAGGGAGGGTGGAAGGAAAGAAGTATGGAAGGAAGGAAGGAAAGAAGGGAGGAAGAGAGGGACAGAGGAAAGGAAGGGAGGAAGGAGGGAAGGAAGTATGGAAAGCAGGAAGGGAGGGAAGAAGAGAGGGAGGAAGGAAGGATTTCTTAAGCACCTATTATGTGATTTGATCTTCACCACAACTTTGTGTAGTAGGTGCTATTACTTTCTCCATTTTACAGTTGAGGAAACTGAGGCAAACAGCAGGTAGCTGACTTGAACAGAGGCATGTAGCTAGTTATGTTTCTGAGGTTGGGTTTGAATTCAGGTCAAAGTGAGACCCTGCCCCTTAGCCTTCAGTGACCTTGGGCTCTGGAGTCAGAGGACCTGGGTTCAAACTGTCCCTGACACTACCTTTGTAACCTCAAACAAGTTGCTTCACATCTCTGGAAGTCAGTTTCCTTATCTGCAAATTAGGAATTTACTAGGATGATATCTGGGGTCTCTTCCACCTCCAATCTTTTATTCTGTTCAAGCCAAAAGTTGCAATAATAAACAAGACAAATATGGACATACGATAATCTTTTCCTCAAATCTTAAGGAAGTTGGAGAAGGGAGGGGGAGTCACAAAAATAGATTTTTTTTAAGACAAAACAAAATTCCACAGTTTAGCATTTTGTTTTGTTTTTCTAATTTTTGTAGAGGTAAAGTAAAAAAAAAGTGGAAGATAAAGCAGTTAATAGGAAGACGGTATGAACAAGTCAAACAAAGGAGATTGGAGGAGGAAGGAAAATGTGGATGTGGGGTGGAATAAAGATTCGGCCATTCAAGAAAACAGTTATTAAATATCTGCTGTGGGTAAAAACCCTATGGTGGGAGCTGGTTCACAATTAATCTCTTCCCTCCAGTCACAAGCCCCAACTGTTTTCATCCTTAGGGTCTCTGTTGAATAATAATGATCCAAGTAGTGGTTGGGGCTTCCTTCTCTACAGCTACCATCAGGGAAATCATCAGAGCACATGCGTGGTACAGTCCGAGAGAAAGGCATGGCTGCCTATCTGCCCTCTTTCTCGTTTCAATCTTTCCCTATCTCTTGGCTCCCCCTCAGCTTCCTACACAATAACCAAGCCTCCTTTAGCCTTTAAAAAATCCTTCCAGGCAATCCTAAAAGCTAGCATCCTATTTTTGTCTATTCCCTTTCACATACCAGGAAAAAAAAAGAGAAAAACATGTCTAGAGTCATCACCTCCACTTTGTCTCCTCTCTCTCATTCCTCCTCTCTTCATAATCAGGCTTCTCACTTCATCACTCAACTGAAACTGATTTCTCCAAGGGCTCCAAACCACGTAACTTTTTCTCTGCATCCTTCTCTATTTTTCTAGAGCATTTGCCATTGCTGACCACCCTCTTCCCTGGATATTCTCTTCTCTCTGGGTCTTTTTGTGATTTTTATCCCCTCTTGGTTCTCTTTTCTGTCTGACCACTCACTCCTCATTCTCCTCTGCTGGATCTCCATCCACGTCCCACTCTCCAACTGACCTTAGCACATAGTAGGTCCTTAATAAAATACCTTATTGACTGACTGACTGACTGGCTGACTGACCAACTATGGCTTTGTACCCCAAGGCTCTATCCTAGGTTGCCTTCTCCTTTCTCTCTCTATTCTCCCCCATGGTAATGTCATAAGCTCCCCACTATTCCAGGATCATTTCTACACAGATGACTCCCAGCCTTCACCTCTCCTTGGCTCCAGTTCCACATCACAAACTGCCTTTTGATTATTTCCACCTGGATATCCTGTCCTATAAGGCAGTGGTGTCAAAATCAAATAGAAACAAGGTCCTCTAAACCAATGGACTGCATATTGACAGGGGAAAGGGAAGGGGGAAGCATTAACCTTATCTATATTCTAATATTTTTTATTTATTTTTTAAAATTATTTTATAAATTTCCCATACACTTTAATCTGGCTTGGGCCCACTCAGGAGTGCCCTGGGGATGTTTTGAACACTTCTGCCATCTCAATATGAATGGAACTGAAATATTTTCCAAACTCTTCCTCTCCTATCATCCCCTTTTCTATTAAGATCAGTGCCATCCTTCAAGGAACCAGATTCTCCACCTTGGCATCTTAACTCTCCCCACACCCACTATCCAGTCAGTTGCTATGTCTTCCCTTGTCTCTGCTCCCAGAGCCTTCATCTGAGTTCAGGTCCTCATCACCTTTAACCTGGATTATTGCAAGATCCTGTAATAAGTCTCCCTGACTCCCCCATCATGCATCTTCAGTCCACTAACCTGAAAAATCGATCTTCCTCCAGCACAAAGCTGACAGTTTACTTTCTGTACTGACATAAGGCTGACCATATATTTCCTGTGCTCAATAATCTCCAGTGACTCCAAATGACCTCTAATATAAAACAAAAACTAACCCAGTTAATGTTTAAAGCCTGACTCTCATCGGCCCTCTCAGATTTATTATATGTTATTCTCCTTCGCTGAATATTATTTTCCATCACACACCTAAGGTTTCAGCTAAGCTGGTGTATTTTCCATTCCATCTGCCAACTCCCGGTCTTTACAGAGCCTGTATGTAATGGTTGATCTCCCAAATCCATGCCTTTGCACAATTCTATGCCTCATGCCTAGAAAATATTTCCTCCTCACCTCTTCTTCTTGAAATCCCTAACTTCATTCAAATCTCAGATCCAGTGTCATTTTATGTACAAAGTTTACCCCTTCCCCACACCCCAGTCACTGGTCCCTTCTCTCTGGGAAACTACTTTGTTTTTAATTCATATGTATTTTGCATTTACTTATCTATGTGTGGTTTTTGCCTCCAGGAAAATGTAAATAAGTACAAAAAACATGTTTCTTTTATCTTTATCTCCCCAGTGTCAGGCACATAGTACTGTAGACCCTTAATAAATTAATTTGGTATCAAGTTGAATTTCTTGACCACTGCTCAATGAAATATCTGCTCCACTGGTCATAGGTGAGAGGCAGGAGTTTACCTTGCGCTCAGTTTACTAAACAGACAATGCTCTTTACCCTCACCCAATCAATATCCTTTCCAGTCCCCAGCCTCTTGCTGTGCTATTATTGACAAGATGGTTCTTTGTTCTTTGTTCCTACAGGTCATATCAAGGCTATCAAACAAATCCACACTCTCTCAGGTATGTCTGTATGTATAAAAGAAGTGCATTTACAAAGTTGATGTGAGACAAATAATAACACATATGTTTCTATAAGGCCTTAAGGCTTATAGCATATTTTCCTCACAGTAGCTTGCCTTGTAAGGGAGGCAGGCTGGGCAAACATCACTATATCCATTTTACACACCAGTAAACTGAAGCCCCAGGTGATGAATTGACCTGTCCAAGGTTACACAACAATGACAGAGCCAGGACCCCAATGCATGTCTTCAGGTTTCTGGGTCAGGCTTCTTTACATTACTCCACAAGAACTCCCTTGAATCCATTGAGGACCTTCAATCTCCTGGGAACTTGTGTAACAGATGCAGAATGTAGCCAGTCAATGACTTAGAGAGTTGCCTAAGGCTTAGAAAGGGTCCCTGTGTTTGCCCAGATAGTAAGTGGCTGAGCTAGACTTAAACTCAGATCTTCATGGTCATGACCACAAAGGTTCTGTGGGGTTCTGTCCACAATCCCTGAAGGCTCTGACCTTCTTGACTTTTCCAAACACGCTTTCCCATAAGATTGGCAAGGATGCATTTTCCAGAGTCTGAGAAACCAAAAACTGCTTCAGCTGCAATCTGGGCAAAAGGCACTTTGTTGTTGTTGTTGTTGTTGTTTAATTAAAGTGTAAACAGTTTTTGTATATCTTTACATTTGTGAGAAATAAGTCCATAATGAGTTAGCCTAAGAAATGTATGTATATTGTTTCAAATCCACAACCCAAATGTCTTTTCCTAATAGTCCCAAGCCATTGGCACAATCTGAGTGTCTATAATCAATAATTAGTTTTAAGGTCTCATGTGACTTGTTTATGCTATGAGGTAAGTTATCAAGACCATCACTCAACAAAAACCAGATAGCGGGGCAGCTAGATGGCGCAGTGGATAGAGCACCGGCCCTGGAGTCAGGAGTACCTGAGTTCAAATCCGGCCTCAGACACTTAACTCTTACTAGCTGAGTGACCCTAGGCAAGTCACTTAACCCCAATTGCCTCACTAAAAAAAAAAACAAAAAAAAAACCAGATAGCCATGGCACACCAGGCAGTGCTCTGTAGCAGATAGTGCTAGATTTGGGGTCAAGATGACCTAGGTTCTAATCACTCTTCTGACCCTTACTTGTCGGGTGACCTTAAACAGGTCTGTTAATTTCTCTAAACTCTAACAGCTCTCTAAGATTTCTTTAACTTTTGACTGACTGAGATCTGCCTTGGGAGAGGGAAATGTGATGATGATGGAATCACAGATCCAAGATGTATCAATGTATCACATCATATCCATAAGAGACAACTGGATTCAGGGACAAAATACCCGTGCAAACTAGGTAAATGCTATCCAGTTGACAGCCTTCCTGCTTTAAAAAACATGCTTAGTATCACAGAAACTTTTCCCAAAGATTTTATTTTTGGTTTTTGGGGGTTTTTTGGTGAGGCAGTTGGGGTTAAGTGACTTCCCCAGAGTCACACAGCTAGTAAGTGTCAAGTATCTGAGGTCGGATTTGAACTCATGTCCTCCTGAATCCAAGGCCGGTGCTTTATCCACTGTGCCACCTAGCTGCCTCACCAAATATTTCATTTTTAGCAAAAGTCTTCCTTTTTACTAAGAGGGTGACCTTAGTCTAGTAATCCTCATACATCAACATTGGCATTTCTATGAAATGGCCCAGCCCAAGTATAAACTAACATTTCCTTAGTGTAACAGAAAGTGTAACAGAGGGCATTTCTCACAATAGACTGGAGGAAGGCAGATACACAACACAGTGCTTGGCATATAATAAGCTCCTAATAAATAGTTGCTATTGTTTTTCATTCATTCATTCATATCAAACATTACAATGGACAGAGAAGTAGTCACCAGTCTGAATGATTTTGCTTTGGTTTGGTTGGTTGGTTTAAGCCATGTAGAAACCTCAATATCAAAGTCCAATGTTGGGTTTTTGTTGGTAGAAATCACAAAAGAACTGGATCTATGATTTCGTTGGTACAGGGAATTCTCTACGAATCGAGGTCATCATCTCTGCTGAAATTTTTAGTCTTGAGAGCTATCTAGAGCATTGAGAGGCTAAGGAAGTTATTTAGGGTCACAGAGCCAATATGTGTGAAAAATGAGGCTTAAACCCAAGTCTTTTTGACTTCCAGGCAGACTCTCCTTCTATTATGCCATGCTGCTTATTTGTTCTTGTTTGATGACTAAAAACACCCAGGTATATGAGTGAAATTTCATTGAGAACTATCATTTTAATACTTTCCAAAGTAAATATTGAGGATTTCTTCCAGATTGTTCAAGGAAATTTCAGATAGGGTAAATATAGTGAAGATAGCATTGAACTCAGAGTCAAAGATCCTGAGTTCAAATTCTGGCTTTTCCACATAATAGCTGTGTAACCTTGAGTCAATCACTTAATTTCTCTGCTCAGTTACCTCATGTAAGACTAGACGACATCTGTACTCCCCCTCAGCTTTATATCTATGGTCCTATATGATTAGGATCTGTTAGAGGAATCTGTGAATAGAGTTCTGGGTCTGGAAATAGGAAGACCTGGAATTCACATATTTCTCTTCAGATACTAATTGCTTAGACCCTGAGCAAGTCAGTTAACCTCTGTTTGCCTTAGTTTCTTCACAATAAAACGGGAATTACAATAACATTTACCTCTCGGTTTGATATGAAGATCAAATGAGATAATATTTGTAAAGAATTTAGCACAGTGCCTGGAATATAGTAGGTACAACATAAATGTTTATTCCCTTCCTCTCCCTCCTCCCCTTCCTCCTTCTCAAACATCTTTATAACCTCTCTGAGAAGCAAGAAGAATAAGATGGTATTACCCTTAGTAGAAACTAGAGAGTAGAGTAAATAAGGTCACATAATAGTCATTAAAATAACAACCCCCATTTAAAGTTTACAAAGTGGATTTGTCACAACAACCCTCACTCCAAGGTGATACAAGGATTAAGGTCTCACTTAACATTAAGGTTCAGAGCAGTAGTTATTTCCCCATGGTCATAAGTCTAGTCTGGAGCCCAGATCAAAGGCAGAAGCAGTATAGATGATTTATAGCTGTTCTAGTACTGGGTACTGCTGCCCCTCACACTCTTGCCACTATCTAGTATCATCTCTGCCTCAGCAATCCCTTCTGTGCCCTGGGCCGATGTGTTAACTATTCTCAACTTAATCTAAGAACAAATGCTCTCGATGGTTGGTGCTCCTGTTTCTTCCTCACCCACATCATGGTGTCCATCACAGCTCAGATTCTTTCAGAATTTTTTTTAATTATTCTGGAATACTGGTATATTCTGCTGGGCCTACTGTCCTCTTTCCCTTAGGCTTCACCTTAGTATATAACACTTTCATTCATTTGCTAATGGACCCTCTTTGCCAGTCTAGTCAAGCTAGACTAGATGAGAAGCTGATAGGCTGCTTCTCAAAATCATTTATAAATGCATAAAATAAATTGCAAATGAAATCAATTATATTGAAATTAATTACCAAACAATTTTTAAACATAGTTGTAGATGCCTAGCTAAAGACCCCAGCTCTAGAATTCAAATTGATGGCCCCTCAAGAGTTTTACAAAAGTATTAATTACATGAAACCAAGCAATCAGAATCAAAAGGTGAGTCTGGCAAAAAACTTCCTCACAAGGAAACTTCAAAGAATTAGGGTAAAACCAAGAGGGGGAAAAATCTCTTGGCAGCAAGAATGCAGAGAGGAAACTGAGTGAAGATCAGATTGTTTTTTGATGTGGACATCCTCCAGGGACTGAGCTCCCAGATAAATAACAGTAGGCTCCCAAATGATATTAATTTTAATGAGAAGTAAACCTCTAAGGGATTAGTCTTTGTTCTACTGGGAAATTAGCATGAACAATGTACCTCTGCCAAATGCATTGCATTCTTCTTTAATCTGTATTATTCACTAATTTAGACGGAGCCTAAGGGAAATGGCAGCATAAACAGGAGACTCCCATCAATAGTGGAAGATGAGGAAGAGGATGAAGAAGAAGAAGAGGAGACTGCCTCTCTCTCCCCCATAAACACCAGAGGCACCCCCTCCTCAAGCAACAAGAAATTTGGAAGCAATAAAAGCTATCTAGGCATAAGCTTAAAGCAATTAGCCTCAGGAACCATGCCCTTCCACTCACCTATCAGAGTCTGTGGCTCAAACCCTCCAAGAACCAAGCAGGAAACTGACCTCCATTTACACAGCAAAAGAAAGGAGAAAAACCTGAAGCTGCATCTTTCAACCCTTAATATCACAGGACCCCCTGATCTCAGTCCAAGGTAATCAGTTAGCTCATGTCTTCCTTTTTCTCTCATGATCAACTAACTTTCCATGATTCAAGTACTTCAGTCTCTAGTTCCTTTCATTACTGCTTTTTAACCAGTTCTAGAATCACAGTAGATTCCTAATAGAAGGGACTTTAGGGCATTGTATTCAGAGTCAGGGGACCTGGGTAAAATCTTAGCTTTATTACTAACTAGGCATGTGATCTGAGGTAAATTACTTTCTCTCTCTGGTTCTCATTTGTAAAATGAGAACTAGACTAGAGAATCTAGAACTTGAAGTAGGCTAGAGAAATTACACTTAGAAAATCTCTAAGGTCTATTTTGCTTTAAACCCTGTGAACTATGAAAATCAACTTTTCCAACCTCCTCATTACAGAACCATAGGTAGACTTACCCAAGGGACCATCAAACTATCCCCAAAGGGCTGAGTAAATGTAAGAAAGTGGTGGTCTCACTATTCGGTGTGTTCCTTGTTGGCAGCTCTTACAAAAAGTTTAATGTGAAGGATATTTAAACTACCAAATAAGGTATGTAGTTACCAATGGTTTTCAATGACCTATTCCTATGCATGGATCCAATTTGCCCATGTAAGTGAGAAGGGTGTGTGTGTGTGTGTGTGTGTGTGTGTGTGTGTGTGTGTGTGTAGTGTGTGTAGTTCCCTGACTGAGGTGAGCAAAAAAAAAAATGAAAAGAAAAGATGTTCCTAGTCTTAATTAAAAACAATCCAATAAAACATGTAAATACAAAGATGAGAATGAAATGAAAAAAATATTAACACTCCAAAAATGGAAGGGTCATGAAAGCAAGCATTAGCCACCAACAAAAATCACATGACGACGACTTCACAAGCTCAATAGGAATCCACACGGTGATGTTTCAGCCAAGCAATTAATGCAAGCTTAGGCTGAAGTAAGGGTGGTATAGCCTCCAGAGATAAGCAGATGGTCCAGATGTTCTCTGCCTTGGTCAGACAACATCTATAAGAATGTATTGCAGGCAACTAGCTATATGGCATAGTGGATAAAGTTCTGGACTTGGAATGAGGAAGACCGGAATTTCAATCCTTTCTCATTCCTTAACTAGCTATGTAGTCCTGGATAAGTCATTAACCTCTCTCAGCCTCAGTTCACTCAACTATAAAATGGGCATAATAATGGTACCTACCTCTTAGGATGGTTGAGATAATATGTGTGAAACATTTTGCAAACACTGTTTGTGCGTTCAGTTCTGGGCACCACATTTTAAGGCTATTCATTAGCTGGAATGTGTCCAGAAGAGGGCAAGTAAGGTGATGAATGGCTTCAAGTTCATGTCATGTGAAGATTGGATGAAGGACCTGGGAATGTTTAACCTGGTTAAAAAAAGAAGAGATGGGGGCAGCTAGGTGGCACAGTGGATAAAGCACAGCCCCTGGATTCAGGAGGACCTGAGTTCAAATCCAGACTCAGACACTTGACACTTACTAGCTGTGTGACCCTGGGCAAGTCACTTAACCCTCATTGCCCCACCAAAAAAGAAAAAAGGAGGGATGCAATAGTTATCTTCAAGTACTATAAGAGTTTTTCATATGAAAAGAGGAGTCCACTTGTTTTGCTTGGCCCAGAGAGCAGAGCTGGGGGGATGGATAGAAGCTCCAAAGAGGTAAGTTGAGGCTTGATGTCAGAAAAAAGCTTTCAAATAATGAGAGCCATCCCAAGGTGAAAAGACCTTCCTCCTGAGGTTGTGGATTCCCTACCAGTGGAAGACATCATCAAGCAAAGGTTGCATGAGTACTGGTAGGTATGATCTGGAGAAGGCGAGTTTAATGCCTCAGACTCGGGAGCCTGGAACAGAGCATGTGCTTCAACCTTGCAAAATAGGCACCACCTTATCAGAGAAGTCCCCAGACTCTGATGACCTTCAAGCTTATCCTAAGGCCTGCTCATGGAGTGGATATAGCACATACAAAGCAATCGCCATGGTCTGAGACAAAAGGATCCCCCGTTGGCATGGGGTGTTGTAGCTTTCCCTGCTCTGAAAGAGGAAAGCATTTCCATAGCTGCCCCCCTTGGAAAGCTTGTGTACAAGACTGAGAGAGATCATTTCAGAGTCAGGAAGAACTGTTAAAAAATGACTTTCAACCTTATGGCACAGGCATTAGGCAATCCACTAGCAAGAAACAAGTGAAAAGGCAGTGGGGGGCAAGCACTTGATGCTGATGGAAATGAGTCGCATTTAACTTTTCTTAGGAAGGGAGCAAAAGCTACTCTGCCTAAGCCCCAATAAGTCAATAGCCATTGATTGAGTACTTACAGCATGTAAGCATGTATGGCCCTGTGATGACTGCTCCAGTGGGGGTAAAGTGTAAGATTTATTGGAGTTTTGAGCCTTGGCAGCAAATAGACTGACTCCAGGCCAAGTCGTTCTATTCAGATAACTCAGCATTGCCCCTAAGATGACTTGAAATCTTTCCTCCCACCTGTACCAGCCAAAATAATGTTGAAAAATATGATGTTAAGAATAATATTTGAAAAAAGAAATGCCCCCCAGGGGGGTACTGTTGGCAAGTTAAACTATTTGCCGGTTGGCAAGATAAAGCAAAATCAGAGGAGAAGTCAAAGAACAGAGCACTGGTGAAATGATGTCATTGGAAATGTCAGAGGACACTTGCCACTAATTAACAAATGCATACATTAAGTACTGAGCAGTTCAGCAGCAGTTGAGCTCACTATAGACTAAAGGTATCTGGGAAGGTTTCATGGGCAAAGTGAGACTAAAGCTAGGCTTTAAAGGGTGAGTAAATATCACAATAATAGTTAATATTTCTATAGTGCTTTAATGTTTCAAAGTGCTTGACATGTTATCTCATTTGATTCTCATAGCAACCCAAAGAGGTAGGTGCTATTGTTATTCCCATTTTACAGATAAGAATACTGAAACTCAAGGAGGTTAAATTACTTTCCCAGGGTCACACAGCCAATAAGAGTCTTATTCAGGATTCAAACTCAGGTCTTCCTGATTCTAGGTCTAGTGAACTCTATCCAATATCCCACCTAGCTTTCTCAAAAGGCAGAAAAAAGTGGTGAGTGACATGATTGCTGAAAGTACCCCCCAATCTGTGGCTCTCTGTCCCTAGTTCGATGTAGTTATAGGAAGGGAGAAGTCATGTAGACCTGGACAACATCACATTTGTGTGTACCTCTTTATAAAGGCATTAGACATGACTTGTACTTAATTTTATTTTTGATGTTTTATTAGTGAATTTTGTTTGTAGAATAAATTCACTTCCCAAAAAAAGACCTCATCACCCCTCCATGGTACCATTCCCTATAAAAAGAAGAGGGTGAAAAGCAACCCAGCAAAACCACCCAACACCATAACTGATATAGTATCCAGCATTCCACACCTATTGGTCTCCACTTCCTTTCAAGATGAAGTCAATGTGTTCCAACACCAGCATCTAAAACCATTATTGACCATCACATAGGATCTAAGTCCTGTTTTCTTCTTTTACATTACTGCAGTCATGGTTTACATTGTTCTCATGGCTCTCCTTTCTTTTATTCTTTGTTATCATACAAAATTTCCCTAATTCCTCTATTCCTCAGATTCATTGGTGTTGGTTATGGTTTTTTACTGGATCTGTAATTTCATTGATGTAGGGAATTCCCAATGAGACAAATGTTTGCATCAATTCAGATTTGGATGTGCTCTGAGTCTTTTACTCTTAATAAACTGCTTAGAGCAATGAGACATTAAGTGATTTAGCCAGGCTTACACAGCCAGGATGTATCAGGGGCTGGATTTGAACTCAGCTCTTGCAGGTTTCTCTAACCATTACACAACATTTCCTCTTATTGCTTCTTGTAGTGTCATCATATTCCATTATATTTATATACTGTAACACATTTTAATCACCCCTCACCAACCAATGATCACCTACCCTGGGGCAAGGGGTAAGGTGTGCACCAAGAGCTATTAAGTTGGATTCGTTTTTAATCAAAAGAACTAATCAGAAACCCCTCCAAAGAGGGGAGGTCTTGCTTGATGCAGTCACTGAGCTATGACCAGGAACTGAGGGAATAGACCATGATTGTTCCATGTGTCTTCTGTGACATTTAAAATTTAATGTATGGTCACCTTATTCCTTTCCCCACTGTAGGAAAAACTAGCTAGGGTTTACTTATAAATTAGAAGCTTTAGCACCAGTTTGGGGGCATTAGGCATTTATTAAAGAGTAAAGAGAGAACACATGGAGTTCAGAAAGTAAAGAAACCTATCTACTCTAGAGGAGAGATAAGAGTTCAGCCTGGCCTGGTTCTTCTCCCAAGTCCTCCACCACGAGCCTGGTCCATCATCAAACTTCCGGTCCAAACTTCCTCTACTTCCAGAAGAGAGGCTGTCCTTCCACCCTGCTTCAATCTAATTGGCTAGCATCACCCAAATCCATTGGTTCACTGGACTTGAGGGTGGCCTCATGTTGATGTCATAGTCCACAGCCTCTGAGAACACTCCCTCTTGGGAGTCAGGCAGGTGTGGTTTTAATCAAGTCAACTTCAAGTGATTTAATCAGCAGAGTCAGTCGGTCTCACTCTCTCACTCAATCCAAATCAATCTCCTCCAGCTGGGTCCTTTGGGCATTGGCAAAGTCCACTATTTTCTCACACCTCTGAGTTCCAAGGGGCTAGGACCACTTACGGAGAGAATCCCTCATTAACATTGCTGGTTCAACTGACTGAGAAAGATGACATTAATAGAAAGGAATAAAGGGAACTGAGAGTTTGCAGCAGTTACTCAGCTGTCAGAAGGCACAGGAGACACTGACTCTAATCCTGCTTCACATCCATTTGTGAATCCCATGTACTTAACCTTAAGAAATTCCAGAAGCCAGAATAGGGACATTAGGGAGATTCCTGGGATGCTACTTTTTTGTACAGTTTCTTTTACAATACTAAACATTTTCCCTCTGGGTGATGCAGACTTGGAGGAAAAATCCAGCTCTCAGGTGAGTGGAATGTTGTAATATGAAGTTCCGAGTGGAATTTGTAATGAAATTGTGATTCTAAAATTAAATTCTAAACTTTTCACCTCTACCTCTTAAAAATATATAAAAAACAAAAACCACTGTGGTATAATAGATGAAGTATTGGGCATGAAGCCAGGAAGACCTGGGTCTGACACCCCCTTAGGTATTAACTAGCTGTATGACCATGGGCAAGCCCCCTAACCTCTCTCTGAGCTGAGCTCAACTCTCTCAGACTAGAAGTTATAATAAGCATTGGTGGAATAAGTTCTCATACCAAAAATTCCCAAACTGTGAAATCATGTCCCTGACATGATACTGACTTTTCAGAGGTGATAGGGATAGCTGGCACTATGATTTCTTCCATGTAAGGAACTCCTAGATTAGAAATTTCCTCACCAATGAAAATTGGCAACTTGTTTTTAGCTAATAACCACAAAATGGCCTTGGGCCCTGAAGTTCTGAGACTAGCCCATGGCTCCCCAGCTATCATAGTGCAGCTGTGGAAAGACAATAGATTTGGAATCAAAAGATCTGGGTAGAATTGATGCTACAACTTACTACTTCTATGACTTTGAGCAATCACTCAACCTTCATGTGCTTCAATTTCTTCATCAGTGAAATGAGAGTTTGGGAAGAGATAGCCTCCAAAGACCCTTCCAGTTTTCTTTTATGTCCCTCACCCTCAGGTTCCTCATCTGGAAAATGGGAGGGTTAGGCTGTAGAATATCTAAGGTCCCTTCCTCTTCTGAATTCATGATCCTTTAATTCCTACATGTCATTGGCCAGACTTGAACCCAAGTCTTCCTGCCTCTGAGTTTATCCATCCATCAATGAAACCAGATCACCTATTTTATCAAATGGTAGAAATAACACCTTGATTTACTCTTCAAATACTCTCAATTGTGTCTTTTATAAATATTGAGCACTTTGATGGAAAGCCCAGCTTGTTTATTCACCTGTTCAAATGTATTGCCTTTTATTTTTAAACAGGATCGTGGATGGAACAGAAGATGGAATTACTAATGAGGAAAACCAGACTTTTGACTTTGGTTCTGAACAAACGAGGCAGGATCCCCGAGTGACTCCTCCCTTAGCAGGTCAGCTTTCTAGTTGCTCCTCTTTGAAGGAGTGACCATTCTTTGTCCCTAAATGGTTGAAGGACTGTTTTCATATCTTCCTGTTTTTAGGTGATTCTCAATGTGATTAAAAACTGGCCAAGACTGATAACCGTTCAGACTTTTTGTCTCACTTTTGCTTTGTCTGTACTCACATGACCATTATTACAGTTCTTATCTGCAATTTAGCAGATCATGCCTGTGGTTTTTCAGGAGGCACTTATCAGCTAGTAACCCTGTTTTCCTGTTTTAAAGACAAATCCAATCTGTAAAAACCATGTGGGGGGCACCTAGGTGGTGTAGTGGATAAAGCACCAGCCCTGGATTTAGGAGGACCTAAGTTCAAATCCAGCCTCTGACATGAGCTGTGTGACCCTGGGCAAGTCACTTAACCCTCATTGCCCCGCCAAAAAAAAAAAAAAAAAAAGCAAAAACAAAAACAAAAAACAGCAACAGAAAAAAATACAATGTGACATGGAGGAAATACCATGGTGGCTGTGTTTTATAGGATCATAGGCTCCTCTGCAGTTTATTTGGTGACAGCTCATTTAATTGGGGTTTATTAGGAGATAAACAATATCAGGAAGGACTTGAGAGAGTTTGGCCATGCCAACACTTGTGCTTTTGCCTGTAGAAAGAGGTCTGTCAACAGATAACTAGCAGTTGATGGCTTTAATCAACACTAAAAAGAATAGATTTTCTGCATCTGGTGAAGGAAGAAGAATGATTAAGTGCTGAAGTGGCATCAATAATTCAAAGCAGGTTTGCAAAAACTACCAGGTGCAGCCCCTGATCCTCCATTTCTATTCTCTTCTTCCCAATATGAAGGTGTCCCTAACCATCCCAACCCCATTCATCCCCCTTTGTGAAATGCAATGGTCATGATTGAAATTATTTTGTGGAAAAAAACCAAGCTAAAACAAAATCTTTCAAATGTTCTCAAATGTGGAGAGATCTGTGTGATAAGGTAGCAAAAAAGCATCCTACACAAATTTACCTTAATAGAGAATTAACTGAGTGGTCCCTCCAAGATATCAGATGGACAGTTTATTTAGCATCAACTATAGCAATGATCACTGAAGCCAAATTCTCTCTATTTTAACTGGTTGCATGGGAGACAATCTAGAGTTCAATTGAATTCAATTCAATAAGCCTTTACTAAGTATCAGCTATGAGCTAGGCATTGTACTAGGCACCAGAGATAGATACAAAGACAGGAGAAGTTGCCAGGATGCATCTCCATAGGGATTGCTTCCCATCCTGCTTCCCAGGATGATGATTGAGAACAATAGACTGGTAGAAAAACTCTTGGGTTTAGGATACTGAGCTATCTCCTTCAAGGTCTAAGGGGAGATAGTGGTCAAGATGGTGATGGCATCATGACCTGCCTAGCACATGATTCCTCCTCTCTCACTCAAGGTGCCTTTCTATTTCAGCTAGGCTTCCTTACCTGATCTATTTGGCATCTAGTTGACAGTCCATGAAGATGACTGGCCCTTCCTCCACAGGACTTGCTTCCCTGACTGAGGGCTGTGAGGGTTTGGAAGAGAGAGGATTGGTGGTCTGGGGACACTGCTGTTCCCAGAGTCTAGAGCCCTCAGGTCACTATTAGAAAAGAAATACTTTTGTACATATATAAACTATATCAGATTGCTTTCCATTTTGGGGAGGGGGGAGGGAAGGGAGAGTGGGAAAGAATTTTGGAACTAGAAGTCCTATGAAAACAAATGTTGAAAACTATCCTTACATGTAACTGGAAAATAATAAAATACCTTTATTTTAAAAAAAGAAAGAAAAGAAAAGAAAAGAAATACTTCCATGGAGAGTATTATTAGAAAAGGATAAGAGGATTCCTGAGATGTTTCCTCTCAAAGGTACACTGTGATCTTGCGCCTAAGAATGATCCAGGGAAAGAGTGATGAGGAAAAAATGGGGAAAATTATTCTCATCTGCAACTAGTAAGACTGGTACCCCCATAGCCGTTGGCCATGAGTGCAACTAATGACTAGAGTCAATATCATAATAGGGAGGCAGTATGAAGCAATGACAGAGAGCCAATATCAAAGTCAACAAGACCTGGGTTCAGATCCTGCCTCTGACACATTCTAGCTATGTGACCTTGAGCAACTCACTTCTTGTTGCCCCCAGGCAACTTTCTAAGACTGTAAATTGCATAAAAGTTGATGATCTCCTTTAGTAGAGGAATCCCCTCACTATGCATTCCCTCTATAATGAAATCATGGCTTTGAACCCTTCAAAATAATTAGTTATTTCAGTGAATGTATGCTAAATGACAACAAGTCAAACTACTTTGTATTTTACACATAGAAACTGTTAGCAAAGTTTTGGGCGCCATATAGAGTAGACTCATGATGTCTTAGAAAAAACGCTGGCTCTGGAGTCAGGTACCTGGGGTCAAAACCTGTCCCTGACACTTAAAACCTGAGCAACCTTGGTCAAATCACTTCATCTTCCTGTAGAACAAGGGGACTAGATTAGATGATTGCTGGGGTCTCTTTCGGTTCTAGATCTATGTCCTATGATTATGGAATCAAGCTCTGTCTTAGTTTCTAAAAATCCAAGTTGGATGAACCCCTCTCTGTCTTCAATACACACACACACACACACACACACACACACACACACACGCACGCACGCACTGAAATCAGGACCAAATGTAAGGAATAACTCAGGTTTCCTACCCCATGTTAAATCACCTAAGCCTGGGAATGTGACCCTGTTGCTAATGGATTCATTTGCCATGTATGTGTCACTTGCAGACCCTGAGCTTGGAGCAGCGGTTCTATTTATCAAAGCAGAGGAAACCAGACAACAGATCAGTAAGCTGAATAGTGAGGTAAGAAGACTCATTTAATTGATGCTCTCTGTGTGTGTTAATGCGTGTCTTCTAGCTCATGTGAATTTTAAGAAGTCTAAAGCAAAATTTGAGCAGCTAAGTGGCATAGTAGAGAGTTCCAGACTTGAAGTCAGGAAAACCTGAGTTCAAATCCAGTTTCAGATACTAACTGGGCAAATCACTTAACTCTTTTTGTCTCCATTTCCTCATCTGTAATACGAGATGGAGAAGGAAATAGCAAACCTTTCCTGTACCTTTGTCAAGAAAACCCAAAATGCGGTCACAAAGATTTGGACACAACTGAAGTGACTGAACAACAACAAAACACCAAGGGAAAATTCATCATTCTGTGGAGCAATAGAACTTAGCAGCAGGAGCACCAGACTGACCATTATGATATACCCTCTGACATCATTGACTTGTTACTTCCCCCTCTCTAGTCCTGTGTTCTAATCTGTAACAAGATTAGATAATCTCTATGATCCCCTCTGTTCTAAATTCTTTTAATCCTTGGTAATTCCTCCCTTTCAAATAGATAGGACTCATTACCAATAAAGATGATAATGAGTTTAAGGAAAAAAATAACCAGGCAATGAAACTCATGAAATGTGGAAAAAAGCTCCAATCCCAGCTGTTGTCTGTGGTGACATGAGAAAAGGTGACACAGATCACTTAAATAGAAGTTGGAGCTCAAAAAGTATCTATTACATGAAGCTTAGACTGATTCCCCTACATGGTGCCACCATCTCTCCAAAGTCACCATGTATTTCCATATATTTACAAATGTGTTTCCATATAGTTTTCATCTATGTATATTTATCCATGTTGTTTCTCATCCTCCTCCACCCACATATAATTAGTAGTAGTAGTAGTAGTAATAATAATAATAATAATAAATCTCCTTGAGTACAGGGAAGACAATGTTTCACTTTCACCTTTGCACACCTAGCATGTATCATGGTTCCTGGTACATAATAGGTGCTTAATAAAAACATGTTGATTTGTGGATTGATAGATCTACAAAAATGATTTGAGTCATTAGTTTCAACTGCCTAACTATAATTCTCATTCAAACATCTTAGAAGTGGTAATGTTAATTGATTTCAGTTTTGCACCCCCCCCCCCTCCTCTCAATATCTACTCCTATATTACATAGATTCACAGGATCACAGATTTAAAGGTAGAAGTAACCTCTGAGCTCATTAAGTCCAGCCTCCTCATCTTACATTACTATTAATATTTGATACTTCAGTGAGCCAATAATCTCAAGAGTCTGAGCAGTCTGGCCACCAGTGCAAATCAAAGCCCTTTCCTCTAATTCTTTTTGCCTTGAGTGATCCTTCTATATCCTTCTATAAATCGTCTAAAGAAATACATTCAACATTCTGGATACTTCTAGCTCTTTTCAGACTTTGTGATTGCAAGGGGAACCCTCCATCTCTCTGTTGCTTATTCCTTCCTCAGGCTCCTTGGCTGACCCATCTCCTTTTCTAGTTATATAAGCCCTTAATGCTGTCTTATATGACACAACTCACATATCCACTATTCCTGGTGTTTTCCTTGAGCTTGCCTTCACTTAATCATATGTTTTCTCCATGACCCTCTAGGTATCTTATAATTTTGATACTTCTGAGTTCATAATGTTACATCTTTCTCTGCCATACAGCATCAGTGGAATCATAGCACTATTATGAAAATGAACTTCTGTAGTAATGAGTATCTTGGAATCATTAAAATTGTTTCCAAATTTCCCAACAGCAGTAAGTCAAACATAATCTCCTCCTCTTCCTCCTAGTCAATTCTGAATTCTGTTCATTTGATAAGTATTATAGATTCTGGGGGCGAGGGGTGGAGAGTGAGTAAGATTTATATATATATATATATATGTGTGTGTGTGTGTGTGTGTGTGTGTGTGTGTGTGTGTATTGAGATATAGATACACACACACACACATACACATATGTCTGTGTCAAGATAGAGACAGAAACAAAAATAGAAAGAGACAGAGACAGTAGACATAAAGATGAGAGAGAGTTGATGCACATATCCTAAATTGGTTGACTGAATTGCTTACATATGAAGAACCAAGTGGTTGAAAAATGCCTATTGTTCTACTTATACATAATATGCAGTTGGATGGGCAATCCATAGAGCCAGTGTATCAGATCTTGGATAGACACTGAAAATGAAGAAAAAGTTTGGCTCAGGATTGAATGAGTGGAGTAAAACAATGTTAGCTTGCCTTTGGAAAATTGATTGATATTTTTAATGGATCCAAGCTAGCCTTGAAACAAAAGTCCGCCATTTTTAAAAATCAGTGTTCTATTCATGTTGTTGCATGGCTCTGAATCATGGAATATTGATATTAAAGGTCACCTAAAGGGCTTTAGAGAAACTGATTTAGAGTGGGCATAAGCAGGTTGTCATGCATTAATAACAATTATAAATTGCTAGCATTTATAGAAGACCTAAACATTTGCAAAGAATTGTATATGCTGCCTTACTTAATCTTCTCAATAACCCATAGTTATGTGTTATTATCCTCATTCTATAGATGAGAAAACTGAGGTTGAAAAACATTCAGTGGGGGGAGCTAGATGGCGCAGTGGATAGAACACCGGCCCTGGAGTCAGGAGCACCTGAGTTCAAATCCAACCTCAGACACTAACACTTACTAGCTGTGTGACCCTGGGCAAGTCACTTAACCCCAATTGCCTCACAAAAAACAAGAAAGAAAAACATTCAGTGATTTACCTATAGTCACATAGCTAGTAAATGTCTGAGGCCAATGAAAAATTGTACTAGACTAGTGTATAGAGTCATTGTATGACCAGGAGGGGAAAAAAAAGATGGGCCAGTCAGAGTGAAATCAAAGGATCCCTATATATCCATCTATTCTTTCAATGAAATGGCAAGACCTCTAAAGCAGGGGTTCTTAACCTGGGGTTTCTGAAGTGGGGATTGTCATATTTTGGCAACTCTGTTTCAATATAATCAGTTTTGTTTGTGATCCTACACATTTTATTTTATTCGTTTAAAACCATTATTCTGAAAAAGAATCAGGCTTCACCAAAGAGGGCTATGATACCAAAAAAAAAAGTGTAAGGAAGGATTCATGTGCTAGAGGAAGGCCTCCCAGTATGCCAAGTAGATTCCCAGTAGAGGATTTATGGAAGGACAAGGATAAGACTCCTAAAGGATGGATGGGCAGAGTGAGCTAGACAAGGAAATGCCAAACACTCCAGTATCTTTGCCTAGAAAACCCCCAGAAGGAGTAATAAAGAGTCATACGTGACTAAAATGATTGAACAACTATCTATTTATTTATCTACCTATCTACACACATATACATATATGGGAAAGCATTGAGATGAATATAATATACATGCACACATGCACACAACTTCTTTTATCAGCTAGAAGAGTAATAGTAATAAACTGCTTTTATGTAGTGCTTTAAAGTTTGCCAAGTATTTTACAAATATTATCTCATTTGATCCTCACAACAAACCTGGGAGGCAGGCACGACTGTTATTTCCCCCCAAGAAAACTGAGGCAGACAGAGGCTAAGTGACTCACCCAGGATCATATAGCAAATATGTTTCTGATGTGGGATCCCAACTCAGGTCTTTCTGACTCCAGGTCCAGTGACCTCTCCATTGCACCACCTAGTCAATATGATCTGCTAATAAGCAATTAAAATGCCCCCAAACCAGTCTGTAAGGAGCAAAGGGCAGTAATTCGAATCCCTGAGACTTGGCTCTATATTGTATCCCCAAAGTTAAACTACATAAATGGGCTTTGGTGTAGAGTACTGGTCATTAACAACCCATTGACTACAGCTAAAGAATCCTAAAATAACAACTCACCTTCCTTTAATACTTTCGTTTTTATGAAGCTCTTCACTCACAACAGCTCTATAAGGTAGGTGAGAATCAAAGACATGAAACTACCCATACAGTTAGTTAGTGACAATTCATTCTCTTGACCACTTCTGTCCAGTATCTTTTCTATTATGTTTGATGGCCCCTTCTACTTTGATAGCTTCCTCAGAGATACTTCCCCATTAAGAGCAATTGAATTCTCTTCTCTTGCCTGAGATTGCCAGACTAAATATCATTTAGTGACCCCAACAACAACAACAACAACAACAAAGATTCTTTAGGAAAGAAATGCGCTTTCTCACTCCTTTGCCTCCTGGGACAAAATATTTTCTTTTCAAAGTTGGGGAATATAAATTAATGTTTTGTTTTTTAAACTAAAAACATGGTCCAGTGACAGACCCTTAAAGCTGAAATCTGCTTGGGAAAAAAGCAAACATTTCCCCTGCAGTCATTCTCTACTTGATCATCATCACTTTCCCAGGGAAATTGCATAAATCCCTTAACTTTGCCATACACAGTGGGTGATAAAATGATGAGGGAGCCAGTTCTCTCTCTCTCTCTCTCTCTCTCTCTCTCTCTCTCTCTCTCTCTCTCTCTCTCTCTCTCTCTCTCTCTCTCTCTCTCTCCCTCAGAATCACTTTATCAACCTGGCAAAAATATGGTTTCTCCAGTGTTCCATCCTTTATGCCTAATTCAATTTCCAATTAGCCGTCACCCATTGAGTAATGTATTAAGCCACACAGAAGACCTACAGAAAGCATGAAAACACGTTGTGGTATGGAAAATGCACTTTGATCCACCCTGGTGTTTCATTTTTTCCAGGCTCCTCTAAAAGTTGATGGTGTTGTAATGCCCAAGGCCATCCATTTTTTAAAATAACAGCCTTACACACCTGTTTCTCTTGTTTCAATTTAATGATTAAACAAAGCACCTATTAAGTCCTTACTATTTACAGCCAATGAATTAAGCAAGTAAGCATTCCTAAAAGTTCTGGGACTACAAAAAACAAAAACAAAAAAGAAACAGGCACTGTCTTCAAGGAGTTTCTGGTCTCCTGATCTGTTTCTAAATTTTCATATTTTGGCTGGTTGGATTTTCCTTCTTTGGAAAATTAGGAAAAATAGGAAAAGAGTCACTTGAATATCTTATCCAATCCAGCAATTATTTATTAATTATATGCTATGTGTAAGGCATCATGCTAGGTGTTAATACAAAGACATAATAAAAAGGATTCCTTACTCTCTACCAAGTGAAAGGGTCCACATATATCCCTTTATATCAGTAACCACTTTCTATTGTAACCACGCAATGAGTTTATATTCTACCAGAGGTTTACTACAGTAGGTCAACAGGGAGGCATATATGTCATTATTTGAGGAGCCAAAGAGTAATAACAAACAATGATAATAGGAAAGGCTTCCTGTTAGGAGGTAATAACAAGATGATCCTTGAACCATGGATTCTAAGCAGAGATGAAGAAATAATTTATTTCAGGTAGAGGCTATAGCTTTGCAAGGCACACAGGTGAGATGATAAATTTGGTGAAGAACAAGTTTGTTGAAAGTGTGAAAGGGAATAATGTTAAATAAGCCTGGAAAGGTGGTAAAAATAGCATTTATATTTTATATTTATTACTTTAAGCTCTACAAAATATGTTATCTCATTTGATCCTCAATAAATATGTTATTTCATTTGATCCTTGAAACAGCTCTTCAAGGTAGGTGCTATCATTATACCCACTTTATGGATGAGGAAACTGAGAATGAGAAAAGATAAGTGACTTGCCAGAGTAATGCAGCTAATAGGTATCTGAAAGTGGATTTAAACTTAGTTCTTCCTGACTCCAAAGCTATACTCTATCCACTGCACCACCTAGCCACCTAGATAGGTAGAATATAGTTTATGATGGGCTTGAAATACCAAGTCAGTCAGTCAATAAACATTTATTAGGAGTATATTATGTGCCAGGAATACAAAAAGAGGCAAAATATAGTCCCTGACCTCAAGGAGTTGGAGACAACAGGCAAAAAAATATGTGCAAATAAACTATATAAAGGATAACTAGGAAATAATCAAGAGATGGAAAGAACTAATTAAGAGGTGTAAATGCTTGCTGTAAAAGGTGGGATTTTTGTTGTTGTTTGTCCTTCATTCCAAAAGAAGACCATGATATCAGAGTGATGTTATGACTTGCAGTGAATTGGATTTAAGTGAGGGAGGGCTGTGCAAAGTCACCAGCCTCACTCTCTCCTTCAGAGCCATCTGGGTCCAGTGGCAAGATATATATCAGGATGACTGGAGATGGCCCTGGATATTTAAGGAAATTAGTGTTAAGCAACTTGCCCAGGGTCACACAGCTAGTATCCAAGATGAGATTTGAATTCAGGTCCTCCCAACTTCAGGGCCAGTGCTCTATCCACTGTACCACCTAGCTGCCCCTAGAAGGGGTTTTTTACTTGAAATTTGAATGAAGCTAGGGAAGCTAATTATCAGAAATAAGGAAGGAAAGCATTCCAGGCATGGAAGACATCCAGACAAAATTCCTGAAGCCTCTTGGGAGATGGAATGTCTTGTTAGAGGAACAGGAAGGAGTCTGATTTCAATGGGTTGAAGAATACTTTGCAAAGAGTAAAATGTAAGAAAACTGGAAAAGTGTTAGGGAAGGGAGGGAGGCTTTAAAGTCCTTTGATTGCCAAAGAGAGGATTCTGTATTTAATTCTAGAGGTAATAGATAGAAACTTAAGTAAGGGGGGTGACATGCCAGGACTTGGACATTAGGAAGATAACTTGGGAAAAGAGAAGATGGACTGAAATGGGGAGAGATTTGAATCAAACTTATCTACTGGCTATTGCCATAATCAAGGCATGAGATGATTAGGGCCTGTACCAAAGGTGGTGGCAATGTCAGAGGAGAGAAGGAAGTGCATTTGAGAGATACTGTAAAGGTGAAATCAACAAACAATGGCAATATATTGGATATGGAAAGTGAGGGATAGCAAGGAGCTAAGGATGACACCTAGGTTGTAAACCTGAGGGTTTAAGAGGATGGTGTTTCCCTCAACAGTAATAGACAATTCAGGATGGAGAGAGGGTTTAGGGGAAAAGATAAGGAGTTCAATTTTGAACATGTTGAGTTTAAGAATTCTATTGGACATCTGGGTTCAAGATATTTGAAAGGTAGTTGGAGATTGGACATTGAAGATCAACAGAGAGATTAAGGAAGAATAGAAAGATTTGAGAATCATCAGCATAGAGACAGTAATTAAATCCATAGGAGCTGATGAGATCACAACGTGAAGTAGAATGGAGGAAGAAGAAGGCCAAGGACAATACTTTGTGGTATGCTTGTGGTTAGAAGACATGCTCAGAGAAGGATCCAGCAATGGAGACTGAGAGGCAGTGGTCAGATAGGGAGGAGGAGTACCAGGAAAAAATGGTGTCCTAAAAAACCTAGAAAGTATCAAGGAAAAGAGGATTATCAACATTATCAAGGCCTGCAGAGAACACAAGAGGAATGAGGATTTAGAAAAGGCTATTGGATTTGGCAATTAAGAGACCATTGTATACAGTAACAGCAACATTGTGTGATGATCAACTGTGATAGACTTAGCTCTTCTCAGCAATACAATGATCCAAAACAATGTCAAAAGACTCATGATGGAAAATGCTTCCACATCCAGAAAAAGCACTATGGGGTCTGAATGTAGATTGAAGCATACTCTTTTCACTTTTTTGTTGGGTTTCTTTGTTTCTTTTTTCTTGCAGTTTTTTTTTCCTTTTGTTCTGATTCTTCTCTGACATGACTAATGTGGAAATATGCTTAACATAGTACGTTATAACCTATATCATATTGCTTTCTGACTTCAGGAGTGGGGAGGGAAGGGAGAGAGGAAGAAAAATTTGGAATTCAAAATCTTACAAAAATCAATGTTGAAAGCTATCTTAACATGTAATTGGAAAAAACTAAAATATGATTATTTTTTTAAAGTAATAAAGTATCACAGCTAGGTGGTACAGTGGATAAAGCACTGGCCCTGGATTCAGGAGGACCTGACTTCAAATCTGGCCTCAGACACTTGACACATACTAGTTGTGTGACCCTGGGCAAGTCACTTAACCCTCATTGCCCTGCAAAGATAGATGATAGATAGATAAATAGATAGATAGATAGACAGACAGACAAATAAATGGATTAATTAATTATGAATGAATGAATGAATAGATAAATAAACTAAAATAAATGAATGGGTAGATTAATAACTAAATGAATGATAGAGTATCAAAGAGAAGACGGTCAAAAAAGAGGGACTATTGGTAACTTTCAGAGAGCAATTTCAGTGGAATGATTAGGGTGAAAGTCCGATAGTAAGGGATTAATCAAATGATGTTTTTTGGAGGGGGGGGGGGCATGGACATTTTTATAGGCAGTGGTAAAGGATCCAGTAGGGAGAGGGAGAGAGTTTGAAAATAAATGGTAGCAGGGCAGCTAGGTGGCACAGTAGATAGAGCACCAGCCCTGGAGTCAGGAGGACCTGAGTTCAAATCTGACCTCAGACACTTGACACTTACTAGCTGTGTGACCCCGGGCAAGTCACTTAACTCCAATTGCCTCACCAGAAAGAAAGAAAGAAAGAAAGAAAGAAAGAAAGAAAGAAAGAAAGAAAGAAAGAAAGAAAGAAAGAAAGAAAGAAAGAAAGAAAGAAAGAAAGAAAGAAAGGAAAAGAAAAGAAAAGAAAACAAAAGAAAAGAAAAGAAAAGAAAAGAAAAGAAAAGAAAAGAAAAGAAAAGAAAAGAAAAGAAAAGAAAAGAAAAGAAAAGAAAAGGAAAGGAAAAAGAAAAGAAATGGTAGCATGGGGATGGCAAAGGGACCAATCTGTTGGAGGAGCCTACAAAACAAGGATTTTGTAGTTTATCCTAGAGGAAATAGAAAACCACTAAAGATTCATGAGAACATGGTGGTCTTCCTCTGAGCTATTTAGAAATCCTGAGGTACACATACCCTTCAAGGTTAAGAAAATATAGGTAATCTATACATCAAAGTTTTCTGAAGAACATGGAAGCTCTAGTAGAAAAACTCAGATGCTGAAAATTCTTGAGCTGTGCAAAAAAAGGCAATTCTCTGTTGATATGTAGATTTCATAATCAACTGGCTAAATATGGAGAAAGCAAGAGAAGAGAAATAAATACTCATAATAACCCACAGTCACAGTTAAGTGCCTCTAGAAAGATGCACGGCAGCTGCTACCATTAACAACACTTGTAATGTCATTTCCATTACTTACAAAGGAGTAAGTAATGTTGCAACACCAGGGTGGTCCCTTTGAAGGGAAAGCTATGGAAACTCATAATTGAACACACTTCTGGGCATACTGTAGCTCAGTGTCAGGGTGGTTATACCTAAGAGGATGAAACTTATTGTTTCCAGGGTGGTCTATACTAAATAGTTCAACCAGGAAAAAAAACACTGGGGTCAATTCAGGGTCTTTTGGCTCTTGCTGTCTATGTCTTGCCTTTATCATGGAGGCTTTATCATCCATACAGCTGGATGAAAACAAAAACTACCAATGACATACCACGACCAAGTCTCTGAGTGCTCTAGGTAATTCTCTAATACTATAAGTTGCAGCGAAAGTATCACTCTGAATGAAGCAATTTCCTAATTTCCTCATCTGGAAGTTCCCCATATTAAGGAAATCACAAGTCCATTCCCTATCCCTTATTATTTCTCTTTGAAAAAATAAGTTAACCAGTAGCTATACTTCTAAAATTTTAAAGAATGAAGCCATCTTTGTTCATGCTGGTATCCACAAATCAGTATGTCAGCACTTTGCCCACCCATTTTGTTCAAAGGTAGTTCAAGTTTGCCCACCATGACAGCATTTTATGTAGTGGGTAGTGCCCAGTTGGCAAAAACAGAAAAACAGCAGCCTGACAGAGAACGACAAGACAGAGCTATTGTGTGTTGTCTAGGAGACACCTGGGAAAGGGAGTAAGTAAGTGTGGGTGTGTTGGATCCATTTCACTAGGACAATGGAGTCTGTAGAGTAGAACAGACAAACAAGACTAATCAAAGTTAATCTTCAATTACTGCCTGAATTTCTGAAGGACTTTGCACACTTCTTGTTTTATAGCTAATTTCTGAAAAGAAACTTGAGAGAAATTCAATCCAATATTTTGAATCAACAAATTCAACTCAGCATAAGTACCTTTTATATGCCAAGCACGATACTAGGCACCAGGAGAAATTACACCAGTCAGAAAATTGGATAAGTAAAGCTGAAACTATGCCTGCCCTCTCACTGTTGATTATTTCCAATTTAAACTATAAATGTTTATTTGCATATACTTGCTTGCATGTTGTCTTTCCCCATGAGATAGTGAGCTCTTTAAGGGCAGGAATAATCTTTTGCTTTCCAGTGCTTAGATAGCACAAGGCTTGACACATAGTAGGTGCTTAATAAATGTTTATTGACTGAGTTATTGTGGAGATAAGGGGTCACATTCCATGAATATCCTTCTCAATAACATTATAGATATTTGGCAAATCTGCAAACAAGTTAACATGTAAAGACAATTTCCAGATAGCATCAGAATATTACCAAACAGTATACAGACTTTTTAAATGACTTCTAGAAGTCACCTTTTAAGATAAAATTAAGCTCCATGGCTCCAATCTATCTTTCTTATTTTATTTCACACTATTTGCTTTCATGAACTCTATACTCCACCCCAACCATACTACTAGCCATTCCTCCAAATGTGCTATTCCTTCTCCCACTTCTTGGTATTTGCATAAGTTATTTTCTATACTTGGAATAGACTCTCTCCTCAGTTCTATGTTTCAGATGTGTTGTATTCCTTGAAATCTCATTTCAGACACTCCCTCCTCTATGCTTTTCCTGATTTCTTCCCATCTACTCAAGTTACTAGTGTCTCTTAATTTTCCTTGTATGACACATTGACATCCATGCTGGGTACTCCATTTCCTCTGATAGAATATAAGCTGTTTGACAGCAGGGAATGTTTTGTTTTTGTCTTCACATCCTTGGGACCTAGCACAATGCTTTGCCCTTTTTAGAGAGGGGAAAGACTTTGGGTTGAAACTTGTGATTTGAATCATATAAGGAACTCCCAGTGTTAAAACATGCTTCACAATGCAGATCTGCAACTCTTATGTGACTTTTAGACTTAGACAGTTGCCGAGGGACAATGACAGATAAAGCAAACTTGAATATATTCTGTGCTTAATAAATGTTTATAGACTTGAGATGAAAAGTACATTGAATATTTACAAGTATTGTATATTGAAAATTATTTTCTCTTGATTTTCTCTCGATTTCTTCTCACTCTAGTACATAGTGAATTAAGATGTATCCAGATGATCAGATCAACTTAGGGAAGGAAATTCAACTGAATTCAAATAACTGACTATTAACTGATGTGTTGAGAGATGAACAGGTCCCCAAGAAGGCCAAATGGACCAGTACTATGGTTCTCCATCCAACTACTGTCATTGTCTGGGCAATAGATGTTTTCATCCATTTGGTTTTTCCTATGTAGGCTCTTAGTCTAAACTCTGTTGAATAATTACAGATCTCATCAAGGAGGTTTGCTTTAGGGACTTTATGCAAGCAGTACAATGTCCTGCATAAATAGGAATATCTGAAAAACTTCACCACATACAGAATAGCCCCCCCTTTCATCGATGCTCGCCTTGCCTATTCTATATGACATTGGCAAATAACTTTGGTGAGCCTGTTTGTAAGACTTACAAGGGAAGATTTTAAAAAAAGAAAACCAATTGGTAATTTTCCCTAAATGTTATGAAGCTTTTTTTTAGCCAGAAAACTTTTTATGATTGGTAACTACATACTGTGTAATAATCCTTAGCATTCATTTTCTTGACTTCTCAAACTCCTATCTCTGTGCTTATGCCAATTGCTGGTCTCCATAATACATATTCTCAGCTGGATCGTGTATCTCATTTGCCCATCTTATGCCTCAGAGCCTCACATTAATCAGCATGTGTTAAGGTTTTCATTAGGAGAGCCTTCCATCCACTTCCCTCTTTTCCTCTCCTTTTTTTACCTTATTGGCAGTCAATGAGAGAAAGTATCAGTGTTTAAATGTGTGGCTGCCTTAGTTTTTTATCATTGATGTTTTCTGTTTCATGAGGTTGAGAGGGAGATTTTCTGCACTTATTTATCATTGCTAAAGCCAGAAGGGGACATGGAGGTCATATAGTCTAACCTTTCATTTTCCAGATGTAGAATCCAAAGAGGCCTCCAGAAATGAAGTGACTTGCCCAAGATCACACAACTAATAGGCAGCAGAGCAGCAATTAGAATCCAGTTCTTATGACTCCAAACCATTGATTTTTCCCTTTTACAACTCTGCTCTTCCACCTCCCAAACAAGCCATCCTTCCCAAATTCTTTCTAGTATATCCATGGGGCTAGTTTGTACCAGACTTAGCTGATTTTATCAGGTTAGGGAACTACTGATAAGGAGGTACTGGTCAAATCTGAAAATAGAGAAAGGCCCTTTATCAATGCAGAGCAGCACCATTTCTATGAATTATAGTGTAGGAAAGTTGCTGGGTACCCTAATGAGATTAAGTGACTAGCCCAGGATCACACAGCCAGTATATGTGAGAAACTACAGTACTTCCTTACTCTATCTATTATGGCATGCTATCTCGCTGGGGACTATATAGGAGGGAGATGCTTTCTATAGTCTAAATCTGGGACTTTATCTGTATAAGGAACTCCAGATGAGGAAACACCCTCTACCAGTGCTTGTTGGCATCTCTTTTGCAGCTTAGATTCTTCAAGAATTTACTAAATCAAAGCTTCTTAAACTGTGGGCCATGATCCCATATGGAGTCACGTAACTAAATGTGGGGATTGCAAAAAATTTGGCAACAGTAAAAGGTTTTGTATACCTATTTTGTATACCTATATAATGATGTCAATATTTCTCAGGCGAAAAGGCATCACAAGTGGAAAAAGTTTAAGTAGCCCTGGACTAGATGACTCAGAATTCAAATTACTTGTCCCAGGTCCCATGGCCAGTTTGTGTCAGAGGTATGACTGATTTACTATGTGTAAAGTGGCAGCTCTAAAAGTTAGGCTATCCAAAGAAAAAAGGAAGGAAGGAAGGAAGGAAGGAAGGAAGGAAGGAAGGAAGGAAGGAAGGAAGGAAGGAAGGAAGGAAGGAAGGAAGGAAGGAAGGAAGGAAGGAAGGAAGGAAGGAAAGAAGGAAGGAAGGAAGGAAGGAAGGAAGGAAGGAAGGAAGGAAGGAAGGGACAGAGAGAGAGAGAGAGAGAGAGAGAGAGAGAGAGAGAGAGAGAGAGAGAGAGAGAGAGAGAGAGAGAGAGAGAGGGAGAGAGAGAGAGAGAGAGAGAGAAAGAGAAAGAGAGAGAGAGAGAAAGCAAAGTCAGGCTATCCAAAGACAGAGCCTAGAACCAGATCTGAACCACAGATGTTGATCTCTGAATATTTGGGTACAAAAGACTTTCTTCTTGAGGCTGCTCTTGGAAGAGGAGGCTAAGCATTTCTTACCTCTGGGGCCACCCCTGCCTTAGCTTCTGGCACTCCACCTCTACAGCTTCCTACACTTGTGCATAGCCTCTTAGTCCATGTTGCCATTGACAGTATCTGGTATAGTTTGGGATGAAGGAAACGAAAACATAGAACTAGAAAGAGACAGTTCTTTAAAGGAAGCCCCTCTCTATCTGATATCTATTCCTTGGTGAATCAATGGTTTAGAAGGCTAATATCTGGATAGGGCAGAATCTTTCAACTTTATTTTGGCTAAAGGTGGTGAGGCTCTCTTGGCTTTCCAATATTGTCAGAGGAAACCAGAAAATGAATGAGCAAAGCAGCCAGAAGACTGATAAATAATGGATTATAACAAGCCAACTAAAATGTAATGAAGTTGTCCATAAGGGTCTGAGTTTGCAGAATTCACTATCACCTTCTAAGCAATAACCATCAAGGGCTATAATTGGTAATTTTATATTGGTAATGCCATTGCCATAATCATTTTCTTATTGAATTTAAGTGGCCCTGACTCACTGTGCAACCTTGGGAAGTACAAATACCATTAAGGCATATTGCTACACCACTTCACAAAAGTTAGCAAAGATAAAAGCTGACAAAACCCCTTTCCTTCTCATCCTCAGCTACTCAATCTCACTGGTCCCCTCCCCATCAAATCTGTTGCCAAGTCCCATTGAGCCTGCCTTCCCAACTTCTCTCATATAAACCCCATACTCTCCTTTGACATTGCCACCACCTTAGTGTAGGCCCTTATCACCATGTGGCTGAACTATTGCAATAGCCTGCTGACTCATCTCCCTGCCGCCAGTCCTTCCCCCACTTGGCATCCTGGTATAGGTCAAGCAAGTCAACAAGCATGTATTAAGTGCTGTAGGGACCAAATTTTAATTGGGGAGTGTAAGCTAGGTGGCTCGCCACAATATTGGGGCAAGGAAGGAGACCAACAGCCTCCCTCAAAAACAGAACAGGGTTTATTAACAAGAACAAACTTAAAAACACAAGTAAGATCAGTAGAATTAAGGGAAAGGGAAAAATGGGGGAATGGAAATGATGCAACCTGAATAACACCACCACCCAGGGATCAGCTGAGAACACAAAGCTGCATCCTGTCACTTTTCAGCTTCAAGCTAGAATGGTGAAACTCCTCCATTCTCCTTCCCAGCAGACCCCAGCCTGACTACACACAGCCCCAAGCCAATTGGCTGGTGTAAAGTTTAAAATCTAAATTGTGGTCACCTTAAATTAGAAGCTTTAGAACCAGTCCTTGGGCATTAAACATTTATTAAAACATACAGATATTCCCATGGAGTTCAGAAAGTTAAGAAAAAAGCCTATTTAGCCTAGAGTTCCAGCCTGGTCTGGTTCTTCCTCAATCCTCTGCCACAAGCCTGCTTCAATCATGAACTCTCTCTAGCAAACTGATTGTGGAAGCTTTTTATAGGTCTAGAACAGAGGCGGTCCTTACACACTGCTTCAAGCTGGTTGGTTGGCATCATTCAAATCCATTGGTTCTGAAGGTGTTCTCAAGGTGTGATTACAATCCAGTTAACTTGAAGTAGGCTAATCAGCAGTTAATCACTCTCACTTGATTCAATCAGTCTAGATTAATCTCCAGGTGGGTCTTTGAGTATCTGCCAAATCTTATTATTTCATCACACTGGCAACTTTGACTGACAGTCACATGACTGCCCTCACTGGGCTTCCAGTCACTACAATTTTGCCAGGCCCATGTAAGCATTGGAGAGAGGTGCCAGTGCCATGGCGATGGCTACAACCAGTGGGTGGAACACCATGTAGTTTGTGGAGGCACTGAACCTGAGCTCCAGGCCAGTGCACATACTGGGTTTTTTTTTAATTCTCCCCAAAAGATGGGGTCATAAGAACCTCAAATAACAATTAATTCTTTACAATGCCTACTATATTCTAGGCACTGTGCTACTAGAGATACAGACAAAGACTCTGACCTCAAGGAGTTTACAATCAAATGGGGGAAACAACAATGTACAAACAAGTTATATAGAGGATAAATTAGAAATTATGTGATGGAGAAGTCAGTAGTGTTATGGGGAAACAGTAAAGTCTTTTTGCAGAAGGTAGGGTTTTAGCTGAAACTTGAAGGAAGCCAGAAAAGAAAAACCAGGAGAGATGTGAGTAAGGAAAGTATTCTATACATGGGAAGGATTAATGAAAATACATGAAGGGCGCAGCTAGGTAACACAGTGGATAAAGCACTAGCCCTGGATTCAGGAGGACCTGAGTTCAAATCCAGTCTCAGATACTTAACACTTACTAGCTGTGTGACCCTGGGCAAGTCACTTAATTCTCATTGCCCTGCAAAAAAAAAAGAAAGAAAGAAAGAAAGAAAGAAAGAAAGAAAGAAAGAAAGAAAGAAAGAAAGAAAGAAAGAAAGAAAGAAAGAAAGAAAGAAAGAAAGAAAGAAAGAAAGAAAGAAAGAAAGAAAGAAAATACATGGAGTCAGGAGATGGACTGCATTGTGCAAGAAACAGCATGGAAGCCAACCACTAGATTGCAGAGTACACAGAAGGAAATAAGGTGTAAGAAGAAAAAAAAGGTAGGAACAGGCCAGTTTATGAAGGGTTTTCAGTGCCAAACAGAGAATTTTATATTTGATCTTGCAGGTAAATGCAAGTTGCTGGAGGTTAGGGAATAAGAGGTAACATGGTGAGACTGAGTAGAGGATGGAGTAGTGGTGAAAGATTGAAGCAGGGAGGCCAACTAGAAGTCCATTGCAATAGTCCAGGTATGAGGTGAGAAGGCCCTGCAACAAGGTGGTGGCAATGTCAAAAAGGGGAGAAGGTGGTGTATATATGAGAGGAACTGTGAATGTAGAATTAAAAGGACCTGGCAACATGCTGGATATGGGGGATAGGAAAGAGCAAGGAGACAAGGATGACACCTAGGTTATAAGCTTGGGTGACTGGGAATGTGGGGGTACCTTTAACAGCAATGGGGAAGTTAAGGAGATGAGATCTGTGTGAGTGTGTGTCTCTGTCTCTCTCTGTATGTCTCTGTCTCTCCTTCATCCCCTGCTCTTTCTGTCTGTCTCTGTCTCTGTGTGTGTCTCTCTTCAGTCTCCCCCTCACCCCCTGCTCTCTGTTTGTCTCTGCCTGTCTCTGTCTTTGTCTCTATCTCTGTGTGTCTCCTCTTTCTTTCTCTCTCTGTCTCTATCTCTGTGTTTCTCTCTCTGTCTCTATCTGTCTCTCTCTCACATACACACACACACACACAGAGTGATTCCCTCCTACCTCTAGGATCAGATATAAAGTCTTTTGTTTGCCTTTAAAACCCTTTATCATCTGGGCCCTCCCTGCCTTCCCATTCTTCTTCACTGCACTCCCCTCCGATACCATCTAAGCCAGTGCTAATGGCTTCCTTGCTGTTCTTATCCAATGTACTCCATCTCTCAGTCATGCATTTCACTGGCTCTTTGTTCTCCATGAATGGAACACTCTCCCTTCTCATCTCAAGTTCTTGGCTTCCTTCAAGACTCAGCTAAAATCCTACTTTCTGCAAGAACCCATTCCTCTGCCACCTTACTGCTGGCACCTTCCCTCTAAGATTAAATCACAATATACCCTGTATGCATTTGTTTTTACATAGTTTTCCCCCAAGGCAATCACAATTCAATAGTTGGTCCAGGGTCACCCAACCAAGTTTTACAGAGTTTGCTTATTGTCTCCCCCTAAGATTTTAATCTCCTTGAAGGCATGGAATATTTTTGCCCCTTTTTTTTGTATCCCCAGTGATTATCACAGTGCCTGGCACACAAGTGATTAATAATTTCTTGTTGATCTAGCTTGATAACTTTTCCTCACAACAACACAGGAGGTAGGCAAAGCAAGTATCAGTAATCCCCATTTCACAGATGAGAAAACTGAGGCTCAGAGAAGGATAGTAATTACACATGACCACATATGATGACAGCTAGTAGGTTTTAGTTCTTACCTTCAGCCTTGGGAATCTCCCAATTCCAAGTTCAGGACCCTTTAATCTATATTCCATTTACTCTCAAATCACTTCTTTTCTTTTGAATTTGTTTTCTCCTCCATAAACGTGAGGAGCTGTACTTGATGATCCCAAGGTGTCTTCAAGCAATAAAACCCTGTGGTTCTGAGGCACTGGCTGCACCTGCAAGCATAGAGAGACCTGTATTCTATTCTTGTGTGACCCCCTCACACACACATCCACTGTCTGGGCTCTGGTGTCTCCAGCTGCCTGCCCATCGACTGACTTTTTTTAAAGAAATGTTTTGAGATCTTCATTCAGGAGAAATTTACACAATTGAAGAAGGATGATTATGACTTGAGCTAGAGGATAAAGGCTGTTCATTTGTTTAGTGAATGCTTTGTGAATCAAGAGACAGAAAGCTGGAATTATTCCTATAGTCTTTGTGGCTCAGCCAGCTTATTGAGTTTGAATGAACTTTTCTGAATTCCCTGCTAACTCCACACCACCACAAAAGCTGGAATGAAAGGCCATTTAATTACCTGAATCAGAGCCTGTGAAATGTGTGAGTGTCCATGGCAGGAGGGAGGACTCCAACCCCTGCAATTAGTACCACTGAATTGAGACAAATTGTCTCCAGTAAGGAAATGCAGACAAAGTTTGGCAAAAACCGTGCAATGGGTCAAGAACTTTTCGAACTATGATGATTATGTCAACAGATGCTTCCCCCATCTGCTTACTGGAAGAAAATCACAACTTTCTTCTCCCCACATGGGATGGCCCTCTGTTTATGCCTGAAGACCGTGAGGCAGACAATCTTAGTGCGGAGAAATAAATATACATGGCAACAGGGCTTTACATGTTACCATAATCTCATTGGTTCAGATCATAAGCAAGCTATGCAGTATCTTCCCATCCTGTGTGATTCCTGCCTACATCCTCCCAAAAATTAATCTAAGCAAGATCTAGCTGTAATATCCACTTCTAAATCTCCAACAGGGCATGTAGGTGGCACAGTGGATAGAGTGCTGGGCCTGGAGTCAGGAAGACTCACCTTCCTGAGTTCAAACCAGGCCTCAGACACTTACTATCTGTGTGATCCTAGGTAAGTTACTTAACTACATTTGCCTCAGTTTCCTTTTCTGTAAAATGAGCTGGAGAAGGAAATGGGAAACCACTCCAGGATCTTTACCAAGAAAACCCCAAAAAGAGGTCACAAAAAGTCAGACATTGCTGAAAAACAACTAAACAACAATAAGATTTCAAACAAGCATCATAGGATATGAAAGAGAGTGGGAAACTTAATTCTTCCCCCCTTCAAATGTTGCCACATGAGTACAAAACATTAGCCAAAATCAAGGTGAAGGAATCTTGTTATGAGTTTAACTCATGATAATAAATATTAAACAGTATTTTATCATTTTCAAAGTACTTTATAAATATTAGCTCATTGTATCTTTATAATAACACAATGATATAGGTATTATTACTTTCCCCATTTTACGGATAAGGAAATGGAGGCAGACAGAGGTTAAGTGATTTGCCCATGGTCATACAACTAGGAAGAAAGTATCTGAGACTGAATTTGAACTTAGGTCCAGTGCTTCTATCCTCTGTACCTCTTAGCTGCCTCTTATGTTCCCTGGACAATGTCTGCTTTTAGAAAAAAGATCATCAAATAGCTAGCAACATTCCCCAAAACTGTTTGGTCTTCTAGTAAATGTAAGTACCTACACACTAATGTAATAAATGTAATGTAATAAATATTCACTAAGTACCTACTGTAGGTAAGTAGTATGCTAGACAGTTGGAATAAAATGACAAAAATAGAACAGTCCCTGGCCTCAGGGAGGTTACATTCTTCTTGGGGAATAGAACATGTGCACAGAGAAATACAAATCAATTACACAAAGCAAGATCGAGAGAGAAAGAAAGAGACAGAGAGAGAGAGAGAGAGAGAGAGAGAGAGAGAGAGAGAGAGAGAGAGAGAGAGACAGCCTTTATAAAAGAGGATATAGGAAAGCACTCATAAAAAGAAAACTTCTGCACTGTGATTTAAGGAAGGTAGAGATTCTAAGATGCAGAGATGAAGGGCGAGAACATTCTAGACATGGAGGACTAACCTGTGTAAAAGGCACAGAGAGAGGAGATGTAATGTCATTTACAGGAAACAGTCAGCCAGTCATTTCATTGGATTAGCAAGCTCAGGCAGAGGTATAAAATTAAATGACTAAAAAATCAGGTGGGAGCCTTTTCGTTCAGAACTTCACATATCAGGCTGAAGATTTTGAATTGGATCCTAGTGATGATATGGAACCTGTGAAGATTTTTGAGTAAGGAAGTGACATAGTCAGGTCTACATTTTAGAAATATCCATTTAACAGCTTGGTGGAAGATTCATTGGAGGCCTATTTGAAGGTATTGCAGTCATCAAGACAAAAAATGATGAGTAATTATCTAGAATATGAGCAGGTAGGGTGGATAAGAGATATGTTTAGAGAATCAACAAAACTTATAAAAATGAATGTGTGCTTTTCCTATGGATTTTAAGTATCAAAAAAATTGGATACTTATGATTGTCAGAGTCTAAGCCTAGGATGTCATTGCTTCTTCCATTACAAGAAAAGCTACACTGATCAATCTTATACAAGTGTATAATGGATAGAGCACTGAACCTGAAGTCAAAAAGACTTGCGTGCACAGCCAGCCTCAGACATTTACTAGCCATATGACCCAAAGGTCATTTAAACATTGTCTGTCTCAGTTTCCTTGACTGTAAAAATGAACATAACAACACCTATTTCACCAGGCTATTGAGAGGATCAAAGGATATAATTAATATTTGTAAAGCATTTAGCACAGTGCCTGCGACATAGTGGGTAGGTACTTAATAAGTGCTTATTCCCTTCCCCTCCCTTGTATAGAGAGTAAAGGTGGTAGAAAAATTATTGCATATAGCTCCTATTTATGAGCTATTTCCTTTGATATTTTAAGCCAATCAGGTGACCTCATTGCAATAAAAGAATAAATTTGTAAAATAATGTTATTGTTCTCCCCCTGAACTTTTCAATCATACATCATCTGAGGACCAGAATCACTAGCAGGCAGAGGATATGATGCCAACTCTTAGCTCGTAAAATCAACTAACCAAACTGAATTTGTCACTTGGCTCTCATAACTCCATTATGAGAGATGAAGGTGAGCAGGCAGGAAAAACAATTTCCCAGGAAAGTAGAAATACCAAAGGAAATCAAGATCATGCCAGGACAAGTGACAAAGCAATGGGAAGAATGAAGACTAACAGAACTCTTGGGTCAGATGAGACGGATGTCTGTAATTATGAAAGAAGCACAATGAGAGAGATGGGATTCTTAACCAGGGAAATTACACCTTTCTTTTGGCAACTCAGGGAATACTCATGGGTTGGGTAGAAACAAATTTATGTATTAAGTTTTAACAGCTGTAATGCCAACCCATACTGTGTTGACTCAGAACAAAGAATGCCTGTTATAAAATCAACAATATCATATTCTTCAGCCAGGTAGTTTTTCCCCTCCATGTTTGTACTTAAGTTATGAACTACAGTAAACTCAAAGCCAAAAAACTTTTCAAAGCCAGAAACTCTTAAATTTGAGTTGAAAATGGAATAACTCGGGGCAGCCAGGTGGCACAGTAGATAAAGCACCAGCCCTGGATTCAGGAGGACCTGAGTTCAAATCCAGCCTTAGACACAGAACACTTACTAGCTGTGTGACCTTGGGCAAGTCACTTAACCCTCATTGCCCTACCCCCCCCAAAAAAAGAAAATGGAATAACTCATGAAGGCTTAGGTTATTTAACTTTGCTCATCATTATGTCATTACTGTTACAATCATTTCTGTAGCATCAGGCTACTTTTGGTCTAGATCAACAGTTCTAAGTCTTTTTTATCTCAGGAACCCTTTGTACTCTTAAAAATTACTGAAAGCCCCTAAAAGAATGTTTGTTTATATAGGTTATATTTATTGATATGTATGTCAATATATTCATAATAATACTAAAAAATATTTCACTTTGTATTAAAAACCAGTGTTAAACTATTTTTATAATAAAACTAATATGTATATTTTCAATATTTTATTACCATATTAGTAAGATAGTCAATACCATATTAATAAGCACTAGTGATCAAAACACCTTAGTATTATTATGAAAATAGTTTTGAACTTGTGGATGCCCTAAAAAAGTCAGACACCTGCAGAGGTCCCTGGACCATGCATTGAGAACAACTCATCTAAATCTATTATTCCAATGCTATGGATTCTGATTCTCCTCAAACTGGAAATTGTTTCAAACTAGATGGCTCCTAAGCTAAGAAAAACAATTAACCATATAATTAATATAGAACCTTCTAAAATGCATTTCCATTAAAGTTTTCTCAAAATGCATATTCAACTGAGTCCCTCATTTACATTCCACTGAGTTTTTTTCCTAATATGGAATTGAGTTAAATTCATATCTTTAAAAAAAAGCATAAGGAGCAGCTAGATGGTGCAGTGGTTAAAGTGCTAGCCCTGGATTCAGGAGGACCTGAGTTCAAATCCAGCCTCAGACACTTAACACTCACTAGCTGTGTGACCCTGGGCAAGTCACTTAACCCCCATTGCCCTGCCAAAAAAAAAAAAAAAAGCATAGGATCATAGATCTAAAGATGTAAGACACCTCAGAAGTCATAGAGGCTAATCCTTTTATTTAATGGATAAGTTAGCTGAGGGCTAGGAAGCAAATGCCTTACCCAAGGTCAAACAGATAGTAAGTAGTAAAAGTAGAATTAGAACCTAGGTCCTCTTAATCCAGAGTCCATAACTTCCATAATTCCCTCTGTGAAATGATACAGACCAGCAATTTGTCTTTAACTTACAGAGTTGCACAGAAGGGTCAAGTTTCTTTCCAGAGGCCACATAGGAGGCAGGCTCTGAATCAGGCCTTTGTGACTCCAAGGCCAACCCCCATCCACTAACCCAGACTGTCTTTCATCAGCACACCTAATACTTTACAAATGAAATGTGAAGAAAAGGTTATCTAAATCTGGTGGCTAGAGCTTCAGGGGCACAAAATTCTGTAAGAATCCTTTTGAGTCAGCACCTTCCCACATATGGAGAGTCCCCAAGTGTTACTTCCATCCCCTGTAGAGCCAGAAGCACTTCATTCTCCTCCCCTTATAAATGCTCTCATTTGGTAAAGAATGTCGGCATCATTCCTATCTCCAAGTGCTCTGTGTTCACAGTTCCAGCAGGAAACCCTAAAGTACAGTGGATGATCCAAGCTAAATCCTGCTCTGACATACCCATTTTTCAGAGGGTTTCCTGTCTCTGTCCAGTAATGAGTCCTCAGTTCCTGATAACAGGGATGCTGTTTAAGGAGATAACCAGTATGTTGTCTCCTTCATGTGGGGAAAAGTACCAAGCTCTGGAGCAGTCCTTTCTTTCTTCTTGACAGATGGTTTTGTCTCAGTGAAGGGAATAGAAAGTCATGCTCTGCTTCAAGCAGATTATTTCCCTTACACGTCACTCAGGTGAATGGCAGGGGTGTCTTCCTACATGCACAATGACAGTAATCTGCCACCTAGGAACCTCATTCACAACCACTGATGGTAGAGGAAGCATCCTGTTCACTGGTTCATTGCTTCTTGTTGCTCACATTAATTAACTAGTTTGCTCTCAAATGAGAGCATTCTTTTTATGTCTTTAAAATGCCAAGACCCAAAATAGTTGTTTGATGGCCCTATAATTGTTATATTCTTTCCAATCCCCCACAAAACATCTACTTCTTATTCTTATCTTGACTTGGGTGTTTCCCTGAATTCATTCAAGGTTAAGTTCAAATCCTACCTTCTGTAGTTGGCCTTTCTCAGTATTCCCCCATCACACTGCTAGTGCCTTCTCTGTGTATATCTCGTATGTACATTGCTTGAAAGTTGTCTGCCCTACTAAAATGTGAGCTCCCTGAGGTCAAGAACAAAGTATTTGTTTTCAAATCCCTAGTGGTTAACATGGTGTCTAGGGCACATAGTAAGTGCTTAGTGATCTCAAAGTCCTAAGTGTAGTACAAGCTCCAGCAAGTCCTACCAGACTGGGAAGGTTCTCAAAATTAACCAACAACAATGTTTTTCTATTATCTGAGAAGCATGTAAGATGATCTTATGAGTTTTTAAAGTTGACCAGAGTAAAGAGAGTTGACTGGCCATGAAGCAATATAAGACTATCTACAAAGTCATATAATTTATAGAAGGGTTGTCCATACTAATGAAACCAAAGATCTTTGGTGTATGTAGTGCATAGAGTGCTGAACTTCGTGTCAAGAATACTGTGACTCAGGGCAGCTAGGTGGTACAATGGATAAAGCACTGGCCCTGGATTCAGGAGGACCTGAGTTCAAAAATGGCCACAGACACTTGACACTTACTAGCTGTGTGAACCTGGGCAAGTCACTTAACCCTCATTGCCCCACAAAAAAAAGAAAAGAAAAGAAAAAAGAATACTGTGACTCAAATTTCACCTCAGATACATGCTGTGTGATCTTGGGCTAGTCATACTTATTATCCAGTCCTATATCCATGATTTTGTTTTCTATTAGGTCATTTTCCCCTGGCCCTCTTGTTTCATTGGTATAGGGAGTTCCTTACTTAGGAAGTTTCATCTACCAATACAGTTTGGGAATCTCTCTGCAACTTACTATCTTATAGAGCTCTGAGAGGTTCAATGATGCCCAAGGTCACATAGCCAGTATATATTAGAAGCAAAACTTGAACTCCAGTTTTCCTGACTCCAATTCTGCTTCCTTGACCTTTACTCCACAATATATCCAAATGGTCTATGGCTCATATGTCTAACCATATTAAGGTGAAAATTGTCATTTTTAAATAAATACCCAAGAAAAGTTAAATTGTGTTCTTGGTAAACCAATTGGTTATAAGAATATAGTTAGAGAGAAATATGTTGAAATCAAAAATTCTCTGGGTTCTAGCTTTTCCCCTATTGTAGACTTCTTTATATAGGCCTTTAAGAAAAGGATGTTATCAAACTATCCCACTGGGTGTTACAGTAGAAAGGTTTTTACTTTGTTTGTAGAAGATGCTATTTACCTACTGGATATTTAATAAATGTTTTAGTCTGCCATTTACACATGGTGCTGTCCTTTGGTAATCTCAATATATGTCACAAAATTTGCCTGTCTTTGCAAAAACTCAATTTTCTCTCTGTTGGTTTCCTACCATGTGGATAGGATGGAAGGCATGTCCACACAACTTCCAAGTGGGTCAGAGAGAACCTAAAAGGCACGTGCTCCCCAGTCCCTATATCAATATAATTCAGGTTCAGTTAATTGTGTGGAATAGATACACTAGAGCAAATTCCATTTTACAATTGACTTCCATAGCAATATAAGAGAAATGCCCCATGGAAGGAGAGAGCAAGAATAAAAATCCTCCAGCAACCTTAGCTGAAATTTTGGGAGATGTGGCAGGATGGTATGAGCAAGTGAAATGGTATGGACACTAGTAGACTGTGCCTGTTTATAATTGTTATCACTTAGTGATGCTTTTTCTTTTGTTCCAACATTTTACAACTCTTCTTTACCCATTAGATTGACACTACAGCTTTCCTTTAACTCCTCAGACTTTCTAATTACAACTCCTCTAACTTTCTCTTCCCTTCCTTTCTCTTCATTTTCCCATTTCTCCTCCCCCTTCTTCTTCTTCTTCCCCTTCTCCTCCTTTTCCTTTACTTTATCTTGTTCTTACTCTCTGGCCAACCCAAATGTCCATGTTGATTACTTGTACCCAACATGTGGTAGAGCATTCCAAGCTCATATTGTTCTGATCAGGCACAGTCAGACACACTGCAACTTGACTCTAACATAGAGATGTTATTTTGATGCTCTTCAAAAATGAAGGACAAAAAAAAATATTTAAGGGGTGGGAGGTCAGCTAGGTGGCACAGTGGATAAAGCACTGGCCCTGGATTCAGGAGGACCTGAGTTCAAATCCAGACTCAGACACTTACTAGCTGTGTGACCCTGGGCAAGTCACTTAACTCCCATTGCCCAGCAAAAAAAAAAAAAGGACAACAACCAACTAACCAACCAACTTTCTCACTCTGATATATTCTTTCCTCTCCCTCTCTCCTTTACATGCTTTATCACCTACCCCCTCTTCAGAATTGGTCATGAAATAGAACTAATATATAATATCACCTTTTTCAGTAGCTCATGCGATTGACCTTAGTCCAAAAAGGACCTTAATGGCCATCTAGTCTAACCTCCACATTTTGCAGATAAGGAAACTGGGACTAGGGGAGGTTAAATGATTTGTCCAGGGTCAAACAGGTATTAAGTAATGGAGGTAGGATTTGAACACAAGTCCCCTAAATCCAAAGATAGTGTCATTTTTGCTATACCATACCACCTATGACCCCCTTATTTTGCCCAAAAGTGACTTGCCCATGGTAATATACTATAATATAGCAAAAAGGACCCTGGAATTTGTATCAGAGGTCCTCAAATCCAGTGTTTTTTCCACTAAAGCAGAGGTTGCTCCAAACTTGAAAACCCTTTGAATTTAGATTTCAACATTTGTAAATGAATGTATGATCTGCTTTATTCAATGCCACAAGTTTGGAATTTTGTATATCTAGTTCATTTGTGTGTGTGTGTGTTGGGGTTTTGGGGGGGAATTTTTTGGTTTTTTTGCAGGGCAATGGGGGTTAAGTTACTTGCTCAGGGTCACACAGCTAGTAAGTGTCAAGTGTCTGAGGCCAGATTTGAACTCAGGTCCTCCTGAATCCAGGGCCAGTGCTTTATGCACTGCACCACCTAACTGCCCCCAGTTCATTTTTTAAAAGAGATATGGGTATAAGTTAAAAGACTCTTGTCTCTACATCACCAGGTGGACCCTATTCCATTTCATGAACCAATTTACACCTGAATTCATCTGGATACCAAGCCAAGGAATTGGTTTTCTTATCTGTAAAACAGGGATGATTGGGCAGAATGACCGCCAAGGTCCCTTCTAGCTCTAAAACTATAATCATATGATCCTTTTGCAGTTTTTTTTGGTTTGTTTTTTTGTGGGACAATGAGGGTTAAGTGACTTGCCCAAGGTCACTCAGCTAGTATCAAGTGTGTGAGGTCAGATTTGAACCCAGGTCCTCCTATATCCAGGGCTGGTGCTTTATCCACTGTGCCACCCAGCTGCCCCTATTCTTTTGTTTAAAGAAAAATCAAAATATTTGTAAGGACTAAAATTCTAGCTAGTCTGTCTAAAATATCTAATGAATGGTTGCTAATAAATTATAAGCTTTAGCAAGAGTTAGACTTTTAAGCATTTATTAAGGAGAATAAGAATTTGGTGAGGAGAAAGAGAAAGGTCTAGCTTCATCTATCTATTAAAGGGAGAGAGCATTCCTAGCTCCACTCTCCACCAGAGTCCACACAAAAGAGAGCAAATCAGAGCACCAGCCTCCTCTTTCCTCCCACAAGCAAACATCACTTCCTGACACCAAAGAAAGCTGCATGGTCCTGTCCTCAGAGGCCCTCTCCTCATGTTGAAGCTTTCCTACAGTAAGTCTCCAGCAGGTGGCGTCATTCCAATCATTACATATTAGAAAGATAACCTTAGCCCATACCTATGTAATTGGGCAGAATGTATCTGGCTTTTCTCTGAAGAGTTAATAATTTAATTAATAATCTGAGCTTGAAAGCAATTATTGTTGTGAAGCACATATAATGGAATGAAAAATTCTAGTAGAGAGGATACAATGGTCATAGTAACTCCTTATTAACTGACTATCTTCTTATATCATGCAAATTAGTTTTTTAAGAATATTTTGTAGTTTAAATATTTGACAAAGTTCTTGCAAACCTGAAATTGAAAACAAGGTGAAGTTACATAGCCAGTGCCCATCCCTTACTTAATCAGTTTCAATATGTGTGTGCCTCGGGTAGGTCTTGACAAATGTGGAAATAGAATTTCTTGCCACAGAGTACATTGAAGATATGCTTCTGTAGATAAGTAGATTCCATTCTGAAATGATAAGGGTAAATTATAGCATCTTTGTCACAAGAGTATGGAACTATAATCAGGTCCAATAAGATGTCAAAGAACCAGAAGCTTGATCAATAGTAGTTCTCCTCCCCATCCCATCTCCCGCCATCACTATTTGAGGCCAGGCTAGTTCTGGAACAGCTCATCTGAACTAGGGAGATATCTAATATACCCATCATGATCCCAAATAAGGCTGTTGGTTTTGCTTAAATCCCTGACATTTCTGATTCAGAAAGTTATCAAGATACAACAGTGTTGGTTTTAAGGCTTATGCTTTCAGTCGAATGCTACGGTGTCATGGACCCAAGGGTCACATTTGGTTCAAAGATACCAGACCTATTGCAAGTCTGGCTTAGAAATAGATCCCAGCTCTCCAATTCCTTGCAGCTTTAGAGGGACACCAGAAATAACCCCACCCCCAATCAATCAGCAAGCATTAATTAAACACTTACTATGTGCCCAAGATTGTGCTAAGCTCTGGGAATACCAAAAAAAAGAGTAAAAACAGTCCATGCTCACAAGAAGTTTACAGTCTCAATCCATAACAGGAGAAATATAGAATAGGTAGAAGGTAACCTCCATGGGTCCACTTGAATTGACTTGACTATGGAACCTCCATTTCAATGTCACATAGCTAACCATTTTTTCTCCCTTTGTTTCATGACTGCAGGTAACGACCTTAACTCAAGAAGTCTCACAATTAAGTAAAGATATGAAGAACATAATGAATCTCCTGGAAAATGTATTAATGACCCCCAAACCTACAGGATTTTGCTCAGTTCACAGTGCATCAATGTGTCCCTCCATTGAGAGCTTACAGAATAGAATGACTTGGACAGCTCACCAACCTTGTATGCACAAGCAACCAGGCAAGACTGCCTGTACCAAAGCACACCTTTGTCATGGTAACAGTGTGTCTGGCATTTGGGAAATGGAGCGTGCCTCTGTTGGAAGCAGCCCCCAAAGAACTGGAGCCAATGAGCAAAATCTTTTAGACAGTGACCTTTATCATTGTTCAGGCCTTGACTATTCCCCATCCCATTATCAGGTCATCCGAGAGGGTCCTTTGCAATTTATAAGGTGCACTTCTCCCCATTCAGATACCACATTGACCCCTCTCCAGTCTATTTCAGCAACTCTCTCATCTTCAGCATGTTCTTCCTCGGAGACATCCTTGCACCTTGTGCTCCCTAGTAGATCTGAGGAAGGTAGTTTCAGTCAAGGGGCAGTCAGTTCTCTCAGCCTAGAAAACTTGCCTGGCTCTTGGGACCGTGAGGGCGTGCCATCCCTTCCTATAAAACCCTCAGAAGATTTCCCTCTGGAAATTGTAACAAGCACAACAGACGTGAAAGATACCAAGGCCATAAATGTATAATGACTGGACAACAAAGGCGACCTGTAGCATATATGATGCAACTCCTCATATCAACCTCCTTGCTGCATGACTGCTTTGGTTTGCCTTTTCTCTGCCAATGATGGAGATGAAGCAATGTGGGGTAGTCAAAGGTGTCACCTCATATATACCATAGGAAACAATTTCTAGATTCTAGAAGCATGTGGAAAGAATCTTCTCTATTGGTATTAACCTATTGGTCTGCTCCACAGACTTTGGCAATAGTCCAAACACCCCAAGGGGTCGCAGCAGCTGGAAGTCCAGGACAAAAGAATTTTAGGGCTCATTTTTTCTTGTAGGAGCCTTTTGTGGCTTGAAGCAAAGGTTTTTCCTGAGTGCCTGTTTGTCATTCCTGAACAATATCCGTAGCGCTGTTGGCTCCGGGTGCTCCTGGCTCCTGCTGATCTATTTTTTCCTGTTATTCGAAGGCAAAGAGACAATTATCCCTGCATGCCACCCAGACAATCAGCCAGATAGAGTTGGTGGCCAGTGCTTAGCTGTTGCACGCTATTTGTCATGTAAATGAAACTTCTTTATTTATCAAAAAAGGCTATTTTTATATCCTTGGTATGAAATATGTATTTAAAAATATTTAAAATATTTATAAAAAGATTAATGTTTTGTTTTCATTTTGGTAAAAAGAAAAAAGCTTGCTGTTTTAATAAGAAATGCCCTACTGTTGTGCATAGTAGATCAAATTATTTATTATTAAGAGGATGTAGTTTAAGAAGGAATCCCCTTTTATCTGCATGCTGTTTGGGACAAATGTTATCACCATACTGGTGGAATACCAATAAGAAAATAGGGTAATATTTTATTAATAAAATAAAAATATGGAATGTCAGACACAATGTTAAGTCAAATATATTAACCTTCAAACGGTGGGATGTGGTACCCTCTTTATATACAGGGGCCCCTGCTAGCTATCGCATGTGACATGTGACAAGGAAATTGATTGATGGAATTTATACTTAACCTACAAAACTTGGGTGTTTCCCACCTCAGGGTGAAATTAGAGATTTCCCTATGCCACGTGGCAGGAATCTGTTCTTTCTTTCATTACTTTCACACATTTTATGAAAAAGTGCAAATTCAGCTATTCCAATTAATAATGGCATAAACCTCTTTGTTTAAATTGATTCTCTTTGATGTACACTAGAAGGACCAAAATATAAGAATGCTTCAAAGGACCAAGGAAATTTTGTGTCAATCAATGCATCTGGTTCTTCTAATTAAGATGACTTAGAGGGGCAGCTAGGTGGCGCAGTGGATAAAGCACCGGCCTGGAGTCAGGATGACCTGAGTTCAAATGCGGCCTCAGGACTTGACACTTACTAGCTGTGTGACTCTGGGCAAGTCACTTAACCCCCATTGCCCTGCAAAAAAAAAAAAAGACTTACATCTAAAATACTCCATGTAGCTACATATCAGATGCATAGACCATAGACTTGTTTACATTATTTCCTACCACTGATAGGAAAGGACATGAAATATCAGTTATTTAACACATGTGGACAAACTAAGACTCCTAGGGGACTATTCAAAATTATATAGGTCCTCATCCTTAAACCTGCCTAAAACAACTAAGAAAGGGGGAAATGTCCAAGGCAGTAAACAAATAATTACCATTGCACAGGTAATTCATGATCCATTGCTAGTGGACCTCACAATCCCCCCCCCTCAAAAAAAAAAAAAAGAAAAACACTTCCTTTGGCCAAATAATTGTGAATCAAATATCTTTGACATACAACTGAATAAATTATTTTATCTAAGATAATTATGTTAATCATTTACTTCCCAATTTCTCTGTCTTTGGCTAACCTAACCAGTCAATCCAACAAGCATTTCACTAAAAGATAACCACAAAACAACACCTGCCCTCAAGGATCTTATAGTCTACTAGGAGGTTATAAGCTCTAAATAGAAAATAATATATATAATAATTTGAAGAAGAGATAAGCACTAATAATAAAAAGTCTTACCATAGATCAGGGGCTGCCAAACTGGGCTACCTATATACCCCTAGAGAGTTTAAGTTTATAAATGGGTGCAGGGAATATAAAGTAAATAAATATATCATCCTATAGAAGTTAACCTCATTTTATTTGTTGTGCCCATATGCATGGTATAAGGAACTCCAGAATTTATTTCCTTTATGACTAAATAGCGTATTCAAAAATGCTGGGTTGGAAGTCAAAGCATGTGAGGAACAATAAAGGTTGAGAATCCTTACCTTAGGAGACAACACTTAAGATAAACTTTGAAGGAAAGTTGGACTTCTTAAGAGAAAGTAATAAGGAAAGAATGCATTTCAAACATGGGAAATAGCCTGTACAAATACATGGAGGAAGGAAATGGAGTGCTGCGTCTGGGCAACAACAAATAGACTGGTTTCAATGAAATATACAATAAGTCCCAAAAGGTAGGCTGAAACCAAATTGCTAAACTACCCTACAGGATTCTCTAGGTGTAAGGACAGGACAAGGAAAGGAAAAGAGGAGGTAAAGAAGGAGGAGGAGGAGGAGAAAGAGGATAATGGAAGGGAAGGAGAAAAGAAAGGAAGGGAAAGAATGATGATGTTAGTAGAGATGTGACATAAAAAGAAGGGATTATATGAAAATCACAAATGTGACACAGAATGACATCATGGTAATGATGGGAACTTTGCCATGTCAACCCCCAAAAGGAATAAACTCCAGTTGCACCTTATTACCTCTAGAATTAAAGAACATTTCCTCTGTTTATCATTTAAAGCCCTATACAGCCTCACCCCCTCCTTACTTTTCCAGCCTTCGTCTTCATCACTGCCATTCCTGCCTTTCATGACTTAGCCATACTGCTTTACTTGCTATTCCTCACACACAGCATCTCACATCTCTATGCTTTCAGACAAGCTGCCTACCATCCCTTTAATGCTCTCCCTCTCCACCTCCAGTGTAATAGAAATAGTGCTGTATTTGGACCCAAAAGACCTACATTCAGATCCTGGCAGGCTGACTACCTTCTGTGACCTAAAACAAATCATTTGACCTCTCTGTACCTCAGGGTACTGAGTGGTAAAATGAAGGGGATGAAATTTATTTTCACTGAGGTTACTCCTGATCTACAGTCATCCTGGAATCTTGGATTCCTTCAAGATTCAGCTCAAACAGCCCTTCATGCCAGCATCCTTTTCTGATCTTCCTAGCTGCTGGTACCTTTTCCCCAAAACATTACTTTGTATTTGATTAAATTCTGTATCTTGTATGTATTTACTATAGACATATCATCAAGATTGTAAGTTCTTTGAGAGACTATTTTTATTCTGCCTCTGAATCCCCAGCACATAGCATATTGCCTGGCTTATGACAGGTACTTCACAAATGCTTATTAATGGATTGATTGATCCAGTAAAGTAATATTTTGCAGGGGAATTCAACCCAAATGTAGTAAGAAACTCTTGAGAATGAAATTCTGAAGATACAGGAATAAATCATCTTACTTAGAAGGAAAGGATGAAGCTTCCTAATGAGACCAATGTGAATGCATAGGGAACTCACTGACAAATCCAGACACTGAAAAGGCACCAGAAGATTGAAGCAAAAGAAAGTAACTGAGAATAAATACAAAAGTACCACAATCCTTAAGGAATTGCACTACAACTGCTGAAGCCCAGAATGTGCTAATGTTGGGGATGGATGTAAGAAACAATAAAAACACATGACAGTGGGTTTTTAAAGCTATGAAGAGGCAAGAAGTTGTTCAAAGAAAGAGGGAAACTGCTTGTGATTGACAGACTAATCATAATGGATGATGGAAAAGATAATGAACTAACCAACTCTTAATTTCTTAGTTTTCTTCAACAGAGAAAATAATCTTTGGACTTGGAAGAATAGAACAAAGTTTGTTATTAGGGATCAGAAATGAAGATAAATGATATGGCAACATTTATCTGCCCTTCTTGTTGGGCTTGCATAGGACCAGTGAGCTATCATTGGTGTTTTTTTTTTAAGTCTTACAAAATGGAAACATTGACAAGACTGAAGAAAATATACTATCCCAGTGCTTAAGAAAAGTAAAGACTGCAAACTATAGATCATAAACTATGAAGCTTCTATTACTTCAAAATTCTAGAACATAATATTATCAACAAATGCTTTTTATATGCCTACTATGTGCTTAACACTGATGACACAAAAATGAAAAAAGGTGAAATATTTTCTCTCCCAAAAAATGGTATATGATCAATTAGAAATGGAAATAGTGATCACTAAAAGCTACTGTGGCTTCATCAATTATAACAGGCCCACCTCATTTCTATTTTTGAAAGGCTTACTAATATGATAGGCCAGGAGAATGGCCTAGGCACAGTGTTCCAGTTTTTTTTAAGCAAGACTTTCACAAAACCTTGCATGCCATATTTATTATCAAGATGGAAAGATATAGGCTTCAATGATAAGACAGTAAGATTTGGAACTTGTCAAATTACCAGATCCAAGAATACTCATTAAGGGGTCAGTAACAACCAGGAAGGAAGTTAGATGGCATAGTGGATAGAGTGCTGGCCATGGAGTGAGGAAGACCTGAGTTCAAATGTTGTCTCAGACGACGCTAGTTGTGTGACCCCGAGAAAGTCACTTAACCCTGTTTTTCTCAGTTTCCTCATCTGTAAAAATAAGTGGAGAAGGAAATGGCAAAACACTTCAGTATCTTTGTGAAACAAACCCCAAATGGGTGAAATGTGACTGAAATATGACTGAATAACAATAAAATAACAAACAACTAGGAGGGAGTTTTCTAATGAAAGGCTTTAGGGTATATCCTTGAACCTGTTCCAATTTATACCTATTTTTCAGTTGTACTGATTCTATTCATTTCACTCTGCCTCAGTTCATAAAAGTCTTCTGAAATTTCTCTGAAACCAACTACCTCTTTTTTCATTATGGCATAGTAGTATTCCATTACATTCATATGCCACAATTTGTTCTTTTTTTGTTTGTTTGTTTTTGTTTTTGTTTGTAGGGCAATGAGGGTTAAGTGACTTGCCCAAGGTCACACAGCTAGTAAGTGTCAAGTGTCTGAGGCTGGATTTGAACTCAGGTCCTCCTGAATCCAAGGCCAGTGCTTTATCCACTGTGCCACCTAGCTGCCCCACAATTTGTTCTTGAACAGGTCAGATACTTAACAGATTTTACCAACTATTCATGTATAAAACATTTATTAGGATCAAAGAGTTTGAGCTGGAAGGGCCATTAGAGGCCAAATGGTCCAATCGCTCCATTTTACAAATAAGGAACCCAACACCCAAAGAAATTAAGTATCTTGCGACAGGCCACATAAGTACTAAGTAACAAAGGCAAGATTTGAACTCTGGTGCTCATACTGCATAAGGAGCATTCTTTCTAGTGCACCGCAGTGCTTCTTCTAGTTAGTCCCATCTCTAATACATAATGTACTGCCTGAATGATTTGGGCAATTCACCCAAGCTCTCAGTGTCCCCTAATGCCCAGTTCTCCAAAACTATAAGATATAAAGTAGGTGTTTAGCTGCATTGGTAAAGACTGAGAGCTTATTATAATAATGAAATCCCAGGTCTGTTTCCTGCCCCCCCCCCAGAAAAAAATCTGCTTAATTGTTAAATTTTAAAATGCTGTAAAGCTTGTCAGGATCACAATAAGCAATGTGAACAATGAAGTCCCAGGTCTATGCCCTCCTCTCCCTCCCTCCAAAAAAAAGTTTTCTTGTCAAATTTTAAAATTCTATAAAGGTTAGCAGGATTACAATAACTAGTATAAATAGTGAAATCACAGGTCCGTCATACTACCCCCCCCAAAAAAAATAGTTTACTTGTCAAGATGGAAAATGCTTAAAGTTTGGCAGAATTCCATTAAATTGAATGACAAAATCTAGATCAAAAAAATAATATTGTGGGGCAGCTAGGTGGCGCAGTGGATAGAGCACTGGCCCTGGAGTCAGGAGGACCTGAGTTCAAATTCGGCCTCAGACACTTGACAGTCACTAGCTGTGTGACCCTGGGCAAGTCACTTAACCCCAATTGCCTCACCAAAAAAAAATATATATATATATATATATATTGTGAGGATCAATTGAAAGGGAGCGAAGGAGGCAAAGAGATATGGAGAAAGAGAAAGAGAGAGAGAAACATATGCATATATGTAAAGTATTTTGCTAACTTTAAAACATTATATAAATACTAGCTATTATAGGCTAGAAAAGTATGCTAAAATTAAGAAGACACAATGATTGTAAATCAACATAAATTCCATTGGGGCGGGGGGAAATCAGCTCATACATACAGAAAAAAGATGCATGATTTAAACAAAAATCCCTGTGGAAAAAGGGCAACTAGGTGGCTATATGTAGAGTCTACCACTCTAGTGACTAGAGTGCTGGCTTCAGAAAGACATAAGTTCAAATCCTTCCTCCAACACTTACAAGCTGTGTGGTCCTCAGCAGGTCATTTTAAACTGTTTGCCTCAGTTTCCTCAAAATGAGGATAAAAATAGCACCTACATCCAAAGGCTATTATGAGAATCAAGTGAAATAGTATTTATAAAGTTATTTACATTTTAATGATATGCAAATGCTAACTGTTATTTTAATATACCGAGGAGGGAGGAGGGAGGAGGAAGGAGGGAGGAAGGAGCAGTTATTGTACTTCACTCTCAATAAATGTCAACACTATAACAAGGCAACCAAAAAGCTGATGCTACCTCTGGTTGCTTCCTGAAAGGTATAATGCCCATAAATAAGGAAAACCATAACTTCGCTACCCTCTGCTCTGCTCAGGCTACAGATGCAGAGTCTTTTTTTTCAATTCTGGGTACTATGTTCTAAGCATGTGTAGAAGAAAGTGACTAGGATGGTGAAAGAAAGGGAGAACATGTCTTGAGAAAATCAGTTGAAGAAAGCAGAGATGTTGAGCAAAGAGATAAGATGATTTTGAGGGTTCCTGATAGCTTTTCAAGTATTTGAAGAGCTGCTATGTGGACAAAAGATTAAACATGTTTTGCTTGGCCCCAGAGGGAAGAACTAGAAGCATTGGTTTGAAACTGCAGAAATGAAAGATTAGGTTTGATGTAAGAAAAAAACCTTACTACTAATAAGAAATAGCCAAGAATGGAATTGTTTGCCCTGGGAGGTAGGGCATTATATCTAACTTCAGAACAGATATCTACTTGTTAAGGATATCAAATAAGGGATTATTGCCCATGCTAAGGCGTTTCTGAAGTCCCTTTACACCCTTATATTCAATGAGGCTAGGAAAATCATCTCAGCTTCATAAGGAAATGTCCATGAATGTGAACACAGACATCTTTTGACTACAAAATTATTGCAAATATTGATCTATTTCTTGATTGACAAATTAACATTGCCACAACAGAGACACTATAAGTGGAATAGAATAACCAAAATACCCAACATATTCCAGAAGAATATGTAATTTAATCAGTATTTGATGTATTTTTAAAGTTCTTCACTTCAGTTGTTTCAGTTGTGTCTGACCCTTTATGACACCATTTGGGGGTTTTCTTGGCAAAGATACTGGAGTGGTTTGCTATGTCTTTCTCTAGATCATTTTTTTACTGAAGAGAAGCTGAGGCAAACAGGGTTATATGACTTACCCAGGTTCGCATAGCTAGTAAATGTCTGAGGCCAAATTTGACCTCATGAAGATAAGTCTTACTGATGCCAAACAAAGTGTTTTATCCATTCTACCACCTAGCTGTTCATTTCCAAGTTACGAAAGATTAATATTGACCAAAATACACCAGGATAATTGCAGGGAAATCAGAAGTTGATTCTATATGTGAAAGAAGCATAACGAAGCCAAAACAAGCAGAATGCGCTACATCAGCCTTTTAAAGACCACATCATCCCATGTCCAATATGATTGCATCAGTGTTTGTTCTCCCCATCCTTCCAACCCAACTAAGGACAGAAGGCAGCAGGTACCTGCGAATGGGAACAGTGTAACATTGACATTGAGCTACTGGTGTTGTCCGAGTGTTGATAAATTTAAAATGGAAAATACTTAGGCATATGTTATGTCCTTGAATAAAAAGATGAGAAAATAGAACAGGGGCCAGTGTGATTTTTAAAGCGTTTATGTTTTTTAATTTTCATCAGAATCCAAGTCTCCAGCTTGGAGAGAAACATCTTACTCACTGGTAAATGCCTAGTTTCCTTCAAAGCTCTACTCATATTATAAGGCTCTTGATGATCCTCCAATTTCAAATCCCCCCCAGATAAAATCTCTTGTATCTATTTTTATATATTTTGCACATGCTTATTTGTTAATTGTTTTATGTGCACATATATCTTCCTATGGAATGTAAGCTTCCTGAGGGTTGGGACTGTTTCATTTATGTTTTTGTATTCTGACCACCTAGCATAGTGTCTGACATAGAGTAGGCACTTAATAAATGTCCATTGATTGATTTACTCCCTGGGGAGAAAGGAACTGGTCCCTTTGTGCTGACTTCAGTATACTTTTTAGCAGAGCAGAATCCCTCTACAACAGGTGGGCTATTCCTCATCTAGAATAATTGGAACCAAAGGGATAGCTATTTCTGAATGCAGCACAGGAACTGGGATGGGCAGGAAAGGAAGATTATCAACTCCTTCTAAAGGATATTTTCAAACTCAGAGCTGGGTCATGCATCTGGAATTCTCAAGAATAGAAAGTAAATAGGATACAAGCATTTATTAAATGCCTACTATATGCCAGGCAATGCTAAATGTTTTGCATGTTTCTCATATGATCCTCACAATAACACTGAAAGACAGGTGCTATTATTATCTTCATTTTGCAGATGAGGAAACTGAGGCAAGTAGCGGTCAAGTAATAACAGTTAATAAGTATCTGATACCAGATTAGAATACAGGTCTTCCTGAATCAAGACTAGCAGTCTATCCACTGTTCCATCCAGCTGCCCCTAACAAAAACCCTTTTGATTTTTTTATAGCCCTGTGGACTTCTTGTCAATGATCTCTGAAACTGTTTACTGACATGGCCAATGGACTCTTGTAGGGAAAATCCCAAATCCAAGTAGTCTCAAAATGGCTGAGGGCACATGTTGTCCAATATGGCAGCTATGTGTCCCCAGGTAGATTCTTTTGAAGTGAAACTTGCTAAATTCTCCAGGATCATGAAAGTTTCAAATTATAAGGAATCTCAGAGGTCATCTAGTTGAACTTCCCACACTTTACAGAAGAAGGTAATGAAGTACAAAGACAGAAAGTGACTTATCCAAGTCCACATAATTCAGTTCAATGGAAATGGCTTTTATCTAGATTGTACTGTGCACAAAATGCTGTACTAGTTGCTGGACATAAAAACCAAAATGAAATGGTCCCTGCCCTAAAAGAGCTTGCAATATACTAGGAAGAATCCACCTAGATAAGTAGATATAAAGTATATGCAAACTAAATTCAAAATAATTTCAATGTATTGGGGGAGATAGATTACTCACTCACCAACAACTGGGGTAATCAGGCAAATGCCTTATATAGAAGATGGAACTTGTGCTAAAACTTAAAGAAAGCCAGGGATTCCATGTGAAAGAAGTGAGGAGAAAATTATTACAGGCATAGAAAAGACATTTTGGAAGAGCATGTAGATCAGCAAGAGAGAGAGTGTGTGTCATCTATTGGACACATGTAAGAAACTGGAAGCAAAGTGGTTTGGTTGGAATATTGGGCAGCTCCTCTGAGTCTCAGTTCCCTCAACTGCAAAATGAGGTTCTTGCACCAAGTGGCTTATGAAGTCTCTTCCACTTTTAAATCTATGTCCCTTTTATCCTGTAAAGCCCAAGATTTTATTTCTAGGTGGCAGAAATTAGAAGGTGAAGAAGAAGAGGTTGGGAAAGGAGAATGAGTTCAGGTTGATACATGTTGAATTTGAGAAGCCATGCTCAACCTCCAGCTCTTTAGTCATCCAGATTTTTTCCTCTAATCCTACTTAGAGGACAAATTAGTTGGATGCAACTTTCAACCTGTTCGATGCACATTTCTTTCTGAAATTTTTTGATAATGAAACATCATGTATTTCCACATGAAGTCTTCTCATTTCTCCATTTGTATGTGCCTGTGCATTTGTAACTTATTAGCATATAATAGCAGCAAGGACATATTTCAAATTTTTAGTTTCCTTGTCCATTCCTGACATTTCATCAGTGAATAAGAACATTTCAGTGAGTACAAAAGATGCAGCATCAGATACACACTTACTTCCCCCGGGAGCATTTTTACTGCATGCACTTTTCTTTCTTTCTGCATCCAATGGGTATCTTCACTATAGAAACAATTTCATTACCAAGATGGCATCAATACTCAAGAAAGCCACTAAGGTACTTTCTGTAAATAAAAAATATCAAGGGTCATCTGATTCCTTACTGCCTCAGGGAGGGGAAAAGGGAGGGAGGAAAGGAGAGATAAAAATTGGAATTCAAAACTATAAATAAAATAGCATGGGTGGTGAGAAAGTACACTGTACCTACTTTAATACCTGAAGAATCAGTGATTTTATCATTGTGAATACACTTTCTGTCTGCCCAAATTGCAACCTCTGTACAATATAGTAAATGATCTCAAAGACTTTCCATAACCAGAACATTCACCCTGCTGCTGAATTAAACTTTCCAAACTTAGATAAAGTGGTTCTGGGCCAAGAAACTGACGATCCAAGACTGGACCCATATTCAAAGCCCTTCTTCCTTGGTAGGATTTCCTGGAGTTTAGACTCTAGAGGTGTACCCCTCCAGAACCAAGCTCACCTACACTTCAGCAGAACTCTCTGACTGGAGTCTGCCCAGAAACACATTGTTTCCTCTAATTTGGGTTCAATGTGATCAAAATTGCAAAGAAGCAATTCTATAATGTTGCATACTGTGATCCTTTTATGTCCTCTTTAGTGACTGTAAATTAAACTGCCTACTTCACTCATCTTTGTCACAATGCCATCCAATTAATTAACCCTGCATATATTTAATTAATCTTTTGACCCATCAATTTACCCCTTCCTCTTATTTTGTCATCTGCTCTTATTTCCCACCAAAGTGATCTAAAGCCTTCAAATATATTCACAAGACAGAACTTTTTAAATCCTAGAGCACATGTTTTGACTGCTCCAGAGGCTTTAACAGATTGTCTTTTCCCTCATCATCACTACAGGAAGCATCACAATTCCTTCATGGTGATGTTCACGTGGCACAAAAGAATGCACAGGACATAAGATTTACAAGATAGTACACACAATAGAAATAAGGATAACCTCGTTCTGAGAGGTTGCTGACACAGTGATAGATATTCAAAATAGAAGCAATGGAAGTAACTTAAGTGGGAGGAAAAGTGGAACAAGAGGTTGAAGATCTGAGTTCAAGTCTCCACCCTGTTACTTCATATAAGTCAAGTCAAATCTTGGAACCTTCTTTAAAATGGTGATTATAATATGAAACTCCTGATATAGTGAGGAAGTTCTAAGATCTAACAAGATAATGTCAGCAAAGCAATATATAATGAAAGGTATCAGCTATTATTATAATAGGTAAGAGGAAAAACATGGAGAAATCATAGGAAAGTGGTTTTAAAGAAAAAATTTCGCACATGTTGCTTGGCTGCCATGCAAAAGTTATTGCCACAAGAGTGAAACTGATCAGAAATAACAGGTGGGAGGATAGAATGTGGTGACAGAATCATGGTAAGGAGAAAAGAACTGGACTTTGGCTGTTGAAGTAATATGTGTGTCCATTCTGTAGGGCATCTATAGAAATCAGATGGCAAGTTTGTTAGGGTCAACACAGCGAGAATGGGTTCATTGAGGCAAGTATCAATGTGTGAATCTACTCCCTACTGCTCTACTCATCATTTCTATAACTTTCCAAACCACAATAGCACACCCTGGTCACCACTCCCCTATTTGTGTTGTCTCTCCTCATTAGAATGTAAGCCTCTGGAAGGAAAAGATTGTCTGCATTTATAATTGTATCCCTGAGGCTTAGTATAATGCTTGATATATAATTATAAATACTAATAATTTGTTTTCATTCTTTCATTATTATGGTATTATTTGAGCTCAGAGAGGTTGTGAATTGTTGTATTCCCTCCCACTTCATGGTTACATAGGAATAATTTAGTATTAGAACAATAAACTATATCCTATCTATGCTCTAACACAGAGACTTTGAACTTACCCACAGAACCTTGGCATTGCTTTCCAGAGAGAACATGGATGGACAGGAAAGAAATACAGGGCAGCTAAGAAAGAACAGTCATACTAAGTAGCCCAGCCACCTCCTAGCCCTGGAACATTCTTACCAATTCTCAGAGGTGAAATGGACTTCAGAGGCTACTGAGTCTAACTCATATCTGAACAGAAATAGCTCTGTTCTATGCACAAGGAGTGACCAAGCAGACCCTTCTTGAAGAACTCTATTAGAGAAGAAACCACCACTTTGTGAGATAGTTCATTCTGGTTTCGAACAGTTCTGATTGTTGAATAGCCTTGCCTCATCTAGAATCTTCATCTCTCCAATGACTACCTACTACTTCTACTTCTGCTCTCAAGAATGAAGTAGAAAAGATGTGATGCTTCTTCCTTGCTGACAGCCCTTTAGATCCCTGAAGACAGCTATCATACCCTGCCCATAGTCCTCACCAGGGAGAAACAGTCTCAGCTCTTGAAACCAATATGCATTTGGTCATGGTCCCAATTTAGTTCACCCTCCTAACCCTCAACTGGCCACACTCCAGTTTTTCAATATCTGAAATGACTTCCAAACCTGAAGACAATGCTCCATATATATATACACACACATATATATACACATATACATATATACACACATATGTATGTGTGTATATGTGTATGTGCATATGTGTGTATATGTGTGTATATAAATATGTGTGTTTATACATATATGTACATGTGCATGCATGTTCATATATGAGTGCATATATCCCAATAAAATAAGAGGTTGTAAAGACAGCAAGACATAATGGATAAGGCACTGGACCAGGAGGCAGGACGAACTAAATTCAAATCCTACTTCAGATACTTACTGGTCATGTGACCCTGGACTAGTCACTTACCCTTTCTTTGCCTCAGTTTCCCAGTTTGCAAAATGAGAGGTTGGACTAGGTGGCCCCTAAGTCATTTTCAGTTCTATATCTGTGATTCTGTGGTTCTTTCCAGGGAAGTACTCTATAAATATTAAAGCATTATATAAATATTTTGTTATTATTCTGGATACTATATTTATATTAATTCAACCCAAGTATGTCAGGTTTTTTGTTTGCCATATCACACTGGGTTAGAATGTATTCAGAACCCTACATAAGTACTTTCATAATCCCAAGCTGCTTTCCAACATGAAACTCCATCTTTTTAATGTCACTACTATTTCATTATTACTATTTGACTCTGAATGATGGCAAAATGTTCGCCAAAGAATCACAATTATTGGTAATCCAAAAGACAATAAATAGACATGCTGAGTCTCACTTGATTACTGAATATAACCAAGAATGGCTCCTGAAGAAGCAGTGGAGGAAAAGACACTGTTAAGGCAACCTATGACAAAAAAGGGAGATGCCTCAGGCGGCAGCAAGAGCTACAGATAAGAGATGAATAGTCCAGGTACAAGCTCACTGGCCTACAATTAACAAACTTTTAAAATGCAGGCACTTGCCCTCTTTGCCCTTTTCCTGTATGCCGGCAGAGTTGGACTTATATCCTTCAGCTATGTTTAGCTACATGTCTATCTGGCATAGAAATCTAGACTATAAATGGGTTAATGGAGAGTATTTTGTCATATATGGGATTTAAGATTATATCTTGCTAACTCTATGGCCAGCTCTTTTACTCTCAGGCCACAATATCATTCACTAATTGGGTGATGTTATCAATAAAGGAAATAGGGTTAGTGTTTGTGATTGGGCTATAATGATTCTCAATGAATTATGCTTTCCTTTCTACAGTCTCACCCTCATACACATTGCTTACCCATCTCCCTGCTCTGGCGCCCATGAAATAATTAAACAAACTAGACAAAGGCCTCTGTCATGTTGGGTGGCTCTCCTCTGCAGATTCATGGGAAGACAAAAGAATCATAGAGAATAAGAAGGAAATAATGGACTACAATCTTCATGGAGGAGAGAATTGCCATATAAATGAAATACTTCATCAAAATATTGATGCATGTCACACTGTTGACCTATATTTAGCTTACTGTTCACTAGAATCACCAGATCATTTTCTAGTTAGGCATTAGGCATCTAATACCTCCCCCACTCTATTTTTTAATGTTGATTTTTTTTTCCTTAACCTGAGTATATAAAGTTGTATTTTTTCTATTAAATTTTATCTTAATAGATTTGGTCCATTATTCTTACTTGTCAAGATCATTTTCCATGATGACTCTGCCTCACTATGCCTCTGAACTTTGTTCATTTGAACATTTTATAAGTTCATGATCCATACCTTTATTTAAGTTGTTGACAAAAAAAAATGAACAACACTGATCCACAGAAAGATACCTGTGGCACTCCACTAGATATCACTGTAAAATTTATATTGGACTCATTAATGATTATTCTTTGTTTCTAGTCCTTCAAACAATTCTGAAATCATCTAACTGTACAATTGTCCAGACCCTGTCTCTCCATTATAGTAGTAGGCCTCCACCAGTCACTGATGACCATGGATCAGCGCCTTGAAGAGCCACAGGCCACAGTGTGGTTGTGCAGTCTGATATGGGAGCCGCAGCTCCTGAGTGACTTTGTAACCAGTAACTGCCACATCCCGAGTTGTATCTACCCTATGAGGAGTAACTGGAGTGTCCTCTCCAGGGTGCTGGCCTGGACAGATCAATATGGAAAACAAGCTGTTGCCCATGCAGCAGGTTTTCCCTCTCCGCGACATTGGTGGATCCAAAGGAGAGGCAGAGTCAGTACAGTTTGGGGCAGGAGTTGCCAGAGGGATGTGATGTCCAACATCCAACTGCCTAAGGGACTCCGACTCCTGATTTTTCCTCGGGGTTAACTCCTGAAGCCTTTCCCATATATGGGTATAGCCACAAGGCAGTGGAGGTTTAAAATCAGGGTTCCTTCACCTAGGCGGGTTGCCTGCCAAGGCTAACGAGCCCCACCTGCCCGAAGCTACTGGTTTTAAGGCATGAGTGACTCGCCTTCACCCCTTCTCCTGTTAGTAGAAACAGTTCCGCCATGAGAAGGCCAGGAGTTGGGCTTTGGTTGTCAGAGGCTATTTGAGATGCGCGCTGCTGGAGCATTTTATAGAGAGTGGGAGCTTATCCCCACTCCCCCCCCTCCGCCCCCCCCCTCCCCCGGCATGACAAACCTTTAGAACTGAAATGGTCTCTCCATTATATCCACAAGAAAATCATAAGAGACTTTGCCAAATGTCAAGCTAAAATGCAGCAATACTAATTCCATAGCATTCCTCTGGTTTAAAAAATCAGCTTCTTTTTGTAGGTAAATTGGAGGTGGAGAAACTGAGCCTATGAAAATGTTTTGTATGATTTCACAAGTATAAATGATGTCATGTTGCTTACCTTCTCAATGGGTGGGGAAGAGGCTGGAGAGAGAAAGATAATTTGGAAGTCGATGTTTTAAAAGAATGTTAAAAATAACTATTTTTTTAAAAAAGGAACTCCTTTTGTGTGTGTGTGTATGTGTGGGGGGGGGACAATTGGGGTTAAGTGACTTGCCCAGGGTCACACAGCTAGTAAGTGTCAAGTGTCTGAGGCCAAATTTGAACTCAGGTCCTCCTGACTCCAGAGCTGGTGCTTTATCTACTGCACCACCTAGCTGCCCCTCAAGGAACTCCTTTTAGCAGCAATGCAGAGAGACAACTGTTTGATGATTTGAAGATTTAGAAAGATGGCTGAGGATCAACTAGATAGCACCGTGGATAAAACACTGTCCCTGGATTCAGGAGGACCTGAGTTCAAATCTGACCTCAGACACTCGACACTAGCTGTGTGACCCTGGGCAAGTCACTTAACTCTCATTTCCCTGAAAAAAAATTTTTTTAATTAAAAAAAATGCCTGGAATATAAATGGGTTAATGGAGAGTATTTGTCATGGATATGATTTAAACTTATAACTGCCTAATTCTGAGGCCAGGTCTCTTACTCTTAAGCCAAGATATCTCTCACCCATTGAGTGATGTTATCCATAAAGGAAATAGGGTTAGTGTTCATGATGAGGCTATGATGATTCTCAATGAATTCTGCTTTCCTTTCTACATTCTCACCCTCATAGATACTATTTACCCACTTCCCCGCATGTGGGATAAGCTACTTTCTCCCTAAAATGTACTGAAACATTTCTCAATACTTCGTTGACTCAGGGGACTAAAGGCTCAAATTATTGACAACACTTCCTCAACACCTGAGCATAAAATAGTCATAAGGAGGTTTGGGGGAGCTTTTAGCTTATGGATTGTAATGGGAGTTTCATTCAGTTGAATAAAAAAGGGGGGTTCTCAATGCCTATCCTGGTTGAATCATTCTCCTGCTGTTATTAAGTAAATCTTTTTTTTCCAGCTGTTGAATGATCTATAAGTGTCTTCTGTTGCTCCATTGTTGAACCTAAAGTACCAAGAGAGTGGCTTGAATCAGTCCCAACCCAGAACACCATCATGTCAATAAGACATTCTAGATTTTTGCCAGGATTCAAAATCAAACTCACTGACCCACAATTTACAAACTTTTTAAATGGAGACATTTGCCCTTCTCTCATGTACCAGCAGAGTTGAAGTCATATTCTTCAGCTCTTTTTAACTACATGTCTACCTGGCATCAGACATGTTATCTAAGACCAGCAGTATTAGGAACTATAAGAGGATATAGAGAAAATCCATTTGTTCACATTTTCTCTCACCTTTGTCTTTTTGTTTCCCTCCCTCTCTGACATATCTGTGCCCTCCTGTAAAGTGTTTAGTAGGGTGCCTGACATACAGTAGATGCTAAATGGATGTTTATTTCCCTGCTTCCCCTCCTGGGCTTGATGAGTCAGTATAAAACAGTGGAGACACCACCATCCTAAAAGTTGGAAGAAGAGAACTCAAGTCAAAGCTCTATGAGCACCACAATTCAATGTTAAGAGCTGAATGGAACCTCCAAGACTACTGACTCCAACCCCATCGTTGTCTAATATTAGAATACAAGCTTCCCATGAATAGAAATTCTGTCAGTCTTTGTAATATACCCCCAGTACCTAGGACAGTGCCTGGCACATAGCAAGTACTTAATGAACACTTGTTAATTGATTGTATAAAGATGAACAGCCAGACCCACAGAGGTAAAGTATCTGACATATGGTCAGAAAGATGATGTCATCAGCCCTTTGGTCCTGTAATCATAGGTTTAGAATCAATAGGAACCTTGAGATTCTCAGGTCCAAGTGACTCATTTTATAGATGAGGAAACTAAGGAACAAAGAGGTTAAATTATTTCCCCAGGATCCCAGATCTTGTAAGTTCATAAGGTCAGATTTGAACCATGGAAGCTTCCTGACACCAGATCCAGAAATCTGCTTATATCACTCACTACAGAGGACATTTTCAATGTGAGGATGCTTCTTAGGCACAAATATTAGCATCTTTGTTTCATGGAGAAGAAGACCAAGATGATAGTAGCTCTCTCTTCTGTAGAACCAAACCACAAAAGCCACAGATGCCACTGAAGTCAATCTCAAGGAAGGAAATCAGCTCTCAGAGACTGGGTTTGTTGTTTTGTTTCTGTTCCCAGTCCTAGTAGAGCAGGACTCCCCAACAAATGTTCTAGACACACTGTCCCCATTTCCCTTGGCCTGTCATTATTGGAGTCTTTACTCTTATTGTCCTACTCAGACCTCTATTGGCCTGATATGAATTTTTCATCGAGGCCCTCATTCACATGTTTTGTGTCTTTCAGCCAGCTGAGACCACTGGACATTTCTATAGCCAGGAGCTTTTAAAAGCATCTCTGGGCTCCTCTTCTTTCACCTTCACCCACCCCTTGCTGTTCGTGTCCCCCTATCCTTTGTCCCTCAATTCAATCTTGTACAGTAAGTTGAAATATCAACAGTCAAGTTGACCTAAATGTAAAATGAAATATTTCCATTATCTTCTCAGAACCACTGCTAAATACCAAAGTTGTTGACCCACATGCATTCAAAATCTTTTTTTGAAAACCATATAACAAGGAAGACTAGGCTGCATCACTCATACTGAGGCCTGATCAGAGAAGACAGAGCAGGCCTGGTGGGGAAAAGCCCTATCGTGTTGGGTGATAACTGGAAACGTTATAGAGAGTGTTTTTTTCATTGCCCCTTCCACAATAAGTTGTCAGATCCACTGAACAGCAAATTATCAAGACTTCTCTCCCAGGAGGGATTCATTCTCAACAACTAATCAATAAATATTTACAAAAATTTACAACAAATATTTACAGAAATAAGAAAGGCATAGTGCTAATCTTAAAACCAGATAGGCCTGGGTTCAAATCCTGTCTCTGACACATATTAGCTGTGTGAGTCTGGGCAAATCACTTACTTTCTCATCTCCCCAGGTAACCTAAGATTTTAAGTGGCAGAGTAGGTATCAATGTTTAGAGAGGGAGTTTTCTCATTGGGAGTTCCCTATACCAATGAAATCACAGGCTCAGTCTCTTCCTAATTATGTAATAAGAGGCAGCACCATATAATAGATAGAAAGCCAACCTCAGAGTCAGAAAAACTAGGGGTCAAATACTGCTTCTGACATACTGGTTAAGTGATCATGGGCAAATTATTTAAGTTCTCGCTTCTCTGGACAACTCTATAAGACCATAAATTGCAGGAAAGTTTCTGACCTATATAGGTTGAAGTAGTTTCTTCACCCAGGAATCCCATGTACCAATGAAATCATAGGTTTAATCCCTATTCTTATACCTAAAATGTGCTAGTCACTATGCAAAGGGCTAGAAATATAAAGTCCAAAGCAAAAATGGCCCTGCCCTCAAGGAGCTTACACTCTAATAGGGAAAATAACATGTATGCTCACAGGTATATTTAAGAAACATACAAAGCAAACACAACACAAAGTAACCTTAAATGGAAAGGTGCTAGTTCCTGAAAGTACCAGAAAGGGTGTCACTTCATCTGAGTCTTGAAGGAAACCAGGAGTTCCAAGAGGCAGAATAGAAGAGGGAGTGCATTACAGGAATAGGAAACAGCAAGTGAACAGACACAGAGTTGTGAGGAACATATATAAAGAACAGCAAGTAGACATGTATGACTGGACCAAAGAATGAACATCAAGGAGTCATGTATAAGAAGATATGAAAGATAGGGAGGGGTCAAGTTATGAAGACTTGTGAAAGAAAGACTAAGCTTGTCAAAAAGACTTTCAGCAAATTGACTATATACCTTGGGAGGACATGGACAAGTATCCCAGAGAATAGGCAACTATGAATGGGTTTGATAGAACTCCCAAATGAATGAATAAGCTCACAGATCTATTTAAGCACTTGAGAGTTGGGAAGTATGGGGTAATAAAAAGACAATGGTGCCATTGAAGTTTTGAACATGGGAACCTGAGAAAGGTTGTTAACACTAACAGAAATAGTGAGGTCAAAATATTGGGGGGGTGGGAATCAGAGGGAGAACGATAGACCCAGTTTTAAATATGTTAAAATCAAAATGCTGGGGCACCTAGGTGGTGCAGTGGATAGAGCACTGCTCCTGGATTCAGGAGGACCTGAGTTCAAATCTGGCCTTAGACACTTGACAATTACTAGCTCTGTGACCCTGGGCAAGTCACTTAACCCCAATTGCCTTGCCAAAAAATGAACCATCCAAATGTCAATGTTTTAAAGACCCATTGGAGATGCTACTCTGAAACGTAGGAAAGATGTCAGGGATGCTGCCAACAATTAGGGTATAAAAGTTGAAAAGAACTGAGAACAGAATTGCAGGAAACACAACTTAAGTGATGATGAAGTACATGAGGGACTATATTTGGAATCATTACAGGTTCAAGCCCTGGCACTGACACTATCTATCATGTTTTACCTCAGTTTCCTCATTTGTAAAATGGGGGGTTGGAAAATGTGATATCTTAGTTCTCTTCCAACTCTAAATCTGTGACTCATTCATCTTATCTTGGTCAGTTCTTTGTTGCAGTCAAATACCAGTTTCCAGGTCATTGTCCCTCTTTGCTTGTACAGTTTAGTACCTGACTCACAGTCCCTTAGTCCTCCTCTCCAACCTTAAACTGCTCTGAGTAAAGGCCCTGAGTATATATCAAATGAGAACATGCTGAATGAACTAGGACATTTTACCTACAAAAAGAGAAAACTTTGTGGAGCCAGGACAGCTATCTTGGGGTATTCAAAGGATTGTGATGTGCCAGGAAGTTCAAACTTCCTCTGCTTGGCTAGAGAGGGAAGACCTAGGAGCAATGAGTAGATTACAGAGGGAAAAGTAGGCTTGATGCAAGGAAAAAAATCCAAATTGGAGCTGCTCAAAAATAGAATGGACTGCCCCAGAAAATAGTGAGTTCTCTCCCTCACCTGAGGTCTTCACGAAAAATGAGAACCACTTGTTGGGTAAGTAGTAAAAGGGATTTTTGTGGAGGTACCAGTTGGATTTAGAAGGCCTTTGAAGTCACTTCCACTTCAGATTCTGTGATTCTGAGGCACACTTTGCTCATCTGTGAAATGAAGGGGTTGAAATGGAATGGAATAAACATTTATTGAGCATCTACTATGTGCCAGTCATATGCCAAGCACTTTGCCAATGTTATTTCATTTGATACACACTATTCTGTGAGTTATTCCCATTTTATATTTGAGGAAACTGAGGCAAACAGAATTTAAATGACTTGTGCATGGTCACACAACTCACAAGTGCCTGAGGCTGTATTTGAATTCATGTCTTTCTGTCTATAGACCCAGTGCTCTATCCAGTGTGCTAAAAGGATGGTTAAGGTTTCTTCTAACTTGGACATTCTACAAGTCTGTTTCTTCTCATGTGAGCACTTCAAAATTGCAATTACTTGAATACACAGCTCCTTGATAGTTACCTAAAGGACTTTCTATGATGTTTATTGATGAAATGAAAGAACTCCCCCAAATCCTGTACAAAAAATATTGAGACCCTCATCCCCTGTTTTCTTCTTCACCATGGTTGTAGCAAACTGGAAAGAAAGAAAGGAGAAAATGAGATTATGAAAAGAAAAGAGAAAGGGAAGAAGGAAGAAAGAAGGTGGAAATAGAGAGGGGAGAGAAAAAGGTGAGAGATAGCAAAAGTTACACCACAATACTTCATTTTTTTAAGAATCAAGAGAAGAGATACTATTAATTCTCATGTTACTAACTGTGCTTTCATGAAGTCATCAGAGAATTCTACTGAATTTCTCAAGATAGTCGAATTTTCTTAGCACCCATCAGAGCCTAGAATTACACACATAGCAATACCCTGTGCAGCCCCCTCCTCTCATTAGTGAGTTGCTCTTAGAACCTCCATTTTGAAGAAGTACCAAGACTAACCATGCTCACTCCTTCAGTCCTCTCCCACTTCCATTCCTGACCCCCTAGACTTCTCTGTCATGCCCAACACAGGTAACTCCCCCCCCTTTTACCTCTTCCTTTCCAGTTCCTTTTTATGTATTGTCTTTCCTCTATGAGAATGTAAGCTTCTTGAGGGCATAGGCAGACTTTCTTTTGGCTTGTACAGTGCCTGAAACAAAGTTAAGTGCTTAGACAAGTTGACTCGACACACACTTTTGTAAGGCTGATCAGAGAGTTGATGTTCTTATATGATATATTGAATTTCCCCCTAGAGGTGCCACAGTTGGTATTCTAAAATATTTATTTATGTTATAGCATTCAGTTTCATTGTAAGCCCATGGCTTTTTTTCTCTAGCCAAATTTCAGGAGGGAATGGAGAAGGACACTGTGGTACTGAAGACCTTAAAATACCTCAGCATTCACTTTCTCAGTTTTCAGCTATAATTAGTAGAGGGAATGGAAATTCCCTGCTCTGAGAATTCTGATTCTTACCATTAAGTCCTATGTATATTGGTAGGGTGAGAAGGGCTGGAACAATAAATTCCCTGTTTCCACCCCCAACCTCCTTTCTACCATTTTGTAAGCCTGCTTGTAGAACAGAACTAACTGAGACTTTATCCAGGTATAGAGAGGTGGTGTTGCCATGGTAGCTGAGCATACATATCCACCATCCTCTTTCCTCAGATATCTAATAATTTGAACAACTTGTTCTGGGTTACACTGAAAGTTACTAGCAAAGCTAGGATTAGCCCCAGAGCTTCCTTCAGCCACTGAGGCACAGTGCCCCCAAGCTCATTAACTGTTCCTACTTTAATCACCAAGAAAATTAGAGAAGTAGCAGCCAGAAAAATCAACCATACAGCTGAATCCAATGTAGCAAGAAGAGCACTGGACCTTGGGATCCAAAACCTGGTTTTGATCCTTGGACTGTTATTGAGATACTGTGGGACCTCAAGTAAGTCACTTTCCCTCTCCGGATCTCTTTCTTCAAATTTAAATAATTGGATTGGGTTGGATGATCTCTAAGGTCCCTTATAGCTCTGCAAAGCTTAAGTCCTAACTCTGCCACAGACTCACCATGTGAACTTCAAGCCTATGGTCATAGATTTAGAATTGGAAAGGTCCTCAGAGAGTTATGCAATCAAACATTTTCATTTTCTAGATGGGAAAACTGAGACCCAGTGAGGATAGAGGAAAGGCATCTTTTCTTCCTGAACCTCAGTTTCCTCATTTATAAAATGGAATAACAATGTTTGTACTAACCATCTTCAAAAGGTTATAGAGTTAGCCAAGTGAGGTCCAAAATGCTTCATCATCTAAAGCCAGTTTGGACTGTCAGTTGTTATTATCATTGGTTTTTCTGTAAATATTGAGCATTCCCAGCATAACCCCATGAGATGAAAACAGCAGAACCTCATTCAAATCTAAACTCTTCTTGGAAAAGGAAATTCATGAAGTCTGATTTTAGATCCTCATGTTTGATCCCATCCTATTGAATTGAGGCGGCAATACATCATTAAGGTTGGTCCTCCCGCTGAGCAAAGGCAATAATTACTTGCTTATATTCTCAGGCTCTAACACCCCATCTCATTTCCCTTTGTCTTCCATTTAGCTGAGGGGAATGAGATAGAAACATTTCCTTTGAAGTTGTTGATCTATAATCAGAACGAGGAAAGTCAGAAAGCCCAACCAATCCTATCACCATACTTCCTGCTAAGTTCATCCAGAGCTATCTACTTCATGACATGGTAATCACAAGACTGAAACTGACAGAATAGTGAAAGAAGTTAAAAGAGTGAGGAACTAAGTTCTCCTCTATTCATTTTCTACCAGTCTTGCAGAAAAAAAAGGCTGGATTTGGAGTCAAAAGACCTGCATACCAATAGTGAGTTTTGCAACTTACTACCTTTCTGGCATTCAACAAATCATTTTACCTCCCTGGGCTTCAATTTCCTCATCTATAAAATGAGGGGGTTGGATTCTGTGGCTTCTGAAATTCCTTCCTACTCTAACCCTATGGTGCTTATAATGGATCCTTTTTTGCTTCCCTCCTTTAAGAACAGATTCTTGATATTTGGGAGAATACTCAAAATAAGCTTTCTGTTAGATGTTCTTTTATTTTTATCCCAGTAATTTAGGTCCCAGGAGTGGGATTCCTTTCCAGGCATGAGTTAAACTAGATGGTCAGTGAGGTCTTCTTCCAACTCTCAGCATTTCTTACTCCGTTATCTCCTGGAAAGAGTCCCAGATGGGGAGTTTCAGAGCATGAATTTTCTTTTTTCTTCTTTCACTATTAGTGTTAGAGAACCTCTCTGTGCCTTAATGATCCAATTTGGAACATGGAGGGAAATAATTGAATGGAGCACAAAGAAATCAATTGACAAAGAAGGAAGGAAAAGAGCATTTGTTAATTGCCTACTATATAACAGGTACTGAGCTAATAACTTTACAAATATCTCATATAATCATCCCAGCAATCCTGATGATGCTGTTGTGATCCTCATTTCATATTTGAGGAAACTGAAACAAGTAATAGAGTTTAAGTGACTTGCCCATGGTCACACAATTTGTAAGTGTCTGGGACTGTATTTAAACACAGGTCCTCCTGACTCCAGGTTCAAAGCTTTATCTACTATATCACCTAGCTGACTCTATCTCGTTTATTAGGTGTCTATTATTTATATTGTTGTTTATCCATTTTTAATAGAATCAATAACATCATCAGGTGATGTCTTTACTTGAACATGAATTGGATACAAGTGAGTCAGAGTTGCACAAAGCCATCAGCATTACTCTCTGTTCCTGAGTCATTGAAATCCAGTAGCAAGATAAAAGTCTTTGATGTGTACCTTCAAAGTCTGACCAAGCTCTAAGTAAGCACAGTGCCTGCTTCAGCCATCTTCATGACTTTTGGAACAAATTGTTCTCATCCACCCATTCTGCCAGAGAAAGTCATGCATACACACACACACACACACACACACACATACACACATACACACAAATGCACAGATACAAAACTAATACAGTTATTTGGTGGGTGGAGGGTGTTTACTAGGAGGTTAGGTAGCAAGTCGGGGAATCAGGGAAGACTTTCTGCAAAAAGTGATACTTGAGGGGGCAGCTAGATGGCGCAGTGGATAAAGCACCGGCCCTGGATTCAGGAGTACCTGAGTTCAAATCCAGCCTCAGACACTTGTCACTTACTAGCTGTGTGACCCTGGGCAAGTCACTAAAACCCCATTGCCCCACCAAAAAAAAAAGTGATACTTGAGATGAGTTTTGAAGGAAATAAAAGGTCCTAAGAGGCAGAGACAAGGAGAAAGAGCTTATCAAGCATAGGAGGTAACCCATTAGAGACACACAGAAAAGTCTCGTCTTAGAACATTTTGATGTCAAAGATTTTTTGAGCCTATTCGCCAATGGTGGAGGAAGGGTTCAATCACAGAATCACAGAATTTGAGAGTTAGAGGGAGCTCAGTGGCTATCTAATCCAAGCCTAGTCCAAAAGCAATCCCCATTATAATATATTCTACAAGTGCTACAAGTGAGGGTAGCCTGGCTGCACAGAGGAGAGAGCACTGAGCTTGGAATCACGAGTCATCTTCCTGAATTCACATCCACTCTCAAACACTAACTGGCTGTATCACCCTAGGCAAGTCACGACCCTGTTTCCTCATTTCCTTACCTGTAAAGTGAGCTGGAGAAGGATATGGCGAACCACTCCAGTATCTTTGCCAAGAAAACCCCAAAATGGGGTCACAGATAGTCAGATATGATTGAAATGACTGAACAACAAATAAGGGATGCAATCATGAAATAGTAACTTAGTGTTTATAGAATCTTATTCAAAGGAAAGAAGAGGATGAATAACATTATTTTAGTATTACATGATGACATGCAAAAGCTTTCTATTTTAAAAATGCATAAGAACAAAAGAAATGGGGGCATTTAGGTGACACAGTGGATAGAGCACCAGCCCTGGAGTCAGTAGGACCTGCATTCGTATCCGGCCTCAGACACTTAACACTTACTAGCTGTGTGACCCTGGGCAAGTCACTTAACCCCAATTGCCTCACAAAAAAGAAAGAAAAAAAAAGAACAAAAGAAATAAGAAAGAGATATAATGTGGAGTTAGAGGACCTACAAGTGAATCCTAACTCTAACATTTACTAACTGGGTGACCTGGGTAAATCACAAACTCTCTAGATCTGTTTCCTCATCCTTAAAACAAGATCATTGTACTAGATGACCTTTTCACTCTCTCAAGCTATGATTACCTAATCCTGAGTTATGAATAACAATAACAATAACAACAGTTAGAATTTATACCACACTTTATTTACAAAATTTTGGCACATCAGAAGTGCTATAATAAATGTCAACTTGACGTACTTTACATAATTTATAGAAATGAGCTCTTCAGAAAAATTCCCCAAGGTATTTTGATAAAATGTAAATTCTTGAGGGATTAAATTTTATGTACTGTTTGATTGTTGTCTTTGAATTTTCAAAACCTAGGACAGTGCCTAGTATACAGTAAGGTTTTTTTAAAAGCTTCTCAATTGATTGATTTAGGATTTCTCTCCCAATGAAACAGTAATTCATCCAATTTCAAGGGATGCCCCAAATTAATGACTCTTGTTGGCATACCTCATCTACTGAGTTGTTTGTTTGTTTTTAAGTTTTTCAAGATTGGTCTGGGGAGCTAGGTGGCACAGTGGATAGAGCACTGGCCCTGGGTTTAGGGGGACCTGAGTTCAAATCCGACCTCAGACACTTGACATTAACTAGCTGTGTGACCCTGGGCAAGTCACTTAACCCCAATTGACTCACCAAAAAAAAAAAAACAACAAGATTGGTCCTAGATGTGGTCAGAATAAGTAATATGGAGGACTTCTCAAAGCTTCTACTCATCTCTTTGTGACACAATCTTAATAAATCTTCAAAAACTTACACTAAAAGTCCAACAATGGGTTCCTTTGACGACAGAACAGACCAACTCCAGGTTTTCTGGCCATAACAAGCTGCCAATAGGAAGGGGGGTTGCTGCTGGCCAAGAAAAGACCTTGATTAGTCATCACCTGGGGCCAAAACCTTTCTGGAGCTCAGTGATTAATGTTATTGTGCCATGTATAGTCCAGCTGGAAAGCTTGTTAAAATATCCATCAGGGCTTTGAAATTGAAGCAGTAGCTCCCAGACTCCCCAGACAGTTAAATGAAGAGCTTCAGCCTTCTGCTTTGAATAAGGGGGCAGAGGTTACCTGACAGTGAGCCATCTCCCAAGGGGCCCTTGAAGCTCCTGGCTACCTCGTGGTTAGCTGCTTCCCATCTGAACCCAGCTCTGATCCCTCTACAAAAACTTGGTGGGAATGGACTTTCATATCTCTCAGCCCACTGTGAATGAAGTTTGGGGCCAAAGGACATACCACAGTTTCTTTCATCAGGGCACAAATGCAAAGAGTGCTACATTTCAAACTGTAAAGCTCTGGGTTCAAATCGCACCTTGGGCAATCATCTCATCAGGTCAACAAGCAGTTTTAAGTGTTTTCTATGTGCCAAGTATTGTATTAATCTCTGGGTATACAAACAGATGACAAAAACAGTGTCCCTGCCCTCAAAGAGGTCACATTATAATAGGAGATGCTTGACAAGCATTTAATAAGTACCTCCTATGTGCCTAACACAGGGCTGGGAATTAAAGTATAATAAATGAAACAATCTCTATATTCTAATAGGGGACAAGGGCATATGTAAGTATAAAATGAAAGAATGTAACGTCATTTAATCTCTGAGCTCCAAGATGACAAGACCTTGAGATTGTGCCATACAAAAACTGCTTTAAGAAACTAGAGGCATTCAGCCAGAAGACTTCAGAAGAACATGACAACTGGCCTCTCATGTAAAAGATATATTAGACTTTTTTCTGCTTGGCTCCAGAAGGCAGAATTAGAACTCATATGTGCAGAGAAGCAGGCTCGATATCAGGAAAAACTTCCTAATAATGAGTTATCCCTAGTAGAATGGGCTGCCCAGAGAGGTTAGAGGCTTCCTCCTCACTTGAAGTTATCGAAGAGATCCTTGATTAGGGTGAGGTCTATTATAGAGTCTCTGAGGTCCCTATCAGTTCTGAGATCATGTGATTTAAAACCCCTTGATAGCACTGCAATAAGACTTTGGAGATACCATGCATACAGTTAGCAATAACAGCATCTATTTAGTGCTTTTTAGGGTTGCAAAGTGCTTTACCTACATTATCTTAGTTGATCCTCACAACATCCCTGTGTGGTAGGTACTATTATTATCTCCATTTTACAGATAAGGAAACTAAGGTCTTGGTAAAATTATTTGCCTTGCCCAAGGTTCCATAGATAATAAATATCTGAGGTAGAATTTGAACCCATGTCTTCCTAACTCCAAGTCCAACACTAAAGTAATTACAAGGGGGCACAAGCTGTAACAAGTGGGGCAAATTAGGAAAAGCTGCAGCAGGGTGTGGCACTGGGGCTAAGCCTTAAATGGAGCCAGGGATTCAGAAATCATGGATTTAATCTAGAGTTGGCTTCAATTGTCTGCCATGTATCCCTGTAGCATCTCTCTTCCTATAACACAGAAAACCTCCATGCCAGCCATATAAATGGAACTCGTTGTTCACTCCTGCTTCGCAGTGAAGCTTTTTGTGACTCTGCAGTCCTTTATGGAGAATATTGTCAGGAAGAGCGATACTCTGCTGACCTCTACCACAGTCAAGTAAAATACAATACGTCATCACTTATCTGTTTCCTTCAGCCCTAGAACATCAAGGGAGGCAGATGCAGGAATGAGCAGAGGACTATTGCCAAGGTTGCTCTTCTATGCAGAAAGCAGACAGCCCTAACTCTACCACTCAGAGGCCACGGACAGACAGCCCATAATTTCAAATGAGTTGTGAGAAGGGGGGATGCATCTCTAGTGTATGGGAATTGGCATCATCATTACAGCAGGTAGCCACCTAAAAAAATGCCGGTATTTTTCTTCTTTTTCATTCTCAGCACTGTCAATTATAATGTCAGAGCTCAAAGGAACCAGAAGAAAGATATAAGGGAAAAGGAATGCACAGAGAGAGAGAGAGAGAGAGAGAGAGAGAGAGAGAGAGAGAGAGAGAGAGAGAGAGGGAGGGAGGGAGGGAGGGAGGGAGAGAGAGAGAAACAAAAAAGAAGAGCAAATAATAAGAACATGTCTCTGTTTCCAGTCTGTCAAGCACATCATACTGCTGTCTTCCATGGCTTCTGTAATTATAATCTTCTGACTCTAGAGATAGTCTTTACTGATGTCATGGAAAAGTCTATGGGATTTGGATGAATGTAACAAGAATTTGTAAGCACCTACAATGGACAAAGAAGTGTGGCACCATGGAGAGATCACTGATCTCAAAGTCAAGACCTGGGTTCAAGTGCTGCCCCTGACATATATTGGCTGTGTTACCCAAGGAAAGTCAATTAACATATAAGTACCAAAGTAATTTTCTAAGGCTGTAAATTACAGAGAAGGCAACAATTTGAATTGGTAGAGGCTGTTTCCTTATCTGGGATTTCCCTAGATCAGTGAAATCACAGCCCCAATCGTTATCCCCTGCGTGCATGGCACTGGGGTTACAAATAGTAAAGCAAGAAATGGTCCTTTCCTAGGGGGCAGCTAGATGGCACTATACAGAGGGTGGAGATAACAGTTGCCATAAGAGGGAAAGCTCCAATCTTCACATGAACTAGGGATCCATAGTATGTGGTGCAGAGATCAAAAATAAGATGATAAAGAGGAAACCATGAAAGTAAGTACTGCATTATATCATGCAGCTGAGGGATCTGACAGACTGGGTAGTGTTAAACGGCAGCTAGATTACATAGTGGATAGACTGCTGGGCCTGGAGTCAGAAAGATTTAAGTTCAAATCCAGCCTCAAACACATATTAGCTGTATGAGCCTGGGCAAATCACTTAACCTCAGTTAGCCTCAGGTTCCTCATCTGTAAAATGGGGATAATAATAGATTGTTAGAGCATCTAATGAGATAATCATTATAAAGTGCTTAGCACAATGTCTGGCACATAATAAGCACTATGTAAATCTTAGCTATTATTATTATTAAAACTAAAAGAATGTTACTCTTCCCCATTATTGCTGATGAAATAACAGGTAAATTGGGAAAGGTACCATAAAGAAATCAAGGGTACAATTGAACCATAAGTGAGCATTTTATTTCATATTGAAGGTAATTTTTCTACATTAAGAACCTCAGGATCATCCTAGATTCTGTATTTACCAACCCTTCAATATCCAGTTTCTAAATCTTGTTGATTCTATCTTCTACAACCTCATTGGAATATAATCTTGTTGAGGGGAGGGGAGGGGAGGGTCTATTTCACTTTTTTCTCTTTGTTCCTCCATGACCTAGCTCAGTGCCTGGCACATTGTAGTCACTTAAATGATGGTTGATTGATGGATTTTGAAAAATATATACTCCATATTTCAGGCTACTACCATTACCTATTACAATAGATAGTATACTAATTGAACTCTCAGCTTTCAGTCTATTCCCTCTCTCATCATTTTTCCATGTAGCTGACATAATAATATTCCTAAAATAGAAGTCTGGTTATGTCCCTCCATCCTTAAGAAACTTATGACTCCCAGTTGTCTCTGTGATAAAATGAAAAATCCTCTGCTTGGTTGTCAAAGGTTTTTGTAATCTGGTACTAGACTATCTTTCTAGACTTGTTATATATGATTCCCTTTCTCTTGAAGCTCCAATCAAAGGTACCAGCTTACTATTCCCAAAACTCAGCATTTCTTCTCTCACCTTCACACCTTTGTACAGTCTGTTCCCCATGCCTGGAAAGTACTCTCTCCTCACCTCTGCCTATTAAAATCCCCCATTTCCTTCAAGGCTTAACTCATGTTCCTATAGGAAGCCTGTCCTAACCCCTTATTGTCAGTGCTTGCTTAAACTACCAGGTATAAATCCATCTATTTATATCTCTTCCTCTTGCTCTTGCTCCAGTAGGGTGTATACATCTAAAGAAGGTAGGAGCTATTTCACATTGTCTTTGTATCTCCAGTACCCTATATAAGGCCTTTGCCCATTATAGGCACCTAATAAATGTTTCTTGGATTGTTCTGGATTAGAAGATGAAGTTAATTGGCATCTACCTTAGTACTCTCTGTGTGAATAAGGAATATGATACTCTTGTTTTCTTCCTTCAAGAACTAGGTCATGTTCGTGAGCCCAGAGAAGTTTTAAAATAGTCCATTAAAAGGGAAAAGTAGAAATTTACAAAACATTGAAATCATCATGATATATCAGGAAATCATATTAGATTAGGAGCCAGAAGAGACATGGGTTCAAATTCCACCCATAACACTAAATCTGTAACTCCAAGTAATTTGACCTCTATGATCCTCTTGGTTCATCTGGAGAATGGGGGTGATCTCTGAAAAACTACCTCACAGTTCTGGGCCTTGAGTCAAGAAGATATCTTCATGAGTTCAAATCTGGCCTCAGACACTTAATAGCTTCATAACCACAGGCAATTCTTTTAACCCTATTTGCCTCAGTTTCCTCATATGTAAAATGAGCTGGAAATGCCAAACTACTCCAGTATCTTTGCCAAGAAAACCCCAAATGGGGTCACAAACAGTTGGGACATGACTGAACAACAGCAACAACAAAACCAACAAATCCTTAGTATCTGTGTAAGACAATCAGTATTTTTAATTAGTCACTGAAATTTGTCACCTACTAATGTTGTTGATCCTTCATCCTCAAATAAGATCAATGATATCATAAGTGTGATGTCTTGACTTGTGCATGAATTAGATTTGAGTGAGGCAGAATTATGCAAATTCATCAGCCACAATTTCTCCTCCAGAGTCTTTAGAACCCCGGGGCAGCTAGGTGGCCCAGTAAATGGAGCACCAGCCCTGGAGTAAGGAGGACCTGAGTTCAAATCCAGTCTCAAACACTTGACACTTACTAGCTGTGTAACCCTGGCCAAGTCACTTAACCCCAATCGCCTCACACACACACAAAAAAAAAACCCAACAAAAAAAAAAAAAAAAAAAAACAGAGTCTTTTAGAACTCAGTAACAAGACAAAGGTGAAGATTACTGGTGATGGCCCAGGATGCAATGGGTGACCTTGGTCTTTCCAAATTAAATTCTCTTCCAGGTCTCAGTTTGTTTGAGGACATATCCATTAAATAACTAAATGTTGCCTAGCCTCATCTTTTGTGTTACTTAGGCCTCAGTCATTGAATGAGTGTGGCCTCAGATAAACTGAGACCTGGGAAAGACCTTAATTTAGAAAGGCCTAGGTCGGGGGGGGGGGGGGGAAGCTAGATGGTGCAGTGGTTAAAGCACCGGCCCTGGATTCAGGAGTACCTGAGTTCAAATCCGGCCTCAGACACTTGACACTTACTAGCTGTATGACCCTGGGCAAGTCACTTAACCCCCTATTGCCTGCAAAAAAAAAAAAAGAAGAAGAAGAAAGGCCTAGGTCACCCACTGAATCCTGGGCCAGTTATCTTGACCCTGGTCTTACCATTGCATTCTGAAGACTCTGGAGAAGAAATCAAGCCTGATAACTTTGCATAGCTCTTTCTCACTCGAATCCAATTCACACACATGAAAACATCACACTCATGATGTCCTCTTTGATCTTCTTTGAGAGTGAAGGATGAACAACATCAACAATTAGGGTTTTTCATGACATCTCTACACAGAGACAAGGACTTCCAGAGCAGATGACAGTGGTTAAACCTTGTCACACATATTTCTTACATAATCACCTGCTGTAGCTATTCTCCATTTTTTTCAGGGAGGACAGATGATCTAGGCATTTATGGGCAAATGTGCTCTGTTCCCAGCACATATCTATGTTGAGGAAACATTCAAGGTATAGTGAAAAGATCACTAAATTTGACGTTCCAGAACTTTCAAATCTCAGTACTGCCACATACTACCTGTGTGACTTTGGGCAAGTCATTTGACTTCTATGGGGTTCCATTTCCTCAATCTATAAAACAAGGAAAATGACCAACATGACCTATGAAGTCCCTTCCACCTCTATATCTATGAGCCTATGAAGTTTTTCCACCTAACCAGTTTAACTCAATTTTGTTTTAAATGATTGATGGAGGAATAGTGAAGAAATACACTCCCCTTCCTTATGGAATCTAGTGGACTATAGCTACGGAATGTTGCATACATTGTCAGATGTGGTTGCTGTGACAGTTTGTCAACTGTGTTTTTGTCTTTGTTAGAAGAAAGGGTTGTATTGGGTGAGAGAGAAAAGTACTGGGAAGTAACTGTGGCATTAAAAAACCAAGCATCAATAAAAACATTCTTTTAAGATGGAAATGTTGGCAAATGATATTAAGTGAATGTGTTAGTTTAGTTTGTTCTCCCACCCATTGGCATACTTTCTGTGGACTATTTCAGATGTGGCTATCCCCCCACCCAGACACCTGCTGCTCCATAGGCAACAAAATGAGCCAAAAACAAGTGAAGACCCACAACATAATAAATTACCACCAACTGCACACACCCCCTAAGCACAGACTCAAATCACAGCTTTGGAATCCAAGAGGCAAAATGACTCTTTTAGCAAATCCCTTATCTCCTACCCTCTCTCTGAAGACCCAGACTGAGAAAAAAAAATCTAGCTAATTGCTATTTTGTTTTCCGTTCCTTCTACAATGTATCTTCAGAAAGTTTATTGAAAATAAATCATTTGGGGCAGCTAGGTGGTGCAGTGGATAGAGCACCGGCCCTGGAGTCAGGAGTACCTGAGTTCAAATCCAACCTCAGACATTTAAAACTTACCAGCTGTGTGACCCTGGGCAAGTCACTTAACCCCAATTGCCTCACTAAAAAAAAAAATCATTTAAAAGCAGCAAATCATTTGCTGTCCACTCTTCAAAACAAAATTTCAGGCTGAAAGGGGTCTTAGAGGACATCTAGACTTCCTCCTCATTTTGTAGTCCAGAAACAGTGAAGGAAACAATAGAAGGAAAAACAGCTTGAGTCATCAAAAAAGTGGATTTAAATTTCACTTCTTGCTAGCCCTGTGACCATGGGCAAATCTCATCTATAAAATGAGAATGCTTGTAAACAGACTTTTTGACTCCAAATCCAGGATTCCTCCTATGACACAATCATGCCTTTTTCAATTGTAGATGTGTCTCTTTGGGGCTATAATATCACACGTTTTAGTCTAAAATTTCTTTGGCATTTAACCACATGAAAGTCCTCTGCCCTTCTCAAGGAAGCAGGGGGAATGTTTTTCTGGAGTAAATGGACACTGAAACTATTCATTTATGGTGCTGTATCCATAGGCTCTTGGCCAAGGAAATAGTGATATTTTGGGCAGCTTGTTAAAAGAGGAAAAATGGACAATTTCTCTTGAGACTGGTGAAGAGAAGGGAGCTGTCTGTCCAGGACATATTATTAAGTCCTTAGTGCTTAAGTATAGTACTTAGTGCAAGCTCTGCCTTCACAGAACTATCTGTTCTATACCTAAGGAACTGCCCCCACAGAAGCACTCTGTTCCTTTTATATCCTGCCCAGCTTATTTCACTGCTTGTTAACATACTAGCCTCATGGGTGAGGATGGGGAAAGGAGACAAAACAAGGACCAAGCCATTTGGATTCTTTTTAGTAGCTTTAGTGGAGGAGAAATTCTTTGCTAAATGGAACTCTCTGTGGTTTTCCTCATCATTCCTGTCCTCCATTAGCCTATAAAGTGTGTCCTCTTCTTTCTTTCTTTCTTTCTTTCTTTCTTTCTTTCTTTCTTTTCTTATTCTTCCCTCCTTCCTTTCTTCCTTCTTTTCTTTTTCTTTCTTTCTTCTTTTTTTCTTGCAAACCCCACAACTAGTAAGTAGCTATTATTATTGGCAGTGAGTAAATTAATATTAAAGTGTTTTAAAAGCTAATCAGGGGAAGCTAGGTGGCACAGTGGATAGAGCACTGGCCCTGGATTCAGGAGGACCTGAGTTCAAATCCGGCCTCAGACACTTAACACTTACTAGCTGTGTGACCCTGGGCAAGTCACTTAACCCCAATTGCCTCACTAAAAAAACAAAAACAAAAACAAAAAAAAACCTAATCAGGCCAAAACCATGCAAAGTGATCAGTCACTCCAAAACAAATTAAGAAATCTAACAATGAGATGGAGATGGTATGGTGATAACTAATAACTACAAGGAATCTGAGTTGCTCAAATTGTACTTTCTTTTTTTTTTCTCTTCGAGGGAGGATTAAAATTATGGTGACCGCTGACAGAACAAAAATGGTCAACTAAGAGTTGATATACCAAAGATAAGTAAGGAGATAGTAAGAGAGTGCTCCATAGCCTTTGATGATTTCATTTCCCCTGGCCAAATCCTCTTGTGCTGAAAGGACTGGCAGTTGTGATTGTTGAACCACTGTCAACGACATTTGAATAATCATGAGAGAGGTACTGCAAAACCAGGAAACAAGAAATGTTCTGATTTTCGAAGCAACAAAATCTTGGATTTCATTAACAGAGACACAGGTTCCAGGATTAAGAAGCTGATGGTCCCTTTGTGTTCTCTCCTGGTTGGAATTCATCTAGAGTGCTGTGTCCAATTCTCAGCCACCACAATTTTTTAAAATTTAATTTAATTTTTCATTGATGGAATAAAAAGCATTTCTATAACATAGTATAATAAAAAAGATGATTGCATATTTAAAGACATTGATAAGTTGGAGAGTTTCTAGAGGAGGGTTACAAGTTAGGTAAAAAGGCTTATTACATCCTGGTTGTATGATAATTGCTTGAAAGATCTGGGAATGTTTAGCTGAAAGAAGAGAAAATGAGGAAAGGAGAGACATGACAGTATCAAGTATAACAGGAGTTATCATGAGAGGAAATGATTAGATTTGTTCTGAAGCTTCAGAGGGCAGAAATATGAATAATGGGTGAAAGTTGCAAAGAAGTAAATTTAGGTTTGATGACAAGAAAAACTTTCTGATTATTAGAATGGACTGCCTGCAGACCTGGTGAGGTCCCTCAGTGGAGATCTTCACCCAGTATGGGTGATCATTTGTCAAGTATGTTATATGGAAGAAATCCCTTTAAGAATGGATGGGGGGCAGCTAGGTGGGGCAGTTGATAGAGCACTGGCCCTGGATTCAGGAGGACTTGAGTTCAAATCTGGCCTCAGACACTTAACACTAGCTGTGTGACCCTGGGCAAGTCACTTAACCCCAATTGAATCACAAAACAAAAAAACAAAAACAAAACAAAACAAACCAAAAAAAAAGAATGGATCACAGGAGGGGGCAGCTAGGTGGCACAGTGGATAAAGCAACAGCCCTGGATTCAGGAGGACCTGAGTTCAAATCCGGCCTCAGGCACTTGACACTAACTAGCTGTGTGACCCTGGGCAAGTCACTTAACCCTCACTGCCCAGCAAAAACAAAACAAAACAAAACAAAAACAAATAAAAAGAATGGATCAGGAAAGGGGTAACAGCTAGGTGCACAGTGGATAAAGCAACAGCCCTGGCTTCAGGAGAACCTGAGTTCAAATCCGACTTCAGACACTTGACACTTACTAGTTGTTTGATCTTGGCCAAGTCACTTAACCCTTATTGCCCCGCCCCCCCAAAAAAGAGAATGGATCAGACTAGATAGCCACTGATACACCCTATTACAAAATTCTGTAGGGTTTTTTTGAACATTTCTAATGCAAAGTAAAAATAATGATTTTTTTAAAGGGCAAATAGTACTTTAATGTTTTAAAGTGCTTATATGCTCTCATTTTGGTCCCACAACAACCCAATGTGTTAACTCTGACTGGTATTATCATCTCCTTTTTCCAGGTGAAACAACTGGGGCTCAGATCCATGTTCACACAAATAATAAAGGTCATAGGAAGAATTTGAACTCATGTCTCTCCATACGCCAAATCTAGCATTCTTTCCAATATATAGGTAGCTATGTAGCCTAGGTAATAGACTACTGGACCTTAGTCAGAAAGAACTAAGTTCAAATCCTACCTTGGGCACTTACTAGCTGTGTGACCCTGTACAAGTAACTTAAGACATTCTGCCTCAATTTCCTTTCTAAACTAGACATAATAATAGAACCTACCTTCTAAAGTTGTTAGGATAAAATGAGAGGATGTTTGTAAAGCACCTTGCCAACCTTTTTGTTGTTGTTCAGTCGTTTCAGTCATGTTTGCCTCTTTGTCACCACATTTGGGGTTTTCTTGGTCAAAATACTGGAGTGGTTTCTTATTTCCTTCTCTAGTTCATTTTACAGATAAGGAAACTGAGACAAATAGGATTAAGTGACTTGCCCACGGTCACACTGCTACTGTGTCTGAAGCCAGATTTGAACTCAGTTCTTCCTAACTTCAGGCCCCACATTCTATCCACTGTGCCACCTAATTGCCTTTTGTTAACCTTACAGTATAACATAACATGACTTCTCTGAAGAAATTTTAGAAAAGGGATTGAAATAGTTATCCATTCCAACTACTTCAGGAAATGGACTGTCCCTCTGAGAAATGCCACATCCTCTGATTTCAACCCTACTACTAAGAGACACATCTACAAAATGAGAATTGGGGTTTCTTTTTTATTTTATTTTATTTGCAGGGCAATGAGGGTTAAGTAACTTGCCAAACTGGTAAGTGTCAAGTATCTGAGTCCAAATTTGAACTCAGGTCCTCCTGAATCCAGGGCTGGTGTTTTATCCACTGTGCCACCTAGCTGCCCCTAGAATTGGGGTTTCTAACAGGAAACTCTGTGAGGGAGCAGAAGAAGCAAATAATTTCCTAAAGTGATAAAGGCAGAGATGAGATTTGTGATGCTATATTTGTACATGAAGGACCATAGATCTCTTTCCTCCCTGAATCATGGAACAAAAAGACAGATGAAGCCCAAGAGAGAAAAATCATTAGAAGATAAAAGAAATGCCACAGAACTGAGAGGTTCTGAAAAGACCAAGATAAGGTTCTCCTCGGGTAGCTCCAGGTCAGACCTCACCAGAGCACTCTCCACTGCTGCCAACTAAACCATTCTGGATGAATTGGGGACCTTGGACAGCTCAAGGTGATTCACCTCTCATCAATAAAAGTAACAAAATATCTCATTGCTTATGTCATGGGCCACTCTTTATGCCCTAAAGTAAATGATGTCATAGATCCCTTCTAAGTGGTCAAGAGTCAGAGACCTTTAGAAAAGTTTGATATAAGAAATCTTCATAGACCTTGAATTACTTATTTAGCAAAGGTATGTTGCTGTCACAACAACTAAGTAAAAATGAACACCTCAAGATCATTTAGAGATAAAACTGGGAGAAAAGATATAACCTCCCCTCTGCCTGAAAAAAAAAATGCTAGCATTTCTATAGTGACCTATTTTCATTACTTATAATGGAATCACAACACTTAGTTCCTGAATTCTGAGATCCCAATGTGCCCCCATGTAGAAGTGTAAATGACAAGGTGGTGAGAGCATTAGGTTTAAAGATGGGGACCTGGGTTTGGTTCTTACCTCTGCCACATATTAACTCCTGGAAGTTCTAGAGCAGATGTTTTCTTGTGTACATAATGGACCACTTTGGCAGCATGGTGAAGCCTCTAGATGCCTTGTCTGGATAGCATTCTTAAATTCATTTTAAACCCAGTACTAGAGTACTTTATTTGGAGAAAGGAAGAAGGCATCCTGTCTCACACTTACTAGCTGGATGACCATGGGCAAGTTACTTAATTTCACTGAGCCTCAGTTTCCCCAATTATTAAAAGGGGATGATAATAGCACCTATCTCCCATGGTGGTTGAGAGTGTGTAAAGAGCTTTTCAAGCCTTATAAATATAAAATAAATATTTAAATATTAAATACATAAATAAAGAAAATGCTATCTATTGTTATTATCAAATAAAAGACATAGAATTTATAGGAAACAATTATATTGAAATAAAATAATCTTTTTTGGGTGCAATTCACAAACCACTAGTTAAAAATCCTTTACCTAGAGGAAACTTACAGCATATTGGCTATATCCTCTATGAAAAATTTATGGAACATAAGGGGGAAAGAATCACATGGGATAAGATGCCATGGATGGAAGACTATATTGACCACATACATGACATAATGGACTAATGGAAATATGGAATATTATATTACCATTATGAGAATTTACTCAGGATATAGGTAAGGGATATTAAAGTTCTTACTATGTGCTAGGCAATGTAATAAATTTTTAATATAAAATAAAAGCAAACCCCCAAGGAGTTTACTTTCTAACAGGGGAAGACACAAAGAAAGGAGAGTTAAACAAGGATACACAAGAGGGACAAAGCAGCTGGTGAGGAGGAGAAGAAGAAAACTGGAGAGTAAAAAGAGGGATGAGTGAAATGAAGCATTGATAGAGCCCTTTCCTGAAACAGTGGTCTTTATGTGTAAGTCGCCAATCAAGAAAGCAGGATCTCAGGTGTTAAGGCTAAAATTCTAGCTAAACTGTCTAAAATATCTAATGAGTGGTCGCCAATAAATTATAAGCTTTAGCAAGAGTTAGACTTTTAAGCATTTATTAAGGAGAATAAGAATTTGGTAAAGAGAGAGAAAAAGGCCTAAATTCCTAGCTATTAAAGGGAGAGCACATTTCTAGCTCCGCTCTCCACCAGAGTCCAAAGGAAAGAGCCCGAGACTCAGCGCCAGTCTCTTCCTTCCTCCTCCCACTAGTCTGCGTCACTTCCTCCCCGCCAAAGAAAAGACTCCTGGTCTTGCCCTCAAAGACCTTCGCTTCATGGGCAGAACTCTTCTACAGTAAGTATCCAGCAGGTGGCGTTATTCCAATCGTTACAGTCCCCCCTGTTGTTCCTCAAGAAAATGTTTCCTTGACGGAACAGTAAAAAGAATATAATAACTATTGCTAACTAATAATATGTGAACAACAATATAGAAAAGGAAGAGAGGAAAGTTTTGTCCAGAGGGGTGATTTTTTTTTTTTGTCCTCATGAACCGACGCTTTGACATTGGTCTTGCAAAGGGAGGGCCTCTGCAGAGAATACATGTTACAGATGGTGTATATTATAACAGAAAGAGAAAAAAAACACAACAAAAACAACAAATCAAAACTGTTCATTTAAAGTCTCTGAAAGTCTTTTCTCAGATGTCCTCTAGGTGTAGTCGTGGAATGGAAGTCTTTTCAGGGGTTGATGTGTGGATGCTGGTAATCAGCCAGGAAAATTTCCTACAAATCGAGCTTAACACAACTTTAAAATAGCTTTGTCAATAATCAAATCAAACAATGAAAGTTCTCAAAAACATGTCTAAGGGAATTCAGAATCTTAGTTGTTACACATGAAACATATAATAAAACAAAAATTGAACCATTCTTTAAAATTATAATATTACTATAGTCCCCCCTTATGGAGGGTATTTGAGAAGACAATTGCTGCGATATTAATTTTTAAAAATAATTTTTATCTTTGTTTCATCACTTTTTGCATCATCTGCCTAATTATCCTCATGCCATTATGAGAAATTAGAAAATCTAATATAATTGGTAACAGGTGTCAAGGCCAAATTCAACACTGTATTTATCATGACACCTGAGATAATTATGGGGGTTACCATAAAAGAACAGAGAAATGATGGGATATGAGCATTCCCACACTTGAGCAATATATACTGCCCATGCAGTATACCAGGCTTAAAATAGGTGGATGGAATATATGTCCATGCCACTGAACATATTGGAGGAAACTGAGTCAGACTTAATCAGATGCATGGGATTTGAGATGTCCATGGCATCAGGCATATAGGAGGGAGCATAGAAGCCAGGTGTAGAAGTGAGATGGGTGGGATGAATACTTCCAGCCATCTGTACAATATTGTGGGGAAAAATAAAATAAAATATTAAACCAAGAGAATCCAACCTCAACATTAGTCAAAAGCCGTTCCCTCGGCCATACCTTGACTTCATGCATGTCTCCCCTCATGTGACAGTTCAGTGTCTGCTCTTGCATGTATTCCTCTTGTGACTGGATGGCATCTTGGCCAACTGGCATCTGATAACTCAGAATAAAGGCAATTAGTGTCTTAAATGATAAGTTCCCATAATCCAAGTCTCATATGGATTTAAAATTGAGGATAATAAATGATTGCAAAAAATGTGAATACATCTTGACTCAAAATATAATATATAATTATGCAACAATTTCAAATAATACCCTTTTTTACTTAGTATACAATTACTTTTGTGAAAAATCTGAACATATTTAAATATAAGTTAAAGCACAACAGAATCTCAAAGAACTTTTTTTTTTTTGAAAATAGAAAACTTTTACAAATGTTCCCCTCTTTTTTTTTTTTTTGGGAATATGCTTATCAAAAATAATACTTCTAGAATCAATTTACACTTGCCATGGCAACCAATTTGCCACGGAAATGCTTTAAAGAGTTTGATCAAATAATCAGTTGAGAAAAAATAACAAAAACAAACAACTCAGAATATGGGAGCACAATACTCCTAGAATTAACATTGTATAATAAAATCAAAACCATCTTGCAATGTTTCAAAATTAGATAGACAAATGAATAGAAGAAAATACACATGGAACAATAAAAGACAATGAAATTCAAACTAAGGAAGTCTAAATGAATATGAACTTAATATCAATAAGAGTATTATAAAATATAAACTTGATCACATGACTATAAAAAGCTTTTACAAATATTCTCCTTGTTTTAAAAACTAAGTATAAAACACAATCTCAAAAGCATGAAAATCTCTATGAAAATAAACCCATACCATTAATTTCAAAATGTAGATGTAATAGCATAGAAATCCTATGTAACCTCTGAACTGACATTAATACTCTGAGTGAATTCAGAACACTTCTGATTCCGATATCTAAAATCCCCAATACTCATATCAATACCTTGCTGCTTACTTCTACATTTCTGTAAAATATATACCCTTCCATGGCAAAAGAGGCAGAGTCTTGAACTATGTTGATTGTCATTCTTATTCAGCTTAAGTTTTTCTTCTTTAACCCCTTTATATTGTCTGTCAGTCTTTTCACCATACAAATGCTTTATAAGATTACTAATTAAAGACAAAAGCAGGTTAGCAAAATTATGAACAAAACGAGCATATCTGGAATTTAAAGGGTTTTCTAAGGTTGTCTCAGAAGCACAGCCAGGCTGGGGAAGGGCTGAGCCTGAAGCTGCAAATGTAGTTAGAGAAAGTTGCGCATGAGCATTAGATCTCTGGACTTCCCAGGCAGGGGAAGCAATGGGCTTGGCCATGGGAGGAGTAGAGGGTGGGGTCTGGAGAGGAGGGGAGGGACCAGAGCAATTTGAATCAGACTTGATTTTGAACTCAGGCCTGGATTCCTCTTCCCCCACTTTGCCTCCAGGTGCTAGGGGATTAAAAGCTTCTAGAGGGTGGGTCATTGCCTCCAGGCATGCAAAATTAAAGCAACAATTATAATTAGAACTGGGAAAAGCTGCGGGAATCTCTTCAGGTTTCTCTGAAAAAGCATGGTTGGGAGAGGGAGAGATATTTCCTTGCGTGAGTATGTTGCTGGCTCTTCTAACAAAAATAAAAAGAAAAATAGAAAATCCACAAAAACAAAGCATTAACATGATCTTATCTCCCATTTGTCTGGTTAAACAGACTAAAATCAAAAATGGGATAATTAGGGAGTTTAAAAGGTCCATTCGAAAAAATTTAAAGGAAAAACACAGCCAGTACGCCAGTACTTAGCAGTTAAAGGGAGAGGGAGGGGAAATTTCTTACCCAACCAGAAGATCAGAAGAAGACTAAGGGTTAGCTTTCCTCTTCGTGGTCAGCCATCTGTTAAGGCTAAAATTCTAGCTAAACTGTCTAAAATATCTAATGAGTGGTCGCCAATAAATTATAAGCTTTAGCAAGAGTTAGACTTTTAAGCATTTATTAAGGAGAATAAGAATTTGGTAAAGAGAGAGAAAAAGGCCTAAATTCCTAGCTATTAAAGGGAGAGCACATTTCTAGCTCCGCTCTCCACCAGAGTCCAAAGGAAAGAGCCCGAGACTCAGCGCCAGTCTCTTCCTTCCTCCTCCCACTAGTCTGCGTCACTTCCTCCCCGCCAAAGAAAAGACTCCTGGTCTTGCCCTCAAAGACCTTCGCTTCATGGGCAGAACTCTTCTACAGTAAGTATCCAGCAGGTGGCGTTATTCCAATCGTTACACAGGGTAGTGGTTTATTCAGATTGGGAAGGCATTGAATTTGGAGTTGGATGACTCAAGTTCAAATCCTGTCCCTGACATTTACTATCTGTTTAACCTTGGGCAAGGTACCTATCCTCCCTCAGCTTCTGTGTCCTGTGATAAAATAATGGAATTTGGCTTACACCCAGGGGTTCCACCTGATTGATTTAGTATTGTTTGAGAAACCAACTAAGTACCTACTCGGGATGATTAGATATAGGCCCCACCTGGCCTGCCCTGAATGACATATACTGCTGATGTCAGCAGGGGGAACCACTATCAGCCACACAACTTGAAGGACCTCCATTTTGGGGGAGGGAAAGAAAAGGTAGAAAAGAGAATGCTGAGGCTGGGAGCTCTCTCTTTCCTGTTGGTGAGCTTCTGAAAGCGGACTGGAAAGGGACTGCACAACTGACTGCCATAGAAACTACAGACCCCAGATGGTGAGTTAATAAAAATGAGGCCAGCTCTTTGAATTAGCTGAGCTGGAAGCAAGTTTGGGGATTGAGTCAGTCTTTGCTAGAACCAGAGAGCTTATCCATTTTTCTCTTCCCCATTCCCTTGTCACTGGCTTTATTAACTTCACCTTTGTTATATATTTTATTCCCATTAATAAAACCTGATTTGTTTGTGTAAAAGAGACTGTTAATCTCCTTTCTTATTAGCCTGGGAGAAATAACTAAAAAAGCCAGTTTGGAAGGGAGGAAACTTTGGACCTAGAAGGTCCCTCATTGTTTTCTGAACCACAATATTATGGCAAGCCACCCAATTAACTCTCCACTTATTAAATTTGGCCCCTACAGTCCTCTCATATAAAATGAGAAGTAAACATGAACTTGTTGACCTCTGAGGTCCATGAATACATGAACCATCAGAAATCATCTTTTAATCTACCAAAATAAATTAATCTTTCTTGCCTTTTCATTCCCAATTTAAGCATATATATATATATACATATATACATATATATATATATATGGTGATCATTATGTACAAGGACTTGGACTCCATGCCTTGGGGCATTCAAAGTTGAATGTATTTATTGTTTCTGATCTCTAGGAGTTTAGATATACTTGAAGGATAAGTATACAAATAACTAGTTATGATGAGTGGATAACAAGTAGCATATGAGTGATATGGGAAAAAATGCTTTCATAATTCAGAATGAAGACAAAAATCCTTCCAGGGGCTCATCCCAATTTCCTGTAAGAAATGTGATTTGAGCCACACCTACAAATATGAACAGATTTTCAAGAAAAATTGTTATGGGAAATAGATATGAGAGTACTGAAGTAAGAGAAAATGGTGCCTTAAATGTGGATTTGGGACCCTTTTAGTAGTTTTTCAGGAAGCTGGGATTTTAAACTAACCTTAGCAATAAAGAACTCCTTATTCTCGGCATTCCCTATCTCCTGTATATACCTGATTTAAGGACAAAACTAAAAGCAACTTATGACAGAGTTGGTGGTGAATTCTAGATTTACTTGTAGGAAAAGTTAAAGTTATTTGTGGGATGGCTATTCCATATCTTATAATTAGTTAAGGCTAGGGAATTGATGGGAAAAAAAAGATAGCATACATTCTATTTTCCCCAATGCCTAACTTACTCCTTTTAGAGGCTAAGACAGTTCAATGGAACATTAAATGGTCCCTTGGTGTCCTGAAAAAGCTGTCCCCTTAATTGGTACCAATAAGGAGCACCTTGGACATTTTGAAGATTCTATGCCTAGTGGCAGTGTAAGATTGGACAGAAAATCTATGAGAAAAACAGGCAATTTGAGCCCCTGCCTTTACCCCCATAACTGTCCTGGGACTTGACTTTTCCAGTTTATCTGTTTCTACTACTCAGATTAGCAGAATGATTGCCTTATCTCCACTTCTCCCTTTGCCAGTTCTTATTGCTCCTAATACTAATAATGTCTTAAGTTACACTCCTGGCAAAAATCTTCATTATCTCCCTATTGCCTCAAGGAAAAAAAATAAAAAATTCTCATGTTGGCATTTAAAAGCCTCCATAAGGGGCAGCTAGGTGGCACAGTGGATAAAGCATTGGACCTGGATTCAGGAGGACCTGAGTTCAAATCCGGCCTCAGACACTTGACACCTACTAGCTGTGTGACCCTGGGCAAGTCACTTAACCCTCATTGCCCCACAAAAAAAAAAAATAAAAAAATTTTTTTAAAAAGCCTCCATAAACTGTGAACTGATCCAACCATTCTGAAGAGAAATTTGGAACTATGCCCAAAGGGCTATAGGACTGCATACCCTTTGACCCAATAATACCACTACTAGGTCTGTATCCCAAAGAGATCATAAAAAGGGAAAAGGTCCCACATGTACAAAAATATTTATAGAAGTTCTCTTTGTGGTGGCCAAGAATTGGAAATCAAGGGAATGCCCATCAATTGGGGAATGGCTCAAGAAGTTGTGGTATATGAATGTAATGGAATACTATTATGCTGTAAGAAATGATGAGCAGGCAGATTTCAGAAAAACCTGAAAAAGACTTAAGGGGACTGCTGCTGAGTGAAGGGAGCAGAACCAGGAGAACATTATACACAGTAACATCAACACTGTGTGATGATCAACTGTGATAGACTTAGCTCTTCTCAGCAATACAACGATCTAAGACAATTCCAAAGAACTCATGATGGGAAATGTTCTCCACATGCAGAAAAAGAACTGTGGATTCTTTTTTTTTTTCTAGAGGCATTCTAATTTTATTTTATTTTATTTTACATATAAGGTATTTTATTTTTTCTGTTACATGTAAAGATAGTTCTCAACTTTTGTTTATACAAGCTTTATAATTTCAGATTTTTCTCCCTCCCTCACTTCCCTCCCCCCTCCCCTAGACAGCAGGTAATCTGATATAGGTTATATCTATATATCTATATACATATACATATACATATATATACACACACACACATATATATATACACATAATAACATTAATCCTATTTCTGCATTAGTCCTGTTATAAGAGAGAAAATCAGAGCAATGATGAAAAACCTCAAAATAGAAAAAAAAAAACAGCACCAAAACCAAAAGAAATAGTATGGTTCATTCAGCATCTGTACTCCACAGTTCTTTTTTTTTCCTTGGATTTGGAGATCCTCTTCTATCATGAGTTCCCTGGAACTCTTCTGTACCATTGCATTGGTGAGAAGAATATAGTTCATCACAGTAGATCAACACTCAGTGTTGATGATACTGTGTACAATGTTCTTCTGGTTCTGCTCATCTCACTCATCATCAGCTCATGTAAGACCCTCCAGGTTTCTCTGAACTCCTCCTGCTCATCATTTCTTACAGCACAATAGTATTCCATTGTATTCATATACCACAACTTGTCCAGCCATTCCCCAATTGATGGGCACCCCCTCAACTTCCAATTCCTTGCTACCACATAAAGAGCAGCTATAAATATTTTTGTGCATGTGGGTCCCTTTCCCCTTTCCATGATTTCTTTGGGAAAAAGACCTAAAAGTGGTATTGCTGGGTCAAAGGGTATGAACAGCTTTATCACCCTTTGGGCATAATTCCAAATTGCTCTCCAGAATGGTTGGATCAGTTCACAGCTCCACCAACAATGAATTAGTGTTCCAATTTTCCCACAGCTTCTCCAACATTTATTATTTTCCTTTTTTGTCATTTTAGCCAATCTGATAGGTGTCAGCTGGTACCTCAGAGTTGTTTTAATTTGCATCTCTCTAATCATTAGAGATTTAGAGCATTTTTTCATATGGGAATAGATATCTTTGGTTTCTTCATCAGAAAACTGCCTGTTCATATCCTTTGACCATTTCTCAATTGGGGAATGACTTGGATTCTTATAAATTTGATTTAAGAACTGTGGATTCTTAATGCCCATTGAACTGTGAAAAATCTCACTCTACTTTTTAAAGTTCTATAAATAAAAAGTTTTCATCTCTCCAACCTTCAATTCATCCTTCATTCCACTGAAAGAATAATCTTCTTTTTGCAAACCTCTAATCATGTCACTCTTTTGCTCAAAAATCCTCAGTAGCCCCCAGGTACAAAGATTAATTATACCCAGTACTGATGTCTTCCACAACCTAGTACCATATTTCAGGGGGAAAAATGGGACTTCAGTGAAAAAGAGGACTTTCAGGTATTTGTGATGTGGTAAAAATTATTTGTGGTAAAGATATATATTGGAAGTTTTAGCTGAATCATTTGAGAGATTGTGCATGCTACTGAAGTGGCTTTTGAAGGACCTCCTTTTTTTGGGAGGAGAACATGAGGAAGTTCCAGTACACAGACTTGAAAGTGAGGGCAGGAACAGAAGTTGGCGTTCTCTGGCTGCTGAACTGAGCCGTGGCAGCACACACGTGGGTGAGAAGAGTTGAGAAACACGTGGTTGGTGTGCTGGTTCTCAGCCTGGTGGGCAGTTTGGGATTTGGTGAGTTTTATAAAGGAAAATAGAGTAAGTTTAGATCTAAGGTCATTCATCTGTATGTCTACTTCCCTATTTCCCTAATTGGTATCACCTTTTGTTGTCTAATAATTTCCAAGCAATAAAAACTAATCCCTCACAGATTAAAGCTCAGAGGCTTCTTTTTCTTAGTGGTCTGGGAGATACATACATACATATATATATACATATACATATACATATACATATACATATACATATACATATACATATACATATACATATACATATACATATACATATATGGGAAAAGTTAAAAGGGGGAGTTCAATGCTCCATATATCCAATTTTGAATCTCACAGTGATGAAAAGACCTGAATAGAAAATTTGACTTTCACATACAAGACCCTAGAGAAGCATAAAAAGATAGACAGGAAAACGAAATCATGAGAGATGTTAAAAGGTTAAACTGTTTACATTCTTACATGGGAAAATGATATGTCTAAATCATAAGAGCCTTCTGAGTATTAGGGCAGATGATAGGAATAAATATAGACAGAGGGCACAGGTGGGAATTGATTATGAAGGGATACCTGTAAAGCATTTATTTTTTTGTTTCTCTTTTTTTCTTGGGGGGGGGAGAGAAGAGCAGTTGGGGTTGATAACTGTCTTGCATCTGAGGCCAGATTTGGGCTCAGGTCCTCCTGGGTCCAGGGTGGGTGATTTGCCCACTGTGTTACCTAGCTGCCACCTGATGACATCTTTGGGGTAAAATTGAAAGGGGAGAGGAATACACTGGGTGAGGGTATGGGGGAGTGCCAGAATGGTGTGAAATCTTACATGAAAGAAGCAGGAAAGGGCGTATGAAGTGGGGGGAGAGATGGGGGAGGTGTGGGGAAGTGAGGAGAGTTAAGTCAATCTCATTTTCAGTAATGTCCTTCAAGAGACTGAACTTTGAAATGGGGACTATAGAAAAAGAGGGAACTCTGGATCTCTCCAAACCATTGGTTATTAATATTCATTTCTTTCAGTTTATTACCCTATAGGTTACATGCTGATTCAGCCTCCAGGTAAACCTTCTTTAAGCCCTTCCTAGCTGCTGTATTTTTCAAATAACCAGAATATCTGCCAAAAATATTATGGTTTATTTAAAACTTAAATCCCATCTACTTCCAAAAGGATTTCAAGGGCTTACAGATTGGAAAATATAAAATGAGACTATCAAAGAGTAAACAGAACAGAAATCTTTTCCAAAAAAAAAGAATAGATTATTTCAGCACTAGTGTTCAACAATTGTTTTCTATATAAAGTGGTAAACAGAGGACAGAAAGAGGCCTAGAATACACCATCATACTCCCCAATGAAGTGAGATTTAAACTATAATGATTACTTTTTTAAAATGCAGGAAGGATAAGAATGATTAATTTCATAAGAACCAAATTCTAAATGGGGGAGGGGGGTGAAGGAAGATTGAATAGCCTACCAAGTCTTTAGCCAAATATTTGTTTAGATTTACATGTAAAGTGGACATTTTCACAGATGTTGCTGGAAGGACAGTGAGAAGATGGCCCCCTCTCATTTATTTTGAAAAATAAAAACTGCTGATAGATATCTTACACATATTAGTCATCTCTCTGCAACTACTCCAAACCATGAGCAAGCTTCCCCACCCTTATAAAGCACCTGTTCTAGCATTTGCATGCATTAGCATAATCAGATGCGGGAACTGCAACTGTAGAATCCTTAACACATATTAGAGTTGCTCACCGAAGCTAATTGTTGTTTGTGGTAGCAGCTAAATACAGCTCTTCTGCTGTGTTTACAAAGACCATACAACTGAGACTCAGAACTAAATTATGTTGCATGTCTGGAACAAAATGGTCTCATTGATGGGAATGTTGCTACCCTCTATGTCAATACAAGATTTATCAATTGAGGAGCTTTCAATGAACTGACTTGACTCTCACTCATTTCCCAATAGTTACGATCACGGAGACCGAACGAGGATCAGGATGGAATGTTGGCTCATGCTTCCTGTCCATTCAGTCAAAGGGCTTTCTAAGGAGAAAACATCATATAAGAAAGCTGTTTGAGATTCCCATTGAAGAAAAGTGGTATGGGCAAGTAATTGCAAGGCAGTTTACATTAAAAGATCTAATAATTTAAGTACTCAACAAAGTACTTTAAAGTACTTAATCCTTACCAACTTATAATAGTTTTGCCTACTCAAAAGAGACCAACCTCACTCTGATTTAGTTCAACTAATTTCAGCCATTTCAGTTCAGCTTAAACACATTTTCATCTGTCTAATGGATACTAACAATTCAAAACATTTCTAGTCAGCCAAAACAGACTCCAACCTATGCCATCCAGCACAAAATAGAACTAATTAGTTATTGCTGGTGTGAATTTTCCATGTAAATGTAAGTTTCAAGCTTTAAATTATTATTATTATTATTATTATTCCTACATAGGGTGGCAATCTACTAAAATGTAACTAAAAGCCAGATGAACTCATACTTAATGCGATGGCTAATCTTGGTCCTGGAGCAAAGAAAGGTAAGTAGAGAGGTGGGGGACTATGGATTCAGAATGTAGCAAATATTTTCAGACACAGTCACTGTGTCAGTTTTCCTGAAAGTTTTTTTGTTTTATTACAAGGAAGAGTTCTATAAGGATAGTAAAGAATACATTAGGATATGAGAATGGTATAAAAGGGGGAGTTACCAATAAAACTTTTTAATTAATAATAATAATTAATAATAAAATGTACTATATGTTTCCCTGTCATAAGGATTAAGTACTTTAAACAGAAAATACTATGTACAATTTAGGCTTTTCTGGTGGTTATGAATATCATTTATTGTGCTGTGCTTCACAGTACAGTATAGCAACCAAGGGTGTGCCAATGTTTATTCCTAAATTGGTTCCAAGTTCCTGTTTAGTTTGTAATTTGCTTGTGCCTGTGGTTTCCTTCCTTCCCAAGGATACATTTCCTAGTACCTCCCAGTTCCCTTCTTCTAATCATTTCTCTGCTTTCACTCTGGAAGAACTGAAGATTGCTGCAACAACATAAGGAATAGATCAACAAATTAACAAACTTGTTGAATTGGTTAAATTTTAAGTTCCACATCCCTCTACAAAGATCATGGCCTTTGAATATTTGTGTTGCTCCTAGAAGCCTCTTTTATTTATTTCTAGGTTTGTTAGCCTGGACCCTGACTGCCAATTAAGTAGATTATATTAGTTTATATTGAATAAACACCAACTAAGTAGCCTTGCAATTTTAAAATATCTTTTATTGCAAAACTCATGTAACTTCCTCCAATGACTTTAAATAGCTTGTTCTCTAGTTCTCTCTGTCCCTTACGTAAATTAAGTAGTCTATGAAATGAAGTAATAATTGTCCATTATTAATATTAGCAGGTGGTGATTCATTTTAATAGCATAGAATGGAATATACATATGGTAAGGTTCAAAGAGCTTTATATTAGGCAAGAGTCCAGAGAGCTGGGTTCTAATTCCTGCTTCATTCTGACTGGGTGACCTTAAGCATATAGCAATACTGCAAGCCTTCAGTTTCTTCATCTGTCAAATAATGTGATTGGACCAGGTTAGCCTAAAGATTTTTGACAGCTCTACAATGCTATCATTCTCTAGAAGAAATATACTGTTCTTGGTTCTAAATTGAAAAGGGTGCTGGGTAAGGAAATCACAAGAGCTGAATACTAGTACATGTGCTGTAACCCTAACTAGGTCTGTGAGGATGAGCATCATGTCCTCTGCCTGGACCTGAGTTTCTCCTTGCATAAAATGTCAAACTGAATGACCTCTCAAGTTTCCCTCCAAGTCCAGCATTCTGTGATTCTAAGAAAAAGACAAGGTCCTACTAGGGATAAGCAATATTAACTCTAAGTAGAGGGTGACCCCTGCTGAATCATCAGAGGAACTTTTTTTAGCCTGGGTGAATCACTGGGAATTCTTCCAGCCTTCTTCAACTGGACTAGTCTCAAGATAAAAAGAGAAAAGAAAAAGAAAAGGTCTCTTTAGGATCTTGAGAGAGAACAACTCCATATACCTTCCATATTTATCATAAGGCCTGGGCCAGGCATTGGCACTCAGGAGGTGTGCCTTAAGTATGAGTTGATTAATGGGAAAACCAGCCAAAGTGCCCTTAATGGCCACTCCCACACATTCCTAAATACAAACACTCGTATATACTCCTGTGCCTACATGCATATACAAACACACATATACACACCTATTTGTGTATGTACATATACATACAAATACATTTTAAAACACACATATATGTATATATGTATGTATTTCCAGTTACATACATCAGGACTTCCCAGTGTTGGATAAGGAAACCCCAAGGGAATAGGTGAAGTTTATCAGAGGGCATTGGAGAATACCTGACAACTAATTTTATTATCCCATCAAAATAATTTCATTAATTGTGTTTCTGATGTGCAAAAGGTAGTAGCTAGGTGGCCCATATGCATAAAATACCTGGCCTACAGTCAGGAAGTCTTATTTTCCTGACATCAAATCTAGCCTCAGAAACTAGTAGCTCTGTGACCTTGGACAAGTCATTGAACCCAGTTTTCCTCAGTTGTCTCACACATCAAATGGGATGCAGAGGGAAAGGGGAAACCATTCCATCATCTTTGACCAGAAAAGTACAAATAGGGTCACAAAGAGTGGGACAGGACTGAAAGGCATGAAAATAACCAAAATATGATTAAGCACATTAAAAGATCCAATTTATTTTATTTAAAGATCCAATTTATTTTATTTTATATCAAGAAGCATGCACAGTAGGTTTTACTGAATTGTAGAGGGATTGGACTGGGAAAAGTTCCACGGATTTTGTTCTTTTGTGAAGTAGATAATGCTCATGCTCTTGTAGGGGAATGCTGGGAATTGAAGGAGCACAGCCAGGAAGACTGGTGGTGGGTTGGGAATTCTTTCTGTAGAAGTGCTCAAAGGGTTCGATAGTGGCAATCACAGATACTAGGTTCAACTGGACAGAGAGTCATGGGACCAGCCTTTGTTCCTGCAAGTAGGGGACCGGGGAAGAAAAGGGGTTTGACGAGGTCTGTGAAAAGTATAGGAAAGAACCTATAGATAAGGGAGCGCTGGAGAACGTTATAAAAGACTAGATAGCCAGGCATGTAATCCAGGTAGACCCCGACCCTGGCCACAGGACTTTTCACTCGATGGTTCAGTGATCCTGGACAGGATTGCAAATAGGAATCATCTCCTATCTTGACACATCGAAGCAGGAACTTAGAGGAAAGGGAGTATGCACTCCTTCTGCCACTCCTTCTGTTTGGAGCCTGGATCCCCAGTATCCACTGAGGTAGTTGACTCACATCCACCTCCCAGTACTGTCTGCCTCCACTGAAGGCCTGCTCAGCAAAGATATACTGCAAAGGACAGTGGTCAGCATTCTCAGGGTCCACCTGCCAGTCTTCTGCAGCCTTCACGCTCTTCAGATCCTCAGAAACAATCACAGAGGGACTAGCTGATGTGGGATCCATTGTGATGTCCACTCTGAATTGGCTCAGCAAGTCTACCATGCCTGGGATGACACAGTCTCTCATCTCTGGGGTGACAGCCTTGGCCCTTTGGGACAACACTGACTCACTCCTTCCCAGCAGCTGCTTGGCATCCTGTAGCAGGTCCGCATTGGGTTGGTGGCATGCTTCCTGCAGATCCAGCATAAGGTGCTTAAGGGTCTCTATATCCTGGCATGGTCTGTCCTGGCTTGTCTTTTTCTCTTCCCTTCTCTCTTCAAGACACTGAAATTCCTCCTTCAGGATTCTGTTCAGTCGGCAATATTCTTTTCTGATCATCTCATCCCAGGCGACAGCAGGATCTTCCTCCTGGGCAAGAAGTTTCTTACCCTCCTCCAAATGCTTCTCCACCTGACTCAAGATGTGCTGGAGCTTCTCCCTGCATCTGTGAGCAGCCTCTTCTATAGGAGAGAGCACGTGAGCCCCATGCTCTGGGCTTGTGGAACATCTCACACAGATGGCTGTCTGGTCATCTTCACAGAAGAGCTTGAGGACTTCCTTGTGAGTGGCACACTGGCTCTGTCCTTCAGCACTCTGCAAAGGGTGGCAGCTGAGTTCTTTGCCCACCTTAGTTAGCTGTGCCAGGCCCCCAGTGACTACTGGGAATTCCCTGACCTGGGGCACTTGCTTGCATTCGGGACAAGAGAACTTGGCAGCTCCAACTATACAGCTCAAGGAGAGACATGCTTGGCAAAAGCTGTGCCCACACTCCATGGTGACCGCCTCAGAGAAATTCCTCCTACAGGTACCACAGGTGATTTCCTTCTGCAGTCTCTGAATCTTTTCCCCAGCAGCAGCCATTCTTCTCTCTCCAACTGCTTCTTTTCTGCAGCAACCAAGAGGAAGGGATTTCAGTGCCACTGAAAGCAGTGCTTCTGAGCAGAAGGATGCTCTGCTTTTATAGGAGCCAGCCCCACCCCTTTGAGGGTCTCCTTGGGAAGGTGTGAATTCCCCTGGCTGGGAAGCCTCCAGGTCAACCTGTGAACTCTTGCTGCTTGCAGCAGCTCTGTGGCCCCCAGAGTTCACACTTCTGGTTGACTCCTTTGAATAGACAGTGATTATTCACCATGCTGAGAGTGCTCCTGGGTTTTTAAGGAGGAATGCCATGGAAACATGGAGGCTTTAGCTTAATGGATTCTCAAATATCATTTGTGCCCTGAACTCCTGTAGGCAGAAGGATCTACAGGTCGGTTCTTTCCTTTCCCCTTCCCAGCCGAATCAACTCCAAAGTCTTCTTAAGACTCCTTTCCATCCTTGCTTTTCAGTCCCTTTACAGTCACAGACTATGAGACTGAGAGGGGACTTTTCTAAGTCTTTTTCCCCAACCCACACAAGAAGGTCATCCTCATGGTAACACATCCTACTAGTGACTTTCCATTCTCTGCTGCAGGAGGAAAGTGACCACCCACACAGGGGTTCTCAGGAGCTCTTTTCTCTTGAAGTGCTGCCACATCTGTCTTGCTTCTCACTGTCTCCTTTCCCCTCATCCTTTCTATCCATAGTTGTCATATAAACTTCCTCAAGCAACTTGAAGGCAGAAAACGTCTCCATTCCTGCAAAGTAGAATAATAGAACGACTGTCTAGTTTCTTAGTTTAAGTAGTAGAATGTATTTTTCCCAATCAATTGCCCATGAGACAAAACTTAATTGAACTTTATTAATTGAACTACATTTCCAGAAAAAAAGCCTCATTGGGCTTTTTACCTTCTCTGGGATTCTAGAATCTTCCTCTTTATGGAAGAGACAAATACTCAAGGGTTTACTGCCCTTAATGTCCACTTCCATACTTTTGTACATCCATACAGACTGTGATAAAATAATGGGATTTAGCAGATACTCAAGGGCCCACCTGGAGATTAAATTGATTGAATTAAGGGAGAGTGATCAACTGCTGATTGACCTACTTCAAATTAACTGGATTGTAAGCACACCTGGCTGGTGCACAGGAAGGTATTGTTCTCACAAGCTGGGGACTTTGCACTTAACTGGAGACCACCTTCAGGTCCAGTGAACCAATGGATTTGAATGATGCTAACCAATCAGCTTGAAGCTGTGTGTAGGGACCGCCTCTGCTCCAGACCTATAGAAGGCTTCCACACTCAGTTTGAGAAGAGTTCATGGTTGAAGCAGGCTCGTGGATGAGGACCTGAGGAAGAACCAGACCAGCCTGGAACTCTAGGCTAGATAGGCCTTTGCTTAACTTTCTGAACTCCATTTGAATTGCTGGTATGCTTTAATAAATTCTTAATGCCCAAAGACTGGTGCTAAAGCTTCTCATTTAAGGCGACCACACATTCAGATTTTAAACATCAAAAGACAGACAGACAAACATATAGTAATACATGCACATATATACACATGTGTGTATATACATATACATACAAAAACATAAATACATATATATACATATACATATATATATATTTCCCACATATGTGCATCAGGGTTTCCCCAATGTGGGATAAGGACAACCCAGCTGAGTAGGAGAAGTTTGTCACTGGGCATTGTGGAGTACTTGACAATGCATTTTTGATCCGGCAATGCCACTGCTAGCTTTATTTCCCCAAGACATCCCCCAAAAGGGAAAAAGACCCATTTGTACAAAAATGTGTATAACAGCTCTTTTTGTAGTGGCTCAGAATTGCAAATCAAAGGAATGCCCATCAATTGGGAAATGAGTAAACAACTGTGGTATATGATGGTGAAGGAATATGAGTGTGCCCTAAGAAATGACGAGCAGGATCATTTCAGAGAGGACTGGAAAGACTTCTATGAAATGATGGATAGTGAAGTGAGCAGGACCATGAGAACATTGTGCACAGGGACAGCAATATCATTTGATGAAGGACTCTGAATGACTTACCTATTCTCAGCAAAACAATGATCCAAGACAATCCCAGTGGACTAATGAAGAAGCATACTATCCACCTCCAAAGGAAGAACTGATATGGACTGAACACAAAGGGAAACATGCTATTTTTCACTTCCATTCATTTTTCCTTTATACAACTTTTCTTATACAAAATAACTAACACGGTAAAGTTTTCCATAATTGCATATGGATAACCTAAATCTGATTGCTTACTGCCTCATGCAGGGAAGAGGGGAGAGTGAGTAAGAGGGTTAAAATTTGCAACTCCAACCTTTAAATAAAAATGTTTATAATGATTTAAACAAAGAATAATGTCCCATTCCTACTATGTCTTCCTTTCCAGGATAGGGTTCATCATAGAGATAAGTGAAAAGTGGAATTAGATTCTCAAACTACAGGAAAATAAGTCAAAATAGAGTATTTCTTTCTGAAATTTGCACTGGGGATCCTATGGAGATTTTCCCTCTGTCTGGAAGAGACCAAGACTCAAGGGTTAACTATCCTTACATTGCCAATGCCAGCCTTTTTAAAGACTCCATGCATAGAGAGCCCATACATACATTAGGGTATCACAATCTTGAATAGGCAGACAACTTCCCCTCCCCCCTCTACAAGCCCCCATCACAGCCAGGGAGTATGAGAAGATTGTCAAAAGACATAGGGAATATTTAGCAACTGATTTTATGATCCCACTGGAATTAATACATAACTTCTGAGGTGCACAAGGGGGCATCTAGGTAGCATATTGAATAAAATGCCTGCCTTAAAGACTCATATTCCTCAGTTTAGGTCTGGCCTCAGACACTTACTGGATATCTGAGCCTGGCCAAGTCATTTTACCCTGTTTGACTTAGTTTCCTCCTATGTAAAATGAGCTGGAAGTGCAAATGATGAACCATTACAGCATCTTTGCCCAGAAAACCCCAAATGGGGACAGAAAGAGCTGGACACAAATGAAATGAATGAACAGTAAGAAAACATAAAATCACAGTGAATGCTCAAATTTATTTCCTTTTATATTAAGTAGGAGCGAAAGCAAGGTTTGCTGTAATTCAAGGGGTACAGGACTGAGAGATTGAAATCTATTGACCTCATAGGTCTGATCAATTCTAGGAAGAAAAGAAAACACAAGCACATGGAAACCATACCCCGATATGATATTTTGATACCTGCTGAAACAGGATTGATTTATTATGGCAGTTCATGAGCAGACAGGATCCTTTGAGAAGAAGAGAGCACAAAATCCTTGTGAATGATCCCTTTCCATTTGCCATGTAGAAGGCAAGTTTCCATTTTGTGAGCAGGGTGTCTCTCCTTCATCATGAAGTAGGTGAAGCTCATCCTCTTGGTGGGGAATGGTGGAAACTGACCACACCCAGGAAGCCTGAAATGATTGAATGCCTCTTTGTGGAAATGATCAGAGAGATGAATAGGAGCAAGCACAAAGATAAGAGTTGATGGGACAGAGAGTCATGGGAGCAGGCTTTGTTCCTGGGAGTGAGGGGCCAGGAGAAAAGATGGGTGTGATGAGCGCTGTGAAGGGTATAGAGTGCAAACTGTAAATGAGGGAGCATTGCAGAATATTGTAAAATGCAAGGGTGCCAGGTGTATATGCCAGGAACACCCCAACCCTGGCCATAGGTCCTTTCACTCAATGCTTCAATGATCCTGGATAGGTTTGCAAATAACAACCATCTCCTTTCTTGACACATCCAAGCAGGGACACAAAGGCCCAGGAGTCCACATTCTTGCCCCTTTTTCTCCTCAAATGTGGGTATAGATTCCCAGGACCCACTGAGTCAGTTGACTCACATCCACCTCCCAGTACTGTCTGCCTCAGCTGAAGGCCTGCTCAGCAAGCACACCGTGGCAAGGAGAGCCTTTAGCATGCTCAGTGTCCACCTGCCAGCCTTCTCCAGCCTTCACACTCTTGAGATCATCAGAAACTGTCACACAGGGACTGACTGATTTAGGATCCATTGTGAGGTCCACTCTGAATCATTTCAGCATCTCTATCATGACAGGAATGGGATATTCTCTCATCTCTGGGCTGACAGCCTTGGCCCTTTGGGACAACACTAACTCACTCCTTCCCAGCAACTGCTTGACGGCTTGTAGCATTTCCACATTGGGTTGGTGGCCGGCTTCCTGCAGATCTAACCTGAGCTTCTGATGCCTTTGCATATGCTGGGAGATTCTGTCTTGGATTTCCCTTTGCTCTTGCCTCATCCTCTCCAGACTTCGGGATTCTTCCTCCAACAGGAATTCGTGCAGTTTGCAATATTCTGCTGCGGTCATCCAATGCCAGTAGACACCAAGTCCCTCCTCCTGAGAAAGAAGTGTCTCAGCTTCCTCCACTGTCTTCTGCATCTGAGTCAGCATGTGCTGGAGCTTCTCCCTGCATCTGTGAGCAGCCTCTTGTACAGGAGAGAGCCCAGGAGCTCCATGCTCTGGGCTTTGGGGACATCTCACACAGACTGATGTCTGGTCATCCTCACAAAAAGGATAATGAAAAATTTGGCTCAGAACTTATGAGATTATAAGCAAATTGAGTCAGCCTTTGATTTTTCATATGTGTGAGTAATACTACAGCTTTTGAATGTCTGTATACTCCAAAGTATGGATCTCATCATATCTCATCAATGCAAGTATCCCTTCCAATGGTACGTACCACCTCCAGGCCTACATATCCTGTACCACTCTTGATCACATCCTCCCATAAATCCATCACAGTAGAAACAGTCAACTTAGGGGGGGGGGTGGCTTTTTTCTCATCCTCTTCACATTTTGTACACATAAATGGAACATAGCAGCTGGTCCCACAACTATACTGTCAGCTAAATAATTAACTTAAATATTTATCTATGGATGATGAAATGATAAAATGAGACCAGGTCACCAAAACCATAGGATAATGTATAGAAATAAGTTTTGTAGTAAATCCATTCAAATTATCATTGTTTTCTGTCTCCCTAAGGACTTCTACAATTCACATACATGAAACAGGAAAAATCCATAGGCTTGTTTGCTCAGTTACTGTAATGGAACTTTAACTTTATACACCTGAGCTTTTCCTCTAATGCAGTAGTAAAGCAACCCATTCCTATGTGCTCATCTTATATGTTTCTTATCGGTTTTCTTCCATAAAGTCATGATGGGGACTTCCACCCAATGAATTAAGAGCTTTTCTTTTTTAAATTAATTTTGTTTTCAGTTAACAAGCATTTCTTTTCTTGTCTCCTCTCATCTATACTGGGGGAAAAGATTCATGCCCAATATGCATAACCAAGCAATACAAATTCCAATACTGGCCATCTCCAAAATTTGTATCATAACACCTTATTTGTAACATGTTGTCACCCACTCATCTCTACCATTGCCTTTTGGGTGATTTTAAATTTCAGTTTTTCAGACACTGTCATGTTCCCTGACCACAGCACTTCAAAATGCCAAAAGAATACTGGTATTAAAATGTTGGGCCTTTATTTCAGAGAGAACACTGGAATCAGCCCCACCATACTGCTTTCCGGCCATCTTCATGTGATGCCCCCAATCACATACTCTTCTTCCCATGATTTGCCATCTACCCCTCCATTTCCAATTCTATTTCTGAGAATAATAATCAAAATAATGCTTTTGTTTCTGGCTAGGGCTTGTCAATCAATTCTTTCTTGACCTGGATTCCACAAGTAGAATATACATAAGCTCCTTGAGGACAAAGACTGCATTTTATGCTTATATTTCTAACCCCATGCTTAGAACAGTGTCTGACACATACTAAGTAATTTTTAATTCTTTTCCATTCACTTGTCATTAACAGAACCATTTACCAAAAATATCCAGCTTGCTCTCTTCATCCTATTTAATTCTGGGCCCAATTTATTATTCATTTGTAGTATCTACATCAATAAATATGTGCATGTAATATAGCTTAAATAAAGAGCAATGTGACTTACAATGGGGCAATGAGGTGGCACAGTGGACAGAGTGCTGAGCCTGGAGTCAGGAAGACTCATCTTCCTGAGTTCTAATCTGGTCTCAGACACTTCCTAGTTTTGTGACCTTGAGCAAGGCAGCTAATGCTGTATTCCTTAGTTTCTTCATCTGTAAAATGAGCTGGAGAAGGAAATGGCAACCCATTCCAGTATCTCTGCCAAGGAAATCCCCAACTGGCTTCACAAAAAGTTGGGCATGACTTAAAAAAAGACTGAATAATAATGTAACTTTACAAAATCCAAGATCAACAAATATTATATTAAACACTTACTGGGTTCAAGAACTATGGTAGATTCAAGGGATACAAAGACAAGGAATTAAGGCCCAAGATATTTTCAGAACAATGTCTAGATAATACATAGTTCAATGAATGACCTGTAGAGCTTCAATGATGTAGAAGCTCAGTAAGCAGTCTATTCAAATGAATACTATCTGGATCATGTCCTGAAAATATAATTATCTAGCCCGCACTCTGATATAAAGATAGAGGTATATATAACATAGATATAGATTCTGTATTTTTTGTAACTTAATTCCATATCTTTATTGCAGAATACATAGTTGACACACATAATAAATACATGTTGACTGATTGGTTAGTTGGTTGATTTGTATCTCAACTGCCTAGCACCATGCCTGCATATAGTAGTTGATTAGTAGATGTTTGTTGATTGACTGAGAGAATATTAGAAATATAAGGGGTTGTTACAGTCATCTCATGCAACTCCTTTATTTTAGAGATTAAGAAACTGAATCCAAAAAAATGTTGTCATAGAATCTTAGAGTTGAAAAAAAACTGGAGGCAGCTCAGTGGCACAGTGGATAAAGCACCAGCCCTGGATTCAAGAGAACCTGAGTTCAAATCCAGCCTCAGACACCTGACACTTACTAGCTGTGTAACCCTGGGCTTAACCCTCATTGCCCCACAAAACAAAATAAAACCTTGAAGTCAAGTAATCCTATCTGCCACCGCATTCAAAAACCTTTCTTTCTCCAATAGTACTTGACAAGGATCCTTCCTTTCAATGAGCACTCGTTTGTCTTTTACCATGTTACTTTGTATGCACATGTCTCTCTATAGTGTCTGTTCCTTGAGGGCAGGGACCATGTCCTCTTTGTACGCCACTCCTTTGTCTCTCTAGTAAACGTTTCACACAGTGTCTTAAAAACAATGAGCCACTTCAATTTCTGAAACTTAGAGATAAGGACCTACTAATCAGAATCCACAAAGAGGGAAGATGTGTTGAAGTTCATCTTAAGCTTAGCACTGACGCTCATCTGGGATGACAGAATTCATAATCTAGTCACAAAGAACTCTCAGTATGTAATTCCCAGTAGAATGCAAGTCCCTCAAAAGCAGGGGCTGTTTCATTTTGCTGTCTGTACTCAGTACCTAGCACCATGCCTGACAACATGGGAAGCATTTAATAAATGCTTGTCAAATGGACCTGAATCGATGTCTGTGATCTGCACCAGCAACAAGTCAAAAAACCTGAAGTTCTTCTCAATGTGGGTGAAAAAACTTTGATCTCTTACACGGACAAAAGCCAAGTATGCCTTGCTACTGGGTGTTATGTATTCTTGATTTAAATACCAAATTTTTCAATTCCTTACTTTCTTCCCTTTATAAATTGGAAAGGGTAGAATGATTTGGAACCAAATTAAACATGTTATATTGGCAAAGTCGAATATTTTCTATGTAAAATATCCTCCTTGGAGAAAAAAGGTTTTTTTCTTTTTTCCCAAGTTCCCAGTTTTGATTCTCTACTCCAAGTTAGACCTCATCCTTCTCCATCACCCAGTCATTTGCCTCAGTACTTCTACAACCCCCTTATCTCAACCTCTGGAGAATAGAAAGTCCTTTGGAGTATTATTTTAATTGATCCTGAGACTCCCTAGCTCGTCTAAGAAATTTTCTCTCTGGATCTTCATTTTACCTTATAAAATGAGGAGAAACAAGTTAAATTTAATAGTCTCCAAAGTCTCTCAAGCTTTAAATCTGATTATCTTCTCACTTAATATTCCATGTATCCACATAAGGTTAAGCTTCTCTAGAGATTCAGCTGCATTCCAGGTAATTGAGGGTGTAAGGCAGAGCCCCAAACTCTGCACTATCCTAGAGTTACTTGGCTTTAAGTCAGTGTAATTCACAATGGCCTATAATAATGGTAGTGAAGAGATGAATAACAAAGACCTTTGTGAGTACTTGGGGACAGCACTATTAACTTGAAGGATCAAGGAAATTTCATGAAATAAGGGGCAAATACAGAGAAACATGGAAAGACATGCATTGATGCACCATAAAGTAAGTACAGCCAAGAAAAGAATATTAACAAGTAGGGAAACAATTTAAATGGAAGGAATAACAACCACAAAAGTATAAAAAGAAAAAGTTCAAAATTACAACAAACTTATCCAAAAAAGAAAATATGAATAGACATCTCCCCAGTCCTTTGCATAAGTGAGGGGCTCATCGGTGTAGATATAGTGTGAGGTTCTTTTCCATGCATTGATCACTTTTGCTAACATTTCCCTTTTTTCCTCTTTTCCTTTAAAAAAAATCCTTGTTATAAGGATGATTCACTGGGAAGGGGAGAGGAATGAATACAGGAGGAAACTTGGGTGATATGAAAACCAGAAGATTTATGACATATATTTTTAAATTGAAAGAGGTAACAATTGAGTTGGTCTTTAAAGGATAGGTAGGAATTCAATAGTTAAAAAGAGGTTAATGAGGACATTGCAAGTACTGGGAATAGCACAAGCAAATCTTTAGTGACAGGAACAAGGAGAGTTCAAGATGGCACCAAGTTTTTGGACATAACAGACTGAGTGAATGGTCATGCCAGCTATAGAAATGGGGAAGTCAGAAGAAGATTTGAAGGGAAAGATAAACTTAATTGAAATTATGTTGCTGCCACCAGGAACTCCAAGTAAAGATTGTGTATGGGACTCAGAAAAATAGGTTAATCAATGAAAAAAACATTTATTAAGTAACTAGTATACCCCAAGCACCTTACTAGGTGCTAGGGAAAGCCAGACCTGGAGATAAAAGCGTAGGTATCATTCACAGAGATGTGATAGCTGAAGCTACAAGACTTATTTAGATTGCCAAGGAAGAGAAAGTAGAAAGAGGATAGTAGAGGCTTAAGAACAGCAATTTGGAGATTAGCAAAGGAGACAGAGAAAGGGTGGCTAGAGCGGTAGGATGAAGACAGAAGAGTATGATGAGCCTTGGGCCAAAATTCAGTCATTGTTAGTCAAAGGTGTCAAATGCAACAGAAAGATCAAGAAGGAAAAAAAGTGAAAGGAAGATTTGCCATTGAATTTGGAAATTAGAAAACATTTATAGCCACTGGAATAACAGTCTTCATAAAGATGGGCAGAGAGAAGAAGGATTTCAGGAGATTTGGAGGGGGAGTGTGAAAAGGAGGTAAACACATGAGTTAAAGAAGTTTGGCTCTGGAGGAAAGGAAAGATGAGACAGTGGCTAGATGGGCAAAAAGATCAGACAAAGCCTTTTGTTTAAGAGATAAGGACCCAGGTATGGGGTAGTATGTCTATAACCCCAGATAATGGGGTGGTTGAGATAGGTGGAGTCCTGAGCTACAACAGATTATATGAATCAGGTATCCGCATTAAGTCCAACATCAATACAGTGAATCCACTTTCGTGGAGGGTCATCAGGTTATCTAATGGGAATAAATTGGCCCAGGTCCAAAATGGAGCAGGTCAAAGTTCCTACCAATTCGTACTGGAATTGGACCCCTGATTAGCCACTACTTATAACCTAGAGAAGCTGGGAGGACCATTTTTTAAAATAAAAAGGAACAAAGAGATTTTAATATGTTTGTAAAGATATATCATGCAATCAAGGGAAAGAGAATAATTGAAAATTCACAGGAGAAAGGGAATGATTGCCAGAGTAAGATCTAGAGGAGGTAGAATAGAATTGAAATCAAGGGGCAGGTACAGGGATTGGTCTTAATAGTAACAATCTCTCTTGAGAATGACTGATGATACTGACTTCAGGGGAATTGAAGAGGTAAATGGAGAAAATTCATATTGAATATTCTCAGTCTTCTAGGAAAATAGGAGGCTAAGCCATCTTCTTAAGTGTAAGGGATTGTTTTTCAGTGGAGGATGGGAGAAGAGATTCAAAGGCTAAAGACAATGATTTGGGTTGTGATGAAATAATGGGATTTAGCAGATACTCAAAGACCCACCTGGAGATTAATCTAGATTGATTGAATCAAGTGAGAGTGATTGATTGCTGATTAGCCTACTTCAAGTTAACTGATTGTAATCACACCTGGCTAGCCCTTAAGAAGGTATTGTTCTCAGAAGCTAGACTGTGAACTCAACTTAAGAACTCCTTCAAAACCAATGGATTTGGATGACAACAACCAATCAGCTTGAAGCAGTGTGTAAGGACTGTCTCTGTTCCAGACCTATAAAAAACTTCCACAATCAGCTTGCTGGAGAGTTTGTGATTAAATCAGGCTCGATTAAGGCAGAGGACTTGAGGAAGAACCTGACCAGGCTGGAACTCTAGGCTAGAGAGGCCTTTTCTTAACTTTCTGAACTCCATGTTAATACCTGTATGCTTTAATAAATGTTTAATGCCCAAAGACTGGTGCTGAAGCTTTTCATTTAAGGCGATCACACAATATAGATTTTAAACATCACAGGGTACATAAGATAAGGAGTTTATAAGAGTAAGTCTGAATAATATACCAGGTACAGGCCCTACTTTTAGGTGAGAAAACATCCAAAGAATAAAATCCTAATTGGTTTATTGAATTAATCTAAGAGTTCACTGTCTACTGGGCAGCTAGGTGATATAGTAGATAGAGCTCCAGGCCTGGGGTCAGAAAGATCTGATACACATATGGCCTCAGATACTTATTAGTTAATGACCCTGGGCAAGTCACTTAACCACTATTTGCCTTAGTTCTTCATCTATAAAATGAAGACACTCTGGAGAAGGAAATGGCAAACCACTCCAGTATCTTTGCCAAGAAAACCCTATGGACAAAGGCCATAGGGTCATTGTTGTTTGTCCTTCATTGTCTCTTTTTTTTGGTGAGGCAATGAGGGTTAAGTGACTTGCCCAGGGTCACACAGCTAGTAAGTGTCAAATGTCTGAGGCTAGATTTGAACTCAGGTCCTCCTGAATCCAGGGCCGGTGCTCTATCCACTGCCCCACCTAGCTGCCCCTTGTCCTTCATTCTCAAAGAGGACCATGACAGATGTCATGACTTGTAATGAACTGAATTTGTTAGGAAGGGCTGTGCAAAGTCACCAGCCTTACTCTCTTCTCCAGAGCCATCTGGGTCCAGTGACAAGATATGTTATCAGGATGACTGGAGATGGCCCCAGATGTTTAAGGCATTTGGGGTTAAGTGACTTGTTCAGGGTCACACAGGTAGTAAGTGTTTGAGATCAGATTCAAACTCAGGTCCTCCCAGCCTCAGGGTCAGTGTTCTATCCCCTGTGCCACCTAGCTGCCACATAGAGTCACACAGAGTCAGAAATGACAGAACAGCAACAGCAAATCACTGCCTACTGCCTTGCTGAACCTGGAAAAGATAGATGTGGGGGAAATCTTTGACCTATATATACTCCACTTGTCACATCTGTAACTCAATTTAGCCAAGCACTAGTTATTACAGGAAATTAAGAAGAAATCTAAAAATTTTTGAAGTGGAAAGGGGGAAAAAATGGAAATACTAAAATCACAATTCATTCGGTTCATAAAGTCGAGTTTTAAGAAAGTAATGCACACATTATTCCCCAATAAATGAGTGGTCAAAGGATATGAACAAACAGTTCCCAAAAGAAGAATTGCTATTAACAGTCACATGGGAAATTGTTTCACATCACTAATAATGAAAAATTCAAATCAAGACAACTCTGAGGTTTCACCTCATACTCTGCAAATTCACAAAGATGACAAAATATGGAAACAGTCAATATTGGAGCCAGATAAGCCACTGTTGGTAGAGGTATGAATTGGTCCAACCATTCTATAAAGCTATCAGAGTTTTGCTTTTAAAAGTGATTAAAATTTACATACCCTTTGACCTAGACATTCTGCTACTAGATATATATCCCAATGAGGCCAAAGACAGTGAGGTGCCATATGCACTAAAGTATTCATGGAAGCACATTTTTGTGGTAGCAAAAAGCTAAAAACAGAGTAGATGCCAATAGATTGGGAAATGATGACTATATGTTTGTAATAGAATATTTCTGCATTATAAGAAATAACAAATATGAATAATTCAGGGAAGCATGAGAAGACATGAACTGATGATGAGCAAAGTAAGCAGAATCAGAAAAACAATATGCATAATAACTAAATGAAAAAAAAGAAATATTGTCTAATTTTAAAAATCAAGCTGGGCCCAAGAAAAGCACAAATTAAAATTAACTCCCTCCTTCTATTAGAAAAGATAAAGAGCATGGAGTGGAATATTGCACATATTGTCAAGTGTGGTCAATGTACTAGTTATTTAATGATTTTTTCCTCTTTATTTTTTTTGTTTTTTCCCCTTTTAAAAAACTCTTTGCTGCAAGGGATAGTTAATTGGGTTGGGAAGAGAAAAAAATTCAGAAATTAAGGTGACAAATCAAAAGGCATCAATGAAAACATTTTTTAAATAAAAAGCTACATAACTTGAAATAAATTCTTTCAATTAAAAATATAAAAACATTTTAAAATAAAAAGCTATATAACTTTAAAAAAAGAAATAAATTATTTCAATTACAAATATTTTTGTCAATGTGACCTATTATGGGATTTTCCCATTTGAGCTAAAATGGACATCATTGTGTTTGAAAGCTAACTCTACCACTTACTAGCTATGACACCTTGAGCAAGTCACAAACTCTGAGAAAAGTGGACCAGATGGCCTTTGAGTTCCCTTCTATCTCTAAATCTGTGATCCTAAGGTTAGAACAAAGACATCTTAATGTAGGCAAGAATCTGCTGATCTACCAGGAAAGAAATATTTCTAAAAGTATTCAGTTTTGTTCTATATGCATGATAAACCATATAGCCTAGCATACCTGAAGGGCCCTTTAAACTATGTGTAATGGTATCATTATATAATGTAAATTAAATAGTAATGGCACAGACGGGGGAACTGGATAATTACTGTTTTATCTACGGACATCTGTTGTCTACACTTGAGCAGTCTGAAGAGTACTAAGATGGCACTGAGGCCATTAGTGCTAATTAAGGAATTGCTCCATTTTTTTAAATTCAAGGATTCAGTGTTTGGGGGATGATAGTTCTGATTTTCAGAGCCAGACAGCGACATGATTTTTCCTTGGCTTTCATTTGCCTTAGCAATTGCTCCTATGTCAATTCTTTGTGCCATCGCCTCTGTCCCTTAGCCAGTAATGCTGCTGGGTTGTTGCTGTTCCTGACTATTTCCAAATGTCTTCCCAACAGTACTAAGAAATTGTGTTAAGGGTGTCAAATCACAGAGGGAAATCTTTACCCTGGTATTCACCACATGCTCAGGTCATGTGTGTTGAAACCACTTCTGGACACAAGACAGGTGAAAGGACAACTTATTTTTAAGAATTGCTAATAGATAACCTTTAGGCAATTCTTGGACATTTAGTGGTGTCATTACATTTGGTGTTTGTAAGCCAAGAGCAAGTAAAGTGAAGTGAACAAGCATTTATTCAGCACTGAGTCTGCCAGGCATTATGCCCAATTCTTGGGGTTACAAAGAAAGGCAAGAACAGTCCCTGCCCTCAGGATCCTTACATGTCATGAACATTTCCCTTAACATCAGATGGTCCAAGCAAGTAGCACAATATTTTGCTCAAGGCATTCATACAATAAATATTTATTTGTATATTATTTCTGGATGTTAGGTTTTCCTTTATGGAAATGTGTAAGATCCTTCTTTTGATAAAGTAGCTCTGTGAGTCTGTTTCCTGCCTAATTTTTGATGATACCTTCACCCAGGCTGACCCCAGTGCCTGGAATGAGTTCTCTCCTCACCTTTGCCTCAGAAGTCTGAATTTCCCTCCAATCTCTGCTCAAACACCACCTCCTACATGGGTCCTTTCCTGATTCCCAGCCACTAGCACTTACCCACTGTGACATTTAAAATGTAAAGTGTGGTCGCCTATTTCTGTCCCAAGTTTGTAGCTGGGGTTCCTAATATAGTTGTTACTTATAAATTAGAAGCTTTATCACCAGTTTTGGGACATTAAGCATTTATTAAAGTACATTAGATATTAGTAAAGAGAGAACACATGGCTCTGAAAGATATGATCTACAGGAGAGAGGGGAGAAAAAGCCCTCATGACTTGAAGGTGGTCTTAAGTTAGTTAACTTCCTTTAGTTAGGAGTTCCTGGGGGGGTCTGAGTCCCCAAAACCCCATTACTTTCTCACACCACCAAAATTACCTTATATTGATTTATTTTTTTCATAGTATTCAACAATGTACATGCATAGATGTTTTCTCCCCTGATAGAATGTAAGTCTCTTGTGGGCAGGCCCAGACTTTTTTGTCTTTGTTTCCTTGGCACTGAGCACAGTTCTTGGCACATGAATGATAAATCTTTAAGAAATGCTTTCCTGTAGATTGATTGATTAAATAAAATGCACCAGAGCAAACACAACTCAATCTTTCTGTCATAAAGGCCAAACTGGATCAAAGTCAATTTAATGAATATTTATTAAGCACCTTCTATATGCTGAGCACTGTTGTAGATGCTGGGAATACAAAAGAAAATGAAAAGGTGTCTGTCCTCAAAAATCTTAAATATTGTCCAGAAAGTATAATGTGCATGTAGATAAGTAAATTCAAAGTGATTTGAGGTAGAAGAAACTGTAACAATGAAGGCATCTGGGAACTCCCCTTCATCACAGGAGAAGTCAATCCAAATGGCCCTTTAAGTTAGTCAAAAACAGAATTGAACCCTCAGAACAGTCTATTAAAGGAGCTACAGACTCGGCCTCTGGCTAGCAGCAGCATTCTAGTTGGTATTCCCACCTTGTCTCTTATTCATCCTTCAGTTCACTGATGACAAATCTGATCAATCAATATGATATGACTCCTCAACTCAAAATACTTCACAATGACTCTTTATGGTTTGCTAAATTCCTTAGCCTTATAATCCAGTCCTTCTACAAAATGGAAGTCCAATCTCACATTTTTTCTTCATGTGTTCTACCTTCCACCCAAACTATACTACTCATCATCCCCCAAATACATCCTGTAGTTTCCCACCTCCATACATTTGCATTCCCTTTCTTTTGAATTACATTCACTTTGCCTAGAATTTCCTCTCATCTCCACTTTTTGAAATCCTACCCAATCTTCAAGACTTAGTTCAGATGTCATCATGTTTTTGAAGGCTTCCCTGAAGCCTTCATAGAATTCTTCTTAGGGCTTACATGGCAATTTGTGCCTCTTATTTAATTCAACATAATACATTGGCATTGGAAAGGACACTATTTTTTTTTGCAATTAGAGGACCTGGTTTTAGGTCCTACCTCCCATAGCTTAGTGCCTGTGTGACCTCAGATGTGTCATTTAATTTCCCTAGACCTCAGTTTACTCATCTGTAAAATGAGAGGGCTTGGATTTAATGGGTTCTAAGTTTCCTTTCAATTCTGTGATTCATATTTTCCATCTACCACTCTGTGACTTTTTTCCTTTAAATCCACTGAATTAACAAAATGTTACAAAATGCTTTCTCTAGAGCACTTCGGATGAAGTAGCTTAATGCTCTATGTGCAGAAAAGTTAATATTGTTCCAGTTCAGAAGGGTAGAGGAAACCCTGGAAACACCAGTGGTCCCTGATGGGCTGAATTTAATTCTTTTTTTCTTTATCCCTGTTTTAATTCTGCCTTCCTAAAGGGATTTATGTAGTTAAGAGAAATGAAATGAAGATTTATCATTATTATAGCCATAGGTAGGTTATATTCTACTATGCAGACATTAAAAAAACTATTAACAGTCAAACTCCCACTACAGAAAGGATAATGGGCTTGATTTGAATTAATCAAATCGTTCATCCTATAATCTTCCCTCACATTTATCACCACCCTTGTGACCTTTGATTTGTAGCAACCAAAAACCACATGGTTCCTAGTTTCTGATTCCTTTGAGTTAAAAGTCTGAGACTGAGAACATGAACTTCTCTCAGAAGAGAGCCTTCGGAGACAGAACTGATTTCATAATCCGTGATAGTCTTAGGAGGCATTGTACCAGTCTTTAAGTTCAAGGTCAGTATCATTATTATTATAATGATTTAAGCATGCTGCCACTGAAGGAAATCATTTAGCATTCCATTATGTTCTGTTTCCTCCAGCCTATCTTTCCAGGCTTATTTCATATTACTATCCTTAGCATACTCTATATTCCAGTCAAACCAATCATCTTGTTATTCCCCAATGCATAGCATAGGATCTCCCACCTCAATGCCTTTCAGTGGGCTATCTTGCATTTCTGAAAAATCATCACACACACACACACCTGCCTCTTAGAATTACTGGTTCCCTACATCCTTTCTATTTAATTATCTATGTATGTGTTGTATTCCCCCAGGTAGATCACATGTTCCTTTGAGGTACTGAATGTTTCATTTTTGTCTCTGTACCTAGCTCACATAGGGCAGCTAGGTGGTTCAGTGGATAGAGCACTGGGCTAAAAAGCAGGAAAATTCATTTCATGAGTTCAAATCCAGACTCAGACACTTACTAGCTATGTGACCTGGGCAGGTCACTTAACCCTCATTGCCTCAGTTCCTCATCTTTAAAATGAGCTGGAAAAAAAAAAACAAATAAAATGAGCTGGAGAAGGAAATAGCAAATCACTCCAGTGTCTTTACCACCCCCCCCCAAAAAAAGACCCAAATGGGATTTCAAAGAATCTGACATAACTGAAACAACTAAACAACAACTTTGCTCACATTGCACACTTCCTGGCACATAGTAGGTGCTTAAAAAGATATTAACACTTAGTGAATTGAATTGAAATTAAATAAACCCTGCATATATTGATGTCACCCTATTCTACTGAATTGTTATACCAACTGCATATTTAAGGAATGCCACAGTGAATCAGACCAATGTTCCATTCGTATATGTCTTCTCTCTCTCTCTCTCTCTCTCTCTCTCTCTCTCTCTCTCTCTCTCTCTCTCTCTCTCTCTCTCTCTCTCTTTCTCTCTCTCATGTTGGTACAATACTTCAAGACATCCAGGAACCATTATCTTATCAGTATTAGACACTCCTTTCACTGATTCTGATTGCAACCCTTCTACAACTTAACATGTGGGTTACAAGAGTTGCTGTGGCCAAATAAAAAACCAACCTCTTGTAGCCACCCTGTTAACAAGCTTCTTTGAATTTCATTAGGTGGGTCCTTGACATCAAACATAAAACCTAACATCAGCATCTATTTCAGGCCTTTCTAACTTAGTAAGACCTGCTGAAGCTTGAACTCGACTGATATTGCCTTTAAGAACTTAACATCACCTCCACACTGTGAGAAGGCCACAGAGAAAGGCCTTTTTATGCCTTATTTACTATCCTCTGAACATCAAAGTCCCATTTCAAGTGCTGTCCCTGGGCCTTTGCTGGAGCTGCCTGAGAGGCATGAAATAGAGTCCCTCCTCACCTTAACCTTTGGTACCTGTTGTTTCCTTCAGATTGAATTCAGGTGCCACTCTACTGGAAACTTTTTCCTGTTCTCTTTGCTTATAGCATCTTCTCCCACTTTGAATTGTTGTGTTTAAGTATTGGTTTAAATGTTTTGTCCCCCAGTAGAATACAAGCAAGCACCTTGGAGTCAATGAGTGTGTTGATTTTATTTTCATATCCCCAGCTTCTAACCCAGTTCTTTGCACATAATAGTTGCTTATAATTAAACAGAATTGAATTGAACTAAAGATTTACTAATGGTGATATCTGTTTCCTTCCATGACATTGTAACTGTCCCCAGGACATTCCAAATGTCTTTTCCATGATCATTTATGGATTACTTATCCATGCTATCTAAACTTGAATATTGAAGTTGCTATTGTGATGAAATAATGAGATTTAGCAGATACTCAAACACCCACCTGGAGATTAATCTAGACTGATTGAATCAAGTGAGAGTGATTAACTGCTGATTAGCCTACTTCAAGTTAACTGGATTGTAATCACACCTTGAGAACACCTTCAGAACCAATGGATTTGGATGATGCCAACCAATCAGCTTGAAGCAGTGTGTAAGGACCGCCTCTGTTCCAGACCTATAAAAAGCTTCCACAATCAGTTTGCTGGAGAGAGTTCCTGATTGAAGCAGGCTTGTGGCGGAGGACTTGAGGAAGAACCAGACCAGACCAGACCAGACCAGACCAGACCAGGCTGGAACTCTAGGCTAAATAGGCTTTTTTCTTAACTTTCTGAACTCCATGGGAATATCTGTATGCTTTTAATAAATGTTTAGTGCCCAAGGACTAGTGCTAAAGCTTCTAATTTAAGGTGACCACAATTTAGATTTTAAACATCACAGTTTGGTGACCACAAAGAGACTGCTGAACCCCTCAACCTTCTGATCTTCACATTGGGTAAGAAATTTTATGTTTGTAAGTATGTTAATGCTTCATTTTTGTGGACTTTCTGTTGTGATTTATCTTTACCTGCTTTTGTCTTTAACTAATAACTTTATAAAGCATTGGTATTATGAAAGAGAAAATAAAGGGGTTGAAGAAAAACAAGAGAAACTTTATCATCATCATATTTCAAGAATCTGCTTCTATTGCCATAAACTGGCACATATTTTGCCAAAATGCAGAAGTAGACAGCAATATATTAATATGAGATGTGGAGATTTTAGATATAGACTTTTTTCTTAATTTTCTGAACTCCATGGGAATATCTGTATGCTTTAATAAATGTTTAATGCCCAAGGACTGGTGCTAAAGCTACTAATTTAAGGTGACCACAATTTAGATTTTAAACATCACACTATATTTCATGATTGGGTCATCACTCAGAAAGCAACATATTCCATATGTTACCCATTGTGTAAGGTGAGATTTTCTTTTATTCATCATAAAGTCACCATGGAGCCAACCAATTTGTCACTTCCCAGCCTCTTCATTTTTTTCAGTTTATATACAGTTTTGTGATGTGCTTTAGTAATCTAGTCACAGTATGATTTATTGTTCTGAGTGATGGCTATAAATAGGGAGTAGATTTAGTAGAAATCTCTAGGGGTTGTTGTTTTTTTTTTCATTAATTCAACAAATATTTGCTGTCAGTTGACTGTCATTTACTAAGAACTTACTATGAGCCAGGCAATGGGTTAAGTTCTGGGCATATTAGCACAAAAGTGACAAATTCCTTGACCTCCGGGAATTTACATCTACTGAAGGATACATGTCAATAACTAGGTACATATAAGATATATATAAAGAGATGAGAGGCAGTTTCAGAGAAAAAGTCACAAGCAACTTGGAGGACCAGGAAGGGTTTCCTCCAAAAAGCAGGATTTGAACTGAGTCTTGAAGAAAACCAGAGAAGCTAAGAAACAGACTGATGAAGGAAATAATTCTAGCCATGAGGGACAACCAGTGTTAAGGCATGGAGATGGGAGATGGGGGAGATTATGTGAGGAATGACAGTAGGCCAAAGTAGCTAGATCACAGGGTGCAGAAGAGAGTAAAGAGTCTAAAAACTGTAAAGGAAGGGAACATGTTATGAAGAGTTGTCAATGACAAAGAGACGATTTTAAATTCATTCTAGAGATAATAGGGAGCTACTGGAGTTTATTGAGAAACATGTTTATTGAGAAGGTTGTAGGTATTGGAAATATTTGTTTCTTAGGAAAAACATTTAGGTAGCTGTGTGGAGGATGGAATAGAGTAGGGAGATACTTGAAACAGAGACCAATTAGAGGGATATTGGAATATATTGAGTAAGGAGTGATTAGGGCCTGAATTAGGATCACAGCTGTATGAATAGAAAGAAATGGAAATATATGAGAGATGTTGAAAGGAGAGAAATGACAAGACTAGGCAACAGATTGAATATATGAGGCGAGGTAGGGATGGGGAAGGGAGAGAATTGGGGATAATATGGAGGTTGTAAGCTAAAAGTTGGGGGAAAATGAGGAGTTGAGGAGGCAACATAATGTAATCACTATAAGCATAGCACCATGAAGAAATACTAAGAAAATATACGACAATCTCTGATCTTGAGAAATGGTTATCTAGTTAAGGAGACAAAAAATGAATATGAAAAAATTATATGACAGTACTAGGAAATAGACAAGTAAGTGGTCATTGAAGAAATAGTCAATACTTAGTTTGGGATTTCAGCAGAGGAAGAGAAATATTGATGGCTACATTATTCTAGAGGGATTCTATGGAGGAAGAGTACTTTTATGAGTCCTTATAGAATTAAAGGAGGAAGGTAGATGGGGTGAGGATAAGAAAGGGAAACACAGATACAAGAGACAAAGTTTTAATGGAGACTACCAAACATATAGATTATCAGGGAAATTTTCTAGCTCACTAAAAACATACAAATCTATCAAAAATGATTCCTATAGAAAATGGAATTATTAGGAATAATTGCAAAGATATAAGTGCTGACTTTCTTGAAAGAAGACTGTCGATGGATTACAGACTGATATCTGTCTGTGGTTCATCAGGGTCTGCCATGGAGATATTAGAAAAGAGGAGGAGATGAAAGAAAGGAATAGCTAGGAAGGTCAAAAGAAGAAAGCAAAAGGCTTGTTTTTTAACCTACCTATTCCTTCCAATCATATGGTATGGTCTAGGCCTGTTCCTCTCTGTTCCTCTTAAAGAATGAAGAAATCATCATATCATCAGCATTCCAAGCTCTACCAAACATATTGCTAGTGTGGAAGAAGTAAAGAATTATAGCCCCTCCCCAATGCCAAACAACTTGAAGATAATTGGTATCATATGATATTATTGGTATCATGTTATAATTCAAAAAAATGTAAACTAACAACCAGGGGCAGCTACATGGTACAGCAGATAGAGTACAAGTCCTGAAGTCATCATCTTCATTAGTTCAAATCTGGCCACTGACACTAGCTGTGTGGTGCTCGGCAAGTCCCTTAACCTTGTTTGCCTGAGTTTCCTCATCTGTAAAATGATCTGGAAAAGGAAATGAAAAACCACTCCAGTGTCTTCGCCAAGAAAACCTCAAATGGGGGGCAGCTAGGTGGCACAGTGGATAAAGCACCAGTCCTGGATTCAGGAGGACCTGAGTTCAAATCCAACCTCAGACACTTGACATTTACTAGCTGTGTGACCCTGGGCAAATCACTTAACCCTCATTGCCCCACCAAAAAAAACCCTCAAATGGGGTCACAAAGAATTGGACACAATTGTAAATGACTGAATAACCACATCAACAATCATATGCACTAATAGTAAGAAAAATACTAATTTAAAAATCTGAGGTTTCGCCTAACATCCATAAAACTGCAAAAGATGAAAAAAGATACAAATACTCACTGTTTGAGGGACTTTGGAAAGAAACAATAATACATTATCGTAAGAACTGTTAATTAGTCCAGGTACTCTTAGAAACAATTTGGGATTATACCAAAAAAGTCACTAAACTCTTCCTATCATTTTAGCCTCAAATCAGACCATACCAGGAGACATTCATACAAAGGAGTTCAAAGAGAGAAAGGCCCTCACAGTCTACCAAAATTTTCAAAGTGGGAGAGATGTATGGAAAGAGAAGCAGTATGGTTTAGATGCTAAATAAATAGCCTCAGAGGCAGGAAGACTTTGGGTTCGTGGCCAATCTTTGACACATACTGGCTGTGTGACTCTGGGCAAGTCACTTAACCTTCAGTGCTCTGGAAAACTTTAAGACTGTGGGTAACAGAGAAGCTACCAACTTGCAGTGAAAGGGTCACACAGCTAGTAAGTGTCACATGTCTGAGGCTGGATTTGAACTCAGGTCCTCCTGAATCCAGGGCTGGCTTCATCTGAACATTCCCTATACAAATGAAGTTAGAGTCTAATTTCTGTCCTTTTTCAAATATTCTCTTATTTGATCTTTTTTACACCCCTATGAGGTAGATATGACATATGTTAAGATAACCATTGTTTGTGAAATTCTTCACATTTTTTAACCTTCATAACTCCTGTGAGACTAGTTCTTTTATTATTCCCATACTGATGAAATTGATGGCCAGGGGAGGTTGTGGCTTGCCCAAGGTCTCACAGCTAATAAGTATTTGAGGTGAGATTCTAATCCAAGTCTTCCTATATTCAAAATCATGTCTCTAACCACCATCCTGGCTGCACAAAAAAGTGGACTTGAACTACAGATGTTTTTAAGCCTACTGATGTTTTCACTGTGGTAGTTAGACAGAGATTTGCAACACTTAGTGACAGGAGATAATCATACTTAATTATAAAATAATGAGGCATCTAGGTGACTCAATGGATAGAGCTCTAGACCTGGAATTAAGAAAACCAGAGTTCTAACCTGACCTAAGTTATTTTCCTAAAACTTAAATATGCCCAATGTCCATGACCTTCTCAATAAACTCCAGTAGCTACCTATTATGTCTATTACCTCTGAGTAAGTCATTTAACCTTTGTTTCTGTTTCCTCATCTGTAAAATGGGGATAATAAAACACTTATCTTCCTGGGTTGTGAGCATCAGATGGGATAATAATTGTAAAGTACTTAGCACAGTACCTGGCCCATAGTAAACACCATATAAACGTTAGCTCTTTATTACCATCATGATCATCATTGTTATCATTATCATTATTATCATCCTAATTAATGGAAGAAAAGACAACCCAATTCTACCAGAAATAACAGTGCCACATGTTTCAAATGAACAAGCCTAAAGACATACGGAAAGGCAATAAAGAAAACCTGATCCCCTGAGGCTGCCAAGGAGAGATGAAACAATAAGTTGTGTAGGAGGAAGTACCCTTTCTTTTCTTTTCTATTGCGAAGAACAGAGAGATGGTAGGAATATAAGAAGGAATGGCAATAATCAAACATATAAAAAGGAAGGAAAAATGCTAGGTAAACACATGACCTATGCAAAATTCTAAGTCAATAAAAAGAAAAAAAGTAGCCATCAATCTCCCATTACAGCCAATGAGACTAAAAGAATCAAAGGCCCAAATGATATATGGGAGAAAACATAAACAGAAAGAACCATAAGGCTAAGAAATATCTGGGCAGGAAGACCAAGTACAAATGAAGTCTGGCAGACAGATTCAGCCTGATCCCATGTGATGGTAATGACAAGAACAAGGACCCAGAGTGCCAAACAGCTTGGGACAACAGCTTGTAGCAGCAGGCACAGAAACCATGGATGCAGACATAGAGATTACATTGTACAAAAGTTGGAAGACCAAACCAGGAAAGATTCTCCTGGGACAAAAGGTAGTATGTGACCAAATAAAAAGGAGGGGCAAAGCAGCCTTAGAAGAGACATCTGAAAGAAAATTAAAAAGGAAAGATCAACATGAGTCTTAGTATGGTATTTTCACTTGTATAAGAGTACTTGAGTAAAATTAATATCTTCATTTTTTATTATGAATGAATGAATGAAACGGGGTTTATTTAGTACATGCTATTTTCCAGACACTGTGTTAAACACTAGAAATGAAAATACAAAAAACAAAGACAATCCCTTCCTTCAAGGAATTTGCATTCCAAAACATGGAGGGGAAGATGAGAGAGAGAGAGAGAATTGGATAGATAGATATGTACACACATATATGCATGTGTGTGTGCATACACATATGTGTGAGTACATATATACATGTGTGTATAAGTGTGTACATTTATATACACATATTTATATTGTGTATACATTATACAATATATATTTCTATCTATACACATACATGTGAACTTACATGTACATATACACATATGAGAGTGTTGGCCAAGGAGAGATGTTTTAGACAAAGAACAGACAGAATAGTGGTGAATGGTAATATTGATTTCATTGCTATTCTGAGAACAAGGATTAGAAAACAGGGAGTGAGGGAAGAGGAGAGAAATAGATGCCATGGAGAAAAGGGTCCATACTCAGAAGGATGTCATGAAAATTTCCAGGAAGTGTGGTAGATCTAGGTTAAGTTAGTATGATAAAATAATTATTCATAATGGACTTTTTTGGGACAGAGGGACCACCCCACACTCGAAGGCTTAGCTCAGAAACTTTCGCTAATCTCTTCTGGGACCAGGCCAGGAGCCCATGGGGTGATCAGTAGAAATGGAAATCAGACTGAGTCAGTAGAGACAGAAGCCACACCAAGACTTCAATTGCCTTGTCCTTCAGAGATAGTCTTTTTACACCCTTCCCCATTAAGTCATTTCATCATTAGGTCATAGGTAAAACTCCTTTTAATATGGGCCACCCTCAGGTCACATCAACCAATGGACTTGAATGATTTTAGCCAATTAGCTTTGATCAGTTTGTAAAGAGCCACCTCTATCAGAAGAGGAAAAGAGACAGAGATCACAAGGTGAACACCATTCTGGGTGGATGCTAGCTGAGGAAGACTGAGCTCTCTCTCTAGGTAATGTAGAGTTTCTGAACTCTGCTTGGAGCCATGTGCTTTCTCAGAGACAATATGGTGCTTTGGGGGGGGGCAGGAAGGGTTCGGCTTGTGTTAAATTCGGTCAATGCTCTCCTAACATTTAAATATGATTTAATAAATGCTTACTACCTAAGTGAGCACAGTAGTCATTGATTTATAAGTAGCAATATATTTAAAAACCCCAACCATGTTCCCCAGTAATTTAAGCAGAAATGGGCTTCCCCCCCAATATTTCAAATGACACAGTGGTGAATAGTGAATGCTCACCAATCAGAAGCAGAGGATCCCAAAGTAAGAACTTGAGTTCTTGACTGAAGCCCAAAAGCATGGCAGCTTAAAGATGTCTAAAAAGTAGCCTGGTGGACCAGATACAGTGAATATGGTAAATGAATCCTTTCCAGTGCCCCATAGTCAAAACATCAAGGACCTAAACGTTGACCATTATGAAAACATCCTGGAACAGATCTATTGATATCTCAAAAGCTTCTCTAATCTTAGAAAGTTGCCTGAGAACCTAAATGATTTATGCATGGTCATATAGTTAGTAAATATAAGACATGGGATTGAAAGCAATGTCTTCCTTTCCTCAAGCTCCTAGAAAAACCATTTACATTCATTGTCTCCATTTCATCAAAAGAGATAAAATTTTACAGAGTCTGACACATAAAAGCTGATTAATAAATGTTTATTCCTGTCCTTTTCCCTTCGTCCCCTTATTGCTTTGCAAGCTGACTTCTGATGTCATCATGCAACTGAAACTGCTCCCTCTAAAGTTACCAATGATCTCTTACTTGTGGAATTTTATGGTCTTTTCTCTGTTCCCCTCTGTCTTTTCCTCTCTGCTGCATTTGCTTCTCCTCATGGATTCGCTCTCCTTCCTGGAAAGTAGATAACTCTACTCTCTCTTGTTTCTCTTTTTACCTGAAAGCTCTTTTTTTAGCTTCCTTTACTTAATCATCATATATTGAATCTCCTTACTCTAAATATTTGCCAAAGTTCTATTGTATACCTTCTCTTTGCTTTCTACACTCAGTTGGTGACTTCATCAGCTTCCACACATATAATTACCATCTCTATGTCAATGAGTCCCAGATCTATAGCCCTGGTCCCAGGATCTCCCCCTCGAGTGTCTGTCCTCCATTACCAATTATACATTGGACATCTCAAAATGAATGCAGAGATATTGCAAACTAAATATGTCCAAAACAGAACTCAGTGTCTTTTCCAAAGAACTCACCACCCTTCCAAACTTCTCTATTCCTGTGGAAGACAACACCATTCTCCCAGTGTCTCAAGTTCAAAATTTCCATCTTACCTGAATCCTTTACACACTCTCTTCCTCCCATATATTTAATCATTAACCAAATATTGCCATTTTTGTATCTATATCACCTCTTGTATCCAACTACCTTAGTCATCACTTTAGCTCAGATCTTTGGCATTACCATTCAACTGGAGAAGTATAATTTTCTCCTAACTGGTCTTCCCACCTCATCTCCACTACCCCACAGTCTATCTTCCACATAGCTGCCAAAGTCATTTTCCTTAAATATACCTCTGATCACAAAACACCTCTCTTTAGTTTGTTTTGTTGTGTTTTGTTTTGGGTTTTTTGGTGAGGCAGTGAGGGTTAAGTGACTTGCTCAGGGTCACACAGCTATTATGTGTCAAGTGTCTGAGACCAGATTTGAACTCGGGTCCTCCTGAATCCTGGGCCGGTGCCTTATCCACTGCACCATGTAGATGCCCCCCTCCCCAGACTCTGTTTGGCACTTTTTTACTATCATACACTATGACTAGGAGATACATTTCATTGTTATTGCAAGTGGTTGACCTCTCTGAGCCTCAGTGACCTCATCTCTAAGAGGGAGCTAATAATAAAACCTATATCATAGGATGGTCAAGATTAGCCATGCTCATGTTTTTAAAGTGCTTTATGAACCTTAAAATGCTATAGAAATTTGATCTATCATTATTCTATTATTATTGATTTTGTTTTTAATAGTTGTTCAATCATTTCAGTCACATCTGACTCTTTGTGATCCTATATAGGGTTTTCTTGCCAAAGATACTGGAGTGGTTTGTCATTTCCTTCTCCAGATCATTTTACAAATGAGCAAACAGGGTTAAGTGACTAGCCTAGGGTCACAGAGCTAGTAAGTGTCTGAGGCCAGATTTGAACTCAAGAAGATGAATCTTCTTGACTCCAAGCCTGGCACTCAATCCACTGTGTCACCTAGCTCCCAGTTTGGCACATAGTAGGTGCTTAATAAATATTCATTGAATTGAATTAAATTAGATTTAGGATCAGGGCCTATCCCTGTGATCTCTTTGATATAGAGAGCTCAGATGAGGACTATAGCACTACAGGTCAGCACTTCTCTGCAACTCACAGTCTCTGGGAGTTGCTTAGAGCACTAAGAGGTTAAGAAGATTACCTAGGGTCACACAGATTTGATGTGTCAGAGGTCTGACTTGAACCAAAGTCTCTCTAGCTCAAAAGCTGCCTGGCATTCCACCTACTACACTGTGATGTCTCTCATTATTTTTATTATTATCTTTTGTTTTATACACTGCGCTTTGCTCATAGAAGATGCATAATAAATGGTTGTTAAATGAATGAAAACATACACTCATATGAGTGTGTATTTTGTGTACCTAGCAGAATGGACTGCCCTCAATGAGGAATATGGCAAGAAGTAACCAGCCAAGGAAAATAGCCCTTCCAGCTGGTAACTAAAAATACCATTGATCCCCACATGAGGACAGGGCTGACTTGAAGACACTCTCACACTAAAATCAATCAGACTTTGAAAGTAGTCCCCTGGCAAGCCAATGAACCATCCCTTCTCATCATCACTGGAAGGTGAGTGCCCCTGGGGTGATCATCCAACTGGGAAAAGAGAACAGGTAGATTGAACATTTCCGGATGTGCCATGTTGTTCCAGACAAATGCACCTTGATGGTCATTTCATATCACTAGCTGATTTCTTCCTGCTCCATCTTTTCTTATTTGAAAGCACAAAGACTCTACAGGGTCCCATAATTACTTGCTGGTCATGAATCTGAACGTACTGAATGTGAATTTGCTGTACCTGTCTTGGTTTGCTTCATTGAACAGATGCAATAATAAATCTGAAAATCGAGGACTTTCATTTGAATTGTGGCTGGCTCCTGGGTACCAGCCCAGGATAATTAAGAACAAAGGCCAAAGGACTGAGATAGAAGAACAGTCTGGCTTCTGAAAAGCAAGGCAAGAAACAAGCCTGAAAAGGCAACAGAGACAATCTCATTTATGCGTCTTCAGCCCAGCTTTCCCAACTAGCTTATGTAGAGACCATGGAGAGGGAGGTCCCCAAACGTCTGCTCTAACTGCCTCTCATGTTAGAAATGTTAGCACCATGGAAACAGAAGGAACTAGCTGTTTAACTTTTCTCTGAAGCATAAAATGTTACCTTGATGCTTCTCAGTCATATTCTAGGAAAAAAGAAAAAAGAAAGGGGGCAGGGGGAGGAGGGTTTCTAAGAAAAGCTATAGTAATAGGAGGCTGGAGCCAAGGGGTCAGTGAATTTTTCCAGTGACTTGATCCCTGTACTTTTGAAGAAGATGAAAGAATCTGAAGACACTTGTCACTCACTCCCCAGTCAGGACCCACACTTAACAGAAGGAACAACCTGAAAATGTCTGATAGGGTAAAAAATAGAACAGTATTTACCCATCATGCCTTTTGTCTCTTGCCCTTTCTGTGGTTAGCATAGCCTGGTTTGAAAGAGAAAAGAAAGAGAGAAGAGCAAGAATAGGGAAGGGGAAAAGAAAGCAGGGAAGAAAAATTACAAATGAGGCAGGAGCAACTCCATTTCTTTATTTTAATGACCAAGGAGCTCTCCTAGGATCATAGATCTAGAAATAGAAATCACATCAGAAACTATGTATCAATCAACAAGTATTACAAAGAAAGAAATAATACATTATTATGGGAGATACAAGAAGTACATATGTGTGTGTATATATATATATATATATATATATATAGAATATAAAGTTCAATGGCAAGACAAAAGTCAAGACAACTGGCAATGGCCTGGGATGCATTGGATGACCTTGGGGACTGAAATCTGACCAAACTCAGCATTTCACAGTGCCTGCTTCAGCTGTTTTCATGGCCATTGGAAAACTTGTTCTAATCCACCCATTCTACAAAGGGAAGTCTTCACATGCTCTAGGAAGACATTCCCCTAAAGGCTGCTCATCTACCTTTGGTGTTCACCTGCCATCCAATTCTCACCTGTGGCTCCAAGAAGCTATAGTATGAACAGCAGACCACACCTCAATAAAACCATCTTGGCAGATGGGCTAAAGCAGATTAAGGGTAATTGGAAGGACTAAAGCTTCTTGAGAAGAGAATGGTTGACACTAGCCATGACCAGAAGCAGTTGCCCTTCCTACAAATAGCACTGTAAATCAGCTCTCCTCTTTCACCAACCAGATGGAATATATCCCAGAGTTCTTTTTTTTTTTTTTGGTGAGGCAATGAGGGTTAAGTGACTTGCCCAGGGTCACACAGCTAGTGTCAAGTGTCTGAGGCTGGATTTGAACTCAGATTCTCCTGAATCAAAGGCCAGTGCTTTATCCACTGTGCCACCTAGCTGCCCTATCCCAGAGTTCTTAGACCAGTACAAAGTTTTCATGGATCTCTATCCCTGGAAAGTATCTGTACCCTTGAGAGTCCTGGGACTATATGGCCTTCATTATCTCTCATTTAACAGGTTTAACAGCCTCTTACCTCACCTGTACCTCATGGGAAATAACCTTCTAGGGCATGATGATATTCAAAATTTCCTTGAGAAATTCAAGGAAACTAGACACCCATTATTGACCAAACCTTCCCAACCAAACGATTTTCTAGAACCTATAGCAGAATATTCCAGCTTATTCTGAACCCTCAATGAATGTGAAATCAGGAACCTTGGTCTGTCTTATTTGCCTGCGTCACTCTTCTGCCCTCTCCTAGTCTACCTTGTATCATACTTGTTAGTTTCAGAGGCAATGTGGCACCATGGGGATGATGAATTTGGAAGCAGAAGAGACCTGGATTTGAATCCTGACTCTGATATTTATTAGCTAAGTGAACAAAACATACAACCTCTCTGAGCCTCAGCTTCTTAATTGAGAAAATGTGAATAATAATGGCTATAACATTTACTTCACAGGATTATTGTAAGGATCAAGTGAGTTGATGTATGTATAGAAGTGAATGTTTGGGGTAGCTAGGTGGTGCAGTGAATAAAGCACCAGCCCTGGAGTCAGGAGGACCTGAGTTCAAATCCAGCCTCAGATACTTGACATTTACTAGCTGTGTGACCCTAGGCAAGTCACTTAACCCTCATAGAAGAAGAAGAAGAAGAGGAGGAGGAAGAGGAGGAGGAAGAGGAGGAAGAGGAAGAGGAAGAAGAGGAAGAGGAAGAAGAGGAAGAGGAAGAGAATGCTTGTCACTTGAGTTTCCCAAAATTCTTGAGTCCCAGAGAATCTTGCTCACCAGACAAAGTTCTCTGTGCCACATTTTCCATAAGTTTTTATTTTATCCTGAAACCTGCACAGATTCTGATGGACTGAGAATACTCTGAGCTCAGGAAGTTTGAAGAATGCTTTGAGAAAAGAGATTGAATCTGCCATTGGTTCAAGCAAAGAAGGAAAGAAATGACATCCATGTCTAGACCATGCTTATGGTATGGGTCCTAGAGTCTAGAAGTGGTGGCAGTAGTAGGCTGGTGCAAGAATAGAGGCATGGTGTCTTTATGGGTCAAATGGAAGTGGGGTAACTGGAGGATTGGAGAAGAGAAAGAATGCACAGACATTGCATTCATGAATTTTAACATCCTTTAGAGATTCTGATACTTATGGTGGACCATGGCCAGAGGTTTTAATTTGCCTACCCCAGGGTTCACACTGAGTTGAAATTAAAGGGTGAAAGATTACATAACACACAGTATCAGAGTTCATATTGCAACATCAGTTACATAAGTCAAAACTGAATGTGTCTCTGCTACTGTTCTGGGAATGGAAAGGAATTAAATAAGTTGACTCAAAGTCTCCCACTGAAAGCATGGGAAGTGACCTGGGTACTATGTCAACAACTGTTATTACTTGATTCAATACCTTTAGTATGGTGTAGTGAAAAATAGTGCTGAATTTGGAGTCAGGACATGGGTCCAAGTTTTGCTGCAAACTATCTGTGTGGCACTGAGCTAGTCACTGGGACTCATTTTCTTTCTTCATAAATTGAGATTGGACTAGGTGGCCCTCTAAGATGTCTTCCAGTCCTAAATTGATGATCTTTATAAATATGCCTTCTTGTTTGTTACAAGGGTTAGCTCTCTGAGGAGGGGAGTGGGAAATTGAAAGTCAGGAGAAGTGGTATGTATCTTGAAAAACAATATATAAACCAACAAAAAAAGTGCCTTTTTTGCCTTGAATTGGTGTGTCACACCATGGTGGTTGGCTTAGATTTGGAGATTTATAGAAATACTAATCCAAATAGCACTATGAACTGGAAATAGTTAGTGTTACTAGAATTGTGTGTGGAATGTGGCAGGACTGGGAGGGGGGCGAAATATAATTGAATTTGTAAAGCACTATATAAATGCAAGCTATGTGTATATAGGTTTATCCTTCTGTATAATTATAAGCTTCTTGAAGGCAAGGACTGTGCTTCTCATTTCTGGATTCCCAACATACAGCAAGATGTCTTGTACATAGTAGGCACTTTTCAAATGTTTGTTAGTTGAGTCGAATGTAATGTTTTCTAACATACAAAGACTTTAGATGCTTTGATTTCCATTTTCTTTTTAATTTGTAATATGATTCCAAACTCTATCACCCATAGCTGATCTTATACCAAGAACTAGTCAAAAAGATAAAGTAAGAAATAAAGGACAGAGGGAGGAGAAACAGCCAACTCAGCAAGACTTGACAGGTGTTCAAGAATTTAGGCTAATTAATTGGCCACATGGTTGATGAATTAAGACAATAACCCACTTCAGAACTAAGTACAGCTGCCATCCAACAATGCTGGGGACAGCACAAATTAAGTTAAGATGAAAAATAATGCCAGGCAACCATTAGAAAAATAAGTAAATAAAAATAAGGCAGAAGCAACAAAGGGAAAATGGAGCAATTGCAGAAATTCACAGATGCCTGTTTCAAGAAGCAAGGTAAGCCCTGAATGTTTTAGAGGGTTGACAAATTCTGAATGACCTTCAAAGCATTTTGAAAGAAAAAAGACAACTTGAAAATAAAGATGAGTGCAAGCAGTTAATGAACTGGAGATATATTTAGTTTCCACCACACCCTCAGTGGGGCACTCTGACAGTAGCCTTAGATTATGGAAAGGATTCTGTCAGGTTTTCCAATGATAAGCCTCAGCATTAATAACCCCAAGTGCTCTCTATTAGGTTTACGGGAAAACTCTGATCATTGGCAGCAAACTTCAGGGTGGACATGTATCATGCAAGAAAAGCAGACGTGGTAAGCCAGGGATCGTGTTGTCCAATCTTCCCTCCAGCCTCATTACCCCAGCCAAAATTAAACAGTTCCCAGAATTCAATGATTTCTCTTTGTCTAAAGAACTATCAGGCAATGCTGAAAAGTATAAATCAAGAATCTGCTAGTTCTGGAGTCCTTCAGCATGTAACAACCTCTCTGGGCCTCAGTTTCTCCCTTTGCAATATTAAGGGGCTAAATTAAATTATATTTTTGCCTTCATTTTTTTTGCATTGCATTCCTAACCCTCTGGACTTTCTCCACCATGCCACAGAAACTTCTTCACCCTGGAAGCTTGCTTCACCCCTGATTTCTCATATTGAAAGTATCCACCTTCATCAGTGTGGCTTTTCCCTAGTATGGGCTACTTCCATTATAATGTAAGTTCCTTCAGGGTAGAAATTGTCTTTCTTTCTGCTTATATTCATATCCTTAGTGCTTAGCATGGTACCAGGTACAGAGTGCAGATTTAATAAAATCTTTTCAACTTGACTCCATGTCTCTTTTTAGTTCTGATGTTTCACTCTAAAGGAGAGAATGAGGATAATGGATGAAGGGACAGTGGAACTCAAGTAAAGGTTTTTTCCAAGACAAAGAGAGCTTTAGGGGCAACCAGATGGCACAGTCTGAGTTCAAATCCAGCCTCAGACACTTGACACTTACTAGCTGCGTGACCCTGGACAATCACTTAACCCTCATTGCCCCCCCCAAAAAAGAGAGATCTTTAAATATTTGAAAATATAAGAAAAACACCAGTGGAAAGAGAGATATTGAAGATGCTGAGGGGAAGAACTCATGGAATTAGCAAGGAGCAAGGGCAAATATGTCCTTAAACTAATAGGAAAAGAGATCATCTAGTCTACAACATGCCCTTGACCTTACAGATCGAGAAGGTGAGGCCCACACAAGGGAATTGACTCACCCAAAGTCACACAGATGGTAAGAATTATAAGTGGGATTGGAATTCACAGACTTTGATTGCAGAATCAATGTTCTTTCCACCATACCACTCCCTGATTTAGCACTACCAAAGTGTAGTTCTTTCTGAGACTGGAGAAGAAACGACAAACAAGTTTAGAGACAGAAAAATGCTCAAGTAGGGAAATTCTGTGTGAATGTCTTCTTGATGGGGTAGGAGGCAGAATCACCTATGGACAATGCACTCTCTGAGTGAAATAAAGGGCTAGGAAGTGGAGCTTGAGGAAAGAAAAGAAGAGAAAGCCCCAAGAATATGGATTGCCTAATCAGATCCACATCTGTAGTAGTGGGATTAACTCTGAGTTTTAACTATATTTTGAGAAGGACATTGATAAACTAGGGTATATCCTAAGGAGGATAGTGAAGGTTAATGGACCTTACCAGTTGGAGGAACTAGGGAAGTTAGATTGGAAAAGAAAAGCCCCTGAGAGAACATGAGGGGCGAATTCAAGTTTTTCAAGTGCTATCATTTGGTGGGGGCAGTAGACATGTTCTATTTGGCTACCAAGGGCAGAACTAGGAGCAAAGAGAAGTATGGTTATCCCTTCTACATTGTGGGGATTAGTAGTCTGGCACCCCCTAGATCTGGAAAATTCATGGAAGTTTTTGTCCTTGTTTTTATACCAGAGAAGACATCTGATTTTTTTTTCTTTTCTTTTTATGGGGTATAAAAATTGGGTTAAGGGGGCAGCTAGGTGGCTCATTGGATAAAGCACCAGCCCTGGATTCAGAAGGACCTGAGTTCAAATCCAGTCTTGGACACTTGACACTTACTAGCTGTGTGACCCTGAGCAAGTCACTTAACCCTCATTGCCCCGCCAACAACAACAAAAAAAAATGGGTTAAGTATTTGATCATGGGCTCTGTGTTGTCTGCTGGCCTTTGCATGTCATCAGCAACTTTCTCAAAACTCCCCCAAAATTCTATTTAATTGCTTATGCCAATGTGAAATATATCAAAACCTCCATGGGGAAGGTCACAATGCGGAAGGGATAACTGTAATGGTAAAGAGACCAATTTAGACTTAATGGGAGGGGAAAGCTTACTAACAATTGGAGCTGTCCAATAGCTAGGTGGTACAATGTAGAGCACCAGACCTGAAGTCAAGAGGACCTGAGTTTGAATTTTACCTCAGACACTTACTAGCTTTTGTGACCCTGGGCAAGCCATTTAACCCTGTTTGCCTCAGTTTCTTCATCTGTAAAATGAGCTGGAGAAGGGAATGGCAAACCACTCCAGTGTCTTTGCCAAGAAAACCCCAAATGGGGTCATGAAGAGTCAGACACAAGTGAAAAATGAACGAACCTGAACAGGAATGAACAGGATTTAGCAGCAGCCTCCCCCCTTACTGTAAGCATTCAAGTGGACGCTTGATGTCTTGATGATTGTTTACAGGACATTTTAACATTGTATAAAGAATCTTTGTTTGGGTAGAGTTTGGGCTCAGTGGCCTCTGAGGTCTCTTTCAAGTCTGAGATTCTATTAAATCATTCACAGAATCTATGATATAAGCGCCTCAAAAAAGAGGGAAGATCACATCAATTCAAGGTACCATTGATAATGATATCAAGTTCAAACAACAATCCTTGGGAATAAGAAGCTGAGCAAATGAATGCTGCTATTTGTTGCAACTGGGACATTTGAGCTCCTGACGGGAATACCACCATAGACGATTTCCCTGGAGCCAAAATGTATGAATCATAGACATGGAGCTAGGGGGAAGAAATCCATGAAAAAGAGATATGTCTTTCAAGCAAGCCAGGTATTTGGTGTACCTTCTACCATTTGCCTAAAATCTATCATCATCACAATTATTTTCAGATTTGTGCAAGGAAAGGACAATAAAATACAATCATTATCTCCTATACTTCTCCCTACATAGAAAATGCTTTTCTCTTTAAAGCCTGAAAGCAGCTTTAACAAAGGGGATAAACAAATTGTAATGGTTAAACCCAGGCGTAAAGTGTGGCATTTTATTCCATAACAAGGTTTATTTTACAAGAAGGAGAAAGTACTGTCTAACTTTCTGCTTAAAAACACACTGCACGCCCCATGGATCTATTTCCTACTGAAGGATTCCTGTGGATCTCACATTCTGAAAAATCATTCTTTGTGACAATCTGGGGTCCTTGTTCTGATGCAGATGGTACCCTGTGGCAGGGTTTCCAATCTGGAGGGACTGAAGGGGTGCATCAATATCCTGACTGGGGAATAAAGAATCATCATTGCACCCAGAGTTTTATACAATGATACATTTACAGCAGAAAGTGCATAGAGATCATTTAGTCCAACCCCCTCATTGTAGATGAGGACACCAAAGCCCAGAAAGGTGCCCAAAGACTCCGAATTCCATCCATCATCCTCAGACCCGCACTGCTCAGCTGACCTCTTCAGATCAGGACATTGGATTCTGGGACACCCGGGATGACTCAGCATAAGTCATGGAAATGACTGTGACATATCACATGACATTTAAATATGCTTTGTGGTTCACCTGTTAACAAAAATACACAAAACCTGTGAGGGTCTGGGGGCCAAAAGCAATATGAGGAAATTGGCAGAGTGATTCATATGGAGTCAGAATTCATCCTTAAATCCAAGATATACTACTTTAGTCAGTTTTTTTTTTAAATCAATGAATGGGGGAAGCTAGGTGGCTCAGTGGATAAAGCACTGGCCTTTGATTCAGGAGGACCTGAGTTCAAATCCAGCCTCAGACACTTGACACTAGCTGTGTGACCCTGGACAAGTCACTTAACTCTCATTGCCCTGCAAAGAAAAGAAAAGAAAGATCAATGAATTAGGGGGCAGCTAGGTGGCACAGTAGATAAAAGACCAGCCCGGGATTCAGAAGGACCTGAGTACAGATCCAGCCTCAGACACTTGACACTTACTAGCTGTGTGACCCTGGGCAAGTCACTTAACCCTCATTGCCTCACACACACACACACAAAAGAATGAAAATTTATTAAGTAGCTATTATGTTCCAACCCAATATCTGGCATACAATAAGCACTTAATAAATGTTTGCTAACTAACTGATTGGGCTAGGCTCTGGTACACACAAAGAGAATAAAATCATTATTGTATTTCCCTGGAATTCAGTTTCTTCATCTGTAAAGATAAGGATGATCTCTTGGGTCTCTTTTCATCTTTAAATCTTTCCCAATGGGGGTTCTCTTTCTGGTACAATGGTATACCCATTGTATAGCCTCAGAGTTTCAAAAAATAGTCAGTCATTTTGTTAAAAATATGTTACAATATCCCCCAGGTAGAAACAGTGCCTAAGAAGTTTAGGGATATTAAAAATGTATTAAAACTACCAGACAGGAAGGGTAAAAAGAATCAGCAAAGAAGTTCCCTGGAATCTCAGAAATTCTATTCCAAACTTCTAAAAATTGCTCTTATACTCCTCATTCACAAAAGGCCCACGGTTTGAGTACTAGATCAATCTACCTCATGGCAAAGTTAACCAAACTGCCAATGGCTGAACAATGACTTTGCCTTGAATACTAGTCCCGGTTGATGTTGTGGGACTGTGAGGGGTTAACTTATCCCTTCCCTACTCCATTTCTACTAACTTCTACACCCCTTCAGCAAATTCTTTCTTCCCAAGTCCAGCAAATTAAAAGAATTATAGAAGGAAAACTTGGACAGGTCCTTAGAGGTCATAGAGTTTTTAATGCCATCATTTTACAGATAAAGAAACAGATTCATAGACATGAAGCGGCTTTATTTGAGGTCACTTTAGCAAGCTAATGACAGAGCTGACATGCAAAACCAGGTCTCCTGACTACTAACAAAATGCTCTTTAAATTCTTCCAGCCTGCTTCCCTCTCTACTACTCTCATTAGCTCTCCTGGTACATCTCTTTTACATATAACAAAGATAATAAGGTATTAATTCATCAAAATCTAAAAATACTATTTTATCATCAAATTTACCATCTATCCATAGTACATGCATTCACATCACTCCCAGTCTATGTAAAATACAAAAAAAAAAAAATTGGGGAGGGTACAGGAAAGGAAAGACTGAGAAACTAATTCAATATTGGATTTTCAAGGTGCTTACAAGTATGTAAAATAAATGAATCACTATAAACAAAGAAATGAGTCACTTCATTACCAAAAACAAAAACAAAAAACTAGTTTGCATAGCTCTTCCCTTGAACTCCAAAGTGGATTACTCAAGCACTAGTGGCTGGGACTGAGAAGCATGTGTGACAATATTCCTAGGACTGCTGGTGGGATTTGATGGATAAGGAAATGAAACATTCCAAATGAAGTGCCTAGTCATGGGTCTAGGCAGTTTCCCCAAGCAGTTTTCTCCAAGCAGTATTCCCCCACAGATTTTCCAACCTCCTCAGTTCACTAGAATATGGGACTGAATGAATCTAAAGAAATCTAAAGAATCTAAAAATTCTAGCTTGTAGAGGATTCCATCCACCAAAAGATTTACTTATCCTAGAAAACATTTTAACAAAAAATAAAAATGACCAATTAATCAACAGGCGTTTATTAAGTGCCTGCCATGGACCAGTCATGGCAATAGGTGTTGGAGATTCAAGGACAAAAAATGAAGCGTTCCTTTCCTTCAAGGACCTCACATTTTATCAAAGGAAATGACATGTAATTCTAAAGGAAGGCCTCCAAAGTCATGGAGATTTGGGTCAGTTATATCTACATTATAAAAAACCAAAGTTGGGGGCAGCTAGGTGGCGCAGTGGATAGAGTACTGGCCCTGGAGTCAGGAGGACCTGAGTTCAAATCCAGTCTCAGACACTTAACACTTACTAGTTGTGTGACCCTGGGCAAGTCACTTAACCCCAATTGCCTCACAAAAAGAGAGAGAAAGAAGCACTAGATCATGGGCCAGTGTGCGTGCCGAGGGTTTGTTTTTTTTTAATTCTAGCCAAAAGATAGGGTCATAAAAACCTCAAATAACAGTTAATTCTTTACAGTGATCAAGGAAATGTGCTTTGATCTGGGAAACTACAGGGTGGGTGGACAATTCAGCAATTTGAGTGGCATATAAATTCCAGAAGTAATGGTAGTGTTGATTTAATTACTGTTCTGGAGCAAATTGGGGGTGGGGTGGGGTGGGGTGGTGAAGAAAGGAGAAAAGATTAATAGGCACATGATAGGGCAGACGGAGAAAAGACCATGTGGAGCATGATTGTATCTGGTGCCAGCTAGATGTAGTGAGCTCACACTAATCAGGACATCTTGACCCTGGAATATGCTAAAAATAACTTGACAGTATGGGAATAGTTAAATAAACAGTGGTACATTGACATAATAATGGGCATTGATATAAAATGGGCAGCCAAATGGCACAGTGGGCTTAGAATCAGGTAGACTTCTTCATGAGTTCAAATCCAGCCTTGTACACTTACTAGTTATGTAACCCTGGGCAAGTCACTTAACCCTGTTTGCCTCAGTTCTTCATCTGTAACATGAGCTAGAAAAGGAAATGGTAAACCAATCTGGTATCTGCCAAGAAAATCCCAAATAGGGTCACAGAGAGTTGAACACGACTAAAAAACGACTTAACAAGAACAACAATACATTGATATAGTGGAATACTATAACGCTTAAGTGGCGAATAAAGTTTGGGGCATACAAAGATACCTTGAAAGACCTATATGAAATAATGCAAAGGAAAAAAGGAAAGCCAAAAGAGTGGACTACATGCCAACTATAAACACATAAGGGGAAAAGTGGATGAGAATAAATGGACAAAGAATCCTGATGAGAATGAAAGGCAAGGACTAAAAATTGTTAAAATACTTTATTCATTGAAATTAGTTTAAATGTAGATTCAATTGCAATTAAAAGCAAGTTTAAATAGTGTTTGTTCATCCATTTTAATAAAACATTTCAAATAGAAGTTAAAAAAATAAATATTTGTGGAATTAAATTTGTTCTTGATTCTCAACTAGGCAGAAAGAAAATGTGCTAGAGATCAGCCTGTAACTTCCATTCATTTCACTAAATGGTGATCTAATCTGATCTCTACTCAGGCACAATTTCCAAAGGTGGCAGCCAAATCAATGCCTGTAATCCTACTTTTAAAACTACTATAATAAGTCAGTACCTGGAACAGAATAGCAAAAAAAAAAAAAGCTCTTACTGTCTGTGAGAGAAAGAGCAGAACATTCTGAATTTCCACGTGATGCCCATTTTCTTCTCCAACCTAAATGAAATCCCCCCACTAGGATTAGGCTCCCTAATAATGTATGGAGAATGATTTTAATTAAATCCAATTATTAGCCTCCATTCAGATTATAGGATATCTTCAATTAATTGCCAAATGTCATAAAATGTTATGAGTGCCATACCATAGCTTTGTTTTAAATGGATTTTTATAGATTCACATTTTTGTCACTTTATTATTCAATTAAATCTTTATTAATGTGATTTTAAGATCTCAACAAAGCTTGAGAGCTCTAATTTATCTGTGCCAATCATTCTGAACATTTCATTCATACCCACTAAACATCAGTTTGGTGGCCCTATGTCACAATATGTAGACTTTCAAAAAGTCTTTAGTGGGTCAAAACCCTCACCTCTTCATCCATATTAATTGTTATGGGAAGCTTGACACTTACTAGCTGTGTGACCCTGGGCAAGTCACTTAACCCTCATTGCCCCCACCAAAAAAAAAAATGAAATTAAAAAATAAAATAAAGGAGGCAGCTAGGTGGCACAGTAGATAAAGCACCAGCTCTGGGTTCAGGAGGACCTGAGTTCAAATCCAACCTCAGACACTTGACACTTACTAGCTGTGTGACCCTGGGCAAGTCACTTAACCCTCATTGCCCCACCAAAAAAAAAAAATTATAATAATTGTTATGGGAAGGTACATAGCATTTCTCAAATATAATTATGCCAAGTTAGAATTTTCCCTTCATGATCCCTACATTGATTAATGTCTTGAGAGCCAGGCCTAGCAATTTACAAGCTCTCCCTGCTTTCACTGCTAGACCACAGAATAGTTCACAAATGAGTAACAACCTGAGGAGTCCAAAGCTACAGCTTTACCATCTCCATTCCTCCAATTCCATAGAAATCAGTTCAAGTGAGAGACAGGATGGCGCAATGGACAGAACACTGGCTGACACATCAAAAGCATCAATATAATAAAAATTACAACATTACCAAAATTAACATAAATTTAGTCAGTCAATAAGCATTTTAAGTATTTATTATGTACCAGAGCCCTCAAAATATGAAAGGGATGTTTATTATACAGGGCTAAACAAAATAATAACAAAATTTAGAAGAAAAATTAATGTAGAATATCAATGGAAACACTTATTTAAAAGTGAGAATAGAACTTCCATTTCTCAAACTGTTTTATAATCAATTAATCAATAAGCATTTACTAAGAGTCACTGTTCCAGGCACTGTGCTAGAAGTGTAGGATAAAAATACAATGAATGAAATATTCCCTACTTTAAAAGAGCTTAGATTCCTTTGGGGGGGGGGGGGGCAGCAATGAGGGTTAAGTGACTTGTCCAGGGTCACACAGCTAGAAAATGTCAAGTGTCTGAGGCTGGATTTGAACTCAGGTCCTTCTGAATCCAGGGCCGGTGCTTTATCCACTGTGCCACCTAGCTGCCACAAGAGTTTGATGCTAATGAAGGAAATAAAGTCATCATCAAAACCCTTTCGTATTGATTAAAAAGTACCAAATTAGATGAAAAAAAAAAAAGAGATGAAACTAGGAATAATCTAAGCAGTTAGGTGGCACAGTGGATGGAATGCTGGGCCTGGAGTCAGGAAGACCTGAGTTCAAATCTGATCTCAGACACTAGCTGGGTGACACTGGGCAAGTCACTTAACCCTGTTTACCTCAGTTTCCTCATCTGTAAAATGAGCTAGAGAAAGAAATGAAAAACCACTCCAGTATTTTTGCCAAAAAAAAAACCTCGAATGTGGTCACAAAGGGTCAGACGTGACTGAAAGGAATGAACAACACCAACAAAAATTGAACTTAATTCAATGTTTGATAAACATAGAAACATAAACTACCCACAAAAAAATCACTATTTGACGAGCATTTTAGAGACATTACAAAGTAGTCTGCAGAAATTAAAGCTAGGTGAACATCTTATATCTTATACCACATAAACTCAAACTGAATATATTATCTAAATATTAAAGATGATACCATAAAAAATTAGAACAGAAACAGACCAGGTACCTTTCACATGGTTAGGGGATGAATTCTCAATCAATTGATGTATGAAGGTGATTACAAAAGATAAGATAGAGAATTTTGATTACATGGATTTAAGTAGCTTTTGCATAAACAATATTCATGTAAATAGGATAAGAAAACAGTCACATGCTAAAATATTAATATTAAATATTTTGAACAGGGTCTAATATTAAAGACACATGCAACTAAAAAATGTATAAGACCAACAGCATTTCCCAGATATATAACTGGTAAAAGTAGATGAACAATTTTCAAAAGAAGATTTGAAAACTATTTTTTTTGTTTTGGTTTTGGGGGTTTTTTTGTAGGGGCAATGGGGGTTAAGTGACTTGCCCAGGGTCACACAGCTAGTAAGTTTCAAGTGTCTGAGGCTGGATTTGAACTCAGGTACTCCTGAATCCGGGGCCAGCACTTTAACCACTGCACCATCTAGCTGCCCCCTGAAAACTGTTTTTAAAGTCACCAAGTCAGAAAAGAAATACAAATCCAAATAACTAAGGTTTCACCCAGAAAACTAGGGGAAATGACAAAAATATCATCATCATAAATGTAGATGGCATGACAAAAAGATGGAACATGCTAATCCACTGCTGATAGAGCATGAATTAGCAAACTATTTTTAGGAAGCAATTTGGAATTATGCAGAGAGTGATTAACATGATATTTGACTCAGATATTATACTACTAGGTATATATTCCAGGGAAGGCAATAACTGGGGGGAAAAAGGCTCTGCATACACTAAAATCTCTATACCTACACTCAGGGAGATAGCAAAAAAAGAAAAAGAAAGAAAAGAGAAGTAAAGAAAAAGAAATAAACTGGATGTCCATATATTAGGAAATAGCTAAATCAATCAATAATATCCATTAGTCTCCTACTATCTCTCAGACACCATTCTAAGTTCTGGGGATGTTGTGGTGGTGGTAATGGTGGTGACAGTGGTGGTGATTGTCCTTCATTCATTCTCAAAGACCAGTGATATCAGGAGAGTAATGTCTTGACTTGCAAGTGAATTGGATTTAAGTGAGGCTCAGCTGTGCAGGGTCATCAGCCTCATTCTCTCCTCCAGAGTCATTGGATTCCAGTAGTAAGACATAGTGTCAGGACGATTGATGATGTCCCTGCAAGTTCTGGGGATACAAAAAGAAGCAAAAGACAGTCCCTGCCTTTAAGGAATCTACAGTCTAATGAGGGAGACAAAGCAAACACACACACACACACACACACACACACACACACACACATGTGTATGTTTATATGTATATTTCTGTGTATGTATGTGTGTATATGTATATATATGTCTGTATGTATGTATACATACATATATATTGTGTATTTGTATATGTGTATATGTAGTCACACACACATATATATAACCATATAGCCATATATAGGATAAATGGGAAATCATTAGCTCCATAAAATGTTGATTGAGAATAACTGTACCTTGCATGCACTTCAATACTACAGGCTTCATAATGTCACTGCCTCCTTCTATCATATCATAGAATTAGGCCTGTAGTATAATATACATATACATATACATATACATATACATATACATATACATATACATATACATATACATATATATATACATATAGATAGATAGATAATACTATAGATAAAGATCAAGACAAAAAAGTATTTAAGAAGCTTTCTTGTTCTATAAGGTTTAATCTATTTGTGGGTCCAAGGAGTGATATTATGAGCTTACAAACCTACTCAACTTCCTGGCCACATAAGATTTCTCATGGTCTCCTTCCCTTTAATGCAGTAGATATTAATCCATATAGCCCTTTTATCTACCATTCTTTTAACCAGGGGTGTGATAGAGCCAGTTCATACTGGTCCACAGAGCTGATTATTAAATTTTCAGTGTGAGTATTTACATCTCAGAAGTTACCAAATGTCATAAAGGATTAAATTATTGTTTTATTGATTTCTAGATTTAAGAAAGTCATGGAGAAAATTTTAATAATGCAAATAAAACTTAAAAGTGTGTTGCATATACATTTTGTTCAGACAGCTGGTTACTAGACACTTATCAGCACACCCCTGCTTCTTACACTTCCCCAAAAGCCACGGCTCAGAGACCCTGTTCACACTTTGGAAACATCTTTCTTTGCCATACTCCCTATAGTCACCAGAGTACATTTTGAAGTGAGTACTATTCTTCCTTCTCTTTATCTCTTACCAACAGCTATATACTTCTTCAATATAACCTTTTTCATCCTTTACTATCCAACTTTCTCAAGTCCATCCCAATTCCTAAATACCAGTCATTAACCAAACAATAGCTGAGGAGACAATGGAAAAACAGTAAAGCTCCCCTTAAGCCTAGAGGTTATCAAACTTTGTGTTTCAGAAGCTCTGCCCATTCTTATTCATTATTCCAGCCTTTAGCCACCTTAATCCTTTGACTATAGTAACAAGTCTGTCTTATTTTTTCCTCACACTTTAGTGGAGAAAAAGCTTTTCAGGAACCAATAAAGTTATTTTAGTTTTGTAGATGGGGAATCTGAGATACAAAATAGTTATGATTTCCTCAAGGTCAAAAAGAAAGATGCTACTTAGAGTCAATTGACTTACCTCCACAGTGATGTATTGATATGCAAACAAATACGCAGTTAAGTCAATCAGTAAGTCAGTACATAAAGCATTTATTAAGCACTTAAACTATGCTAAGCACTGAATAGCAAAACATAAAGTCCTGCGTTTCTATGCAGCCTCTCCTGGGTCCTTGATCCTGACATACACTGTGGCAGTATATCCAACCCAAGATCCAATGAGATCTGCTGAGGACCACAGATGGAGCTGAGTGGCCCCCAGATGCAGGGGCTTGCATTTATGCAAGCTGCTTAAACATGCTTTTACAAGTACTAATAACTAGGTAAACAAATGCTTTCACTTTTAAGAATATGCCAGATATGAAAGCATCTGGCCCAAATGCACATCTGGATTGGGCCAATGATGAATCCATCAACCAGAGACTCAGAGTTGGAAGTGATCCTAGAAACTATCTCGCCCAACCTTCCCTCTCTGAAATCCCCAATTGCTCATCCAACCTTCTCTTCCCAAAGCCCATTCCAATTTTTGAAAGCTCTAATCATTATGAAATTCATCCTTACATTGAACCAAAATTTGACTCTCCAAATCTCAGCCACTTCTAGTTCTGCCCTCTGTGACCAAGCAGAACAAGTCTAATACTATTTCCACATGAAAAATCCTCTGAGGTCTTGAAAACAGCTACTAGTGTCCTCCTGAGTCTAGTCGAGTCAGTTAGCAAGTAAATAAACATTTATTAAATGTCTGACACTATGCAAAGCCCTAGGGATACAAAGAGGGGCAAAAGACAGTCTCAACCTTCAGGGAGTTCAGTCTATTGGGGGAGATAACAAGTCAACAAATATGTACAAACAAGTTATATGTACAATAAATGTTGGTTGGCTGGTTGTTGTCCTTTGTTCTCAAAGAGAATCAAAATAACATCAATATGTTGGGGTGAAGGCACAGTGTGTCCAAATATGGTTGATCAGACAAATATAAACTCAGAAGGCTCTACAACAGGTCAGGAACAAATAGATCACACAACTCTTTAGAGTGAAGGTCTCTAAATTTGTACATCTTGCAGTTTTTTGTTTGTTTTGAGCTACTGTAGTTCTTTGATCATAGAATATAATACCTGGGAGCAGCAAGGTGGCACAGTCGATAAAGCACCAGGAGAACCTGAGTTCAAATCCAGCCTCAGATACTTGATGCTTACTAGCTGTGTGACCATAGGCAAATCACTTAACCCTCATTGCCCTGCCAAAAAAAAAAAAAAAAACAGAACACAGTACCTATTTTGAGGCAGGCACACTATATTGGATGGTCTTGCGCCAATGTCTCCCATGTCTCATAATTGATTGCAAAAATCTTCAGAGAGCTCTTGAGAGTGTCTTTCCATGTGAAGGCCTGCCTTGTGTGATTTCTTCATAAAATAGTTTTTAGGTAAGCATACATTTGGCATTTGAACAACTTTACCAGCCCAACAGAGTTTTAGGAATTAATTAACAGAAGGTAGGAATGAGAATTAAAAGGAATCAGAACAGGATTCCTATAGAAGATGGGAGTTTAGTTGAGACTTAAAGGAATCCAGCAAAGCCAGAATAAGACAAAGAAGAAAAGAGCTTGGTTTCTAGACTGTAAAAAGTGATGGAGAAAATTTGTTCACCATGCATTCCAGCCATGAAGCGACAGAAAAAATGCCTGGAACCAAGAGATAGAGTATTTGTTTATGCAAAGACCAGTGTCAGGCGCAGCTAGCTGATGCAGTGGATAACTCAGGAGGACCTGAGTTCAAATTTGGACTCAGACCTTGACATTTACTAGCTGTGTGACCCTGGGAAAGTCACTTAACCCTCATTTGCCCCACACACACACACACAAAAAAAAAACCAATGTCAATATATTGAAGAGTATGTGACAAGGGTTAAAGTGAAAGAAAATTGCAAAGATAGGAGAGGGCTAGTTTCTGAAGATCTTTGAATGCCAACTAGATCTTGCATTTTTTTCCTGGAGGTGATAGGGAGCCATTGGAATTTATTGAAGGGGGATGACAAACTAAATATTCCTATTTCCTTCAATGAATGCTTATATGATATAATCTTGGGGTTCTTTGCTAACCTGATTTTTCCTCCTCTATATACTTGACAATTTTCAAACATCCTTCCTAAACTATGATACCCAGAACTGAGCATAATACCCTAGCAAACTAATCTCAAGTGCTTTTCTGAGGAGGCACAACCACATTCGTGCCATCTTGTGACTTGACCTTGCATAATTTTTCTATCATGTTAGCTGTTTCTGTTGAGACATTCCTATATAATAGAGAACAACTTTGACTAGCCTGCATGAGACACTTGGGAACGATTGGTTACCGTAAGGACCACCTGAATTCTTCACTATCTCATTCCACCATTGTTCAGTCATTTTTCAGTCCAAATCTTTGTGACTCCATTTTTGGTTTTCTTGACAAAGACACTGGAGTACTTTGTCATTTCCATCTCCAGCTCATTTTACAGATGAGACTGAGGCAAACAGGGTTAATTGACTTGCCCAGTGTCACCCAGCTAGTGTCTGAGACCAGATCTGAACTTGGAAAGATGAGTCTTCTTGACTCCAAACCTAGCTCTCTAGCCACTGCACCATCTAGTAGCCCCTGATCCACTATGAGAGGATTTCACATTGGTTTTGCTCGTGGCATAGAATTCTTTGTCATGAATGAGGCATACTGAACATTTAAATTGGCCACAAAAAAAGATTCCCTAGTCATCAGACTTCCACATCCATGGCTAAGGCCTTCAGCTTCCTTGCTTCATAATTAATTTGTAAATATCAGTATGAAAGGAAATCTTTAGGAAAGTACCTTAGCAATTACCTTTTGCTGCTTATTTTTTTTTGTTTTCTAAATTTTTCAAAATTTTCTAATTCTGAATTTCATGAACTATAAAAATGAGAACCTTTCCATATACAATGTAGATTCCCCCCAAAAAAGAATATTATATGTGAAATCATGAATCTCTCTTTTTATAGCTTGATTTTTAAAGTCTATAATAAATTTAATTTGTTATCTAAAAAAATATTTCTTGCCTCTCATTTCCATTTCCCAGACCTTCATCTTCTTCTTTCTTTAATTCCCTACAATTCACAGGAAAAGAGACACCTTTGCAACTCCCTAGATAGAACTGCTATCATGATCTCCATGAGGCATAGCCAGGAAGATCAGGCAGCCAACTGCATCTGGGAGTGAAGGCTGGCGTTTTCCTGAACACCTAGCAGAACTCAGAACAGCCTCAAATGCTGTGACATGATTTTTGAGATCCACTGCATTAGAGCCGTTGGGGGTCACTACGCTATATCCACACAACCAATGCTCCAAAAGGGTTTGATGATGATAGCAATAAATGTGATGACTTCTGAACAAAAATGCATGTACAATTAACTAGCAACTTACAAATTATTAAGAAGTTCTGAGCTCAAGCTTCTATCAGATGCACCAAGGCAGATAGATAGTTGAGACCAGGAGCCAGAGAATGAGTGAGAAAGGTCAAGATTCTTCTTTTCACCCTAGAAGTCAGACTTTGTTAGTTCCACAGCATACAGTCTGATAGCAGAGATGCCATTTGAATGAGAAGAGTAGAAGGCAGCTAGTTGGAGGGAGTATCAGATAAAGTGCTTAACCTGAGTTCAAATTTTGAATTAGATATTTCCTACCTATGTGACCCTGGACAAGTCATTTAACCTCTGCCTCAGTTTCATTATCTATAGATAATAAATAATAGCATTTACACTCTGGGGTTGTTGTGAGGATCAAGTGAGATAACATAAAGTGTTTTGAAAGTCTTAAAGTATTTATTATTGTCATTGTCGTTATTGTTGTTAGGTTTACTCCTAATATACCAGTTGGCAACACATATTATATTTTTTTACCAGACCTTGAATTATGCCACCTGAAATAAAGAGAAAATGTCTCGAGCAGGTTCATTGAATGCTATTCCAGAATCATTTTAAATAATTCACTAGGTACTGTAGAGCTTGGTGCAGCACAAATAAATATTTATAACACCAAATGGGGCAATAGCATCCCTTAAAGCCATTTTCTTGAATGCAGACTGAATACAATATGTCTCCCTTCACTAGCCTATTGACAGTGCTCCGAAACTACAGGTGCAGAAAACACTGGAAATGAACTGTTTCTGGAATTGAAGGTAAGTGCAGGGTCTTGAAACACTCAGGGAAAGGTTCTATTTTTCAGGACCTTTGAACTGTTGAGACTGTAAGGGGCCATAAAGATTGCAGTCCCACAGAGCTGAAAACCAAGAGAACCCTTGAAAGGTTTGATGCCTAGGAACAAACATATCATAACGAGTGAGTGGTTGCTCATGCATTTTCTTTCTTTCTTTTTTTTTTTTTTTAGTGAGGCAATTGGGGTTAAGTGACTTGCCCAAGGTCACACAGCTAGTAAGTGTTAAGTGTCTGAGGCCGGATTTGAACTCAGGTACTCCTGACTCCAGGGCCAGTGCTCTATCCACTACGCCACCTAACTGCCCCCATGCATTTTCAACAAAACTTTCATTTGTCAGACACAGTCTTATGGCACTGGACCCTTTTGAGGTCCAGTGTTAAGGATGGCATTTCTTCTTTGGGTGTCCAGTGTTCAGGCTCTGCCTCATTTTCTTTACCCCCACCCCCATCCCTATGTGATCAGCCTTTTAGGTGTATTGGGAACTTCTTAGATTATAAAATCTAACCCACATGCCAAAAAGGAAACCCAGAAAGTGAGGTATGTGCAAGGCACTGGGGAACCTCAGTAAACAGGGAAGCATATATGATGGAAAGTAACACACACCAAGTTGGATAAGCAAGCTAGAGGAAGTTGGTGGATGGTCCTGACTAAAAGACTTTTGAGTTGAAATTTATCAAATAAACCATAGGGAGCCATTGCACATTCTGCAGAAGGGGCGTAATGTGATGAGAGCCTTGTAGAAGCAGCAAATACCTTGTTATGGATGGTATTCATTCTTAAACTAATACAAATATCATTTACTTGAGCATAAACAAAAGAAGCTACTACCCACAATTTCCTAGGAATGTGAGATTGGCAAGGGACCCTAGGTGGCAATTTTCTTTCACTGATTGGGTTGCATAGTGCAGAGACAAGAAACAGCTTGGCACTTATTCTACTTTCCAGCTCCAGTGCCAATAAGCCTGCTGCTTGCTGGGCTGTTTATCCAGCCCACCCACTGTTCCCTCATTGGGTGTTATCACGGCTTCTGTAAACATCTTTTTTTCTTTCTATTCAGCATTATTTTTTTTTAAATGTCAGGGTTTATAGGTTTGTTGGTGATGTCTTTTTTAAACACACATACATTTTCTGTACCACATCCATTGGCTTAAAAACTAATTTCATCCACTTATCTCTAAAAATGGTCCTATTAAATAGAAACACCAGAGTACATTCTCCCATGTATTTCCATGGGGTTCACTGATTCCAGTCAAGACAGATTAACAACTGCATCTGACAGGTGTATGAGACAGGCTACCATATTGGTCATTTTATTGAGAACTCAAAACTATTGCCCAACTATTCAGTAGATGGACTGACCTAAAAGTCCAGTCCACAGTCTACTTTCTCTCACTTTAAGCCTTGACTATATTACTAGGGAACTGCTGACCCAGCATATGAGGGAGAACTTCCAATTGGGAGTTAAACCTTAAACCATTGACATCTGTCATTCTTCCTGCTGTGGAGCCCTTACAGATACACCAAATTCTCATTTCTCACCCCTGAGTCCTGGACTTCATTAGGCTGACATTTACTTTTACATCCAAGAAGATGCTTGATTAATTCAAGAGCTAATGTGTGGCTAACACCCATCAGCCACTACACAACTGTACTGCCAAAGTGAACTATTGATTAGCATTTGCGAAAACTGTAGAAACACACCAATGAAAGGTGTTAAAGCAAACCATATTGCTGTTTGTTTGCTTGCTTGTTTGAAATCACTGTGGGTAAAACCAGTTTCAACATTATTTCCCTTATTTAGACCAAATGGGAATAACCATGGAAGCAAAGAACAAGTTGACTTGACTCTAGGCTCTCTGTACTACAAATCATCCTGTATAGACATGTCATAATAATGTCCCTTAAACAGGCTGCCTAGTGGTTCCACTCACTGTCCCAGTAACTTTCCAAACCAAAATATCCCATCTTGGCAAGAAAGGAAAGAAGGAAGAAAAGGAAGGGAGGGAGGGAGGAAGAAAGGAAGGGTAGACAGACATAGACAGACAGATGGGTGGCCAGATGGATACAAACTGGCAGATAGATAGATCGATGGATGATAGACAAAAAAGGCAGTGAGATAGAGATATACCTATATATCTTTATATGTATGTATATATGTGTGTACATATATACATATATTCACATCCACACTCATACTTGGTCTTGGAGTTAGGAAGGTCTGGGTCAATGGGATGTCTATGATGATTCATACAATGTGTCAGTTATAGATGAGTTAAGGAGCTATATTGGTGAAGGGAAGTTTCCACATTAGCAGATTCTTGCACTGATAAAATCTGCCCTCTGGGATAGGAAAAAAGTCTATCCTTAAAATAAGACTTTAAATATTGCTTAATAAGACTATCTCTAAGTGTGTATGACAGGTGCTTTTCTAATGTTTCATCATGTCATAGAGGTGATCTTGACTTGAGGAAGGCTAGAACAGAGATTATAAGCTCCAGTAGCTCCTACCTATACATAAAATATTCAAACTATGATGTTGGTCTAGACTGTATGTCTGATATTGGAGTACCAGTTTAGCTAAATATATTGAGGCTCATGATTGGAAGGTTGGCCACCGAACAATGATGTTTGGTGCAGAGAGGGGCACACCTATTCTTGAAAAGCATTTACCTTCTAATACATAAAAACTATATCACTGGAGGGAGGGAGAACCCATGTCAATAAGAATTTTGTAGTATTTGAATACATTTAGGGATCAATGGGGATTGTAAGAAGTATAAAGAGTTCAAAGGAATTGGCCATTTGAGATACACTAAAAATAATTATCATAAAGTTAGAGAAGGCTCTATATAGTATATGGGCCCAAGGGTCTATAGTGTGGGACACTACAAACCTGTTAGTAATTGATCAATCAACAGTTATTACTATGTGCCAGTCACTGTGCTAAGTAGTGAGGATACAAAAAGAGATAAAATAGAGTCTCTTACTCTAAAGGAGTTTAAAATCTAATGGAGAAGACAAGATTCAATCAAATGTATATAAAGCAAGCTATATATAAGATAAATAGGAAGTGATTAACAGAAAGAAAGCACAGAGGAAACAGAGGAAAGCTTCATGTGGAAGGTGGGATTTTAGTTGGAATATAAAGGAAGCCAGAGAAGTCAGTAATCAGAACAGAGGTGGGGAGAGCATTATAGGTATGACAGAAAATTCCTTAACCTGAATGATGAAGTATCTTGTTCATGGAACATCCAGGAGACCAGTGTCACTCAAATGAAGATTATGTGTTAGAGAATAAGGTCTAAGAAGACTGGAAAGATAGGAAGGGACTAGGTTATGAAGGGCTTTGAATGTCAGAGTATTTTGTATTTGTTCCTGGAGGCAATAGAAAGGCACTGGAGTTTATTCAGTAGGAGTGTATCATGCTCAGACCTGTACTTTAGGAAAATCACTTTAGTGACTAGAGAATGGACTGGATGGGGGAAAGACTTGAAGCAGACAAACCCATCAGCATGTCATTCCAGTAGACCAGGGTTCAAATGATCAGTCATGCACTAATAGTGGCAGTTTCAGAGAAGAGAAGGTTGAATATATGAGAGATGTTACAAAGGTAAAATCCACAGGCCTTGGGAATCAATTGGATATGACAGGTGAGAAATGGTGAGGAATTCAGGATGATACTTTGGTTGCAAGCCTGAGGGACTAGGAGGATGTTGTTGCCCTCTGCAGTAGTAGAGGATGGAGAAGTGGGGGAGGATTTAGGGGGCAAGATAATGAAGTCTATTTTGGATATATTGAACTTGAAATGTCAACTAGACTCCCAGTTCAAGATTTCTTTTTTATTTTTTTTTTGTGGGGCAATAGGGGTTAAGTGACTTGCCCAGGGTCACACAGCTAGTAAGTGTCAAGTGTCTGAGGGCGGATTTGAACTCAGGTCCTCCTGAATCCAGGGCCGGTGCTTTATCCCCTGCGCCACCTAGCTGCCCCCAAGATTTCTGATAAACAGTTGGAGATGTAAGATTAGAGGTCAACAGAGAGTTTGGAGCCAAATAAGTAGATCTGAGAATCATTAGCACAGAGATGATAATTAAATCCGTGGGAGATGATGATCTCCCATGGAAGATCACCAAGTGAAGTGATTTAGAGGGAGAAGAGAAGAGAGCCCAGGACAAAAGAACAAGTGACACTTAAGGGGTGTGACCTGAAAGAGGATTTAGCAAAAGAGACAGAGAAGGAATGATCAACTGGGTAGGGGGAAAATGAGGAGAGAATGGGGTCCTGAAAATCAAAGAGAACATAGTAGTGAGGAAGGATGATCAATAGTTCAGAGCCTTCAGAGAAGTCAAGGAGAATGTGAATTGAAGAAAGGCTTGGATTTGTCAACTAAGGAATCACTCGTAACTTTAGAAAGAGCCATTTTGGTGAAATGATAAAACCAGAAGCTGTATTTAAGGGATTTGGAAGAGAATGAGAGAAGAGAAAGTGGAGGCACCTATTGCTGATGGCCTTTTGGGGGAGTGTAGCTACCAAGGGCAGAAGAGATATAGATCTTCTTATTAATAAGATGGGTTTTTTTGAATGGGGGATACATGGGCATGTTTGTAGGCAGTAAGGAAGGAATTAGTAAACCGGGAGAGATTGAAAATAAGTAAAAGAGTGGGATTGACAGAGAGGGCAATCTGCTGGAATGAGATTGAATGAACAAATAAAAGAGTTAGCCTTGGTAAGAAGCAAGGTCACTTCATCATATGAAGCAGAGGTAAAAGAGAAAAAAAGTGGTAAAATGCATCTAAGTTATAGGAGATAAAGGGGGTGGGGGGAATCATGACAAATGGTTTTATTTTTTCTATAAAATACATAGTAAGGTTTTCATCTGAGAAAGTGGGGGATCTAGAGTTATGTGTAGTTTGAGACAGATGAAAAGATTTAGAAGAGTCACTGTAGAGAATGGGATAGTGAGTTGATAAGGGAGATATGTGAGGATTGTTTTAAAGTAGTGAGGGCTCAGTGGAGGTTGTATATCATTAATTGTAGTAGACCTAGTTATAAAGGTTATATGGTTTTCTTGACCTTTGTTCAGCAGCATGTGTGTAAGAATGAAAGTGATGAATGCTGGAAATGACCCAACACTGAGGCTTGACTAGGTATGATTGGAAATATGATAATGGTGCAAGAGGTTCCCCAGAGAAGGACAATGTAGAATTGAATTAGTTCACAAAGGGGTCAAAATATGGAAAAGAGAAAGGGGTGGTTAGTGCAAGGGAGGTAGGCTACAAGAGAATTGAAGGGTAAGGGATTGGAGGTCATGGTGTGGATAGAGTAGGGTTTTGTAAGGGAAGGCAGAGGAAGATGTGAAAAGCCAATGGATTATGGTTAGATAAGAGGATTGGGAAATTCTTAAACATGCAAGTGATATATTTGTAGGTGACGGCAAGATCAAAGCTGTGACCATTTTTGTGTGTAACTAAGTTGGGATGAAGGAGTAAACTAATGGGAAGTGAGTAGGTTGAGAAATTGAGTGGTTAGTGTGTTTGAGGTTGAGTCTATGGCATGTAGGAGGGCGGGAGTTGGAGAGAAGAGAAAATTTGTGATACAGGTAGTAAACTCATCAAAAAAGGAAAAGGAATGGCCTTGGGGTGTGAGAACAATAACTATCAGAGAATTATTCTTCTTTGCACCAAAGGTTCTCCATATTCCAACTGAGAGATTGGGCATGCAACAGGAGGTTGAAGTTACCTTGTGCTGGCACAGATGAAAGTGGTTACTTTGGAGCAAATGGGATAATAAGAGTAATCCATTGTTAGAGCCAGAAAGGGCCTTAGAAATCACTGAATTGGGGGTGGAGCCAAGATGGCAGAGGAGAGGCAGCAACACAGCTGAACTCTCCCAAAATTCCCTTCCAAACAACTTTAAAATAATTCCTCAAGTCAAGTTTTGGAGCAGCAGAACCACCAGCAGGTGGTAAGACAATTTGGAGAGGAGCCCTACATAGAATACCAAATAAGTATAAAAGAACATGACATCCCAATGAAAAAATCTGCAAAAATTTGGCATCAGGTCTATGCCAGGTTAATTGTATATCATATTGCAGCATCTCTGATTTATTCCGGTTGCTAAAATGAACATATTTTTGGCATATGTTTGTGCCTCTGCAAATGTCAGTGTTATGGGGCCAATAAGCCAGCCAGAAAGACTTGAGTTCAAATCCTTCTTCTGATACATATTAGCCAATATATGATATATACTGGCTAAGTAAGTCACTTAACCTATCAGTGCCCCAGGCAACTAAAACAATAAGTTGCCCAAAAGATGCCAACTTGCACTGATAGTTTTCTTGCCTAGAAATTCCTCACATAAATAAAATCACAGATTCAGTTCCATACCCCTATTCTTTTTTGTGTGACATAGAAAACATTCAAAATCCAGCTACTTGAAAAATATAGCCACACATTTTGGGAAACATGAGGGCCCCTGGTTATCAAAAAGTAATTATCTGGGAGACATCTTTTTTTAATATTTTATTTTTCCAATTACATGTAAGACAATCTTTAACATTTTTTAAAATTTTTGAGCTTTAAATACTCGCCCTTCCCCTCCCCTCTCATTGAGAAGAAAAGCAATTTTATATAGATTATGCATGTGCAGCTATTCAAAATATATTTCCATATTAGTCATATTGGGGGGAAGGACCAAAGAAACCTCCAAAAAATAAAGTTTAAAAAAGCATGCTTCAATCTGCAGACTCCATCAGTTTTTTTCTCTGGAGGTGGATAGCATTTTTGATTGTAAATCAGAATTATCTTGGATCATTGCTGAGTATAGCTAAGTCATTCACCATTGATCATTGTGCAATACTGCTGTTACTATGTACAATGTTTTCCTAGTTCTGCTCACTTCACTTTGCATCAGTTCATATAAGTCTTACCTGGTTTTTCTGAAAGCATCTTGCTCATCATTTTTATAGCATGATTGTATTCCATCACAAATATTTGCCACAACTTGTTCAGCCATTCCCTACTTGGTCATCATCCTTTCAATTTCTAATTCATTGCCACCCAAAAAAGAGCTGCTATAAAAATTTTTGTACACATATGTTCTTTACTTTTAAAAACAATATCTTTGGGATATAGACCTAGTAGTCATATCGCTAGCTCAAAGGGTATGCAAAGGATATGGTTATCTAAACTGCTCTCCAGAATGGTTGAATCAGTTCATAACTCCACCAACAGTACATTAGTGTCTAGATTTTCCCACACCCTCTCCAACGTTTGTCATTTTCCTTTTTCCATCATATTAGCCAATCTGATAGGATTCATCTTGAGAAAAGTGAAAACCCTTGAGTAATTTGAACAATAATAAGTTAATATAATTTTCTCAATATTTCAAATTCCTTTAGTACTTATAGAAAAATGTGTGATCATGCTGGTGTGGGTACTCCTTCTAGTGATGTAAATCACAATCTCTTAATTATTTATTAGATGATCTTTAAGAGTCACTGTGGTGTGACTCCAGAAGACTGATGATGAAGCATGCTACCTACCTCTTACAAGGGTGTAAAGGGGAAGGGGAAGTTATGGACTCAATATGTAGAATAATACATTTTTGTACATGACAAATGCTGACATTTTTGTGTTCATCTATACCAATTTGTTAAAAATTCTTTGGTTTTTCTTTTTCAATTTGGAGAAAAGAGGGGGGAAGAGAAAATAAAGGCATGTTACTTGAAAATCAAATCAAATTAAATTAAATTACAAAGAAGAATTACTGTAGTACGAAGTTTTCTCACCCTGCAGCTAGCCTAATGATGAGCCTCTCCAAAATGAGTTAGGATAATCCTTGAATAAAAAGCAAACCATCTGTTGTAGAGTTCATACTTGAAAAATTTCTAGATCAGTTGGAATTTGTACTCTATTGGCATAGTTTTTCAGAAGCCAAGGTCATTTCTGTACCATGATAAGTTATAGGCTTCAGACATATAAGTTTTGTGTAAGGAAAGTCTTTCATTTTTATCATGTGGCTACTGACTTACAACAAAATCATCCATTTTAAGTGTTTGCTATTAAATAATTTGGAATACAGAAAAGAGCTTGATCACACCCTCTTTCTCCAATAAATACCTTCAAGTTCCCTAATTTGATTATTTTCCAGTATAATCTGACTTTAAGGAAGAACTTTTTAGCCATTTACTAAAAGGACCAACTGGAGAGAGCTTAAGAGAGCTTTGTAGATTTTGAGGCGTCTGACTGAAAAACTTTTAAAAGATCTTGATAACCTTTGGCTAAGATGACTAAGAACCTCTAGTCAATAAAAGAGTATAACAGGTTGTTCTAAAGTTAGACCCTCAGTTAAACCTATAGCTAAGTCATTATAAGAGGCTAAAAGATATATAGACCAAATAAAACAAGAGAGATTTATTAACCATAGCACTTTGTATTAACTGGTGGAGGTGGAGATGACTGAAAAACCTGGTTGACACAGCAGTAGTCCTCCTCAGAGGGAGAGGCTTACTAACCACAGCATTCCTAAAGGGAATTAGGTAAGATATGTTAGGTACACCTAAAGATAGCTAGACAGGTAAAAACCAACTGGAGCAAGAACACCAAGGAATGAGCAGCATCACCTAGGATGATAGGAACATAGATGTAAAGAAGAAGAATATTGACTCAAGGTTAATGAGATAAATGTTCTGTTTCTCTAATGCTTTTTGATTCATACCTTCATTAATAATTTGATGTCAACAATATCCTCTGCCTTGGCTAGTAAAAATAAACATATCAGTTGGGGTTCGTGAGCCACGTTCAGAGAAGAATATGATTCACAAAACACATAAAGATTGTAGGGATTCTAGAGGAAGGAGCATCTGAAGCACTACATGCAAGTAAAGAAACTGATACTCAGAAAGGTGAAGTGTCTTACCCTGGTTACAACACCAGTAAGTATCAAAGTGAGAACTAACTCTCAGGCCTTCTGACTCAAAGCTGAGCACTTCTTTCACTATGCCACACAGACTTTCACATGGATTGTAGCAGCACAGCAACCTGAAAAGGGGAGGGCCGTTGAAAAGCAAAGAAAGTAGAAACAAGAGGCAACTTTAAAAAGAACACATGAATTCTAGACAAGTCAAACCAACTGACCTTGACAGCATGTACAGAGACAACTATCATAGTTCTCTCAGAATATGATAAATCAAAGAACCTGGAAACTATAATGCAGTAAACAATACAAGAAAACTTCCCAGAACTTCTGAATGCAGACAACAGTGCATCGATTGAGAGAATCCACAGATTGCTGCCAGAAAAGAAAAAAATGCTTTAAAAATAAAAGAAGTAAATATTGCTGAACTCTTCAACTCTAAATTCTCAAAACGCTCTTCCTCCGGAACAATGCTGTCATCCCTCAGTTAGATGAATAACTCAATAGCCAAATATCATCATCCTGGGGTGAGAGGGTCTGAAAAATAGTCCAAGGTCACCTCCATGCAGGGGCGAGTGGCAACAAAAGGATTCCTTCCCCTTCCATTACAAGCTATTCCTCAAACCCTGTGTGGTATGTTGAGCTACAACATCTGTCTTCTACCAGGCAGGAAAAGAGGCTGCATAGGTATAAAAATAGAAGGCATAGACAAGACAAATGATTAAAACCACATCTCTCAGAGGAAAGGTTTCACTCAGTCAAACTTCCTGGTTATCTGTCTTGGTAGGTGACTTTTCTTCTGAAGAACATCACACACACACACACACACACACACACACACAATGTGGCACCTGTTGGGCCGTATTGTGTTTACCCAACACTTGCTTCATCTGAATTCACACAAACTGTTTTAGAACCGTCCCTCAAAAGGACAAATTCAGAGCTTATGGGAAGTATTCTTCTTTCTGCCATTATGAAATTAAACCTCACCTACCCTTGCAATGCTTACTCAGAACTGCACAATATTGTTTTTCTTTAATTAAATCCTCTGGGTAAAGTGCCCACCACAGTAGAGGCAGGTCTGGAAAGCTCAGTAGAGTTAAGAAGATTAGGAAGCAGCAAAACAGGGTTATTATTTGTTTGGAGAGTGGGAAGGAAAAACTCTCTTTAATCTCAGATGCAGGGCCCTTAACAGAGAATATGATTTTCTCTAAGTTTCATGAGAAAAACACACTCAACAGCTATCTGCCTTGTCTCCTCCACATTTTTAAAGGCTTTACATATTTGTCAAAGCATTTTAAAACTGAATCAGTGTGCTTCTTTGTCACACAATGGAGACAATTTCAGGCTATCAGAGAGAGAATGCGAGAGAGAGAGAGAGAGAGAGAGAGAGAGAGAGAGAGAGAGAGAGAGAGAGAGAGAGAGAGAGAGAGAGAGAGAGAGAATGCAATGTTCATTAGTTGAAAACTCAGGCCCTTTCATTTTTTAAAGTCAGTAAGTTCTCAATAGCTCACACTAATAACATCACACTCATTAGTCTGTCTGCTTGGTATTATTAGCTGAATGGTTCTGTATACAATTCTAAAAAATCAGTTTATTTTTATACAATTCGTTCTTAGTATCTTTCAGTCTTCTGGCAAATTGAGACGAGCTGCACTGCATTGTTCTATTATATAATTCACATAATTAATATTACTCAAATTGGCAACTGTGTATGAAGATACATTTAGTAAAGCTACTTTGTAAGTTTAAAGACAAACAAGCTAATGTTCAGAAACTAAGCCTCTGCTTTATATAAATTATTACTCTTTTTATAATACCGACATTTGAATTTTTTCTGTTTCTTTGGATGCACTAATAGATCTGTGATCTCAGATAAGTATTCCCTTCCAGTGATACCAACAACCCATCCAGCCCCATCCATCCTGCATGACTCTCATGCAGGTCTTTCTATAAGGCTGTCAAAAGCAGACCACTGAGAGAAAAAATTATTTCTCTCTTATATTAATAACCATTTCCTATTTTGGTGATCCAGGATTTTTTTTCCTTCCTATTTCCTCATTCAGAAACCAGCCCTTTGGTAAGTTATTCAACCAGCACCTGAAGGACATTACTGATAATGAGAATGGATTAACTTTCTCCCCAGTCTTGTTCAGACCCCACCTAAATAAAAAAGCTTATTGTGTTCTACTCAGGCTTAGGTGGGGAATAGATCCTTTGTCTTGATGGTCCAAGGCTGGGGGTGGTCTGGGAGGAAGTGACATAATCAAAATCAGGTTCCCTCAATCCCTGATTAGAATAGGTCCACCTCTCATTGTAATATTCATTTTTCTCATTAATTGTTAAACAATCACAGTTGATTGTCACCTCTCAGGAACACCCACTCTTGTAAGCCACCATGATCTGTCTTTGGTTCCTGAGAGACAGCCAAATGACCAATCTTTTTATTAATTTTTATCTAGCCATAATTAATAAAGTAATTAATTACTCAGAAATTATGTCTCTCGAACTTTGTATGTCACACCACTTAACATGCTGGAGACCTTTCTCAGGAAAGCTTGATTATGCACCATATTGCTAGTATTTAAAGCACTGGTGAATGTGTCATGCCCAGGCCAGGCTCTATTTAGATAAAAAGGAAAGCACTGGTGGGCAGCTAGGTGGTGCAGTGGATAGGGCACTGGCCCTGGATTCAGGAGGACCTCAGTTCAAATCTGGCCTCAGACACTTGAAACTTACTACCTGTGTGACCCTGGGCAAGTCACTTAACCCTCATTGCCCCGTAAAATAAAATAAAAGAAAGAAAGAAAGAAAAGTAAACACTGTAGCCCTGAATACCCCAAATAGGGATAGATCAAGGGGACTATTTGACACTAGGTTGGCTAAGGCACAGAGGGGAGACAAGAGAAAAGGCAATAAGAAGAAAAGGAAGTGAGGAGGAGGAAGAGAAGTGAAAAAAGATGGTCTCATGATGGAAAGGATAGCATATGTTCAATAACTCTGAACTTATGGTTGGAAAACCTGAGTTTATGAATTTAGGCAACTAGTGGTATAATGGAGAGAGCACTGAACCTGGAGTCAGGAAGACCTAAGCACAAATTCCACTCCGCATACTTACTAGTTTTGTAGCTGTTAGAAAGTTACTCAATCTCTGTATGCCTCAATTTTCTCATCACTCAAATGGGGATAATAATAGCACCTGCCTTCCAGGGTACTTGAGAGAATCAAATGAGTTAATATTTGTAAGGTAAGGCACAGTGCCTGGAATATGTTGTTATAATTTCAGTCACATCCTACTCATTTTGAGGTTTTCTTGGCAGATACCAAAGTGGTTTGCCATATCCTTCTCCAGCTCACTTTACAGACAAAGAAAATGAGGCAAATAGGATTAAGTGATTTATCAAGTCACACACCTATTAAGTGTCTGAGGTCCGATTTGAACTCAAGGTCTTCCTGACTCCAAGCCCAGCATTCTACCCACTCTATCACCTAGCTGCATGCCTAGCATATAGTAGGCATTATATAACTGCTAGACATTATTATTATAGAGTGACACTTCGGCACTTCAAGCAACTCACTTCACTTCCTTAAACATTGATTTCCTCATCCGTGAAATGGGGGTGATAGTTTTGGCATGACCTACCTCAACACTAATTCTGCATGTCCAAAATGAAATTTATCCTTCTGTTCCCAAACACATCCTTCTTTGAAACGACTGTTTCTACTGAGTGCAACACTATCCCTCTAGTCACCCCAGTTAACAATTTTGGGGTCATCTGTGACTCCACTCTTTTTCTACCTCCTTCTGTAGTCTCGTGGTTTCTTGTCCAAAATATCTCTTTTAGGGGCAGCTAGGTGGCACAGTGGATAAAGCACCGGCCCTGGATTCAGGGGGACCCAAAGTCTCTTACCAATCTCCTTCTCTCCACTCATAGTCACCACCCAAGTTCAGGTCTTCACCACTTCTGTCTAGAACTATTGCAATCTTGTCCCAGTAGGACTTCATGCTTCCAATATCTCCCCTCTCCCATCTGTTCTTTCCAGAGCTATCCAATGGATATTCCAGGAAAAAATGACAATTCCCTACTGTTTCCTCTCTGAGATTATGAATTACAGATTGGTTACTGACACACACCAGTAGAGGAAAATTTTGTACCAGTTCCTACACCAATGAAGTCACAAATACGGGGTGGGGGGGAGGAAATAATTTTTTTGCCTGGAACAGTGAATAATAATAAAAATTTCAATCATAATCTTAATGATAATCATGAATAATAACAATAGTAATAATAATAATAATCAACATTTACATAAAATTCACTGTGTACCAAACATTGTGCTAAGCACTTTACAATTCTCATATACTTATATATTATTTCATATACTTATACTCAGATATTATTATCTCATAAATGTTTATTGTATTCAACTTAATTGAATTTGTAAAGTGGTACAACTCATTTTCTCCCTCCCGAGTATAAAATGGCACTATCCTTAACTCATGGGGCCACTTAGACACAGCTTGTAGAGTTCTGGACAGGGGGAGTTTCCAAGACTTAACATGTATACTATTTAGGCTTTCAAAGATCAAAACATAAAGCTTAGACTCTAGTGGCTGGTGAAACTGATTAGTATGTATATCCTTATAGTCTTCTTCTATTCGTAGTCATATAACACCAGTGGTTGGTTGCTGGAGTATAAATAAATCTGGCAGTTAGCAAAAGAATGAGGAGCTATGTTTCTGTTCCTTAAGCTCCAGAATGAGATGACTTCACTTAACCTCTTGTAGAGCTACCAAAAAACAAATACCAGCTCAGAAGTTACTTCCTGCTGCTCCTAAGTATCTCTGGGGGACTACAGTCAACTGCTTCTCCTTCTAGCTTCTGATGTCCACTTGTCTTTTTCTTTCTTTTACTGCTTTGTCCTATAGCATTCCAAACACCAAAAATTTTTCAAAGAAGTTTAAGAACAACCCAAGGAGCTTATAATTTAATTGTAAAGATAAGAATTAGGTTGTGAAAATAACAAATGAGAATACACACACACACACACACACAAGTGTGTATAATCATAGACTGAGTGACAATGTCAACATGTTCCCAGAAAATACAACATTGAGTAAAATGATATGACAAGAGACCATTATGTTCTAAATAAAGGGGATGAATATAATATAAATGAATAAAGTCATAAACTCATTCATCACAATTAGATCATTAATTTTGGTCCCCAGGAGCTCAAGATAAAATGGAGAATTGGTCTGAAAGTTACATGATTCACTGATGACACAGCATCCAATATCTTCTTTGTTCCTTATGTTGAGAATGCATTGGGGCAGCTAGGTGGTGCAGTGGATAAAGCACTGGCCCTGGAGTCAGGAGGACCTGAGTTCAAAGCCAGCCTCAGACACTTGACACTTACTAGCTGTGTGACCCTGGGCAAGTCACTTAACCCTCATTGCCCTGCAAAAAAAAAGAAAGAAAGAGAATGCATTGACTCCCTGTCCTCATCTGTTAAATTTCTACCTATTACTTTAAATCCAACACAACTTACCATCTATCCCCACACACACCTATAGACCTTACAAAGCACATCTGGCAACCTGGTATAGAGGATGGAATGAACATTGGACTAAAATGGATGGATGGATAGATGGATGGATGGATGGATGGATGGATGGATGGATGGATGGATGGATGGATGAGAAGGTAAGTAGACGTGTGTGTGTGTGTGTGTGTGTGTGTGAGAGAGAGAGAGAGAGAGAGAGAGAGAGAGAGAGAGAGAGAGAGAGAGAGAGAGAGAGGGGAGAGATGCATTGTTCTGTGGGTATAAATCCAAGGAAACAAAATTGTGCCTGCCTTCAAGGAAGTAACACTCTAATGAGATAATACAACACATAAAGGGGAGATATAAAGGCGAAGGGAGACTCCTATTATGGCATGGGGAGAAAATTGTATACTGGAAGTGAAATGGGCCCCAACAAGACAGGGCAAAAACTCACCTATAAGAGCTAGGGAACCCAGGGATATAGTCCAAAGATCCAGTGGAAGAGAGAGGATAAGGATGATGATCGGAGAGGAGCTGACATGGTGAGGACACTCTTAGAAGACTTGGAGTCAGACATCTGAGTCTGAGCCCTACCCCAGGCTTTTTAGCTGTAAAATCATAAACTACTTATGATGCTTATACTACATTAAAATGCTTTGTCAACATTAAAGAACTATCAAAATGTGAGTTTATTATTATTTTCTACCTCTCTGGTGCTCTTCTACATTTTCATTATTATAAGTATTTACATTATGAATCATATCTCCCTTCATAGCAAGCTCCATGAGTGCAAGAATCATATCTTATCTAATTTTTCGTGTCCCTAGTGCCTAGCACAGTGCTCTGGACACCATGAGGACTTAAGAAATGCTTCTTGAATTAAAATGAATTGAACAAATGAGCAATCAACTGTGGTAAAAAGTTTTAACAGTCGGTTAGATAATGGAGAGATGCCAGTTTTGGGGTTTTTTTAGGACCACCCTTTTGGGGAGGAGACCAACAGCATTGCCTGCTGAGCACTCGACTTCTGACTTCCGGGGTTCGAGCTTAAAAGGCAAGGAGAGAACGGAAGTGGGGCTTTTTCCTGCTCCACTGGTCTCCTGGTTGCGCTGCACAGACAGACGCGGACTAGAGTTTGACTCGGCCCAGCTCTCGGTTAACAGCACGCGCTTGACTTGGTCTCTCTCCCCAAAAGTGGCCTTGGGTTTTGGTGAGTTTTATACAGAATATAGACTAAGCCTAGACTTAAGACGATTTGTATTGTATTTCTACTTTCCTATCCTTCTAATCAACATCACGTTGTGACTACCATACAATAAAAGCTCTATCTAGAAAACCAGAAGCTTCTTCCATTTACTAGTCTGGGAGATAAATTAAGGGAAAGGTTAAGTAGGAGAAAGGAATGATGTGATTGGGGGCATGCATCTTGACTTTATTGGAAATTTGTTTTGACAATGTTGGTTAATTCCAGTGACATTAGTTAAAGCAACCTTATAACAGGACATGCACATAATAAACTGTGGGTTGGGTATACAAATGGTTCTGAAAGGCAAATTAGAAAATAGAAGTTCAAAATGGGCTAGAAGCCTCAGGGATGGGTTGATATATCACTTTGGCTGGATCTTGGATGATATGTCACTTTGGCTAGGCAAAGAGGTGAGGGAAAGCATTTCAGCTGGGCAGTTTGCTGACTCTGTGAATGAGTTTGCTGAAATAGAAAAGAAAGGAATATGCATTTATTAAGCACCTACTATGCGCTAGGCACTGTGCTAAGTGCTTTATAAATATGATCTCATTTAATTCTCATATCAACTCTCTGAGGTAAGTGCTATCATCCCCATTTTACAATTGTGGAAATGGAGGCAGACAGAGGGTAAATGACTTACCCAGGGTCACACTGCTAGTAAATATCTGGAATTATATTTGAACTCATATCTCCCTGACTCCAGTGCCAGCATTTTATCCACCACACCATTTAGCTGTCTTCTTTTCTTCTTCCCTAAAATACCTTAGCCACATTCAATCCCTCCATCCAGTTTCTCAGGGATATTCCTCAAAGGTAGCAAGGGAAGGTTGGGGGAGGGGGGAAAAGTGTCTTTACCATTGCAATAAGGGAAAGAAAATGTGTAACCTTCAGAAAGAATTCATTGACTATTTTATGACAAATAGCAAAGATCATATTTTAATACTTTGATGAATTTGTGATCTCTTGGATGTGAGCAGTCCATCCAAAGGCATAAATCATGCCCTTATCTATGACTGCGCATCCATTGCAACTCTTATCTAAGCCTCCTTCTCAACCAATACAAAGAAAAGTAAGACAGTCCTGCTCTTCAGGAGTTTACATTCTAATAAGGAAAACAATCTGCAAATAACTATTTATGGACAAGCTATATACAGATTAAATTGGAAATAATCAAGAGGAAAACCACTAGGATTAAGAAGGACTGGGAAAGGCTTCCTAAGGGATTTTAGCTGAGACTTGAAGGAATCAGAGATGAACTAATCAAGTAAGGATTTGGGGGGAAGAAATAAGGGACATAACATGTTTGTAGACAGTAGGGAATCAGCCAGTAGACAGGGAGAGACTGAAGATTAATGAGAGAAGAGAAATGATAGGGCAAACTGCTGGACAAGAAAGGGTGGAATGATCAGTGACAGAACAAGAGATACCATATATACCATATATATACACCATGTATACATATATTCAGAACAGTACTTTTCGTATTAGCAAAAAACAGAAACAAAAATTGGGTGCCTATTGATTGAGGATTATAACATTAATGTGCATTTAGCAAAAAAAAAAGCAAAAGACATTAGAATTCAGATTAACTATAATAATCATTCTAAATTCTAGTACACCAATAAAAAAGAACACTTTCCTCCTTTTAAGTAGATACATGGTGGCCTACAGGCCCAGAGTGTTGCACTTACTATCAGAAAGTTGCTTTCTATTGGTTTTACTTAATAAAGTGTTTTACTTAATAAAAAGTTCTTTGGGGAAAGGAACAATGGGGGGAAATCTGATAATTTTTAAAATGGCATCAATACAATATTTTTATAAAGTGTTTGAAATACCCATCCTCTAAACTATAACTTGGGGAGCTTGACCAGTAGTTTCTTGTTCTGTCAGGGTTTAGAAACTTAAGATATATCTGAAAAACAGACTATTTTGCAAGGTAAGATATCTATTTAGCATTTAAATTCAATTGTTGAATTAAAACAACTCTGACATATCACCTCACACCTATCAGAGTGGCAAATATAAACAAAAAAGGAAAATATTGGATGTTGGAGGGGATGTGGGAAAACTGGTATGTTAATCCACTGTTGGAATTGTGAATAAATTCAACCATTCCGCACAGCAATTTGGAATTATTCCCAAAGTGCTATCAAACTGTCCATACCCTTTGATCCAGCAATATCACTACTAAGTTTATATCCCAAAGGCATCCCAAAAAAGAGAAAAAGAACTATTTGTACAAAAATATTTATAGTTGTGGTAGCTAAGAAGTGGAAATCAAAGAAATGCTTGTCAATTGGGGAATGGTTAAATAAGATGTATATAATTGTAATGGAATATTATTATGTTATAAGAAATGATAAACAGGATGATTTTAGAAAGGCCTTGAAAGATCTGTATGAACTAATGTATAACAAAATGATCAGAACCAGGAGAATGTTGTGCACAGTGACAGCAATAATTTTCAATGAAGAATTGTGAATGACTTAACTATTCTTAGCATTACAATGATCCAAGACAATCCCAAAGAACTAATGATAAAGTATACTATCCACCTCCAAAGAAAGAACTGATATTGATTGAACACAGACTGAAGCATGCTATTTTTCACTTTCTTTCATTTTTTCTTTTATTTAAGTTTTCTTATACAAAATGATTAATATGGTAATTTTTTGCAGGGCAATGAGGGTTAAGTGACTTGCCCAGGGTCACATAGCTAGTAAATATCAAGTGTCTGAGGTCGGATTTGAACTCAGGTCCTCCTCAATCCACAGCTGGTGCTTTATCCACTGCGCCAACTAAGCTGCCCCCAATATGGTAATGTTTCACATAATTGCACAGGCATAACCTATATATGATTGCTTACTGCCTCAGGGAGGGGAGAGAGGGAAGGAGGAATAGAATTTGGAATTCAAAATTTAAAATAAAAATGTTTAGCATAATTATTTTTTTTAAAAAACTAAGTTGCTGTGTCACTGCAAATCATTCAATTTTCAGATTATTTCCCCATTTTATCTTGAGCTTCTGGGGTTTAGAGCCAATTAAGAAATTGCAGCACATGAGATCTTGGCATACTATTAACACAGTGGAATCCCTTTATAGTACTGATGTTTAATAACAGCACATATTACTGTTTCGTTCCAAATACATAGGCCATCACCAAACATAAGCCACCTTAGTTATCTTTGAAAGAAACTTATGTGTGTCTGTGTGTTTATCAAGACTGTGGATACATTCTGAAAAACAATGTCAATTACAGTAATAACTCAAGTTTTATAGGAGCCAGGTTTGCAGAAGGGATTGGAGCCTGTATTCAAAACAATGTGGGTTTATAAGCTAACCATATTTTATTAGGCTTCTAATGTTATTATATTGCAAGGAATGATTTGATCAAGGTATATCTGAATCTAAGGACTACTCTAATGGACTTCTATTATCATAGAAGAAATAACATTATTATCCATTTTTATTTCCCCTGTGCACACAGTTATATGTTCTTTAATTTTTCAGTAGGACCATGATTTCTCCAGAGTAGATACTCCCTCCACCCACTAAGATCAGGACACTTCAGTGCCTTTTCATCCAATGTAATTAGTATGTAAACTCCATGAGGGTAAACACTGTCTTATCTCTGTTTTTCCATCCTGTTTCTAGCACATTGCTTCCCTACACTTAGGATTATTTTTAATCCTAAGCATTTTCCATGTTCTTCTGCAAATCCCCATTAAAGATCTACTCAAGGGGCTAGAGACCTTCCCCTGTTTTGTTTTGGCTCCTTTAAATACTTCATGAATACCAGAATAACACATGCATTGTCCATCTGCTATCCCTCAATGCAACTTACTTCCTTTGCCAATCAAAAATGTCCTTGATGGAAAAACCTGGAAAGACATATATGAATTGATACAAAGTGAAGTGAGCCAAACAAAAAAAAAACATTGTACACAGTAACAGCAATACTGTATGATGAAGAACTGCTCATGATTTAGTTATTCTCAGCTATACAATGATCCAAAACAATCCCAAAGAAATCATTATGAAGAATGCAATCCATTTCCAGAGAAAGAACTGGTGTCATCTGAATACAGACTAAAGCATACCATTTTTCATTTTCTTTATATATTTATTAATTTAATTTTGTTCTAGTATTCTTGCACAAAATGACTAATATGGAAATGTGTTACATGATTGCACACGTATAACCTATATAAGATTTCTTACTATATCAGGGAATGGGGAGGAAAAGGAGGGAGGAATAGAATTTAGAACTCAGAACTTTAGGGGAAAAAACCAACAAATCTTTAAAATGGTTTTTATGTGTAATTGGGGGGAAAACAAAATATTATTTTTAAAATGTCCTTGATTGTGTCTTCTGATGTGCATGTCATCATTGGTAATATGTCGTTACCTAATTTCCCCTGCAATTATCTCTTCAGTGCCCTTTAGGTCAGCCCCTATTGTGAATCTTCTGAATTCAAGTAAGGAATATTCCACACATAGATACATATAAGGATGCACCATGGATGCAATTTTCCTAAACTGAATATTGACATTAAGAAAGAAATAATGAAGGGAAAAATATGCTCACCACTGTCATGTAGGATGTCCTATTTAAAGTCCAAAGACAAAAAAGACTCCTTTCTCAATGGAAAGGTTCTCCAGATGCTCCTGTGTATGGATAAGTTTGCCCCAATTGCATGAAGTACAAGTATACCACTGGGTCTCCTCTGAGATCCAGTTTCCTTGAAAATAAATTGGCCCACCCATCCCTATGGAAAAAGCAACAAGAATGAAGATAGATGGCAGTTAGATAGATAGATAGATAGATAGATAGATAGATAGATAGATAGATAGATAGATAGATAGATAGATAGATAGATATCACAGATTATGGCATACAGTTTGGAAGACAGTCAATTAAATTGGTCCATGAATACATTTAAAAGCAGGGTAAGGGTTGGGGGAAGAATTCAAATTCTGCCACTACCTAATTGTCTGATTTTCAAGAGACTTAGAATCTCTCTAGGCTTTAGTTCCTATAGCCATAAAAATGTGGAATTGGACTATATAATGTCTAAGGTTAATTCTAAATCTAAAATTCTATGTGTCTATATCTTGGGTAGACATTGCAGATGAAGAATACAATAGTCCCATAATTTAATGAGAAAAAATATCTGGCTAGATTGTATTTGAGAATTTGTACAGTACAGTCTATTATCCTAAGCCATAAAAAAGCATAAACAAATATATTTTCCATCTTAATAGTATTTTTTACAGTTACATGTAAATATAGTTTTCAACATTCATTTCTGCAAGATGTTGCATTCCAAATTTTTCTCCCTCCATCCCTTCCCTCCCTCCCCCATCCCTAAGACAGCAGCAATCTGATATAGGTTACACATTAGTCATGTTGTGAGAGAAGACTCAGAACAAAAGGGAAAAACAACAAGAAAGGAGAGACAAAAAAGTGAAAATACTATGTATGCTTCAATCTGCTTTCAGACTCCATAGTTCTTTTCCTGTATGTAGAGAACATTTTCCATCTTGAGTCTTTTGGTATTGTTTTGGATCATAGCTTACCATTGCAAAATATTGCTATTATTGTGTGCAATGTTTTCCTGGTTCTGCTTACTTCACTCAGCATTAGTTCATGTCAGTCTTTCCAGGTCTTTCTGAAATCCACCTGCTCATCATTTCTTACAGCACAATAGTATTCCATTACATTCATATGCCACAACTTGTTCAGCCATTCCCCGATTGATGGGAATCCCTTCAATTTCCAATTCTTTGCTACCACAAAAAGAGCTGCTATAAATATTTTGTACATGTGGGTCCTTTTCCCTTTTTATGATCTCTTCGGGATACAGACCTAGTAGTGTTATTGCTGGATCAAATGGTATGCACAGTTTTATAGCCCTTTGGACATAGTTCCAAATTGTTCTCCAGAATAATTGGATCAGTTCATAACTCTACCAACAATGCATTAGTGTTCTAATTTCCCCTCACCTTCTCCAATATTTATCATTTTCTTTTTATGTCATATTAGATAATCTGATATCTGTGATGTGGTACCTCAGAGTTTTTTTTAATTTGCATTTTTTCTCTAACCAATAGTAATTGAGAGCATTTTTCTTATGACTATGGATCCCTTTAATTTCTCCATCTGAAAAATGCCCTTTCATGTCCTTTGACCATTTATCAATTGGAGAATGATTTGTATTCTTATAAATTTGGCTCACTTCTCTATATATTTGAGAAATGAGGCCTTTAACAAATATATTTATTTACTATTCCCTCTGTGATGCTGTGTGGTTGAAAATAATGGATTAGCATAATCTCAGAAGAATCACCAAGTTATATATGCAATGAAAAACAAACTCTTGCTTGTTTTAGATTACTGTTCTATGGGAGGGGAGAGGCAAAATCTCAGGTTAAAAACATAGTAGACTAATGTTGCCTAAGAGAGGAGAAAGAGGAGGCAGGGCAGGAGGAGGGGGAGGACAAGGATGAGGAGGAGGAGGAAGGAAGGAAGGAAAAGGAAGAAGAGCTCATTTCTATATAACATTTAAGTATGGTTATCAAAGCACTTTACATATGTTATGTCATTGGATTCTCAAAACACTAAGAAGTAAATGCTATTACTATCTTCATTTTACAGATGAAGAAATTGAATCTGAGAAAAGTGACTTGTCCAGAATTGTACAACTAGTAAGTTTCTGAGATGGAATTTAAACTCAGGTCTTTCTGAGTCCAGGCCCAGCGCCTTATCCACTGCTCCACTTAGACACAAAAGTGATCTTAAAGACTGTTTTCAAAATTACCATCCAGATAATTTGATTAAACTCAGAAATCAGGTGGCAGGATGACAGATAAACCAGAATAGGAAGAATCTGTAATTTAATCAACATGAGGAATTACCTTCACAGATGCAGATCACAACTTTATTAAGTATAACAATGTATAATTCCTAGGAAAGTTTCCTGAAGCACATGAAGACCCAGGTTCACGCATCTAGAAAGTGTCATAAATGAGATCTTAACACAGGTTTTGCATATTCCAAGCCAACTTCTCTACTATGGCTTCTATGAGAACAGAATTAACAAAAAATGATCCATCCAATGGCTACATTTAGTTATAACAGGCTAAGTCTGCCTCTGTATCATGCTACAGATATTGAGAGTGGCAGTATGGCATTTTTCTCTCACTACTGGCAACAGTGGACAAGCAGCTTGGAGATACATTGCACAAAACCCTTCAGTCCCCACACAGTGGGTAGTGGAGGTGAACATTTCTGGACCAATTCTCATCATTATGCTCATGCAATACCAAGGTGCCAGGTGAGATTGTGGGAGTCCTTTGGTTTTTTTTATTTCATTAATGGCTTTAAGTGCCAAGGGCAGAAGGAAGGCCTTCTGGAATAGAGCAGGAATGAAGTGTGTCTTCTCTTTGATAGTTGATTCCCGTGGCTGTTTTTAAAGAGTTTGTTAGTAGCCACAGAATCTTATGTATGCCTAAGGTATATGGAAGGCATTTGGAAGGCAGCAGGCAGAGTGCACTCCTGGCTAGACCCTGGAGGAGAGCAAAGGAATGGTAGGACCATGGCCAACAGCAGACCTTCTGTTCATTCAATATTAGGATAGCAATTTTGGAATAAAATTCAGGACCACCCCCAAGGCTCCCTTCCAGTTGCAAATTGACAGTGTTTAATGCTATTATAAATTTTCTTTCATTTTGAAATGCTCATTTTTTCCCTTTTCTCTAAAGGTAAATTCTCTGATTTGTATCATTGAAAGTCCAGGAAAGAAATCTTAACTGGAGAAAGATTTTATTTATGCATCCCTGAAAAATATAATAGGCAAAATTCTTCCTTAATTGCATTTTCAAGACACCACAGTTGAAAGGAGGATTCAACTGATGGACTTTGTTATATAAGAATAAACCAATTTTCTTTGCAATGAAAAGAAAAACAATAAGACCAAATTAAAAGAAAAGTGGAAGGTTGAAGGGAGATTTTTCGTTAGCTTGGTAGTCAGAAGCATTTGTATTTTTGGTTCTTTGGTCCAGACCAAATATTATTATAATAATACAGGGAACTGATAATAACAATGTACATTTATATAGCACTCTGAGCTGTGTAATTCTTTTCCTGTGAAATGAATATTGCAAGTTTTTCTTGTTATTGTTCAGTCGTTTTAGTTGTGTCCAACTCCATGTGCTGCCACTGCACCCCTTCACCAGTTAATAATAAAACAGACCTCCCTCTTCATTAAGATCATACAAAATTCCATGAAAGATTCTATGTTGCTAAATTAAATATCAATAGCAATTTAGAAATTAATAAGGGAGATAATAAGCCCAGAGAAAAATGAGACTATGGGACAGAATGCTGTACGTGTTGTCAGATGCAGACACTAAATTGAGTGTTTTTGCTTAGTTGATTTGCTTTGATACAAATCAAGGGTCAGTCTTGAAGGTGGGCAGGGAGGTTTGTTCATTTTTAAGAGAAATGATGACCATATGAAGTCAAAAGGCATCAAAAACACATTTTAAAACAAATTCATAATTAAAGAACTGGACAAAAATAAAACCGCTCTAATGTGAATGGGGGGAAATAGGTACATTCATTCACTGACACAAAATAGTGTGGTCTTTCCTGACAGTTGCAAGCTGGAACCACACAGCAAGCTTATAAAATTGTTCATGCCTTTTGACCTGGTAATTCCACTGTTGGGAATAGACCTGAAAGAGCTAATTAAAGAGAAAAAAGCTGTCATAAATAATGGCCCAAAGCTGGCAACCAAAATGCATAAAGGTCAGGGAATTGTGGTGTTGCCCCAATGTTACAGAGTATTGTACCACTCTGCTAAATGATAAATATGAGGAATACACAGAAATACGAATTAATGCAAAGTTAAAAAAAAGAGTTCGAGTTCAGCATATGCACTAAACACAACTATATCAAATGTATGCACATATACCTGTAGAATGTACAATAATGAAGACCAGAAAGGAGAATAGACTGAGTTACTGAAAAATCGTCACTGATGTGTACTAGATCACAAACTCCTCCTGAACTTTATTCTTCTTCAATCATCTCCAACTCTCCATGACCCCATTTGGGGATTTCCTGGCAAAGATACTAGAGTGGTTTGCCATTTCCTTCTTCAGCTCATTTTGACAGATTAGGAACTAAAACAGGGCTAAGTGACTTGCCTAGGGTCACACAGGCAGTGTCTGAGGTCAGATTTGAACTCAGGTCCTCCTGACTTCAAGGTAGCACCCTATCCATTCTGCCTCCTAGTTACCCTGAACTATAATCTTAGTATCCAGTAAAATGCCACATGCATAGAAGGCATTTAATGTTTGTTGAATGCTTCTATATTTACATGGTTTTTATTCCTTTAATCTTAACAACAAGACAAAAGGAAACTCCCCAAAATTAATTTTGGAGCTATTTGTTTTCTTTTTGCTGGGCATATCTAAACTAGAAGTTTAAATTTTCTCCTTTTAGTAAAGTAGAGGATCTCACACATTCTCCATGCTCTCTCACCTTGCCTAAATGGTCTCTCCATGAACAGAGTGTACACCAAAACTTGCTAAAGAGAAGGGATCTTAGAAACGATTGAGTGAATGGTGTGCAAAGATAAAAGCAAGAGTAAAATGCATGGCTCATCTTTTCTGATTGATGGGAGTTTCAAAAATAGACTTGACCGGTAGGGATCAGCATCATGTAAGTTTCTTTCCAAACTGTGATAAATCTGCTACTCTTTGACAGGTGATGCTTACTGAAATGGATATTGGGTTCAAACAAGGCCTTTGTCTACTAACTCTCATTCATCAGGAGGGCTTAGAAAATTGCCACAAGTACTCTTTGCAATGCTAAGGTCCTATCAGAATTCCAACATCTGACTTGGAAACATTCTCCCTCCTTTCTATATGTCTATAGAGAACTGAATCTTCTCCTTTCTATGTGGCTATACAGAACTAAAAATGATTCTAAAAAGAAGGCAGAACCAATATCTGTGTAGGGCTGAGTTTGAGGGGGTTGGGTTTGGTTTTGCCTAGTGTAGATAGCATCTTTCAGAGTAATAACACAGTAATTGCTCCTAAAGCTTTTTGAAGTGCCACCTATGTGCCAGCCACTGACCCAGGTGCTGAAGAAAGACAAAAATGAGAAAGATCAGGCCCTCAAGGAGCTTCCATTCTATCAGTGAGACAAGGTGTACACAAATGAATATATGCAAGGTAAATTTTGTAGGGCAGAACAATGCTGCTGCTGCTAGATTGTATTTCAGTCATGTCCAACTCTTCATGACCCCATTTGGGATTTTCTTGGCAAAGATACTGGAGTAGTTTGCCATTTCCTTCTCCAGCTCATTTTACAGATGATGAAACTGGGGGAAACTGGGATGGTGACTTGCTCTGAGTTACACAGCTAGCGAGTATCTGAGGTCAGATTTGAACTCAGGAAAATGAGTCTCCCTGACTCTGGGACCAGAGCTCTATCCACTATATCACCTAGCTGCCCCTTAGGAAGCACACTGGTATCTAGCAAATTGATTCCCATCATTGTGACCAGAGACAGGAGCTCAGTTTGGTCATTAAAATTCACTATAGCCCACTACATCAACTGATTAAACCTGTGAGGGGGAAAAAAGGAAAGGTGATATGGAACATGACTGAGTCTCAGTTTATTTATAAAATAGGGTACAGGAAAATACCCACCTCACAGGACTATCACAAAGTTCAATAATAAACTAAATGTAAAGCTCTTTGAAAACTTTAAAGCACTATGTAAATGAGATTGATTTTATGATTACTATTGTTTCCGTTATTTTTTCCCTAACATCATCATCTACCCACAAGGATCAATGCAGCTATCACTCAGGTCCTCTAAGCTTTCCAACGGAAGGTCCAACCCACAGCTTGAAACATTCTGATGATCCCTTTTTCTACTTGGCTCCAGATAGGAGAATGAGAAACTATGTGGGGAAGCTGCAAAAACCCAAATTTAGGCTGAATGGAAATGCACCTGGCACTCGGAGGGCCATTATGAGACTGCACATCTTCTCCCAACCCAGAAAGGAGCTATAGAGCTAGCAGATCTGTAGTAGACAGAGGAGGATTTTCTCCAGCAATGGGAGTCTTTGAAGTGCTCTGTGTGTGTGTGTGTGTGTGTGTGTGTGTGTGTGTGTGTGTGTGTGTGTGTAAGAGAGAGAGAGGAAAGAGAGATGAGAGAGAGAGAGATAGAAGAGATAGAAGTGAGAGAGGAAAGATAGGAGAGAAAGGGAGAGAGAGGAGAGAGAAAAAGAAAGAGGAGAGAGGGAGAACTAGAGAGAAGAGATAGGAGTGAGAGAAGAGAGGGGGAGAGGAAAGAGAGGAGAGAGAGGGACAAAAAAGATGGAGAGAGGGGGGGGGGCATGAGACAGAAAAGTCACAGTCCTGTTCTAATAACTGGGCCTGTGGACAAAGGGCAGAGGCCCATCTTGGCAGGCTAACATCCTCTTCACAGAAAAGACAACTCAGACTGATTTCCACCAGGCAGTAACTGTCCCTCTCTAAGAACTGCGAGGAAGCTCCAGAAAGATGTTTTCTCTCCAACTTCTCCCTCTATGTGCCTTTTTATTGCTATGTTTGCCCACATTTCTTTATGTTGTGTCATCCTGAGTTTTGCCTTCTCTTATATCAAGTTTATGTGCAATCACAAGTACAGCCCTGTCTGCAGTCTAGTTGGGTCCAGGGAATGGAAATTTGCAAAAGCCAGTATCTATTTGAATATGCAGAATCTACCCATCTCAGAAGTCTCATTTTCAGCCTGGCAACAAAAGATAGCCTGGGGGGTGGGGTTGATGAACTGTTATGATTTCATTAATAATTTGTGGATTTATACAAACCAGGCTCTCAAAAAGCAAAATTTCAAAAGAATCCCAGGTATTTCTTTTGCCTCTGAACTAAGTCATCTTTTCCAGCCAGAGAGGGTGCCTAAGACTGAGCAATTTCCCAACCTTGCAAAATAAGGGAATAGAGACAAAAGGAAGAATAGAAGGCAGTGGCCAAAGGAAGAGCCCCACCCAGAATCAAGCCCTGTGGACAAAACCAGGTGCGTTCAGGAAGATTTTTTCCCATTATTTTCTGAATGAAAGGATAAAGCCTTCCTCCACCAACCAAACCCTGCTATCCACTAGAAAATCTAAGTACATAGAGAAAGATGTTCTAATAAACAGATCTTTTTAAAAGAGGAATAGTCTGCCAAGGGAGGTAGTGTGTTCACCTTCATGGGAAGTCTTCATGCAAAAGCTGCCAGGTGTGCATAATAAGGATTCTTTATCAGGTATGGATTCGACTAAATTAGTGGTTCTTGCCCTTTTTTGTGTCATGGACCCCTCTGGCATTATGGGGAGGTGAATGAAGGAGCCCATATCAGAATAGTGCTTTCAAATACATAGGGCTTCAAAGAAAGGCAATTGTTTCAAAATAAGAAAAATATTTATTTTTATAAACATTGAATAAGATTTTGTGTGTTATAATATTAAATATTTTTATAATTTTTAAGCAAGGCCATGGACCACAGTCATAGTCTGACATTCCCAAGGGAAGTCCCAGATTGTAGCACAAGGCAAAATAAAGAATAATTTGTAAGGGAGCCAAAATTGAACTTAATCTGTGTAAATAGAGAGCAGGTGTTCTGATCCCTGAATTATAACAACAGTAACAACAACAATAATAATAACTAGTGTTTATATAGTATTTAATTTCTGCAAAGCACCTTACAGGTATTATCTCACTTGATTCTCACAACAACCCTAGCAGGTGAGTTTTTTTAGTATTCCTTTTTTATTGATGAAGAAATTGCAGTACAGAATGGCTATGTGAATTAATAACACTACATTGGAAAAGGACTTTACACTTTTCAAATTGTTTTCATATTCAATGTCCATTTTGTGCTTATAGTTACTAATGCTCTCTCTTGCTCATATCACTTTTTATAACTTATACTTTATTCATATATTGTATTCACCAGTATAATATAAACTTCAAGGAAGGGACTATTTTTCATTCTTTGTGAATTAAATTACCCTCCATCCCTAGAAACAACCTATTAAAGTGCCTAGTACAAAACAGGAGGTTAATAAAGGTTGAATTTTGTTGAATTCAACTTTCTGGGGTCCAAAGGCTCATTTGTATTAATCACTTCCATCCTCCCTAATTTTATTCATTCTTTCTCAAGAATAAAGAATGCATCTTGAATTCTAAGCCTCATATACTATTCTTAATCTAAAAGTGGAGTCATCTATATTGGATATTTACCGGTAGGTCTGAAAAAGCAACAAGTCATTTGCAAGTTGGTATGTCTGGGAATTTGATCTGAGAGTGATGTTAGATAAAAGTGCTTGGTAAACAAAAGGGGAGGGAGTCCATTAGAAGAGCCCTCTGAGACTATGAAAGTATGATCATCATTAAACCATAAGAAGTTGAAATATTGCTTAAGGGGAAAGGAAAGGATAGGACATGAATTTCTTGGTGACTTAGAGAATTCAGTATTATTGATGGATTCAAAGAGCTTGTTGTCTTATATTAAAAGAGAATACAAACTACCTGAATCAAAAAGGTTCCCTTAATAGACTCAAATAACTCAGAGTCAGAAGGGACTTCACTATTCATCTAGTCCAATTCATATCCAAAAAGATTCCCCTACTTATGACTTACTGTGATGCATGTGTTCATCCAACTCTGCTTGAAGACCTCAAAGAAAAAAGTAACCCATTACCTCCTCTTTTGAATACCTCTAATTATAAGGAAGTTTTTTTACTGACGTCAAACTTAAATTTGTCCCTTCAAAATTCTCCCCATTGCTCCTAATTCTGCTTTCTGGAGTCAAAAGAATAAATCTAACTTTCTTCTACACAACAGCCCTTGCAATATTTGAATATACCTGTCATACTTCACCTTCCTCAATTCTTCACTTCTCTGGGTTATGTTCCCCCAGTTCTGTCAACCAATTTTCATATGGCACAAACTCAGGAGTTGGTCTTCAGCATCTATTCCATCAGAGACACAGACTGGACTTTCTTTCAAGGGGTCTCTTTAAGAGCATGAATTGTTTTATGCCTTTCTCGGTCCAACTAGAGCTTAGCACAGTGTCTGGCACATATAGGAATTTAATAAATGCTTATTGACTTACTTGCTAGAGAAATCACATTATGTAATATATTCTCCAATACACAGTACATTTCTCTTAAGAGAAAGGTCCCCAGACAATTTGTTGTATAATATGAACAGTATGACTTCTCTCAGGAATATCACTGTGCATTCTGTGTCTCAGTACCTTACAGTCCAAAATATGGAATACCAACACCAGAGAAACTTCTCCAGAGCAGTCAATAAAATGTTTGCTATCTCATTCAAGAAAATTAACTGTCTCTATAGGGGTGATATAAGTGCCATTGTGCATAGAGAACTAAGACCTGGGTTCAAGTCCTGGCTCTGACTTACATTAGCTATATAGTCCTGAGCAAATTACTTAGCATCTCAGTGTTTCTGGCAACTCTATGAAACTATAAGTTTCAACAAAAGTGCCAGTCACCATTGGATGAGGAAGTGTCCTCACCCAGGAATTCTTATACTAGTGAAATCAAGATCCACTCCCAATCCCTGTTTCTATGCCTGTACAAAGTCCAAACCCTGTTTGAGCCATATTTTCCCAAGTAGTCAGTATTTTCATCACTAGCACATTCTTAATCCATTGTTTAAATGGGTATATGATATTGTGGTGTTGATAATTATTTCTAGATGCTTTTTCTTTTTGTATAGGGTTGGCCAAAAGTCATGAAGGGGTTTCAATATTTAATAACTCCTTTATTTCTGTTTTTAATTTACAATGCCATAGCATCATATATAGTATATATAGGAAATGAATTTATATTATGTGTGAAAAATCAAATCTCATAAATGGTGAAAAATAATTTTCCAAAAGTTAATAAAACATTGTGACTTTTAGCCCACCATGTTTGTGAGTCTTGTTACCTTTCTATCTGTGTAATTTAAGATTCTAAATGTGGATTCTAATGTGTTCCCCCAGTTTGGGGGAAACTGACTAAAAATCACTGATAAAACGAGTTTAGGTTTTTAAGGGTTTATTGGAAAATAGAAAGAAAAAGATTGAGAATAGAATTCTAACAGCCTGGCATTCCTATCTTTCCTCAAATTTCTTGTGAAGTCCTCTGCCCCCACCACCATCAAGTCCAGAAGCCCAAAAAGGCCCGCGCTCTCTGCGCAGGCTCCCTTTCCTCCTTCCTGTCTCCTCCCAGACTATAGGAGGCTCCTCCAGTTGATTGGCTGGTAGACTTGATAGACAGCACCCATGAGCAAACGTCATTTCCTGACGCCAAGGAAAAGCCACAATGCCTCTGAGGCATTTTCCTCATGGTGGAGCTCTCCACAGCAAGTCTCCAGTAGGTGGCGTCATTCCAATCATTACATATCTCAAGTACTCCATAAAGAATCTCTCAAGGGAGTTAGACCCAAGATAGTGGAGAAAAGGCAGGGATTCTCATGAGGTCTCCTAAATCCCCCCCAAAAAAAAAACAACTTTAAATAATGCCTCAAAATGAATTCTGGAGTGGCAGAATCAATAACAATAACCAAAAAAAGGGTAAAACAATTTTCCAGCCTAAGACAATTTATAAGGATGGCAGGAAAGGTTTGTCATGCCAGGTTGTAAGTGGAGCACACTCCAGAGTAGACAATGCCCTGGCAAGGCAGCAGCAGACCTTAGGAATGACTGGATTAGCAACAATGGCTTCTGGACTTCTCAGCCCATAGATGGTAAGAAGGTCAGACAACTGGTCAGAAGGAGATTATAGGGGTCCCTTTGCTGGTGCTGGGTGAAGGACTCTGTTGCATTATCCATATTCATATCCAAGTCACAAGCCTGTGTCATAGTCCCAGATTGAGGAGGAGCACTAGTATACCAAAGCTTATGGCTACAGTAGAGTTAGGACCCTGGTCACAGTTCCAGGATAGAAAAGATTGCATGTGGTCACCCACAGACCAAAGCACAGGCAAGGAGAGTACTAAATACTACTCTCCATAGATCATACCACCTTGAAAGAACTGAAAACTTACAGACCCTCATAACTAACTATGAAAATAACTGCATAAAAAACCCAAAGTTTGGGACAGTGCCCCCTCCACTCCAGAAGCAGAGCTCAACTTTAACATCAAGTTAGAAGTCGAGAAATAGGTTGGAAAATGAGCAAACAACAAAAAAATAACCTGACCATAGAAAGTTACTAGGGTGACAAGGAAGATTAAAACATAAACTTGGGTGGGGGGACACAAAGCCCCCCCCCCAAAAAAAAGAAAAATGTTACTTCATCTCAGGCCCAAAAAGAATTCCTGGAAGAGTTCAAAAATGATTTTAAAAATCAAATAAGAGAGGTGAAGGAAAAATTGGGAAAAGAAATGACAGTGATGTAAGCAAATCATGAAAAAGAGTCAACCATTTTAATAAAGGAGGCACAAAAATACTAAAGAAAATAACACCTTAAAAATGAGTAGGTAATTGAGGGAAATGTACAGTTATCATAACTGTGGAAAATATTTTACAGCAAGTTTCTCTGATAAAGGACTCATTTCTGAAATACATAGACATCTGAGTCAAATTTATAAAAATAAGCCATTCCACAATTGATAAATGGTCAAAGAATATGAAAGCAGTCTTCAGACAAAATAATAAAATCTATCTATAGTCATATGAAAAAAATGCTCTAAATCACCATTCATTAGAAAAACACAAATTAAAATAGCTCTGAAGGATTACATCAACACCTATAGATTGACTAATATTACAGAAAAAGAAAATGATAAATGTGGAAGGGGACGTGAGGAAACTGAGACACTAATAGACTGTTGGTGGAGTTGTGAACTGAGTTAACCATTGTGGAGAGCAATTGGGTACTATGCCCAAAGGACTATAAAACTATGCCTCCTCCTTGACCTAAAAATACCACTACTATGTCTGTAAACCAGACATTTTTTAAAAAAGAAAAAGACTTATATGTATAAAAATATTTATAGTAGCTCTTTTGTGATGGCAAAGAATTGGAAATTATGGGGATGTCAATCAATTAGGGAATGCTGAACAAATTTTGGTATATGATTGTGATGAAATACAATTGTACTATAGAATGCTATACTGTAAGAATACTATATGAAATAACAAACAAGATAATCTCAGAAGAACCAGGAGTTACATGAACTGATGCAAAGTGAAATGAGCAGAACCAGGAGAACACTGTACACAGTACCAGCAATATCATATGATAATCAACTGTGAATGACTTAGTTTTTCTCTGTAATACAATGTTCCAAGACAATTAAGAGGTGTTTATGATGAAAAATGCTGTACATCTCCAGAGAAAGAATTGATGAAGTCTGAATGCAGATGAAAACATACTTTTTAAATTTTATTTTTCTTAGGGAGCTTTGGGGGGGTCTGTGTAATCTTTTACCTCATGACTAATCAGAAAATATGTTTTGTATGATGGCACATGTATAACTTAAATCAATTGCTTGTTCTCAATGAGAGAGGATAACTGTGAGAGCAGGGAGGGGGAGAGGAGGAGAGAGAACTTGGAACTCAAAAGTTTAAAGAATGTTAAAAATTGTTTTTACACATAATATGGGGAAATAAATTATTAATTTTTAAAAGAGTCTACCTAAAGCATTATGGGCTCTCTATGTCATAATACTTTTCTTCATTAGGACAATAGTAAGGTTTTAAAAAAGATATGCTAGGGGCAGCTAGGTGGCACAGTGGATAAAGCACCAGCCCTGGATTCAGGAGTATCTGAGTTCAAATCTGACCTCAGACACTTGACACTAACTAGCTGTGTGACCCTGGGCAAGTCACTTAACCCCAACTGCCTCACCAAAATAAAATAAAATAAATTTTTTAAAAAAAGATATGCTTTGGAAAAAGGAAATAGCAAAAGATCTTTGTAAATGCTGTACACTTTCCCAAATTTTATCTAGCCTCACTCTTGTCCTATTTAATTAATGGCTCAGTCCATTAGTCCTTAAGTGTCTTTCCAAGAATGTTTACTAATGAATGAAATCAATGGACTGTTTTTCCAACTACATGTCATAATCTTGACAATCAATATACATTTTCAATACAATTTCTTTATTTTACAGATAAGAAAATTGAGGCCCAAATATCAGAAGTGATCTGTCCAAGGTCACACAGGTAGAATTGTGATCTGACTGAATTGGGACTTAAGTCAAGATTTTCAGATTCATTTTCCCATTGCTTTTTTGTTTTCTTTTTATAGCATAGTACTACTCATAAACTTCCATCCTTCTTTGTAAGGTTTTGCCAATGAATTTGTACTCCCTACTACTATTGTTTTGGGCTCCCATATCTCTCTTTTTAGCAAAGTAAAAACATGTGTTTGCTAAGGAAATTTAGGGGACTTTTGTCTTCCTCTTGTGACTGCTTTAACATTTAAATTTCTCAAAGAATAATCTTCCTCAATTTTTATCATTTTGTTTCATTTCTCAGAATCAACAGGGTTTTTATGAGATTGAATTGGAACCCTTATAATTGCATTCAGTGTCTTTTTCTCATACTTAATCTTTCTTCCAATTTAGTGTTAATTTTTATTTCTGCTCTAACAAATCAATGACCTGACTACACTCAGACATCATATACTCAAATACTTTCCATCAAGACATCATAGTCAGTTTCAGTTTTTGTGATGTTGCTCATGCTCAAAACATCCAATGCTTCCTGACTATTTTTGGAGAAAATATTCATGATATGGATGTGTGCAACATCTAAGTAAAAGACTAACTTTTGGCTTCTCTCATTTCTTAATCCTAAATGGCATTTCCTAATATGTATTTTTACCATTCTCCACTGTACCCACTTTCCCATGGAAATCATAATGTAAGGTATGTTTCGATTTGGAGAATATGATCCGTTGCTTGTGCATCTGTTTATTTTCTCATCCTCTGCAACAAATTTTGATGTGAGAGCTGCAACTGTCCTCTTGAAGGTCTCCTTGCTTCTATTAATCACAACCTGACCTCGTCAAATTGATGTTTCTCACTATTAATGGAGACACAATCAACTCTTCTAACACCCTTATCTGCCTTGGCAAGAAGACTCTTTGAGTTGTCCTACCACTAAGCAGCATTTTTTATATCATCAGCTTTCATTTGTTACAAGAATATAAATATTGATATGGTTCTAATATCTCACATTTAGAATTTTGTTTCACTTTGGTTTTTGATCCATATCTCTGCTTTTATTGGTGTGGGGAGTTCCCAGGAAGGAAATTCCTTCTATCAATGCAAATCTATACCTTCACTGAAACTTATAGTCACACTGACAGTTAAAACACAACTCTAAGTTACACTAAGAGTTTAAATGACTTGCCCAGGGTAACATAGCCGGAATTTATCAAAGAATATATCAAAGGCATGACCCAGGGCTTCCTTTTAATTTGTATTTGTAGTCCCATCCCTTAGCGCAGTGCCTGGAGGAGAGTAAACACATAACAAACAATTTAATCTGTTTGTCTACCTAACCATATACATATATCTTTCTGTCTGACTGTCTGTCTTGATTCATCATACCAACAGTTAACTTAATATTTGGAGACAGTCTGGAAAGAGTATAATTATCAGCTTCTTTAGTTCCTTTTCCTGCTATTCTGATACTGTCACAGAAAGCAGAAGGGGACCATGGTGGGGGGGTGCTTTTCCATTTTTATCTCTTTTGAGAAACAATATGGCATTTGTAACATAGTAAGCACTTAATAAATGTTTTGAACTGATAAAAAGGTGCCCTTAGGGTCAGAAAAATCTGGCTCTGATATATACTGATTGAATGATCCTGGAAAAGTCACTTAACTATCAACACCCAAGGCAATCCTTTAAGATTGCAAGTTTCAAAGCTAGTGCCAATCTATTTTCATGGAGGGAGTTTCCCCCACTGAGAGTTCTCTATACTAATGAAATCATATGTCTTATTTCCTCCAAAATCTTCCTTCTAGGTCTCAGTGACTAACAAATTTATCACCTAAGTGTGAGAACGTAGGACTACTACATTGAAAATACCAGGGTCTCAGACTGGAGCCTTTTTTGCTCAGTTGTTGACAGGGCCCATTAGCCAAGTACTCCTTCATAAAACCAAGCATGAAACACATCAGAAACGTGGCACTGTTACTCATCAAAATCCAACTTAAAGGACCATATGCAGGAGAAATAAGAACAATATGGTGAACAAGCCATGGGATGAATTCAAGGTCACAGTTTGCTTTGAAAACTATGCGATTATACACATAGCTGATAGAACTTTGATATACAAAGCTCTCTACATTTCTTAATGCTTTAAGACACTCCAAAAAAGTGATTTTAAAAGCTGAGGAGGGGAAATGTGCACAGAGTGATTCATTCTTTTGTTCCTGGAGGGCTGGATTTCTTCTTTAATGTGATTTATGTACAACCTATAAATAAGTAGAAAGATCACAGATCCTAAGAGTTGAAAGAAAAGTCAAAGGCCTTCTAGCCCAGCCCATACCTAAATAAGAATTCTCCTCTAAAACATAAAGGGAGATATCTGATTGTTTTAAATGTCCAATCATGTCAAGATAAAAATGTTTAAGCAGCACATAATTGAGCACAGATCTCTGGGGGCATTCCATATAGATATCTCCTTCATGAGGGTGTTTACCAAATAATTGATATTTGGGATTCTGGTCATTTAATCAGTACTGAATCGTCCTATTTTTTGAATAAATTTTATTGATATTTTCTGGTTTTATTTAACCTAAATTCCCTTCTATGTCCCTCCCTCTCCATTTAATTGTACTATTTAAAAGTCCAATCTCTTCATCTTTTCCTATTAATGCCACTCCCCCAAGCTCTAAGTCGTAATATCTCACCTAAAGTGGAGTAGAGGTAAAGCAACTGAGGCAAGAAACAGGACCTTTTTATTTGAGGCTTTGGAAGAAAGTTGTTAGTTCTTAGAGTGACAACCCCAGCAGGTGGAAGATTTGCAGTGTGAACAAAGATTCTGGGAAACAAAATCTGCATTGATCTGGAAGAACAAAGGGGCCTGGGATCTGGTGTGGTCATGGTCAGAACCCCTGCCTTTTGCATCATGTTATTCTCAGTTTGAGGCTTGAAGCAAAAAAGACCCCATTTGTACTTGGAAAGCTCTCTGTGAAAAACAGGTGAAAATGATGGTGGGTCATAAGGGAAAATTGTATAATATAAGAGGAGGAAGAGGAAGAAGAGGAGGAGGAGAAGTAGTAGCATCATCATCCCCAACAACAGCAATAGTCATAATCATATACTAGCATTTGTATAATACTTTAAAGTTTGCAAATCGGTGGGCAGCTAGATAGCACAGTGGATAAAACGCTGGCCCTAGATTCAGGAGGACTTGAATTCAAATCTGGCCTCAGACACTTGACACTTACTACCTGTGTGACCCCGGGCATGTCACTTAACCCCCATTGCCCCACAAAAAATAAATACATAAATGAAAATAAAGTTTGCCAAGAATTTTACAAAGATTATCTTATTTTATTCTCCCAACACTGAGAGAGATAAATGTTGTTATCTCCAATTCATAGATGAGAAAACTGAGGCAGACAGAGGTGAAATGATTGGCTTAGGGTCACTCACCTAATAAGTGTCTGAGGCCAAATGTAAACTCAGTTCTTCCTAACTCCAAGTCTAGCACTCCATCCACCGTGCCAGCTAGCTGCCTATTCTACTATCTTCCCTGTTAACTATTTATCCTGTATATAGCTCATTTGCCTCTCCTTGAGGGCAGAGACTTTTACCTATATTTTGTATCCTCAGCTCTTAGCTTAGCACCTGAAACATAATAGGCACTTAATAAATGTTGACTGACTGACTGACTAACAGATGGATATAAATCTCAGCTAAGAAAACAGGATGTAGGGGCAGCTAGGTGGCACAGTGGATAAAGCACTGGCCCTGGATTCAGGAGGACATGAGTTCAAATTCAGCCTCAGACCCTTGAGACTTACTAGCTGTGTGACCCTGGGCAAGTCACTTAACCTCCATTGCCCCGCAAAAAGAAAAAGAAAACAGGATGTGCTTTTTCAGATGTGTCTACTCTAATCCCATAGCACCTATCTTGAGGTCTCAGATGACCCAACCTTAATCATCATCCCAGAGTTTTTCTTTTCCCAGGATGTGAGACAGGAATATTTTGTCCTCTAAGAACAAAATTAGGCTCAGATTTTTTGAGTGTTGTAGTATTTCTGGGCTATGTCTGGACCCTAGTCAAGAAGTGGCTGCATCCCTTTCTGAATAGAAGCAATTTTAATATAAATGACCTAAGTCTAAAAACTGCCTCTTTTGTGTATATATTTCTAAAGAGTTTTGGAATCTGTCTGTGAGGGAGTATGGCATAAAGGTAAACATCCCTGAGAATAACTGGGTTTAACAAGAACCTGAGATAGACATACTATCATAACAATGACTCAATTTCTTCATTTATAAAAGTGAAAGGATAAAGATTAGGGCTATGATTTCAGTGATGTCAGGATTCCTAGTTAAGGAAATTTCCCTTAGCAATGTAGGTCAGCACCTTCTCTCAAACTTAGCTGCCCAGAGACTTCACACGTGTAATGGGTATCATATTGTTTGCTTTCTTGATAGGTGGGAAAGGAGCTGAAGGGAGGGAATTTGGAACTCATTTTTAAATGATTGTTTAAAATAATTAATGAATTTTTAAAAGAAGTTTTAGGGGGTAGCTAGGTGATACAGTGGATAAAGCACCAGTCCTGGATTCAGGAGGACCTGAGTTCAAATCCGGCCTCAGACACTTAACACTTACTAGTTGTGTGACCCTAGACAAGTCACTTAACCCACATTGCCCCACAAAAGAAAAATAAAATAAAATAAGTTTGAAGTTTGACATCTTGGAGCAATCAGGTACCTTCTGATGACAATGTGATTTCCCGATAGGGTTAAGGAGTAGGTATTGACAATCAGAGAAAGACCTTTTATATTTAAGTACCTAGGAGAACCATGAAATGTCATCAATAACTGATCCACCACACATAGCTAATGTAAATACTATTAGACAAGGCATTTCAGAGAAGGGGGAAAAAGATGGTGTTTAGAGCAACCAACAGCAACATTTGCTACCACTGCAACCACAAAATCACTCAGACAATACAGAAATTTGTAGAAGAAAACAACAGATGCCCAAAAATGTCTTTGGGCTTTGGATGGATGCCTAGAATTTGGGACTACCCAAGAAAATAACAGGCAGAATAATTCATGTTAGTCATTGTTGACTAACATCTTATTCATACTTTAAAGGTTCCAAAGTACTTTCTTTATAATAACCCCATAAACTAGGTAATTTATTGTTGTTCCCATTTTGCATTTGAGGAAAAAAAGGCACAGAGAGGGTAATGACTTGTCCGTGGTCATAGAGATAGTAGTAAATGGGTGCATCAAGTTTGAACCTGAGACTTTTGATGACAAGGCTAGTCCTCTTCCCATGATACCACTCTGCTGCAAACTTATCTGGACCTCAATTTCTCCAAATGTAAAAATGGAAGATTGGTTTTCTGACACCAGTTGAAATGCTTATAAGGAGACATCCCCATGAAACAGTAATCATTGCTAGAAAAGGTGGGAACTTGAGTGAGGTTGGTAACATCGGAAGGAACCTTGAGGTATTCCAAAAAAAAATGCCCCTTTTCATGGAGGTTAACTGGCCTCAGATAGAATAGGAAATGGAAAATCACCCCCTCGAAAAAAAAAACCTCTTCTGCAGCCTTTTCAGAAAGGCCTGTGCCTAATTTTGATTGATTGCATTAGCAGCCACCACCACTACCTCAGACTTTTCTACAGCAATCCTTTCTGCTAATTTGGAGAGGAATAAAGAGTAAAACTATGTCAGGATCTCTCTCCTGAATGTCATTTCCATGTCACCAATTGCCTACTATATATGTTGAAATGGGTGATCCATGGGTATCTCAAACTCAAGATGTCCTATTGGACCAAAACTCATTATCTTTCCTTACCCCTCCCCACCATTGACTCCTCTTCAACATTTCCCTCTTTATGACTTCGATCTCTACACATCTTTTATATCCATCCCCCACCCTGAAACTAATTTGTTTTTATTTTGCATCCATTCTGTTTATGCTTATCTATGCACATGCTGTTTTTCCCTATTAGAATGTCAGTTTCTAAAAGTTAGGGACTATTTTATCTCTGCCTTTATGTTCTCTAGGACTGTGAAGAAATGGGTAGTGGTCTCCCCTCAGTAGAATATAAATAACCACCACCATTCAAATTACATCCCTCTGGACCTGTTTGAGGACAAAAGTCTCAGTTCCCCTTCTCTCTAGCAGACAGGTCACATGATCCTGAGCTGGTCTCAACTAGGTCCTCTCCCAGGAGGATTAAAGGAATGTCCATGTGTCCCCTCCCTATTACCTAAGAACTCGAAGAATAAGTATGGAAATTAAGGTTAAGAATACTGCATTCTGTTTAGCTAGCTTTCTCACTTAGATTGTAACCCTTAAGTAATCACCCAATGATGAACAAGGAGAGGGTCCATTTTGATTTAGGGACTGGGGATTAAAATAGGGCCTAGAAGCCTTCATTCTCTGCACCTGCACCTGCCCGCTGCACACTAATCACAGTGCCCATTCTCTCGAGAATGAAAATAAATGAGCCTTTGAGACATCATTGAGCAGGGGTCATTTTCCCCTCAAGGATCTAGCGCACTCCCTGGAATATTTCAGATCCTTAATAAATGCTTGTGGATTGATTAATTGATTGATTGCAAAATTGTGGCAGCTGAGGCAGCCTGCAACTTGAGGAAATCCAGAAACACCTTCCCTGAGGGACCTTTGATTATTGGTAGATCATGTAATACTAAAAGTTCACTGACTGAATTATATGGCAAATTTTTTGTGATCATTTCCAGACCTACTTAATAAAGTAGTTAAATGGAAAATTGTCTCTCTGTATTTGACCAGAATTTTCTTTCTTCTGCACCTTGGACTAGAAATTCTGTTAGGTTGTATATGTATTTTATGTGAAGTATTTTGTGGGGTGGAGGGGCTCAAAAAATTTCCAGATAAAATATTTTCCAATATGAATATGAAATCTTTAAGGCAGAAAAATTTTTCCTTAGTTTTTGGCTTATTATTCCCATGATCTGGCAAATTGTCTGACACATAGTGGGTGCTTAAATACTATTGGATTAAACTGAATTGGAAGAAATGAAAGCAATTAGGATACAGCATAACACTGGGAGGTGAGAGGACACACAAATTTTGGAGCCTATTGACCAATATTTAATACCTGATCTATTTACCATCTGTATCACCTTATGCAAAAGGCAGATGGTATAGTGAGTACAGTGTGTCAAACTCAAATCGAAGAAGGGTACACTAATGCATACATCGGAATCCCTGCGAATGGCATATTGACTTAGAAATCCACATTCTTATTTATTTTATTAAATATATCCCAAGTACTTTTAATCTGGTTGGTCCTGCACTTGGGAGTATTGCAGCCTAAGTGGTTGACACCTCTGGTGTAGTGGATAGAAAGCTGATCTTGGAGCCAGGAAGACCTTGGTTACAATCCTCCCTCCATTTAATACTGGCTATGTGACCTTGGGCAACTCACTTAACCTCTCAAAGCCCTAGGAAGTTTTTTAAGACTATTAGTTAAACAGGGGCAGCTAGGTAGCACAGTGGATAAAGCAGCACCCCTGGATTCAGGAAGATCAGAGTTCAAATCCGACCTCAAGCACTTGACAATTACTAACTGTGTGACCCTGGGCAAGTCACTTAACCCCCATTGCCCCACCCAAAAAACAAAAAAGGCTATTAGAGAGGGAGTTTCCTCATCTAAAAATTCCTTATATCAGTGAACTCTCAGATCCAGTCTTGGCATTAGATAAATCATTTAGTCTTTCTGGGTCTCAGTTTCTTGATTTATAGAATGAGAGCATTAGACTAGATGGTCTTCTGAGGTCTATGCTAAGTCTATCCCCTAGGAGAAAAAGAAATTACACTCAATGCTTTTAATCAAGGTTATTGATCATTTTGCCCATCAGAAATGGGGAGGATGAATTAAATCTCACTTCTTCCCCCTGTCATTTTATCACATTATACTCTTCCTTTCAAAATTTCTACTTGCCCTTCATATCTTACCTACCAGTAGCTTTTTTCTACCAATTGAGCACCCTTAATGGAACTGGGCTGCTCAGGGACTTTTTTCATTCTCTCATGTCATTTCCCTAATTTAGAAGATCTGAACAGGTCTAGCTAATTATACAATGCATTAAAGGGGATTCAGAGGATGCTTTTATCATGAGCCTTCTTGAGTTAATCTCCTACCTACCCCCAACCTCTTCCCTGTCTACATTCTCCACTCTCAATCTCTTTCACCCATTCCTTTTTTCTCTTCATTCTCTCCTCCTCTTTATTCTCTTTGATTTCTTCCTAAAATCTTTTTCACAACTGTTTACCCCTCTTCTTCTGTAGACTCACTCAAGACTGATCTTGATCCATTGGATTTAAGATGCATTTAATTGCTTTAGGAACCAAATCCCGATTCTTCATTATGAAGGGTGGCCCTAGAAAAGTCACCTCACCTTTCTGGGCCTTAGTTTTCTCATCTGTACAATATGGAAGGGAGGGGCAAGGTTGGACTGGATATCCACTGAGGTCCCTTCCATCTCTAGAGCTATGATCCCACAAAGTCCTCCTTGATTTAATGTGTAGTCATAGTTCTCTACATATCTACATCTGTTTCAGTTAGAAAGATAGTCCAACCAACAGATGGTGTGTGTATGTGTGTGTGTATATACATACATATATATATATATATATATATATATATATATAGGGAGAGAGAGAGATGTGTGTATATGCATGTATGTATGTGTGTATTCACAGATATATGTATGTGTATGCATGTGCATGGGAGAAGTGACTAAAAGGACAGGGCATGGCAGAACATAAATTACAATCCTAATCCACTGAGGCTGCAGACTGTTCAGTCCAGCCCAATCTAAATTCTCAGTAGTGATGCATCCTTTGAATCCAGTGGAAAGAGAAAACTTGTAAACTACCTACGTCCATTTTAGCACAGTAGCTGCAGTATTTTTTCCGCTTTCAGTTCACCAGCTGTTTATTGACTCCCTATGATGTGCAAGGCAATGCATGAGCCCCAATGAGGGACATGAAAAATCATAAACTCTGACCCTTCCCTCACATTGTTGATATTTTGTATGAAATATATGCGACTGCACATACCTATCTTAGATTTGTGAGGGCTAATAATAGATCAAGAGAGATTACCCATAAATCCCAAGAAACTGCTACATTATAAAATCCATGTCCAGGCTCAAACAAAACCAAAAGCATATATATCTTCAAAGCTCTTTACCTCCTCCTTAAAGATAAGCCACAGCTTCCAAACTGACCTCAGTGGAAAATAGAAATGGAATAAATGTTAGGATAGGCAGCATGAGATAGAATTTATGGAAAAACAAAAATCAATTTGGGGCCAGACAATTCATTTCCCAGCCAGAGAGCACACCTGCCTTTCTCTTTTGCTAGCCTCTTGCTTTAGTAGCAGGGAAAAGCCCTGCTCTGCGATGCCTTGTTCTGAACCCAGGAGGAATCAAAACCAGCCAAATAAAAATTAGATGATGAACTTCAGGGCATTTTCATAAATTCTGCCTTTCATTTCTATTTAATTTTTGTTTATCTTTTATGGAAATATGCATTTGCCTTGGGCATAGAGTGGGAGAGAGGGAATGATGAGCATAACAGTTCCAGGCATCTACTCATGAACTTTGGGTCTATTAACCAGCCTCCTTGTACCTTAGTCTCCTCCACATACACTAAAATCTAGTACCATTGGCCTCCATGCAGCTCCTCAGACAAGACACTCTATCTCCCAACCTCAGGAATTTTTAATGGCTGTTCCTCATGCTTGGAATACTCTCCCTCTTCATCTCTACCTCCTGGATTCCCCACACGGCTTGAAGTCTTAACTAAAATTCTACCTTCTATAAGAAGCCTTTGCTGATCACCCTTAATGTTAGTCTCTCCAGCCACTGATTATCTTAATTGATCCTGGATATGTCTTGTTCGTACATAGTTTTTTTGTGTTGTCCCCCCCGCCACATTCAGTCATGAACTTCCAGAGAGCAAGGGCTATTTTACCATTTTTTGTATCCTTAGCACTTAGCATAGTGTCTAGGAAATAGGAGGCATTTAACAAATACTTATTAAGTGACTAATATAAAGATAAGAAATAAAAAGATGTTAAAGAGACTAATCAGAAGACCTTATAGCAAATGTTCTGGGGGAAATAAATAGCAATAATTGGGATGCAATGATTTTTAATGGTTCTGAACATTGGATATTGGTTAGAAATTGTATGGCTAGATTGGGAAACCTTGGTTCAAAGTTTGTATAAAATGCTGGAAAGTGAAGGAAGCAAAACCAAAAGGATAATATGATAGCCACAACAATGGGGGGGGGGAGGTGGGGAATAACACTGAAAGGCATCAAAGTGGCATAGTAGAAAGTCTGTGGGAAAGACCTGGGTTCAAATCCCACCTCGGACACTTACTAACTCCGCAATCTTCACCAAATCATATAATCTCTCCATGTCTCAGTTTCCTCATCCATTTAAGAAAAAGGTTGGGTTCGATGGCCTATAAGTTGCTTTCCAGCTCTAAATCTATGAACTTGGAATTCAGATTGAATGCAACAGCCAACCTTGTCTAGAAGGCCAATGATGAAACATTACTCTCAGCAGAGAGGTAGTGGAATACAGTTACAGAAATTGTACAAGCTGTCAAATGCAGTTGCTGTGAAAGTTTGTTTTGTTCAATTTCTTTATTCCAAAGGAATCTTCAATGTGCACAATACTGGGAAGAAACAATGATGAAAAAGATGAAAAATATAAATAAAGCATTTTGACACTGATTTTCAATGTGTGATTTGTGGGTGGAGAAACTAGCTTTCCTCTACTATAAAGAAGACTATTGTGGCAGCTAGGTGGTGCAGTAGATAAAGCACCAGCTCTGGATTCAGGAGGATCTGAGTTCAAATCCAGCTTCAGACACTTGACACTAGCTGTGTGACCCTGGGCAAGTCATTTAACCCTCATTGCCCCCCCCAAAAAAAAAACCACAAAACAGAACCAAAAAGAAGACTATGGTCTTCCTCATTGAAACAGGATTAATTCCAGATATATAGAGATGTAGATATAGATAAATATATAATCAAGGAATTCTTTATGCCATTAGAAAAGCATATGCTTTGCCATATTTTATTAACAAATCAACAAAAATTGAATAACTATGAGAGACCTTGACTCAAGGAACACATGTAGGGGATTGGCAGCCCAGGATGGTGATTTGGAGCCTAGGAGGATGAGGGAGCATGGGTATGAATGAAATTGATCCATAGGCAAATTGATTGACACACCTTTTCTAAAAGTTACATTAGTATTGATTTGAATATTGTGCCAAGTATGGTAGCACAGGTACGTGGATGGATAGCCTAGTCTAGGTGAGTTAGATATGAGTAGTGGACTAGATTATCATTTAATTACCCACCAATCAAAACAACTCAGCCCTATGACAGGAGTTCCAAAATTGTGTCTCTTAGGGACTGGGGGCATGGTTTCTGGAGGTATAGTCAAGTCCAGTTGATATTGATCCAAATGAGGAGAAATAAATAGGAAGATGGCAGGAAGGCCTACATGGTAAACTGGATGGATGTAGCAAAATATATCACTAGGCCTGGAATCAGGAAGACCTGAGTTCAAATCCAGTGTGAAACACTTACTAAATGAGTGATTCTTGGAAAGTCATTTAACCCCTATGTCCCACTGTTTCTCCATGTATAAAATGGAGATAATAATAGTATCTGCTTCCAAGGGTTATTGTAAGAATGATACTAGATAACACATGTAGAGTACTTTCCAAACCTTGGACTGCCATAGAAATGCCAGCTCCTAATTTGTCTTATAGTTGTTTGTATCTTTTCCATTTTCCCCACTATATCTTTAACTCAGATTGTATTTTTTCCCCAGGACTTAAAGCAATACCTTGCACACAGTAGGCATTTAATAAATATTGGTATAATTAAATTGAAGTTTACTTAGAGACTGCTTTCATATTTGCTTTATTTTTAACCTTCCATTTAGATCATTCAATCCATATGTCCTAATTCACTCTCTTGGAATCAAATCTACTCCAAAGATTGAGTTAGCTCCTTAGCATTTCAGGCTCAGATATTTGCTTATTTAATTGTCATTTAATGGATAGAAAACGAGTTCAACTTATTAGTAAAATAATAAGATATGGAATACAATGGAACAGATCCCTGCAAGCAGGGGCTATTGTTGCCTTTTGTTGTATCCCCAAGAAGACCTTTTTGCTTTCCTTAAGCAAAGCATATTATTGAATGAATGACAGGCTTTGAAAGGTTGGGTATTGCCTGTTTCCAATTCATAATTACATTTATCTTTTAAATATCAAGCCACATCCTTTCAACCAATTAAGCTGATCTGTAGGGAAGCTTCCATTGAAAGACATCAGAACAGAATCGAATAAATTTTTGTAGATTAAAATATTAGCTCCTTGAAGACAGGGGCTATTTCATATATATATACATATATATATACACATACATCCATATATACACATATACATATATATGCATATATGTCTATATACATACGTGTGTATATGGACATATGTGTGTGCTTAAGTGTATTTATACATGTATGTGTCTGTTTCATTTATATGTTTCATTATATGCATATGTTTCACTATATATACGTATGTGTATATTGTCTTTGCATCCTGAATACCCATCATAGTACCTTGGAAAATATTAGATATTTCTTAAATGTTTATTGAATTAAATGTAATTCTATCTAGTAGGATAGAAAAAGTGATTTTTAAAATTGATCAATTTGGCTTACTTTTTTATAGTAATAACTAACTAAACTAATCCATTGTTACCATAATCAGGGAGGCAGGGCAGCTCATGGCAGTAACTCATCCAGCAGCATCATCAGCCTCTCTCATACTCACAATGTAGGTAACAAAAAGAATCATACTGAGCCCAACCTGGGCTGGTGCTCCTACGATGGCCCTTCTGCTAGGACAGAAGAAGTGAGCATAATGACAGTATATAAAAGGAGAAAGAATGCCAGGTAAGACCTCCTTCTGTCCCAGCAGTATAGTTCTAGCAAGTATGTTTCTGGTTTTGTGTTTTCTGCTCCTTTGTGTTATGTGTGTGTGTGTATCTGTATGTGTGTGTCCCTGAGAACTTAGACATAGGTCTGGGATAAGGAAGACTCTGTCACAAGATAAGTGACAGCTGTGCCCTTGTCAATACTTTCTTTCTAAGCCCTTTTTGATTCCTGTAAGACAGAGGTTGCAGAACCATGACAAAACTGTTGGAGAAAACAGCCATTCAAATTGCCATCTTGTTTTCAAATTGCCCCTTCCCATGTTTAATGGACAGGGATAGATGCAGTCTAAGTTACACCATGACCACTGACTGCAAACTAAAAGTCACATCTATCTTAATAACTCCATACAAAGTGCAATGGGAGGGGAAGAAAAATGAAATAGGCCTCACTTTATTTATGACTTGGTTATGCCCTCTCATTAGAGCTCTAGAGCAGGAAGGATCCCTGGAAGCCATCAAGTGCCTGCTTATTCTACATATGAAGAAACCGAGTTTCAGAAAAATTAAGTGACCTGCCCCATCTCACATAGATGGGTGCCTGAAGGCAGAACTTGACCCTGGGTCTTCCTGACTCCAAGTCCAATGTTCCATTTGCTTTATTATATGTCTTTCTATATTACTGTTTAGTCTCTTACTTATAAGTTCAGACAAAAGGGCTCTCTGTAATAATAGTTAGCATTTCTATAGTGCTTTAAGGCTTTCAAAATGTTTTCCAAGTACTATCTAATTTTGTCTTCACAGTAACTCTAGGAGGCAGGTGCTATTATTATCCCCATTTTGCAAATGAGGATATTGAAGCAGAAGGAAGTTAAGTGACTTGTCCAGAGTCATACAGGTAGTAAGTGTGTAAGGCTAGATTTGAACTCAGTTCTTCCTGACTCCAGGTCCAGCACTGTGCTATCTAGTTGCCATGATATGACTTTTTCAGCATAAAACATGAAGCTCATGGTGGGGATCTTGAGGTACTGTTCTAAAATTATCCCTCTTATAAGGAATTTAATCTCAATATCAGTATCCTCTTCCTACTTTAGCATGGGAGTGACCTGGCTTCTAGAAAGGTGAATGAGTGGAGTTTGAACTCTTATAGGTCTTACCAAGCAGGGAAAATCCTCAAGAGTGGACCTAATGATTGTGTGTCAGTCATCCAGGGACCAGCTTTAGGGAAGTACAGAAAAGCTCCTAACCAGAAGGTTGGCCACCAGATAAAGAAATTTTTGGCCAAGGAAATGTACAAAACAGGGAGACGGAGGGAGGTACAATCTGCTTCATTGGACAATGTCCCCACACTGACAAAAAACATGTATCCTTCTAAGTATCAAAGAACACCAATGGAAATCTTTGGCCTCGAGTGAAATGATTCATGTGGTCGCTTCTTTCTTCCCAAGGCACTTTTCCTCTCTGCACACAAACACGCACAAAAATTGATTTGATACAAAGAGACTTGTGTTGGCATAATGTTCAGTCCACTCTACTATAATACCAAAGCTGAAAGGGAACAGAGTCTTGGTAGAAATATGACTGACTCTCTTGTCTTTATACTACCAAGATTCCTACTGGAATTGATGAAAATAAACAAAACCACAACCTCACAAAAATACACGTAGAGAGCAAATGAAACACAAGCTCTATTTTTAATAAAAATATGAGATTTTTCTGACTTGCTCTGTTTTATTCAACCTCACAGACCATTCTTTGGGTTTGTCAATGGATTCACACAGCAGAAGGCGAAGTGAACATTTGACAATCAGCTTGTAACAAACAAATTAGAGTTTTTAGTAATTCTTTTAATCTCGAAACTATTGAAATCTTCCATTTCCCCATACCTTTCCACAAGCTATCCTGCATCACTAGAATTCCCACACTCCTTGGTGCTTAGCCCTTAGAATCCTGAGTGTTTTTTGAGCTTCAGCTCTAAAGGAAGCCTTTTCTGATCCCACTAGTTGTTAGACTCTCCTAAGATTATCTGGCATTTACTTATCAGTCTAAATATCATTTTATAGACTCATAGAATTAAAACTGAAAGATAAGAGTTTATCTAATCCAACCCCCTCATCATACAGATGAGGAACTGAAGCCCAGAGAAGTTAAAGGACTTACCTAAGGTCACATAACTGGCAGAGATAGGATTTGAACCCAGGATCTCTGAATACAAATCCAATTTTCTCCCCGTCCTCAATACCATGTTGTTTTTTCCCCCACCATATGACTCTAGCATGATGGCTCATTTGTATTTTCACTAATAGCCAGAAAAATGGAAGGTCTTCAAGAGCAATGAGCATTTTTCATCTTGTCTTTGTATCTCCAGCACCTACTATGCTGCCTTGCATATGCTAGACACTTTTGGTAGACAGCTAGATGGCACAGCGGATAGGACATGGGACAGAGTCAAGGAAGCCTGACTTCAAACCCAGCCTCAGATATGCATTAGCTGTTTGACCTTGAGCAAGTCACTTAACCTCTATCTGCCTCAGTTTTCTCATCTGTTAAATGGGGATAATTCTAGCAGCTATCTTCTATGGTTCTGTGGGATAAAATGAGATGATATTTGTAAACTGCTTTACAAACCTTAAAGCACCATATAAATGCTATTAAAAATATTTGTTGAATTAAAATGGTTTGTCAAGCCTACCAATAATTCTACCTCCACTGGTTTTTAATGTGGCATATAGTAGCAAGAGCAATGGAATTGCTATAAGAAAATCTCAGTCTCAATCTCAGTCCAACTACTTGAGAGGTTTTGGATAATCATTTGATTAAATTGGAGGCATGCTGAGGTTCTTCTAACTCTAAATCCTATGCTCTGTGATCTCTCTAGGGATACTGACAGTAGCACAGTGTACTTTACTAGGCCGCTGTGAGGAAAGCACTTTGAAAACACAAAGTCTTATTTGAAAGGAGTCCATAGGCCTGATTCACCTCCTGTTTTTCAGATTATTCCTTTACTGATTCCAAATTTTGCTTCCCTCCCCTAAATGGGGGTGAACTCTAAGATCAACCTCCCGTGTTTATTGTTCTCTGTCCCTTTGTCAGAAATCCATCTCCTTCTGATTTCAAACATCATCTCCACATCCAAAATAATTTCTCCTGAAATGTATTCAACACTTCTCAATACATGCTAGATAGCTCCCCTTGGAGCACCTCCAACCAGCAGCTTGTGCTGAATGCAAACAATATGCTTGAAGAACAGCTAGGTGGTAGGGAGGAGAGAGCACTGCATCTAGAGTCAGGAAGACATGAGTTCAAATCCATCTTCAGACTCCAGCTATGTGTAAAGTCACTTAACTGCTGTTGGCCTCACTTTACTTTTCTGTAAACTAGGGATACCTTACAGGGTTGTTTGAGGCTCCAATGAAATAATATTTGTGGGGGCAACTAGGTGGTACAGTGAATAAAGCACCGGCACTGGATTCGGAAGGACCTGAGTTCAATTCCGGCCTCAGACCCTTGACATGTACTAGCTGTGTGACCCTGGGCAAGTCACTTAACCCTCATTGCCATTAAAAAAAAAGAAAGAAAGAATAGTTGTAAAGTACTTTGCAAACCTGAAAGTGCCATGTCAGTGCTAGCTATTGTTATTCAATTGAATAAGAACAATAAATAATAGAATTAAGGCCTGAACCTGTGATTTCCTTGGTATAGGTATCTCCTAAATGAGACAATTCTCTCTGCAATGTAGAGTCTGAGAGAGTTAAGAGGCTAAGTGCTTTGCACACACAGCTACTACGTGTCAGGGACAGGACTTGAACACAGGTCTTCTTGCTCTGTCAGCCTTCTATCCACCTGGCCAGGCCACCTTTGGATAAATAATTAATAATCATAGTGGACCTTTGTATAGCTCATCAAAGTTTGCAGATCACTTTTGATTCAACATCTCATTTGATAGAATAGCCCCTGTGAAGGTAGGTGTGATTATCCCCATTCTATAGATAACAGAACTAAGCTTCGTGGTAGCATCATTAGCAGAGTAGTACTTGTCCTGCACCAGTGGGGCAAGGCTGGCATTTCTTTTGCTCGGGCTTAATCCATGAACGCCTTTCAGATCCTTTGGATTGCTTTGGAGGCAAGTGTCCAAGCATCTGCACAGAAGGCCCATCTGAACTGATGCTCTGGCCCCAGGAACAATCGGTCACCACTGAACTTCAGGCACTGCTTGATCATTGACTTTCCCTTTTTATTGTATGTTCCCTGAAAGTCTGCTTGGCTCAGCAGCTTTTCTGATCTCCTTTACTAGGGAGACTTAGCGGGGAAAAACGAAAGGGGATAATACACCCATTCTTTTGAATAATTAATTACTCTCCAAAATATAGTTGAGCTGACAGAAGCTTAGCTCAACTCAGGCCTCCTATTGTCTTTGGGCTTTGTTGCCTGCTCCTGTTTAGACCCTAAAGCAGGTTTCTTTGACTTTCGTCATAGATTTTCTGTAGTCTTTCAATTGGAAGATTTCTTTTTTTAGACCCTGAGCCCTCCCTGTACAATTCTCCCTTTCAAAGGGGAACTTAGGGAGTGTTTTTTAATCTCCCATCAAAAGATTTTTGCTTTAAGCATGCTATTTTTACTCCCAAGTTTGGCCACTCACATAACCATAAGATCTGGGTCCTCCACAAAAGGTTATGTATTTTTAAAAATGTATTCTTTAATAATCCATGAATTTACAGAATTGGGTAGGAGCATGGTTCTCTAGAATGCTTTTGGGGGGAGGGGCAATGAGGGTTAAGCGACTTGCCCAAGGTCACACAGCTAGTAAATGTCAAGTCTCTGAGGCCAGATTTGAACTCAGGTCCTCCTGAATCCAGGGCTGGTGCTTTCCACTGTGCCATCTAGCTGCCCGATAATGCTTTTTAAGGACCTTTCCTTTCCTTCTTGATTTCATCCTGAGATAGCAAAATGTCAGAGTGGATAGAGCACTGGACTTAGAATCATAGAGACCTGAATTCAAATCCTGTACTTTTGTGGCCCTAAGCAAGGCCTCAGTTTATTCATCTGTGAAATGGGGATAATAATATCTACCTCCATGACTGTTGTATCACATGAGATAAAATAGATGTTATATGAATATTGGCTATTATTACCCTGTGAAGGAGGTATATGGCAGCTTCACAATGAGTCATCATCTGATCTCATTGTACTTTATATGTCTATTATTTATGTAATTCTCATGAAGAGGTACTGTGGTAAAAATGGATAGCGTGCTAGACCTGGAGTCAGGAAGATCTGGATTCAAATTCTGCCTCTAGTTCTCACAAGCTGTGTGATCATGGGCAAGTCAATTAACCTCTCTGAGCCACTAGTAATGCTTAAGACTTGAAAGGTTATATAGTGCAGGTGACAGTCCTATATTTGAAACCAGAGAACTTGGTTCATGGTTCTGCTACTTAGGTGAGCTTAGACCTGACAATTGCTTTAAATTTTGGCTCTTCTCCTTCTCACCTATGTGGCTTATCACAACCTCTCTAGGCCTTGGTTTCCTCCTATGTAAAATGAGAGGTTGAGTTGTATGGTGTCTAAGGTTCCTTCCAACTGTAATTCTAGGATCCTAATGTCCTATTTTGTATGAAATACTAGACAGATTAGCACAGATGAAAGGATTGCTCATACACACAAAAGCACTGAGAATCCATGTAGCAATGAATGTACCAAACCTAATCTAATTTGGATTCTTTTGATCTGTGTACAGCTCATCTCTTGACTCTAGATTTTAGCCTTAAATTAGAATTAAATTTAAAACACGCCAGGTTTTTTTGCCTTTGTGTCTCTCCCCACTTCTGAACCCCAACTCTCCATCCCATCTTCACACAGCTAGCAAAAGGAGTTGCCAGTGGTAGCAAGGCTCTGGGGTCAAATAAATCAGCAAACTTGGGTTTAAGTCACAGCTTTTACTAGCTTTGTGATAAGCAAACATGTTTTTTCCCCTCAATTTTCATATGATATGATGAAAGAGTGCTTGGTTTGGAGTCAGAGGCCCTGGGTTCAGATGCTGCCTGCCACTGGGGGACCTGGGATATGTGATTTCACCTCTCTGGGCTTAGATGGGTCTGAACACTCTTGCAGGCCTAATAGATCCTCTAAAGTCCCTTCTAACTCTAACATTCCCCTCTGGTTCTTTTCAAGTTCCGGTATCATTGGAGATGACAAGATGATGTTCTTTCAAGATAGATGACCTCTGGGTTCTCTTTCAGCTCTAGATTTATGATCCTAAAATTGAGGGAAAGGATGGATAGTGGACATCAAAAGAACCATTTTTAAAAATCTATTCTTTATGCTAACAGATGTGCCTGATATATGTGTGGCTTGAAAAATTAGGAAATTTGAGCTATTTCTTAGAATTTGAGGATGGGAAGATATTTGGGGAGGATGACATGGGACAAGAGATCTGCCAAAAGCACAAGGGCCAAGCAGACTTAATATTTTTTTTGTACTTTACATTACATTTTTTTAAATCTCCTTCTTCATTGATTATCTACATGACCTGTAATGAAAGGGAATCAGAGATCAGGCCCAAGGTCTATGTGGGCAATCTCTCCTTAATGATCAAACCCCAGGAACTGTTCTGAGCAGGGTTGTTCAAGTAGCTCCTGGCTTGATAGTGATCACTTTAAAAATCAAATGCAATGATTTCTGGTGGTGGGAGGAATGGTAGAGAAAGGAATGAGACAAAAATCTGACTGAAAAAGTGCCACAGATTCAGCCTAAAAAGCAACGGGGGGGGGGGCAGCCAGGTGGCACAGTGGATAAAGCACCAGCTCTGGATTCAGGAGGACCTGAGTTCAAATCTGGATTCAGACACTTGACACTTACTACCTGTGACCCTGGGCAAGTCACTTAACCCTCATTGCCCTGCCCCCCCCCCAAAAAAAGCAACAAGGAATCAGCCCATGAGGGTAAGGCCTCCACAGAACCTCCTCCCCTTACTTCCCTTCCTCTCCCCCCCACCCCCCCCTCCTTTCTTCTCTCTATCCATTATGGCTCTTTCCAGTCTCAAACACAACAAACAAACAAACAAAAACCAACTTACACTCTCCCATCTCTTGTTTTCTTCTCTTAGCTTAAAGCTAGCTGTCAGAGCTGGATAAGCCACAGCTTAGAAGCAATATTAATTTTCACCAATTCTTTTTTATATACTATCCCCTTCCCCACCTCCACCACTGTGATAAATCAATCAGCCAACAATTTTTTTTTGAAGACCTATACACCCTCAGAATGGAACAAGGATTCATCTTGTACTGTGTGGATCCTGACAGAAGAACTAATGGCAAAGGATAGAATTCCAAGAAGCAAATTTAGGCTGGATATAAGGGGGGAAAGCCCAATTCCCTATCAATTGGAGTTATCCCAAAGTTGAATGGATTGCCTTCGAAGGTAGGGGATTTTGCCTTACTGGAGGTCTTCAAACACAACCTTGATAATCAGTTGTCCGATATGGTGTAAAGGGGGAAATTGACCAGATATGGGTTAGATTAGAGGGTCACTGTGGCTCTTCTGACTGAAACTGTGAGATTCTGTAACCATGATGTTCTTTTTTTTCACATGGAAGCCATCAAAGCTCAGCTGACACCATAAGACGAATCAGCTGGAATCTCCCATCTGCAGAAAAGACAATATTGGTCTGAACACTACATTTTCCTGAAACATAAAACCAGTGCGATTCCATCTGTTGTCAGGAAAGTGCTGACCCACCTTTAACCCATGTCTATATACACCATGTGATTCCTCCCTCAAAGGAGAATTGTTGTCTATGAGATCAGGTGAAAAAAAAAAAGAAAAAAAATCCTGGCCAGACACAAAGAAGGAAGTGAAGGCTGCATTTAAAAGGGAATATGAAAATGAATGGAGTGTGGTGTGTGTGTGTGTGTGTGTGTGTGTGTGTGTGTGTGTGTGTGTGTGTTGGTTTCCTAGGTTACAGGTAATGGGCAAAGAGGAAAGGAGATAAGAATATTTGAAACTCAAATATAAAGGAGAGAGCGAGCAACGGATGGAAAAATAGGGAAATAATTAGGCCATTAGCAAAGTGAACTGGGTAAATGAGGAAATTATCCTGAGGATTGAATATGAAATTAAACACTCCACCTGAAGCCAGAGAATGCCAGGGAGAAGGGTTTTATTTTTCCATGAATGATATCAATATTTTACTTCCGCCTTCAGTTTCACTTTGCCAATGTAGAACTGGCCAGCAGAAGAAAAAAAAATGGGACGAATTCATTAGAACATGCAACAGTCCTTCAGTTACCATGACGGAAACTCCAGCCAGGTGTGGCATAATAAAAAAGCAATAGGGGATGCTGAAGAGAGGAGTCCAGAAGCCCCAGGGAGATGAGGTCAAGAAGCTTTTTCTCCATGGTTTTTAATGATGCCTTGAGACCAGCTGTCAAACTACAGCCTAAGAAGCCTGTTAATCTGTCATGGCAACATGGGGGGACAGGGGAATTGAAGGATCCATTAAGTAGCCCTCCGCTGTCCAAATGACTCCTTAGCTCAGGCTGTTCTGTGCTGACTTGTCCCAATTTTCTAACAGTAGGTTTGAAAAAGTCTTGTTAGTCTGAAAATCACTCAGAATAATTCTTCTACTATGTGCCAGGTGCATAAATGTCAAACAGAAGAAAGTACATTTGTTGTTAAAAGGCAATAAGAAGTTTATTGAGCAGAGGAGAGACATCACTTAAGACCACTTAGTATCAATATAATTTGGGGTCACAAATTTAAAGCTATGAGAGATCTTAGGAAGGCATTCAGTCTAAACTTCTCATTTTAGAAAGGAGAAAGCTGATACATATGGAGGTGGGGTGACTGTCCAATGTCACACAATAAGGCAGCCAGGTGGAGCAGTGGATAAGTCCTTGATGCCGTTTTTAGGAATACTTGAATTGAAATTCACCAGTGCTGAGATACATATTGGCTAGTCATTTGACCTGTCTGCCTCAGTGTCCTCATCTATAAAATGGGCATAATAATAGTATGTACTTCCCAGGGTTATTGTAAGGATAAGAAGGGGTAGTATTTTTAAACCTTAAAGTATTTTATACATGGTATTTATTATTATTATTATTAAACAGAACTGAAATTTGAACCCAGTCTCTGCCAAACTATAATGGGTCTTGCAAATCTGAGCTACCCTGCATGAGACTATGATATACTCTACTGTAGTAAATAAACTCTAGGAGTCAAAAATCAGCATGCTTACAGAGGGATTTCAAAACTAGAGACAGGGAAAGGTCCGAACTCACATTTTCAACAGAACAATTCCCCCTACTGTCCACCCTAGTGCACAATAGCAGTCTGCATTTCCAGAAATAGATCCTGTACTGATCTTTTTTCACTTTCTAGAATTGAATTTGAACTTCCAAGAGGCTTGGCTTGGCTTTTATTTTTCAGTCCTCTCATCAGGCATTGAACTTGAGATTTGTGGTATTTTCAGCACCTCTCAAAGAAAGCCATCCATATACAATGAGGAAGGGGGGGGGGGTGACACAGAAACAAACAGTGTTTTACTCCTGATTAAGAAAGAGATATAAGGGGGGGTGGAGTCGGGGGAGGTTTACACTTTGCTTCAAGGTCATTGAAAAGTAAAGGCATTTAACACTATTACATAAGATGTCGGCTGCCGCTTAAGGACTCCTGGACAGTTTGGTGCAATGAGGCAGGGGTAGGGGTGGGGAGGGAAGAGAATGGGTTTATAGGCTTTATTTTTCATATTTCCCTGACACCCGTAGAAAAACATAATCTTAATAATGTTCATCAAATGATTCAGTGGAAGAAAAAAAATGATACCTGATAGAATCAAAAAGGTAGGATTTCGTTGTAACCTAGGTAACTGTCTCCCAGCTATATTTTGGATGCTTTCCTTTCAGATGCTTCTTCCAAACCCACCCTCAATTTTTTTTCTAACCTCTTTCCAATTGCCAAAATTGTTTTTAATTATTTTTTTTAATTCTACAAAAACAAGGAAGAAAGTTTTTGAGGAACACTAGGATGAAAAGGAAAAAGTACTGCTAGATTTGGGGGTATGTAGTGTTTGAGGTCTAGCTCTGCCACTTCTTACCTGTGTGACCTTGGGCAAGTCACTTCTCCTTTAAAGACCTCACTGTTTTGCCCCTGAAAAATTAGGGAGTTAGACTAGATGACCTTTAAGTCACCTCCATCATGGGATCTGTGATCCCATGATTCTGACCCATTTGATTCACAACAACAAAAAAGTTCATCTAGAGAGACTGATTTTTTTTTCTTTTCCCCGACACTGAATTTAAAGATAAATTTATCCCTGGAGATTCATAGGTAAGGGAAACTGGGTAATGCAAGGGGTTTCCTAGGATTTCAAGATTATGATGATTTTAACTATCAACCAGCACAACTCCCCCAATTTCAGAGGTTAGGAAACTGAGGGACAGAAAGGAGGAGTTAGCTGTCCATGATCAGACAGCCAAAAAGTCGAGACCCAAGATTTGGACACAGTTATTCTCCTTCCAAGCCTGGCTCTTTTTCCACTACACCACATTGACTTAATGCACCCAACAAAATGCTGTCCTTTTGACCACAGTCATACTTTAGCAGAGCTGGGCTTTGAAACCAGCACTTCTGACCCCAAATCTAATGTTTCCTCCCCTCCGTTTTTTTTTTTTTTTGGTTTTGGTTTTGGTTTGGTTTTGGTTTTTTTAAGTGAGGCAATTGGGGTTAAGTGACTTGCCCAGGGTCACACAGCTAGTAAGTGTTAAGCGTCTGAGGCCAAATTTGAACTCTGGTCCTCCTGACTCCAGGGCCAGTACTCTATCTACTGCACCACCTAGCTGACCCCCTCCCCTCTGTTTTGCTTCACCTATTGTCATAATGGGCAGTGTCAGCATCTAGAGTTTTGCAAAAGTTGCATAGCAGTGGATTCTTCTCATACTATTATTATATTATTAAAGCTTAAAACTTCATTAAGATTTTTGCAATATTGACTCTCATTTTGTTGCTGTCCAATCATTTCAGTCATGTCTAACTCTTTGTGACTTCATTTGGGATTTCCTTGGCAAAAATATTGGAGTTGGGCAGCTAGGTGGAGCGGTGGATAAAGCACCAGCCCTTGATTCAGGAGGACCTGAGTTCAAATCCAGCCTCAGACACTTGACACTTACTAGCTATGTGACCCTGGGCAAATCACTTGACCCTCGTTGCCCTGCAAAAATGAATAAATGAATAAAAATACTGGAGTTATTTACCATTTCCTTCTCCAGCTCATTTTACATATAAGGAACTGAGGCAAACAGGGTTAAGTCACTTGCCCAGGGTCATATAACTAAGAAGGGTCTAAGGCTAGATTTGAACTCATGAAAATGACTCTTTTTTACTTCTGGCCCAGTACTCTATGCAGTGTGCTCTATGCAGCCCCTGACTTGCATACTGACCTGTTAAAGATGAGGAAATGACCGGAGGAGAGGAGCCAGGATGACAGAGTGCTCTAGGTGTACTTTCTGACATCTAGATAAATTGAATAGTTTGGAAAATGCATAAGAAAAGAAAGTGAATATGTGCATCAAGTCATTTATCTGAATTATCAAGTCTTACAAGTCCTTGGCAAGTGATGGATTAAATTTACTTCATGATTGATTTATCTGGCAGTCTAAAATGTCAATAGTCCACGTTATTGATCAGAGGGATATGTTTATATATGCCTATGTGCATTAGGATACTGCTCCTATTTCTCTGATAATATCCTTTACACTAATTCCTTTTTAATAGTTTGATATTTGCACCATGTTATAGGCTGACCATATGCTTCTCCATTGCCCTCTGAGGGACACTCATTTTTAATTTGTCAAAGAAAATAGCATTAAACTAACATCCATACAATAACTTAGGTGGACTATTGCTATTAAAAAGAAGGGCTGCTGTTTCTAAAGAAATTTGGGGGTAATAAAAGAATCTTTACAGATCCCAGAAGAGAATCTAGTCCATTCTATTCATCCTGGACCCAACTCATTGTCTATTGAGAGACAGACAGAGACAGACAAAGACAGAAAGAGAGAGACAGAGAAAGAGAGAGAAAAGACAAAGAGACAGAGAGGATAAAGATATAGATCAGATATAGATATAGCTGTGCATATGGACATGAATGTGGATCTAGATATGAGTAGAAATAGATATAAAGGTAGCTATGGCTATAAGTGTAGATACAGATGTGGATTTGCATGTGCATGTGGATATGGATATATGTGCATATATAGACATAAAGACATAGTTCTACATATAGATATAGAGAGCAAGACCTATATCTATATAGATAAAAATACCATCTAACACCATGCAAAAATCTCCCCAATCCTGAAAAGGGCATTTTTCATCCATTTGGTCTTTCCTGTGTGGGTGGTTAAGTGAAACTCTTTTGAGTAGTCATGAATCTCTTCTAGGAAGTTTTTCCATCTTAAATGTAGCCATCACAATGTTATCCACAAATTAAAGTCTCCCTGAATCTCTTCAATACAATGGAGAAAGCCTTTGGCAATCATACATGTCCTCTTTTATGCTTCACCTAATCAAAAGGTCATCAGAAACATTATCTCTGTAATATCTTTCAAAGAATCTTGAGGGGGCAGCTAGGTGGCACAGTGGATAAAGCACCAGCCCTGGATTCAGGAGGACCTGAGTTCAAACTTGGCCTCAGACACTTGACACTTACTAGCTGTATGACCCTGGGCAAGTCACTTACCCCTCATTGCCCTGCAAAGAAACAAAAAAACAAAGAAATAGAAAGAAGGAAGGAAGGAAGGAAGGAAGGAAGGAAGGAAGGAAGGAAGGAAGGAAGGAAGGAAGGAAGGAAGGAAGGAAGGAAGGAAGGAAGGAAGGAAGAAAGAAAGGAAAACAGAAGACAGAATCTTGAATAATTTTGATGAATGGGTGGAATACACTTTGCCATCTTTGAATTTTAAATAATTTTGACATATGGATGGGTGAACCTTGTTGGAAAGAGAACTCTAAAATAGCATTACAATAAGATAATTTTAAGATTATTTTCTCAAATAAGATAACGTATGTAAAATGCTTTGCAGCCCTTAAAGCACTATATAAATGTTAATTGTTATTGTTGTTGTTGTTGCTAGTGATACAGACTAGACCTATGATTGCATTGCTTTAGAGAACTTCCAGGTGAGGAATCTCCCTAAACTAATGCAGGTCAGCACCTTCTCTGTAACTTGTAGTCTTTGAGAATTGTCTAAAGGACTGAAAGGTTAAGTTACTTTTCCAGGGTCTCATACCTTGTATGTTTCAGGGGCAGGACTTAAACCCAGATATTCCCAGCTTTGAGACCAGCTGTCTATCTACTAGGCCACATTGACTCTGTTATTTTTATTATCAAGTCAATATTTTGTCATCATCAGAAAAAAATGTATGATGAAAACTGAAGAGAGGATAGCCACAGAACAAGAACAAGATATAAACTATTGGTATGTTTCATTCATCTCCTCAAGGTCCCAGGAGGATGGAGGAAGGCCCAGAGCATATTGTCTTGACTCCTCTGTGGCAAACTTATGGAAGGACACTGACAAGAGTTGCCCAGGATGGGCAGGCATGGGAAGATTGCTATCTGCTTCATTGGGGAAATATCAATATTGATGTGATCATAGATCAGTTGAAGTATTTGGGGCATGACATGAAATGAGGAGGGAAGGTTGAGAAATTTTTGGCATGAAAGTTTGGAAACTTGACTTGTATCCTCGTCCAGATGGAGAAGTGGGTGGGCCTAGGTACTTTATAGCAAAATGAGTAGGAGTTGCCAACCTGCTAAAATGGACCTGAGTCTATTTTCTAACCCTTCTTCCCATCTTTGAAAATCCGAACTATAAATAACATTCTGTGTGACTCTTGGCAAGTTATTTAGAATCACAGAATTTAGAACTAGAAGGTAATTTAGAGGCCATCTGCCCCCAAACCTCTCATTTTACAAAAGAGGAAACTAAGGTACAAAGATGTGCCAGAAGTGAAATGACATGTGAAAGGTCACACAAAGAACAAGGGGTGGAGCCAGGATACAAATCCAAATTAACTTATTTTAAATGCAGTGCTCTTTCATCTGTCCCACTTGCTTTACCTCAGTTTCCTCCACTATAAAATGAAAGGATCAAACTAGTTATCTCTAAGATGTTGACAGTGTAGTGATTGGAATGATGCCACCTACTGGAGACTTACTATAGGAAAGCTCCACCATGAGGAGAATGCCTCAGAGGGCAAGGCCATGTGGCTTTTCCTTGGCATCAGGAAGTGACGTTTGGTCATGGGTGCTGTCTATCAAGGCTACCAGCCAATCAACTTGAGGAGTCTCCTATTTTCTAGGAGGGGACAGGAAGGAGGAAAGAGGGCCTGCACAGGGAGCTCTGTCTCTTTGGGGTTCCTGACTTGATGGTGGTGGTGGCAGCAGAGGACTTCACAGGAAATTTGAGGAAAGATAGGAATTCCAGGCTGTTGGAATTCTGTTCTCAATCTTTCTCTTTCTATCTTTCAATAAACCCTTAAAAACCTAAACTCGTTTTATCAGTGATTTTAGTCAGTTTCCCCCAAAACTGGGGGAACAGATTAGAACCCACATTTAGAATCTTAAATTACACAACAGCTATAAGCTCAGGATGCAAAGGAGTTTCATTTGGTTTCTATGTTTCCTACCTTCTTTATATCTGGGTATTAAAATTCTACCAGACTCACTGCACCCAATGGGGTATCAGCTCCTAGGTTTAAACTAAAAAACTCCTATTACCAGGGGAAACTGACCATCCTTTACATATACAAGAAGGCAAATGGGTGATTTTCAATCCCCTTGAGATGATCCCTCATCAGCCACTTTCAGAGGCAGCTAGGTGACTCAGTGGATAGAACACTGGGCATGGAGTTAGGAAGACCTGAGCTTAAATTTGACCTCAGTCACTTATTAACTGCATGTTCTTGGGCAAGTCACTTGGCTTCTCAGTTTACTCAACTGTAAAATTGGGATAATAATAGCACCTACACTCACAAGAGCTTTGGGATTTGAAACCAGAGGATATAGCCAAAGGCCTGGCTTACCTACTTACTTAACAGTTGTATGACCTTACTACAGTCATTTATTTTCTCCAGCCTCAGTTTCTTTATCCACAAAACAAAAGGCTTGCATTAGATGACTTGCCCAGGTTAACATAAGTCATAAATGTCTGAGCAGGATTCCTGACTCTATCCCCAATATTATCCAGGTCATTCAGGGTTTTTTGATCCAGGGTTAATGAACTTTAGATAGATAGATAGATAGATAGATAGATAGATAGATAGATAGATAGATAGATAGATAGATAGATAGATAGATAGATAGATAGATAGATAGATAGATAGAGACATGGATAGATGGATGGATGGATGGATGGATGGATGGATGGATGGATGGATGGATGGATGGATGGATGGATGGGTGGGTGGATGGGTGGGTGGATAGGTGGATGGATTTCTATATTATTGGTTTCCTTTGTAATCCTAAATATTTTCTTTTATGCGTTGTTCTTGCTGTTCAGTCATGTCCAACTCTTCATGACCCCATTGGTGGTTTTCTTGGCAAGGATACTGGAGAAGTTTGCCATTTGCTTCTTCAACTTATTTTACAGATGAGGAAACTGAGTCAAATGAGATTAAGTGACTTGCCCGGGGTCACATACCTAATAAATATCAGGCCAGATTTGAATTCAGGAAAATGAGTCTTCCTAACTCTAGTATAACTTCCTAACTTCCAGTACTCTAGCCACTCCACCACCTAACTGCCCCTATTTTATGCACTAAAAAACATCATTTTGAGAAGGGATCCATAGGATTCACCATACTATGCCAAAGGGGCCCATGATACACCAAAAAAAAGAACATCTGCTCTAGATGACAATGACACAGTGCCTTGAAACTTACAAAGCACTTTACATGATTTGATTCAACCAATCACAAGCAGCCTACTGGTAATTCAGGTTTGATTAGCCCCATTTTACAGATGAGGAAACTGAAACTCAGAGAGATTAAATGATTCGTTCATAATCACCTAATTAGTAGAGGTGAGAAACAGGATTAAAACCTAAGTGTTTCCTCAATCTGATACAGTGAATTTTCCCTTCCACTCCATTGCTATGCACATAACAAGAATTTCATAAATATTTGTGATTGATATTATACTTCTCTTGTGCCTCAGTTTCCTGATCTATAAAAATGAAGGGATTGACTTCAAAGCAGCAAAGTGTATAATGCAGGATGGGCCTTATGTAAGGCTCATGAACCAGTGGATTTGGGTTTGAATCCCTTAATTGCCACTTACTATCTTTGTGAGTTTTGGCAAATCGGTTCAATTATCTGGGCTTTATCTATAAAGTGACAGGGTCAAACCATATATTAGATGACTTCTGAGGTCCTTCCCAGCTCAAGATCTGGGATCAAATGTTCTTTTGTCTCTGAATCTAAGGAAGCCCATTCTCTGAGCCTGCTGTTAAATGCTTGCTGACTGATTGACTATCAAATATACCAGCTTGTAAGAAAATTTGGTCTTGACCATGCTGTTGTTTAAAAAAAAAATAGATTCGTTAGCTTTGAAGCATCGTGGGTTTGGGTTAGGTTCTACTGATAGTAAGAACATCATCACATCCCCCTCAGGGAGCTTCATTATGATGGGCTGTGGTGACAGCTCACAGGATGTCATTTGACTCCAGGCTCATAGACAAGACTCCTGCCAAAGGCCACTGCTGTCACCCTGGCAGCCCAAATGTTGACAAAGACATGGAAATGAGATGGCAGCTAGAATTACTCAGAAGTGACTTTCTAAATGATGAATAAACAATTCTCAGGGCTTCATTACAACACCTGAAACAGGCACCTTTAGGTACTTGTGATTTCATGCCAGAGGAAGATGGTGTGGTTGAAAGGAGAATAACTAAAGTAAAATCCCTGAGGCATCTTGCTTTCCTTCAGGGGAGTTCCAGCATGGAAGGAAAAATTATAATTTCTCTTCAGCTCATTAGTCCAAGTCAAATTCTCTGCAAATAATTTCTGTAGCTGACAATGTGCAAAAGAAACTAATAATCACATCGAGCTAAAGGGTTAATACTACCTGGAGAAGGACAAAAACTAGGTATTAGTAATGCTTTAACATTTACCCAAACTCTCCTTTCCATGTGGCTCATAGTGCTTTTTAGGTACTGAAGAACAGCTCCCTGCAGCCTGACCACTTTGTGTCTGACATTCCTGCCTATTCTCCAGGAAGCAGGAAGCACTAAACAGATGGAGAACAAATTGTGACATCCTACTGTCCAGCACCAGTTATTTTGGCAAATTCTATCAGCCTTCATTCTGTGAATGTTGTGCAAAGTGGGCTAGAGCACTGGCCCTGGGCTCAGGAAGACCTGAATTCAAATCAGACCCCAGACACTATGACCCTGGGCAAGTCACTTTAACCCTGTTTACCTCAGTTTCCTCATCTGTAAAATGAGCTGGAGGAGGAAATGGCAAACCACTCCAGTGTCTTTGACAAGAAAACCCCAAATGGGGTCATGAAGAATTGGATATGAATGAAGCAGCACAACAAAACCATCATAAGAACTGAGGCAAGAGGGAGTGAAATCACTTGCCCATGGTCACAGTCAGCTGGTATCAAACTAAATATGCAAAAGGATAATATATCACGGCAAGAAAACATACAGAGGATTATTTTATGGAAAGGGCACCTCACAAAAGACACTGAAGCATTTTAAGATGAAATTTGTAAGAAATGAAGGATAGCATTTAAAAACCAGTAAATTGGGGGCAGCTAGGTGGCGCAGTGGATAGAGCACCGGCCCTGGAGTCAGGAGTACCTGAGTTCAAATCCGGCCTCAGACACTTTGAACTTGCTGACTGTGTGATCCTGGGCAAGTCACTTAACCCCAATTGCCTCACTAAAAAAAATAAATAAATAAAATTTTAAAAAACAGTAAATTGAAGAGCGTTTGCAATCCTGCAAAGCTAATAACAAGAAGCAGCATGTCTAGAAGACAGGGGAATGAGGAGTCAAGATCTGACTTCAAGTCTCAACTGTGACACATGCTGGCTGGGTGACCCTGAGCTTTAAATCATAGGTAGTACAGTGGATAGAGGGCCTGAAGTCACAAAGAACTGAGTTTGAATTTGACCTCAGACAATCACTATGTGACCATGGGCAAGTCACTTAATATCTCTGTGCCTCAATTTTCTCATCTATAAATGGAAATAATACTACCAACTACTTGCCAGGGTTGTTGTGAAGATCAAATGAGACAGGGGCAGCTAGGTGGTGCAGTGGATAGAGCACTGGCCCTGGATTCAGGAGGACCTGACTTCAAATCTGGCCTCAGACACTTAACACTTACTAGCTGTGTGACCCTGGGCAAGTCACTTAACCCCAATTGCCTCACCAAAAAAAAAAAAAAAAAAGCACAGTGCCTGGCACATAGTGGGTACTATATAAATGAATAATAATAAATAAATATAAATAAGCTATTGTTAAGACTATACAAACAAGTTTCCCATATACATTAGTACAGGTAGTTTACTCACCAAGACCTGCTGATGCCAATGAAATTGTAAATCTGGAACAAAATAATAATAGCAAACAACTATATAGTGTTTTAAGGTTTTTTAATATGTCCCATTTGATCCTCATCACAACCCTATAAAGTAGGTGTTATCCCAAGTAAGTATTGCCATTATCTCTATATAATCTTTACAAAATAGGAAATGGGGGCTTAGAGAGATTAAATGGCATGCCTAGATTCACACAGCTAGTAACTGTCAGAAACTAGATTAGAACCCAGGTCCTCCTGGTTCTCTAGGTCAATATCAAGTCCATTATTCAGTACTCAGTGCTCCCTCTCTCTCTTGGGAATCTGAGGAGTGAAGTTCTAATCTAGACAGTGTGCATTTTTCCAGTCTAGACTTTGCCACATCCTCATATAGCCAAGGTTTGCTAAAATAAAATAATTAATCTATAATTTACCTGAATGTCCTCCAGGTGTTGTTGTTGTTGTTGTTGTTTCCCTATTTATTCAGGTTGAAGGGTATATCCTGTTAGCAAATGCATGCTTGCAAAAGACTCTGGATAACTCACATCTTCAGCATCCAGTTGGTTACTTCGACTTCAGTATCTCAGAGATATACATTATCATTTGGATATGTGTGGGGACTATCCCAGAAATATGGGTTACAACCCAGCTGTAACTTAGTAGATGATCTTCAAGGAGGGATGTTGCTGAAAAAAAATTCATTTCCCTGCAGCCAAGCTGGTAATGAGCCTCTGTGAAGTTAACCAAGCTTTAGTGAAGCCTTGTCTCGACAACTCCCTAAGATAGTAATGTGAAGCTGACCCCCATTTCTCAAAGGTTTCCACAGACAAATGCAAGCTCTGAAAATCCTATCAAGCTGAAAAATTGCCAAGAATGGGTCCTGTGAAGAACTAGAGGCATGGTACCAAATTCATTTGCAATGCTATGGTTAGCAATAATTTGCCTGATTTCTGATCCATTTATTTTAAATTTTAGTCTTTAATTCAAAAGTTTTAAAGACCCTTCCATTCTGATATATAGTATTTCTATTCTGATATATGTAGAAAAAGAATTCCATTTGGAAATTATTTTAAGCTGGTATACCACCATTAAAGGTAACAAAGAAAAACCATCATTCAGGGCTCATTGCTACCTTAGAGTCCAGTAATATCGCTCAGAATGGAGTTACAAGGATATAAGGAAAAGCAATTCTTTCCTGGGAATTTTTTTTAGGCTTTGAATTATTTTTAGTTAAAATGAAAAAAACTATTATGGATTTGTTTTAGAATTATGACAAGAACTTTAAGATAAAGTAAGATAAAGGCTTTCCCAGCCCTTATTGTAAAAAAAAAATTCTAAAACTTATGATAAAGGAAGATAGGAAGATTTGTGTATAAAACAATCTATAATGATCACTACATGTGAGTTAGACAGTGGAACATTGTCAGATAAATTACTTGCCAGATAGTCCAAATGAACCAATATTTATTCAAATCTAAGAACAGAAGAAAGTAAAGTGAATGACTTTATTAAGAAATGAGAAGGGTTGTTTTCAGATAATTCATGATCTTGCCAATCTTCTCTAAGATTCAAAGTCAATAACAGAAGTGAGGAGAGTACTACAGTTATAGCTCAGAGATATTGTGAGTAGAGTTTCAGATCACCACAATAAAGTTACTGTCACAATAGTCGCACAAATTTTTTAGATTTCTAGTGCATAGAAAAGTTATGTTAACACTATACTTTGGTCTATTAAGTGTGTAAAAATATTCTATACCTATATGTATGCATGTATATATTTACCTTAATTTAAAAATGTGTTCTTGATTTAAAAAAATGCTAATCATCATCTGAGCCTTCAGTGAGTCATGATCTTTTTACTGGTGGAGGGTCTTGCATCAATATCGATGGCTGCTGCTTGCTTAGGGGGTTGGTTACTGAATGTGGCTGTGGCAATTTTTAAAAATAAGACACAATGAAGTTTCCTAGATCAATTGGCTCTTTTGCTTGAACACTTAAAGGCAATTGTAGGATTATTAATTGACCTAATTTCAATATTGTTGTGTGGCCTAATTTCAATATTATTGTGTCTCAAGGGGTAGGGAAGCCAGAGGAGAGGGAGAGAGATAGGGAAGAGTGATTGGTGGAGCACTCAGAATGTACATTATATTTATTGATTAAGTTTGCCATCTTATATGAAAGTATTCCATGGTGCCCCCAAATAATTATAATAGTAACATCAAAGGTCATTAATCACAGGTCACAATAATAGATATAATGATAATGAAAAAATTTGAAATATTGACAAAAGGGGAGAGAGACACAATATTAGCATGTACTATTGGAAAAATAATGCCATAGACTTGCTCAGTGCAGGGTTGCCACAAACCTTCAATTTGTAAATATCTGAAAAATCACAATAAAATGGGGTATGCCTGCATTTCCTACATTTGACCAAGATGGCCAAATAAGCAACATACTTGGGACTGGATTTGGGGAAGATTCTTTGAAATGTTGAGCTAGAGGGGCAGCTAGGTGGCAAAGTGGATAAAGCACCGACCCTGGATTCAGGAAGACCTGAGTTCAAATCCGGACTCAGATACTTGACACTTATGAGCTGTGTGACCTTGGGCAAGTCACTTAACCCTCATTGCCCCACCAAAAAAAAAAAATGTTGAGCTAGGAATGAAGTACAGGGAATTCTTGGCAAAATTCCTTCCTGAAAGAATGTAAGTCCTTTGCAACCCACAGCCTCTAACTCCTCTACTTCTCACATGTCTCATGGTCTTCTACCTTCTCTGAAAGAAATTGTCATATGTTTGTAAATATTCCCAGGAAATCTGGAAACAAACTAATAAGAAGGGATACAGAAACTTGTTTTGCTATAAGCCAAATATGAATTTTCAAAAGTCTGTAACTAGCTGTGTGACCCTGGGCAAGTCACTTAACCCTCATTGCCCCACAAAAAAAAAAAACACAAAACACAAAAACCTTTGAATTCCAAAAGTCTGTAATGATCAAATTAAAGCACCAAAAGGAACAGAAATGGTTTACATGGATAGAGAGGAAAAAGATGAACTATAGGAGAAGGGTGAGTGAGGGAAGTTCCCTACATTTTTTCTCATCTACTTTTTAATTGAATTCTTTTTAAACACACTTGACACTTTACACGTCATAAGTCCAGATGATACTATCTCTAGTTTCTTCTATTCCAAAATTTTGTTTATTGCTCATAAACTGGCAATAAAAAAGTTAATATTAGCTGCAGCAGCTGGTAGCTCCAAATGTATTAAAAATTAAAATATTTAAGAGCGAATTCAATTAGTAAATTGGGAATTACTAACTAAGCTACCCTTTTAAATTAAATTGATCAAACATGATCATTTTGTGAGCAAACCAAATTATGCATGGTACATATTTAATGTACCTGAAACTAACTGACCTAAGATATGTAAAGTCAATTTCATTCAAGAAACATTTGTTGAGTACCACTGTACTAGTCATTGTACACACACACACACACACACACACACACACACACACACACGCATGCACTTCACCTGGGGCAGGGTGGGGGGAGAGGAGAGAGAATATGGCAGCTTTTTCCTGTATGTATTGCCTTCATGTATCAGAATGTAAATTTTGTGTAGATGGGAACTACCTTTCATGCTGATAGATAGATAAATAGATAGAGATGGATAGATAGAGATAGCAATATAGAGATATAGAGATAGAGATGATATCTATATCGATATTAATAGATATAGATATAGTGTGTATGTATGTATATATGTATATATGTGTGTGTGTGTGTGTTCCTGAAGCTTAATAAGAACTTGCACATAGTAACTGCTTAGAAGATATTTTTCATTCATTCATTCATTCATTGACTAATGAATGCATGGAATTTCAAGAGGCAGAGATAGAGAGGAAGAAGATTCTAGGTGGATGGCACACCATGATGAATTGAATCAAATGGATGGAGATGCTGATGTCAGAAAGATTTGACACAGACCCCTATTCCAATTGACAAAACTAACAAGCTTCTCCATGCTTTTGTCGTCAGATGACAATCTCTTTGAATTGTGGAGTCAATGGATCAAAGGTGTGGATTGGGTGTAGGCATTTCCTAGACATCTCTAGTTCATTAAATGGTCAGTGGGGGTATAGGTGAGGTGGGACCACAGGAAATGTATGGAATAATTGGTTGGGGTAACTAGACACCTCTCTAGACCTCTGTGTATCAAGAGAGGGAGATGATAACAGGAGCATTTTCCAGTAAGCCCTTTATTCCTATAGCAGGAGGCAGCAGGGGGAAGGAAGGAGATGCAGATTCTCTTTCCTCCCCATCTCTCCCCTGCCCCACTATCAATGACCACGTTATTTATCATCCTGAGACTGAACCAGTAATAAACAATACAACTCACCAAGAGTCAAGGAGAAGAACAGCTTCAGGACTCTCCAGGGGCCCTGTCCCTTAAAGCAGAGAACAATACATGCCACAGGAGAAAAGGACCTCTAACCAAACAGGAGGTTTGAGCTAATACCTATGTGTGCTCTCTAAGTATAAGCCTACTTCCTTCTAAGAACTGTATATATTTATGGAAATTGCTTCCTAGATTGGGGTGGAAGAATTAAGGATGGCTATTGTGCTTAAGTCCTTCCTATACTTTCTCAGGAAATATCCCTGTATAAAATAAAAGAAAATTGATATTAATTGGTTTATTGATGTCTAGGAGATTTTAGCTGGTTAAATTATATTAGAGAACATGCTGGATGGAAACAGGTGAGCAATGATGTTAGAAATCAACTGCCATCTCTTAAGTTGTCCTCAGAACCTTGAGGGGAAAAGTAATATCCACCCTCTGGTGATCCAAACTGCTAGTTTAAGTTCCAATTGAGAAATTAAGAGTTATATTGAGAGTGACTTTGAGGAGAATTAGTTTGGGATTGGGGTTTGTCTTGGTTTGTTTTTTGCTGTATTAGAGAAAAGAGGATTTAAAAAGTGATAAGAATCCTGCCCAAGGAGGATGGAATAATAGATGACTGAGTGATGGCAGAACTACTCAACTCTCATTTTGCTTCTATTATTTCTGCCAAAAAAACAATAATCATCAGACCAGAAAGGGCAAAACAAAAGAAAATATTTTACAGAGAGTTGAAATTCAAGGTAAGGAGATAGATAAGAGAACAATTCAAAATGTCAATTTCCCTAGCTATTGAAATCAGTGGGAATACATATGCAGGAGAAAATATTGTAAAGCTTTATGCTATTATTGTTGTTGGTCATTCATGTATGAATTTTCATGACCCCATTTGAACTGAAGGTCAAATTTGATCTCGGGTTTTCCTGACTCCAGGCCCAGCACCATATCCACTGATGAAGTTTCACACTGGTAATCTCCAGATCCATTGACGTTTCTTCAATGTTTGTACCAAAAAATTTTTTCTTCTCATAGGATCATAAATCTAGAAAAAAAATTTAGATGCCATCTAATCCAAATTCCTCATTTGTAAAATGAGGAAACTGAGACCCAGAGAAGGTAATTGATTTGCCTGAGGTGACATAAGTAGGTAGTACTAACAGCAGAATTTGAACCCAAAGTCATTGCTCTTTTTAATATACCATACTGTATCTGCTTCACATTCTTGTCCTTCAGACAGCAAGCAGCAATTATATCTTTTGGGGGGGGGCAGGGCAATGAGGGTTAAGTGACTTGCCCAGGGTCACACAGCTAATTAAGTGTCAAGTGTCTGAGGCTGGATTTGAACTCAGGTCCTCCTGAATCCAAGGCCAGTGCTTTATCCACTGTGCCACCTAGCTGCCCTCCAACTATGACTTTTTGCAAACTTCCTTTGTGCATTGCTGAAAGCCTCCATAAACACAACATGATCTGAACAATTTCTTTGTGGGGAACACAAATGATCTAAATGGAGAATTGCAAAATTGGCAAGAAACACAATATTGTCTTCTGGCCGCCTGACCAGAGCCACAGTTGACCCAGCTTTTCAATGAATACAATATTTAGAACATTCAAATGAAGGACTCTAATCACAGCACATTCTTTTCTCTGACCTAAGCGGGCATGTAAAATCCATAGTCGCTCCATTAAAAAAAAAAAAAGTTTGATTAATCATATTGCCCTCTCAAGCTTTTATCCCTGTCCCCAATGTTCCTCTTTCCTATTCACAATCACACTTTTTAAAGGAATAATATAGAATGGCCACTTCAACTTGGACTTGGAATCAGAAAAGTCCTGGGTTCAAATCCTGAATCTGATTATTACCAGCTGTTTGACCCTGAGATCTAATGTCTCAATGACTCTATTTCATCATCCACAAAATGAGTATATTCACACATGTACTTCTTGCATCACAGGATCATTAAGAAGGAAGTACATCATAAATCATACAACTATTAGAAAGACATGAATCATTGTTGCTGATTCTGTGTATTCACAGATGCAAGTGTGGCTTCCATTCCTACCACTTTATTGGAATTGCCCTACAGTATGATCACAATCTCTTCATTGCATAAGTCTTCCCTGCATTCTAATTCTTTTCAATCTCTCAACTTTTGTTGATAGTCAACAAATTCTATCTTTGACACCGTTACCCTCCTGAAGCTCAGTGTTCCTTTTGTCTCCTAAATGGTCTTTCTCTTCTTTTTCATAAATGTCAGTGTCCCTCCATCCCTTCATATCAAACTAACATGTACAAACTAACATGTCTTTCCACACCAAGCTCTGTTATCCTGCAGTTTCTATTGACATTACCCTTCTTCTAATCACCCTTGATGAAGGCATGATAGTAACATTTGAATCCTTCCATTCTCAGACTGCTCCCCAACTGTGCCAAAATCAATTAGTCATTATATTATCATAGAACTGAACTTTAAGATTAGAGGCTTCTGAAAATACAGAGGAGTAAGAGGTAACAAGAAAGTCTAGCACTTCAACTTCTCCTCTAAAATAGTAACAGAAAGACCAAAAAGATGGAAACTACCAGATACTTCAAAAACAAAATTGTTTTCAGAAAAAAATGAATGCATAAACAAGTGCATAAAAATAACAAATATCTCATAGATATATTGGGTTAAGAAAAGTGGAGAAAGAAGCATGAGAAGAATCCATAACAGATACATGGCAAATGAAACTCTAGGTTTCTCAGGACCCATGGAAATGCTATAAGCATAGAGAATGGAACTTACTTCAAGTTGTATCCGCACCAGCTAAATTTGCCTAATCAAAACTTTATTTTTGAGGGCAATGAGATGGCACAGTGGATAGAGCACCAGCCCTGGATTCAGGAAGGTCTGAGTTCAAATCCGGCCTCAGACACTTGACACTTACTAGCTGTGTGACCTTGGGCCAGTCATTTAACCCTCATAGTCCGCCCCCCCCAAAAAAAAAAACCCTTTATTTTTGATAGCCATATAATCAAGGAAGCATGGTAATAAGTCATAATAAGATAATAAGCAAGGAAACAGGAGCAGCTAGGTGTCACAGTGAACAGAGCACCAGCCCTGAAGTCAAGAGGACCTGAGTTCAAATCTGGCCTCAGACACTTGACACTTACAAGCTGTATGACCCTAGGCAAGTTACTTAACCCTCATCACCCCACAAAAATAAAATAAATAATAATAATAATAATGATAATAAGCAAGGAAACAACAGAAAAGAGCCAAATCTAGAATCACATTTGAGTTCTGGACCTGCTATTTACTACCTCTGTGACGCTGGACATATTATCTTTTAACCTATATGGTTTTTAGTTTTTCATCTATAAAATGAGGGTTCTTGGCAGCTAGGTGGCACAATGGATAAAGCACAGGCCCTGGATTCAGGAGGACCTGAGATCAAATCCGGCTTCATACACTTGACACTTACTAGCTGTGTGGCCCTGGGCGAATCACTTAACCCTCATTGCCCCGCAAAAATTCAATTAAATTAAAAAATTAAAATAAAATGAGGGTGCTAAACTAGTTGGTTTCCTAAGTCCCTTTAAAATATAAATCTATGAGCCTAGGATTGAGACATGATTAAGAAACCAAATACAGACCAGTTGGCAACACTATTCCCAATCCCTAGAAAAATGCTTTCTATGTTATAGGCATTCTATAATAGAATGGAATGGAACAGAATTCTGGCCAGGGACCATATCCGAGACATTTTTGTATCTTACTCACTGACAACACCTTACCATAGGTATAGAAGGAACTCAATAAATGTTTATTGAATGGATGGATGGACAGCTGATTTCCAAGAATGCTATTTTTGTGAGTTGCGGTGCGCTTCTCTTAGAGTATTCTCCATGTGTACAGCATAGCATTCTAACATGTAATCTTGATCTATGTATGAATCTTTCCCTTAAGGTAACTCAGCAAGTGGCCTTGGTGCCTTTAAAAGTCAACTGGACAACATCCTTTCTTTACTTGATGAAATTATGTCCTCATCCCGACAGTAACCACCTTTGTATTCAGGGAGGCCTTCCCCACCCCCCCACCCTCCCACCCCCGTGTTTCAGAAGGTATCTGGGGTCAAAACACAGCTCTTCCAAGGATTCATTTCAAACCCTTGTCAAACCTTTGGTGTTTCAAAGGTTTCCCCAGCAAAGCATCCCAGCAGGAACCAAGCTCAAGTTCTTAAATTCCAAAGAAATCCAATAAATCCTTTCTTTTTTACCTCTTGCTTAAATTATTGAAGACCTTTTCAGTGTAAAGGGCAGTAAAACCTGTACATCAAACTATGTATTATCTGCAGCTAAATGAACACAGACTATGCATTAACTACAGATAATATTCCATTCCATTGATGTGATCTTGACTGTTGCTGCTGGGTATTATTCGGTATTCACTCTATAAAAAGGAATAAGGGTGGTTTTTTAGCTTTGCTGACATTTCCACTATGCCAAATCACCAATATTCTTTTTATGTATAATATTTTCCCCCAATTACACGTTAAAACAATTTTTAACATTTTTTAAGTTTTTAGTTCTAAATTTATCCTTCCCTTTTGCCCTTCCTCCACCCCTGAGATGGTAAGTGATCAGATATTATTTATCCATGTCCAATCATATTATACATTTCCATTTTGTACAAGAAGACTCAAATTTTACAAAGAATGAAAGACAAAAATAGCATACTTCACTCTGTATTCAGACAATATCATTTCTTTCCCTGGAAGTGAATAGTATGCTTCATCATTAATCCTTTGGGATCGTCTTAGATAATTGTATTGCTGAGAATAGCTAAGTCATTCCCAGTTTTTCATCATACAACATTACTGTGTACAACATTCTCCTCAGATAATCGCTATTCTTAAAGCATTGACATACATTACTGTATACCTGATCAGAAGCCTGGACCATACTAAACACTTTTCTGTTTTCTCATAATGGACCTTGAAATGTAGGTATGTCAGGCTAGACTGGAAGTTAGTTATTCAAGGACACATCGAATCCTATAGATGTATCCCTGCCATGTGATTCTACATGTATCCCTATGTTACTTTATATGCCATGCTTCACACTCAGAATACAATCAATAAAATCCTACTGAATATATTGATATGGATATAATAATCATATCACCATCAAAGTCTTCTTCATGGTATGGGACATAATGGTGATTTCTCTAAAGCTACACTAGAAAAGCACAAACTTTGAGGACTGGTCATAAATTATACAATGAAAAAAACTAACTTGGCTTATAATTTTTTTTCTGAAATTCTGTCAATCAATCACATGAGGATTCCTTGAGCTCTCTCTTACATTATCTGTGACAGATTTCTAGGGGCTTAGGGAGATCCTCAGCAACAATAGTGACTGCTTGTTACACATGGCAAAAAAAACACATGTGCTAGGCAAGAGGAACCCAAGTCTGGACCTTAAGTCTCTAGTGGCCTCTTCTTTGTATTTCTTTTCCTAGGTACAAGTGCCCAAGAAGCAATTATCAGAAAGATATTTCTGATCTTGGCAGCTACTTCATGGACTAAAGAGATCTAGTCATTGTGGGGCCATAATGCCTGGCAGTAGAAGGTGCTTTCAAAAAATACACCCTCCTCAGAGGAAGAGATTACCACTGTCAGAAGGATGATCCCAAGCCATGCCCTGGCTAACCCAAAAATATGAACCTGAAGCACTATTTCCAGAACTGATGACTGGCAAAAATTACAGCACCATGAATGAACTCCACAAAATGATTCACTGTCCCAAGTCTCTGGAGCCCTTATATCCTCCTCAACATAAGTCTAATTTTACAGGTCCTTACTCTGATAAACTAGTGTATCCATGTGTCACCCTACCATGGTAACAAATATTAATTTTAATGAGGACCTCCTAAAAATTTTTGTTTGTTTGTTTTTTAGTGAGGCAATTGGGGTTAAGTGACTTGCCCAGGGTCACACAGCTAGTAAGTGTTAAGTGTCTGAGGCCGGTTTTTGAACTAGGGTACTCCTGACTACAGGGCCGGTACTTTATCCACTGTGCCACCTAGCTGCCCCTCCTCCTAACAATTTTTAACCTGATAAAAAGATTCTAATCATTAAATTGAAATCTCCTTCAGGGCAAGGACTGGTTATCTTTTATTTGCTTTTGCATTTTCAGTGCCTAATTGCATAATAAATACTTTTCTTTAAAAATTGAACTGGGGGGCAGCTAGGTGGCGCAGTGGATAAGGCACCAGCCTTGGATTCTGGAGGACCTGAGTTCAAACCCAGCCTCAGACACTTACTAGCTGTGTGACCCTGGACAAGTCACTTAACCTCCATTGCCCTGCAAAAAAAAAAAAAAATTGAACCAATTAATGTTGAATATTTTAGGCACTCTGCTAGACCATGAAGTAGGATTAGAATTGGGGAGTCAGGGAACTAATAGATCTTTCCATCTTTCTCAAATCCTGTGGCATCCTATATACTCTACATATAGAGCTGTCCATGTCTCATTTTTTTTTTTTTGGCAATAAGATTATATTCTTCTATAACAATTATAAATCTATTCTTTAAACATCTATCGGGGCAGCTAGGTGGCGCAGTGGATAGAGCACCGGCCCTGGAGTCAGGAGTACCTGAATTCAAATCCGGCCTCAGACACTTAACACTTACTAGCTGTGTGACCCTGGACAAGTCTCTTAACCCTCATTGCCCCACCAAAAAAAAGTAAAAATCTATCAATGTGATATTTTATATACATAAGGTCCTTTAGCTGCATATAAATAGAAAAGTTATCAGTCAAAAGGTTAAGAATCTAAGATAATTTATCAATATACTGCCCTTCATAGTGGATGTGAGGTCTAAAGAAAAAAACCAAAATCTCATCATTTGACATTAATTGGCCCTATGTGTTTGATTAGTTTGCTTCAAAGTCATGGCGGCAAAAATTCTCAGTGGGCAAGAAATTGACTACCTTCTATATGAAGAGCAAAAGAACATTTTTTCCTGAACTCTAAATTCACCTTATCACACATGAACCATATATAGCGTCTTATTGCAAAGTGACCTTCTGTGCTTCCCTCCTCCCCTTTGCCTTCCTCTCAATCTTCTTTCTTCCCTAGCACACTGCCTGGTAGGTAACAAATATGCCTTAAATGCTTGACAAAGTGAAGCCAAAGTATCCTAAGAGCAGGACTGCAGTGGAAGAGGTCACAGCTAGTCCAAAGCTTCTTAAACTGTAGGTTGTGACCCCATAAGGGGCCACATAATTGAATGTGGGGGTCATAAAAACTTGGCAACAGTAAAAGATTATGTAGACCTATTTTATATACCTACATTCCCAGGGTTGCATAATAATTTCTTGGGCAAAAAGGGGTCACAAGTAAAAAAAGTTTCAGAAGCCCTGAGCTAGTCCAACCCCTTCATTTTCTTTTTTCTTTTTTTTCTTTTTTTTTTTTTGTGGGGAAATGAGGGTTAAGTGACTTGCTCAGGGACACACAGCTAGTGAGTATCAAGTGTCTGAGGCCAGATTTAAACTCAGGTCCTCCTGAATCCAGGGCCAGTGCTTTATCCACTGTACCACCTAGCTGCCCCCACACCACCTAGCCGCCCCCAACCCTCTCATTTTCAAATGAAGAAACTGAGGCCTGGAGAGGAAAAGTGATATGCTCAAGGTCACAGAGGCAACCCAGATCCATTGACTACAAAGTCAATGCTAGGTCTGCTGCATCATGTTGCAGAAAGGAATGGAAGAGAAAAGGAAAGAGAGGGAAGGAAAGAGAAATAATCATGTACTATGTTCCAGATACCATACGAAGTGCTTTACAAATATAGCTACAAAAATATCTTTACAAATATTTTGAGGATCTCATTTGTTCCTCGAAACAGTCCTGAGAGACAGTGTTGCTGTTATTATCCCTAAATGAGGAAATTGAAGCAGAGGTTAAATGATTTGCCCAGGGTTTCATAGCTAGTAACATTCTGAGGCTAGATTTGAATTCAGATTCTTACTCCAACGCCAGACCTCTCTGAACTGCACCACCTAGCTGTCTCATTTGGATCACAACTGGAAAGGTACACTGGCTTGCATCCATTCCTTTCTGGCTCAATTCATGCGGAAAAGCCATTATCCAGAGAACCAAAATGCATATCCATGAGAAGAAATAGGGGGAGGGAACTGTGTCTGGGATTTTTAAAGCCAGTCTCAAACTTTCTTGATTATACTAATGTTGGGGAAAAACATGAAGGGGGCAGGAGGAAGCTCCAAATTGGAGCAGTAATTACAGTAATAGTATTCCCTATAATTGCAATATCAAGTTGTTCTTTCCTTCCTGTGCTGGAGGTTTGACCTCTTCTGAAGAAGAGCAATGGTAAACACTCAGGAAGGAGGACAGATTTAAAGGTTATCTGTCTGGGTGGGTGGGTTGGGGGTAGAAAATACATTTCATAGCTTTTCTTGTCTTCATGAAAAGAGACATAAAAACACAGCTAGTGTCACCTGAAGAAATGAATGGGTGCTGATGGTCAGATGGAAGAAAAAAAATTGTTTAATGTCAAGCTTCAGGCAATACCTGAAATTTCTCCTTGCCAATAATGTGGTATTAAAATGAGTCTATACAAAAACTATCTCTACATGTAACTGGAAAATAATAAAATACTTTTATAATTTAAAAAATAAATCATTTTTAAATGGGTCTATATGTGTGCCAAAGAGCCTGCAGGAGTCAGATGGCTATAGGAGGACTCCTCAGTGACAAAGCAGTGAAATCCATCCCAGAATAAGGTGTTTTGCTCTCTTTATTAAATGATGAGCCAGGTGCATCAGAGGATTTTCAAACTTCCTTTATTTTTTGAGGAGTCTTTTCTAATAAAATCTGAACACTAACATAGTATATTTCTCTTTCTATATGCAAAAAGAGGAAAAGGGTTGTTAGAGGCTCCCTTTCATGCGATATACTTGGCCATGTTCTGAAAGCAACAGAAGTAGTCAAGAAGAAAAAAAAACAAACCTGCTACAACTTGTATGAATACATTCCCTTTCATCTCACCTCCCACCAAAGTCTGACCAAGACAATGGAGAGCTAGAACAAAGCATCTCTCTCCTTAAAGAGCTGGATAAACTAACTCTCCCTCCACCCCCATCAGAGTTCCAGCTAGGTTTCTGACAACTCTGCAGATTTTAATAATCCAAGCTTATTCACTTGGCAAGCTCTCTAATGTTAACAATAGATCACTGACACCCTGTCCCAACCAAAGTTCCAAGTACACTGCTTTGATGAAAAATTAAATTGCAAAGCAGGATGAAATCAAGGTAAGCTCTCACAGTCATATATTTATGTGAGTGCTTAAATGCATTTAGTATCATAAATGTGCAGCTAGAAGGGACTCTAGGGAGTATCTAGGGCAACTCGTCTTATTTTACAGATGAGGAAACTGAGAACCAAGTAACAAAGTGACAGAGGTAGAGACAGAGAGATAGGGAGAGACAAAGAGACGGAGACAAAGAGATTGGAGAAAGAGCAATTGATAAGCACTTAACGTTAGGCCCTATGCTGAGCATTGAGATACAAATATTAAAAAGTAAGACAATCCTTGCCTTCAAAGAGTTTACATTTGAGTGGGAGAAGATAGAACACAAAGAGGAGTTGGAAAGATGGGAGCAGGGTCCCTGCCCAGTGGCATGGATGGCCAGAAAGTGACTCCAAGGCCTCTTTTTGGGAAATAGTAGCCATCATTTAGCTCCTTTCTCACTGATCCAGTCAAGAAGCATTAAGTCTGAAAGGCCATGAAGAGGTCCCATCATCCTTAAGAATACATAAATAAGGAGTAGAACATTTTTTTTTTATTCAACTGGGACCTAATTTAGAAGTATTGGATTTTTTAAGCCATTGTTACCCACAGGATTCTCCATAATTAGAATTCAATTTCAATTTCCCCAAAATTTTAAATGAGTTTTGCTGGTGACTTTTATTTTTATATCACCGTCAATTGTAAAAATATCTACCCTCTCTCCCACTCCCTAATAAAATATATGAAAGCCAAGCACATCCCAACCACTGACCATCTGACAGTGCAGACAACCTCTGCCCTAGTAGTTTCCCTGTTTCTCTGGTAGAGGGAGGGAAATATGTTTCCTCTTCTGTTCCCCTTACCAGATTTTTTTTCTCTTTAAATGTTTAATTAATATTCCTTTTCTTTTTACTTATGTACTTCCCAATGACCTGCCCCCAACAATACCCTACTTTATAATAAATAAGTACAATCAAGGATAACCGCTTTATACTAGGTCTTTCAGATGACCTGATATTTCGATAGTCTGGTTATCCCTAGAACTCCTCCATGCCTCAGTAGATGGTTTCCTGAACTTCAACACTTCAATGGATCCATGATATCAAAAAGGTGCATATGCCCTTCACTGATACCCATCACAACCCATTCATGCTTCTCCATCTGGTACTGATCTGTATCCTTCCATGAATCCTCCATAGAAGATTTCTTCAACACCCAAAGGCTTTCCTAGATCATTTAATATTCCATCATTTCCAGCATAATGATCTATACATCTGTTATCTCAAATTATATAATCAAATGAGATGATAATTTTAAAGCACTTAACAGAGTGCCTAACATATAGCAAGTGCTTTATAAATGCTAGTTGTTGTCTCTTACTCTTACTACCTGACCAGAATGTCTCCTTTTCCAGTCATCTGAGTCCTTAGAAATGTCTTTCAAGATGTTTCTTTCATGTTGTTGATACTACTTATACACTCCATGTCTCTCTCCATTGCTTTTTGAATTGTCTCCCATTTCTATTTCTTTAATAATCATAATGTTCCATGACTTTATACTTAGGTTCTAATGAAATGTCCACAAAAGTCAATTTAGGGGCAGCTAGGTGGCTCAGTGGATAAAACACAGGCCCTGCATTCAGGAGTTCATGAGTTCAGACACTTGACACTTACTAGCTGTGTGACCTTGGGCAAGTCACTTAACCCCCATTGCCCCTCGGCAGGCAAAAAAAAAGGAAAATAATAAGATACTTTTAAAAAGGGGGGGCAGCTAGGTGGTGCAGTGGATAGAGCACTGGCCCTGGATTCAGGAGGACCTGAGTTCAAATTCGACCTCAGACACTTAACACTTACTAGCTGTGTGACCCTGGGCAAGTCACTTAACCCAAATTGCCTCACACAAAAAAAATTCAATTTAATAAATATTTCAAAGGTCTGGAATTTTTTAGAATATGAGTACTCTCTCCCTTGATATAGATTAACACTCCTCCAAACCTTAGAAAATTAATAAACAGTTTCACAAGTTATTTTGTCCAAAAAAAATCACATCTTCTGGCCAACCTTCTAAAATGATCTCCCCTTATTTATCTAGACTGGTCCATGGATGACTAATAGTCTGCTGCCAAAACTCAATGCCTTTTCAGCTTGTTAGGATCTGCCAATGTTTAGGATCTGCCAACCTATCTTTGAGAAACTAGGGTTATCTTCAGAGCATGATGAGGAGAGAACCACAGTTGAGAATTTGGCTCATGATGTAGGTATACTTGGGTAAATAGTATCCCTAAATTCCATGTCCCAAAACTGGAACCTATCTGAGAGCCACGTTGAGCACTGACTCTTGAATTTGGCCTGGCACAGCAAGTAAGTGATACTCTTTATCAACTCCCAAGGCTGGGCAATCTTCCTCCTTCCACAACCCCAAAAGCAAAAAGAACCTCCATTGGTAGAGGCTGCATAAGGGTCATGAAAAGGAAGGCTCTAGTGACAGCTAAAGCTATTCATCATATTCTGGAACCTTCATGAGTTAAGTGATCATAAGTTGGGGATAAGGCTGTATACAAGATGAGTCAATCAATCAAGTATTTGTTAAGCATTTACCGTGTGCCAGGCACTGTGCTAAGAGCTGGGAATACATAGGGAAGCAAAAGGAGTCTCTGTCCTCCAACTGTTTAGAATCTAACTGAGGAGACAACATACATGAACCAGTATTTACAAGATAAATACAGAGTAGGAAGAAGATATCCTTAGAATAAAAAGCATTAGGGGACAGCTAGGTGGTGCAGTGGATAAAACACCAGCTCTGGATTCAGGAGGAACTGAGTTAAAATCTGGCCTTAGACACTTGACACTTACTAGCTGTGTGACCCTGGGCAAGTCACTTAACTCCCATTGCCCCACCAAAAAAAAAAAAATCTGGCCTCAGACACTTGACACTTACTACCTGTGAGACCCTGGGCAAGTCACTTAACCCTCATTGCCCTGAAGAAAGAAAGAAAGAAAGAAAGAAAGAAAGAAAGAAAGAAAGAAAGAAAGAAAGAAAGAAAGAAAGAAAGAAAGAAAGAAAGAAAGAAAGAACTAGCTGTGTGACCCTGGGCAAATCACTTAACCCCAATTGCCTAACCAAAAAAAAAAAAATTAGCAACTAAGTGGACTGGGAAAGTTCATTGACTAGAACCACAAATGGCAGTAGAATGGACAAATAAAAAGAAGCAAAAGACAAAAGCAATGTAACAAAAAGAAAAACAAAGAAATGTATCTCTTTTTAGTTTCTGATTCTAATTATTTTTCATCTCAGCAAGGTTTTGAAAATAAAGTGAATTTTATTTGAAACTATTTGATTGTTTTCAAAAATGGGTTTTCAATGTTATGCTAAGAGATGTGAGACTCTTCTTAGGAATTTCAAAAATTCAGAAGCTTTTAGGTAATGTGTACCTCACAGGAAAGGATGGTGACCCTTTAAATGAGATAACAAGGTCAGTGGGGTAATGGGTTTTCTATTACTTCAATACTTTCATCAATCAATAAATATTAATTAAGTGCCTACTCTATGCCAGGCACTGTGCTAAGTGCTCAAAATACAAAGAAAGGCAAAAGACAGTCCCTGATCTAGAGCAGATCACGGCCTAATGGATAGCCAGTATTTAGGTGGCCATTAAGGTTTGGAAAGCATTTGTCATCTTATCTTTCTCCTTGAAACAATACTGAGATGTAGGTACTATTATTGCCTCCATTTTACAGACAAGAAAACTGTGGAATGCAGAGGTGACTTGCCTGGGGTCACACAGGTAGTAAGTATTCGGAGCCAAATCTGAACTCAGGTCTTCCTAATTCCAAGTTTGGTTCTCTATCCACTGCACTATCCATCTGCCAGTATCTACCTAGATACACTTCAATGGACCTATGGTTCCATCAATGTTCATATTCCCTCTAAAAGTACAAATTACTCTAAAGCTGGAAGTGACCAGGATGTCCATCTAGTCAAATTCCCTCATTTTACAGATAAATAAATTAAGGCCCAGTGAGGTTAAGTTCTTTCCCCAAGTCATATAAGTAGTAAGAATCAATAGTGAGGGGGGGCAGCTAGATGGCACAGTGTTTAGAGCACCAGCCCTGGAGTCAGGAGTACCTGAGTTCAAATCCGGCCTCAGACACTTAACACTTACTAGCTGTGTGACCCTGGGCAAGTCACTTAACCCCAATTGCCTCACTAAAAAAAAAAAAAAAAAAGAATCAATAGTGAGGGAGCAGCTAGGTAGCGCAGTGGATAAAGCACCGGTCCTAGATTCAGGAGGACCTGAGTTCAAATACAGCCTCTTACACTTGAAACCTACTAGCTGTGTGACCCTGGGCAAGTCACTTAACCCTCATTGCCCTGCCCCCAAAAAAAGAATCAATAGTGAGTTTGTGCCCAGGTCCTCCAAATCCAGAGCTTATACTCACTTCCTGGGATTGTCTTTCATCCACATCTATTGCCTTCCAATTCTGTGTAAATTTTCTTCTTGTCTTTCCATAATTCTCCAAAGGACCTTCCCAAACCTTCTGATTCTATAGATAGTTCATGCATACCAATGCCACAGTGGGACTGACCATTTTTTTGTTTGTAATTCCTACTAGATATTTAGTCTATTTTTTCCTGGTTATACCCATGCTTGATAAAGTCTTTTCCCATGCAAGTCACTATTGGCAATACCTGGTACCTTACTTTTGTCTGTCACATGTCTTTCCAATTATACTTTGGAGTACTTGCAATTACAATGATACCTCATAATTTGTATCTATATAGAAACACTCAGAGAATAATGATATTTTTAAAAGATAGGCTTTTACCCCAGCAAAAATCTTGGAAAGATAGAGCACCGGCCCTGGAGTCAGGAATACCTGAGTTCAAATCCGGCCTCAGACACTTAACACTTGCTGGCTGTGTGACCCTGGGCAAGTCACTTAACCCCAATTGCCTCATCAAAAAAAAAATAATAATAATAAAAATAAATAAAAATCTTGGAAAGATTGCCCAACTGAAAGTATTGTCTAACTTCCTAAATTAAATCCTTCTTCTATACAACTCTGAGTATCTGTCCTATACATATATATGTACACACACTGAAAGACTAACTCCTTGGGCTACCCATCTAACTATATGTCATAACTTGTGTAGTAATATACATTTTTCATTTTTTTTTTCATGTTTCACTGACTAGGTGAATCTCTAAAATGACTATTGGTCCCATTGAGGTCCTATCTTAAACTAGCCCTTTTATGATATAATAATGAAATATCCAAAGAATTTATGGAATGGTTCTCCAGATGAATCACTGATTGGTCAGGAAAGAATGAATCTCCAAGCCCTCGTTTAAAATTTTTAAATGTCAATCACTGTCCCACCTGCCCTGTTGTAGTGGGATTTTCCCAGCTAAGGATCATACTATGGCTTTCTTTTATTTCCCATCTAAATTCTATTTGACTGCTACTTTTGATCTAGAGCCTGCTTCCATCCCATGCATGCCCAAAGGAATGTCTTCATGGAATCAAGATGATTCATGAAATCCCTGTGTCTGTTTTATGAGAAGACATGAGAAAACATCCCACAAGATGGGCAGACAGGGTTATAATTAGGGAATTTTAAACCCAGTACAAGCAGGATAGCTGACACATACAAATGAAGAGATTGAGGCATCAGAACACTAGTACAAGGGTAAGTCATCATGCCAGAAGGAGAGGTGTCCACTCCAATGTGTAATTTTGGAAGAAAAGATATTTAGGCTACACAGAAAACTGTCCTTCTCTTAACTCTATATTATGCAGGAAATCCCTGTTCAAATACTTAAACAGGCATAATTAAATTTGTTAAATAATTAAACATGAAGCTGGGCTGGCTGCCTGGGAGGTGAGAGTAGGTCAAATGATCAATAAGCTTATATGACCACCAGCAGAGTGTATTGTATCACAGTAGCAGCTGTTGCCAAAAGAGCATAGAACTTCAGTTCTTGATAAATGGGTTGAAATTTCAGCTCTGACATTTCCTAGCTGTGAGATTTTGAACAAATCATTTCATTTAACTCAGTTTCTTCATATTTAAAGTGGAAATAATGAGTTTTGCATATGTATTTCACATTGCTCGGGAACGTATTTTGCAAACTTTAAGAAACTATATAAATATGAACCAGTGAAGGAAATACTTATGCCAGAAAGGGACAGAGAATAGATATAAATATTTATTAAAACTATGTTAAACTGATTTTTTTTCAAATTTATCTGCATGATGTTTAAACATTAACAAAAGCCAACTGTCTGATGTAATATAAAGAACATTGAAGTAAGACTTACAAGACCTGGTTTCTAATCCAAGGTCTGACACATACTAGCTGTGTGACTACAGGCATGTTCTTTGACACCTTTTAACCTCAGTTTCCTCACTGGTAAAACAGGGTAATAATATGAGCTATGTTTACCTCATAAGGTTGTTGGAATGCTCGAATGAGATAGGGTATGTGAAAAACTAAAGGGGGGCAGGGGAGAATTTTATAGTGGAAAGAGAACTTGACTTGATACCATGTGATCTTGTGCAAACTACTTATTGTGGGGTCTTGGTTTCCTCATCTCTAAAATGAGGAAACTGTACTGATCCCTAAGAACCTTACAGCTCTGTAACCATGAACCTTTAAAACACTATAAAAACTATAAGCTACAATGTAAATATGTGACATCATTGTCCAGAAGGGCAAGATCTCATAAGGTCATTGCAAGGTCTGCATGTATTTTTTAACACTTCCTGCTATAGAAATTTCCTACCCATACAATGAGGCCAGTATTAAATCAGATTTATCTCAAGAACTCAGTTAAGTTGGAATCTTATCATTAGAATATGTCTGGAGATGGAGGAATCATCACTGACCATTAATCAAGCCAACATGTACTTCTTATATTGAGATGTTTCAAATTAATTCTAACTCAGTTCCTTAGAGAGAAAGAAAATATCCACAAGGATGTTCAAGGTTAAGACTGAGGCTTATAAATATCAAATTCTAGTTAGAAAAAGCAATGGTTGAGTTTATGCCTTTTCTTAGAAATTAAACAAAGAAGTGAAAGCTATGGAGGTACCCCCCAAGTAAGATCCTTCTCTTTTTTGCTCTTATTCTGGCTTAACCTAGACCTCTGAATCTAGAACAGAGATCAGGATCCCAGAAAGCACACCCAGAAGACTATGGTCCATTTGGGGGCTATCCAATCCAGGCTTTGAGGTTTATCCTAGGTTAGATCCAAAAGCGTGAATTGGCTTGAGGAAATCTAGGGCTTCCCTTTGTTTATTTTGTAATCTACTCCTCTCTCATTCATTTGGCCAAGCAGGGAAAATTCCAAAGGCCACATGCCTAAATCCCTGGCCAAGGTGCTGACTAGCACTTTGTCACATACCTTTTTTTAATGAAATGATCAAAGTTCATGTTACACACATACTTCATGCTTAAATATTATGTGGGTGACTATTCTAATGCCCAGGTTGAAAGAAAACCCTTTTTTAACTACTGACTATATTTGGCAAAGTGAAATCTAGGAATCTTCATGAACTGGAACCTCAATGAAGTCATGGACTACTTTATAAAACACAGAGAGTAACCCAAAAATATGGACAGCTACGTGGTGCAGTGGATAGAGTGTTGGGCCTAAGGTCAGGAAAACTCTTCTTCCTGAGTTCAAATCTGGCCTCAGACACTTGGACCAAGTCACTTTACCCTGTTTGCCTCAGTTTCCTCATCTGTAAATTGAGATAGAGAAGGAAATGACAAACTACCCCCATTATCTTTGTCAGGAAAACCCCAAATGGGGCCACAAAGAGTCAGACTCAACTGAAAAATGACTGAACAAAAATAACAATACAACTCAGCAATAAGTGAAAAGAAGATCCCTGAGCAGCCAAAAGTTGTCTCAAAGTCTACACCTTACTCTGAAGGAGAAGTAGAGTCACCTTCTACTGGTCACCCAAAAAATTACAAGTAATATAGGCAGCCAGGTGGGCTTCTAGAAGATAGAAATGAGAAGTGGCAGATCAGGGTCATCTGATTTAGGGACAAACATTTTATGCCACAGTAGTTCCTGAAGCCACCATTGTATTACAGTTTAATAAAATAATTTGATTCATAAAGATGGCCCTGTGGCATGAATAATTTAAATTAAATTCCATATATATTCTGCTTAAGAAGGGGAAGAAGTATGTGATATACTATAAAGATACCTCCATCAAAAATGGCTAGTATTTCAAAAGTGTGGGTATTTAGTGATCTATGTTTCTACTGCTGGGAGAGTCAAATTATGTGAAACAACTCAATCCTCAATACAAGAAATATATGAGGAATTACTCTACCTCCTTACATGCTGTTTGCATCTTTTCTTTCAGACTGATCTTAACTCTGTTTCAAGACTCTAACAGTAGACACATTTCTTGCATAATTTTATCCGTACATACAAGAAATTAATAATTATTTCTGAGAACCTTGTTTATTTATTCAGGTGAGACATTTGTAAGGTAATGTTCTAGAAGTTGTACAGCTCCAGAGATTACAAATTCACCCCCTGAAAATGCCAAGCCTGAGGCTATACTCTGAAGAAAATGAAAATAGCCACCTTGGAAGGCAAGTTGCCACTAGGGAACATGGGTACAATGGGGCCCATAACTTAGCTGAAAATGAAAAAGTGGCAGCAATGTAAACAGTACTTCAGGTCAAATTTCAACCTACATACCTGCATTCTCTTGTTGTGGTTCCTTCAGCTGGTCAGGATAAACTCAGAAATATCATAGTATAATGGACACAATGCTGGTTTGAAAGATAAGAGAGAGCAAGACACTAATTCTGCCTGTGATCCTTCTTTTGTTACCATGAGCAGGCATTCAAACATTTCTGAGTCTCAGTTTCCTCATCTGGGAAATGGAGATACTGAAATAGAAAGATACCAATATTTATAGTACCTACCTTGAAAGGTTCTTGTGAAGATCAAATGAGATAGTAGATATAGGGCATATCACATACCTTGAGGTGCTACATAAATATTACTTATTCTTATTTCTATGGCCTAAAAAGTTTCAGACCATCATCAGGTTATCCATAGTTTAAAGGACTCAGGTCTAAAGTAAGGGGGGAGGGGATTTGAATACATTTGGGAGTAAATCTTAAATAGTCCTAAGGATGTGATGCTCAATTATATGTCCAGGCCCATTCTGGATTTATTTTTGGTCTAAATCAATTATTTCATTAGTATAAAGAACTCCTGAGAGAAGAAATTTCTTTCATTGATGCAGATCAACAATTTGTCTTTAATTTATAAGCATATATATAATATATAGTATAGGAGATATATAATTATATATATTTCTATATAGTTTTATGTAGATATAATATAGATAATAAAATAATTTTATATAGCATAGATAATAAATTTATCTTTATTTATATATAATATAACAGATTTATAATTTTTAGAAATTTGCATTTAGAGCAGTGAGAGGTTCAATGACTTGCTCGTCATCCCACATGGTCAGTCAATAAACATTTATTGTGCTACATGCTGGGAAAATAAGGAAAGGTAAAAGCCCCTGTCCTCAAGGAACACACAATCTAATGGATGAAACAACATGATAACCATTATGTACAAACAAACTATACAGTATAAATTGAAATAAATCAAAAGAGGGAAGGCAATAGAATTCAGAAAGGTAAGGGGAAAGGCTTTCTATAGAAAGGGGGATTTTAGTTGGAACTTGAAAGAAACCAGGGAAGTCAAGAGGCAGAATGTAAGGAGGGAGAGCATTCTAGGCAAGAATGACAAGCAATGAAAATGCTTGGACTTGGGAGGTAGAGTGTCTTAGTTGAGGGACAGCAAGGAGATTGTGTCACTAGATCATAAAATAAATGCTTAGTAAGGTGTAAGAAAACCAAAATGGTAGGGGTGGATAAAGCTAGTTTAGGAGGGGTTTTGAATGCTAAACAGAGGATTTTGTATTTGCAGCTAATAGGGAGCCACTGGAGCTTATTGAGTGGGGATGGGCAATGACATCGTCAGACCTGTACTTTTGGAAAATCACTTTTACAGCCAAGTGGACAATAGACTAGAGGAAAGAGAGACTTGTGGCAGATTACCTAGTAGTCCCAATGTGAAGGAATGAAGGCCTCTCTCAGGGTAGGGGCAGTGTAAGGATATAGAAAGGGAGATATTTTAGAGACGTGACAAAGCTAAAATCAACAAGCCTTGGCAACATAATGAATATGGCAGACAGGAGTGGTGAGAAAGATGGTGAGGAGTCGAGAATGACAACTAGGTTGTAAACCTAGATGACTTGAAGATGGTGGTGCCCTCAATAGTAGCAGGTAAGTTTGGAAGTGGGAAGAGTTTGTGAAAAAAGATAACTCAGTTTTGGACATGTTGAGTTTAAGATGCCTATAGGACATCCAGTTCAAAGCAGGACTTTAAATGAGGTCTTCATGACTGAAAGGCCTCGTCTTGATTCGTTATTCCATGTTGCCTCTCTAACCATTCCCATATTAGACCTGAATGTCAAGTGGGCATTATATTATAATGCTTCCAAAGCAGGCATAAGCCTCAGTTTCTTCATTTATAGGCAAAGTTGACACAGAACCCACTGTAAACCTAGCATTCAGTCCTGCTGTTCTACCAACCTACTCCTCACCTGGTTCCCCTGGATACTAGTCCTTGATTAGATTCCAGAGAGGCTTCTGAATGGGAAGGGGTAAAACATGGAGACGGGAGGGTCACAATGAATGAAGTGAGTGATTTGGACTCTGTAGTTGTGGCATCTGAGGATTCAATCCCTCTAGTATTTCTCTGTAGGAATTCATGTTTTCAATGATGCTAAAGATAATTTGACCAAATGATGATATAGCATAAACACCACTCTAGAAGTGGCAGGAGGGCCCAAAGTGTTACATTCCATCAGCTCATACTTAAAGAGAATTAGCATGACACTTGAATAGCACTGAAATCAACTCTAGGCATGCTTGATAGATAGCAGTTGCTGTTAAAAGGCTTATCCCATGAGGGCGACACTCAATCCATCCTTGTTAAGTGTACTCCCGCCCCATCCTGAACCACAGAGATAGACTTTAGAGTCTTGTGATGGATTAAGACACACAGAAACAAAGCCTATCCTTTTCTCCAGTCCTTTGGAATGTCAGAGTGAACATAAATGGGCAGACCATAAATTGATAGAGTATTTGTGACTAGGTACCTGGTTCACATTTTTTTAAAAATGGGAATTGGGGTCATCAGATCATGGAATTTGAAGCTGGAATTTACCTCAAAAATCATCTGATCCAATGCAATCTGGTCCAACAATAATTTATTAAGCACCTACTCTATGCAAGGAAACTAGATGGTACAGTGGATAGAGCACCAGACCTAGAGTCAGGAAGACCTGTGTTCATTTCTGGCCTCAGACATTGACTAGCTATGTGACCCTGGTCAAGTCATTTAACCCCAATTGGCCTCAGTTCCTCATCTGTACAATGGGGACACACTGGAGAAAGAAATGGCAAACTCCAGTACCTTTTTCAAGAAAATCCCATGGACAAAAGTTCGTGGAGTCATCTAGAATCCAGCATGACTGAAACGCCAAGTACCTTTGCCAAGAGAACTCCTTGGTGTCCATAAGGCTATGTGGAGTTGGACACAACTAAACAACAACAACAAAATGTGTGTTTTTTAAAATATTGTGGGACTAGGCTGGGGTTTCTTAAATATTGCTACTTATAAATTAATAGCTATTGCACCAGTTTGGGCAGCAAGCATTTATTATTAATTAAGATTACATATTAATAAAGTATTGACCACATATCTCCTTGACTTCCCCAATGGTCACAGGTTTATAGACCTATGCAATTACATAGTCAGCATGGAGAGTAAGAGTCCCAGGAAGGAGAGAGAGAGAGAGAGAGAGAGAGAGAGAGAGAGAGAGAGAGAGAGAGAGAGAGAGAGCAACCCTCGTGTCCCCAGGGATTTTTATCCTCTTTTTGGTAGAGGCAGGTCACCACACATTGATCTAAGATAATTGGTTAGTATCATTCAGCTCCATTGATTGACATGACTTGGGGAGGGGGTAGTCTAGAGATCAAATTCCAACCATCTAGGTGTGCTTCTATCCCTAGCTAATGAGAAGGATCAATCTGCATTCCTTTTGTTAAGCTAAAGGCTCTTCCCAGGTTGGTTTCCAGGGAGGGGGAAAGAGCAGCTAACACTAACAGGTCTGGGTTTCTCCTAGAAATTCATCATTAATAACTATTTTCTCACAGATGCAAGGTATTGTGTAAGCACTACGGATACAAAATCAGAAAGCAGTTCTTGCCCTCAGTAAGCTTACATCCTCCTAGAGGAATACAACATGCAAACAGAGCATATTAGCAACTAAAGCTATCAGGAAACACTGAAGAGTTTGTATGTGAGCTGAACTCTGAAAGATGCTAGACATTGCACAAAACATTGCAAAAGGTGAGGAGGGAGTGTATTCCAGGCATAGGAATCAACCTATGCCAAGGCATGGAGGCAGAAAATTGAATATCAAGTTCAGGACATAGCAAGTAGGCCAGGTTGACTGAAACACTGAGTGTATAAAGAAGATTCATGTGAAATGAGAGCAGAACGGTAGACTGAAGCCAGATTGTGAAGGACTCTAAATGCCAAACTAAGGAGTTTTCATTGTAGTTCACTCTAGAGGCAATAGGGAGTATTAAAAGTACTTGAGCAAGGAAGTTATGTGATTATATATGTGCTCTTCATTCTATAGATGAGGGATGTGAGATCCAAAGGGATTAATTTTTCTCAGTTCTTAATATACTTTCTTAGTAAGAATAGTAAAAAAGGGAATGTATCTGAGATTTAATTAATAAGAACTCCTAATGATAAAACTCCCCATAACCGTCCAGATCGGCACTTCCTGTTATAGTATTTATTAGAGGGTTTTCTAGAGCACACTGAGAGATTAAGTGATTTACCCAGGGTTACACAACCAATAAATACAAAAGGCAGTACCTGAGCCTAGGTCTCTCTACCTCCTTCTTATTTAGAATAGGAAGAATTTTTCAGGACCAGAGGTGTCTCTAATTCAGAGAATTTTCTCCCAAAGCAATTGGGGCTTACATTTAGAATCCCTCAGTTTCTAATCAATAGTTTTGTCAAACTCTTTTTTTTTCCTTGCTAGAAAACCTTAATCCATAGTCTTCTGAGTAAAACTGAGCCTTATTAAAATAAACTAATTAAGTAATTTCAAATTTCTTGGGAAACTTGTATCAACCAGCCATTCATCTCTACCATTTTTGCAATAAGTAGCATAAGAACCAAGTTTAAATGAAAATTATTTTCAAGAAATCAGGCAAGAAAGCCGTCTTGTTCATTTCCCAACCATGCTGTGAAAGGTCATCTATGGTTTAAAGGAAGAAAAAGTCATTGGCAAAAATATCAGAGCTGTCAAGTCCAATAAGTTGAACTCCTTGAGAAAAGTAAAAATCTCTCAGCCAATCACCACTCCAATATTGAAGGACTATTATGGGTAAGATAATAAATAACATGGTAGTTGCCCTACCTCACTAGAATCATGGTCCAACTCTGACTATGCTTCTATTATCCATTATTTAAATACTCTTATGGATTTGAGATGTCCGTTATTGGGAGGGGGAACTCCCTCCATAATAAAGATCAGACTATTTTCCAGTTTCCCCAGCAGTTTTTGTCAAACAATGAGTTTTTATCCTAGAAGCTGGAGTTTGGGGGTTTATCAAACTACAGCTTCCAGGATAAAAACTCATTGTTTGACAAAAACTTCTAAAAAAACTGAAAAATAATATAGCAAAAATTAGGTATAAACCAACATCTCACAATGTATGCTAAAAAAAGGTCAAAATGGATACATGATTTACACATAAAGGGTGATGCCATAGGCAAATTAGGAGAAGACAGAATAGTTTACTTGTCAGATCTATGGAGAGGGGAAGTATTTATGACCAAACAAGAGATAGAGAACATTATGAAATGCAAAATGGATCATTTTTATTATATTAAATTAAAAAGGTTTTGCACAAACAAAACCAATGCAACCAAAATTAGAAGGAAAATGGAAAGCTAGGACACAATTTTTATAGCCAATGTTTCTGATAAAGGCCTCATTTCTAAAACATATCTGGAACTGAATCAAATTTATGAGAATACAAGTCATTCCCCAATTGAGAAATGGTCAAAGGATATGAACGGGCTGTTTCAGATTAAGAAATTAAAGCTATCTATAGTCATATGAAAAAAATGTTCTTAATCACTATTTTTTGAGAAATACAAATTAAAAACAACTCTGAGGTACCACCTCACACCTGTCAAATTGGCCAATGTGACAAAAAAGGGAAATGATAAATGTTGGAAAAGATGTAGGAAAATTGGAACACTAATGCATTGTTGGTGGAGTTGTGAACTAATCCAACCATTCTGGAGAGCAATTTGGAACCATGCCCAAAGGGTTATTAAAAAAGTTGTGCATACCCTAGGACCTAGCAATACCACTATTAGGTCTATATGCCAAAAAGATCATAAAAAGGGGAAAAGGACACACATGAACAAAAATATTTATAGCAGATTTTTTGTGGTGGCAAAGAACTAGAAATTGAGGGGATGTCCATCTGCTGGGGAATGGCTGAACAAGTTGTGGTATATGAATGTAATGGAATACTATTGTGATATAAAAAAATGATGAGCAGGTGGATTTCAGAAAAACTTGGAAAGACTTACATGAACTGATATAGAGTGAAGTAAGCAGAACAGTAACAGCAACATTGTGTGATGATCAACCATGATAGACTTAGCTCTACTCAGCAATACAATGATCCAATACAATTCCAAAGAACTCTTGGTGGAAAATGCTATCCACAACTAGAGAAAGAACTATGGAGTCTGAATGAAGATTGAAGCATACTATTTTCACTTTGGTTTTTTTTCTTTCTTGTGACTTTTCCCTTTTGTTCTGATTTTTCTTTCACAGCATGTCTAAAGTGGAAATATGTTTAATGTGATTGTACTTTATAACCTATATCACATTGCTTTTTGTCTTGGGGAGGGGGGGAAGGGAGAGAGAGAAAAAAATTTGAAACTCAAAATCTTACAAAAATGAATGGTAAAAACTACCTTTACATGTAATTGGGGAAAAATAAAATACTATTAAGTAAGAAAAATAATATAGATCATAAACCATCCATGCTTAATCACCTGGGTCATCCTTATCTATTTCCTCCCATAAATCCTCTATAGGGCTTCCTTCTAATGTTCTGGGAACCATATTCTAGTCCCCTTGACATGGCATGGATGCCAATAGAACATGTGGGTGGTTCCAATCTAACAATAAAACCAAGAAATGGGAAGTGGAAGAGCATGAGCATCTATCCTCCTTGACAGTAAGATGAGTAAGGCTCATATCCCATAATACTGAACTGAATTGACTCATGATTCTCCCTCCACACATACACTTAGAACCTATTGGGAATGGGTTATCCACAAATCTATCTAAACCCCCTGGAAACAATTTAGATATTTTCATGCTCTGATGCCACAGGGCATGACAAAGAAGTATTGGAGGAAGAGAAAGATCCCTGGAGAAACATGTAGGTTCTTGCCTACTTCTCCTATGAATACTTTTTTCTACTCCACCCTGAGAAGCCCCAAGGCTTGGCTTGTTGGCTTCCCTAGCTTTCTTTTCATTACAACCATTCCTTCTTCCTTCCTGGCTTCCCTTAGTTTGGCTCTCCTGCTGGAAAAGAAATGGGTTTCCAACTCTTTCCCTATCCTGCTGTTTCAAAAATCAACTCACAATCCTCCATTAATTTTTCTATAGTTTTTTGATGTTTTTGTTTTTACCCCCTGTCACTTTAGGCAACCATAAAATGATTTAAAATCAGAAACAAAAAGGGGAAGTGACAACTTACTAGAAGTCTTACAACATAAAGTCTGGATATCCTTGATCTTCAAGCATAATGTAAACTAACCTAGGCCAGGAGTTCTTAGCCCTCAGATTTCAGTGGATACATAAATGTGGATGGAAAAAATACATCTTTATTTTCACAATCATCTAATAGAGATTTAGTATTTCTTTTTATTAGGAATGCAGATAATAAATCATAACTCTAAGAACATTCCCATAGGCTTCACCAAACTACCAACAGTGTCCATGATACAAAAAAAAGGTTAAGACCATTTGATGTAGACCTTGATCTGGGCAGTCTTCTTTTAAATGTTTATATGGTACTGTTAGTGGCTGTGAATTAACATAGGTGAAGCTGTAGGAGGTAGGGGAAAGAAAGCACATGAATGGAGTGAACCATAGAATAATCGACATGAGTAGAACCTTCAAGATTATCTGGTCTACCCCCTTAATTTTTATTTGTATTTTAAACTTAGTAACTGTCTTTTTCTTTTTGGGGGGATAATGAGGGTTAAGTGACTTGCCCAGGGTCACACAGCTAGTAAAGTGTCAAGTGTCTGAGGCCAGATATGAACTCAGTTCCTCCTGAATCCAAGGCCAGTGCTTTATCCACTGTACCGCCTAGCTTCCCATCTAAACTTAGTAACTATCAACAAAACTGAAGGGGTAAAGATGTAACTGTACACAAAGAGTCATGGCATTTTCATGTGTTATAGTAAGGGAAATAATAGGGATGTATAATAGGTATAGATATGTCCAATGGATGAATGAATTGTGGTATATCAATGTAGTTTTCCTTGATCTTTCATACCTCTTTCTATTGGGTTGACATATTACTTTGATTCTCTCTGGAGTCAGCCTACCCAAAGCTTATCCGGGTATGATGCTAGATTAAGCTTTCAGGCTGCTTACATGATTCCACACTGCTAATACATGCACAAATATGCATTGTGTATCTGGATAAGGGATAAGTAAAAGGGATTCAGTGACCCATGCTACCAGGCCAGGAGGTAGTCTGATTATGAGAATGGTTGCAGTTGAGAAGAGCTAAGAGGCTTTTTTTTAAACTGGCTTGTATGCAGGAAATTGAGAAAATAGAGATCCTAGAATGAGCTGATCAAAAGTTAAGAGCCTTAGAGAAAAGAGAGAAATCAGGAGGTAGAATAGAAGGAGCATTCCTCAGGACAGCACCCAGGGGAATGCAAGTAAACTTGACAAGTCACCCTGAAATTTAGAGGCATATTTTGGGGTAAATAGTAAAATGGTCAATCCAAAGAGCGGATTCATAAACTCTTAGAACTGAAAGGAAGTTGAGAGACCATCCAATCCAATTCATCTCACAGATAAAGGAACTGTTGCACTATAAGAGAGTAGCAAATAATAATACAAGGAGCCTTTGGTGCCTCTTCATACAATTTGTCCAGCCATTTATTCTAATCTTACCCAGGAGATGTTTCTCCAAAACTCCATTCATTGTAATAGAAATCATAATCTTGTCTAGCATTATTCCATTCTTTTACCTTGATAGCTTGAATGCTTGCCAACACATGCAGCCTCTCAGCCCCATGAACCTGTTTAGAGGTCAATCAAATATACAGTCTAATTTCAATACCAAGGGGGAAGGAGAAACACTATAAGACATACTATTTATAATAGTCATGAGACATATGGATCTAGCATTTAAGACCATAGTTACCATAAGTGAAAAATATTCAATTTCAGCCTTCCTTCTTCTGGACTTTCTCTTTATTATTTACTCACACAGACAGCCCCATTATTTCCACATACAGAATAGATAAAGAAAAGCAACTCAGAATTGACATCAGCAAGTAGCATTTTTCTTTTCCCACCCAAGGGGAAGTCATTTTAACAAATTTGACCAGATACAGCCAGTGCCTTGCTTATGTTATTTGCCCATTGTCATCCAATACCTACAGAAACCAAGTTGCCCATGTGCCAGATTCAGAGACATTCATTTCCCCATTATTCTTTCCCTGAATTATGTATGCAGAGATGTCAACACTAAGAGAAGCAATAGCAAAGAACAAAAAGGAAAAGGGAAATTTTTGGTATCTCAGGTGAATTTGATTAATTCCCTAGTAGAATATTTTGAAAAGCCCTCATAGAGAAGATAAATTTGCTATTGGGATAAGAAACACAAGGCAGTACAGGGCAGGCTTTATTTCCACTCTCTTTTTCTATCTAACAGCATTGTTTCTAGAACAGAATCATTTTCTGGGAGATTTCAGGCTTGTAATCCTTCTCATTTTTATCATCCTTTTCATTTACAAGGTATGTTGAAAAAGAACATAGAAAATCTCTCCCTGAAAGTGTTTTCCACCTTAAAGGTTCTTGTGTTATCTTAAAAGTGTCCCTAATACATAAGACCAACAGAATTTGTCCCAAGCCCAAAGACTGTGGTTTTGCCACAAAAGATTTAAACCTATAGGCATTTATTAAGTCTTTAGTCTATACTAAGCATTGTAATTAACTCTTTGATGATATACATATGTTTATGAAGAGTGGTTAGATATTTTTTTTCTCTTAAAAGTGACCAAAGTTTGCCCACGTACCCTAATTCTTTCAACAAAAGTCAAAGACTTGAAAATGAGTCACATAGAAAGCAATGGATACCATTGTCTTAAATTCTTTTAACATCAATATGGATAGATGTTTCCTAATGTTTAGTATTTAATAAAATTGAATTTTATATTGTTAACATGGTCATATATGCCATAATCAAAGACTATGAAAATTGAAAACCCACCTGGTGAAATTGGCAATAACTATGAGGAAAAAATGTTCTCACCATAAATTGGAAAATTCCAATGTAACATGTCACCTATCATTCATTCTTCTATTCCCCAAATGCACTTTGAACCCTTGCTAAGAAAGTAAAGTGTCAATGAACATATTTCAAATTTATGAAGATTTTTGTCTCTAACTCCCAGATAAGTACTTACTATTTTATGCACAAAAGTGCACAAACAATAATGACATTAATTCATGACATCAATATTTTAGATGGAAAAAGGGAATTGAAAAAAAGGAGGAATATGGAAACACCCATGGATTGGCATCCAGACAGTTCAGATCAATTCAATATGTAAAGTCCCTCTATGAGGATTGGAAAAAATAATGAAAGTCCTTGCTCTCAAGCAGCTTACATTTTGAAGGAAGGGGAGGAACCACATAACATGTACCCAGATAACCATAAAACATACATAAAATAAGTAAACCCCAGAGCATTTTCAATTTAAGGGATGAGGAAAAATCTTTTGGGAAACATGAACTAGGTCTTAAAAGAAGCTAGGAATTTACTCAATCAATCAACAAGCACTTATTAAGTGCTTACTATTGTCAAGATAATGGAATGTGATAGATGAGATTTGGCAGATACTCAGGAGCCCACCTGAGTAGATTACTGGTCGATTTGACTGGATTAGTAGTTGACTAGATTCTAAACACATTGGCTGGTACTTGAGAGTACTTAAGAAAGCATTTTTCTCAGAATCTAAAAAAACTTTGAACTTCCCCAGTCAACCAACCAGCTTGAAGAACCTCCCATTTCTGGGAGGGGACAGGAAGGAGGAAGGAGAGCCTTCGCAGAGAGCACTGCCTCTTTGGGTTCCTGACTTCACCATGATGGCAGAGGATGAGACAGAGGAGTTGAGGAAAGATAGGATTGCCAGGTTGTAGGAATTCTGTCCTCAATCTTTGTCTTCTTTTACTATCTTTCAATAAACCCTTAAAAACCTAAACTCATTTTATCAGTGATTTTAGTCAGTTTCCCCCAAAACTGGGGGAACAGATTAGGACCCACATTTAGGATTCACACACTATATTATGGGCATTGTTCTCAGAGCTGAGCGAGACAAAGATGTAAAGGAATACCATTATAGAAATGTGGAACCACGCAGAATTTCATATGCATTCATTAGACTACAAACAAGCAGAGGTAACATTTAATAGTGTTTACTGCATTTAATTCTATTACACAGAACATAAGAACCAAGAATGTTAATCAGATTTTTAAATATATATGTAGATATGTGTGTATATATAAATATATGTGTGTGTGTGTATATATATATATAATTGTTTATATATATATATAAAATGACTAGCCATGAATAATTGTCCTGGAAAATACTCATTTTTCATTTCAAAAAGAGAGTTTTTAATGCCATTCAAACCTTTCATAGTTACAATATGATCCTACCAAGCAGCTCTGAAAGACTTCCTCAGGATTTTTTTTTTTTTGAGAGAACTGAATGGTTTCCAATAGCAACCAGGGAGTCCACTTGACACCTGGGACCACAAGAGCCCCAGAGTTCATCCATATGATGAGATGAGGAGAGAAGCAGGGGTTTATAGCATTTTAATCATTTACATCTTTGGCAGTCCCCATGAGAAGACTTTTTAATGTGGGAAACTTGGAGAGGGTTCAGTAGAGAACAGCCAGGATAATTAAAGCTGCATTGTGGATGGCTTTGAAAAATGTGTCTCTGTCAAAAAGCCTACCTGCATCCCTGACCCTATCCTGTCCTAGTTATCACTATCTATCCTTCCCACACTCTTAGTTCTCATTTAAAATATGAGCAAAACAACAACAAAAAAATTATCAAGACATATGTCATTAAACAAACATTAATTCAGCACCTTTTTTGCCCAAGGCACTCTCCTGTCGTCCCATTTCCACAGAGTCCTGCTCTTTGTTTTCAAAACTGATAGTTCTCTGAACCTAATCTCTGCCAAGGTCTTAGTGACAGACAATATGCTGTTAGTGGGGCAGCTAGATGGCCCAGTGGATAGAGCACTGCCCCTGGAGTCAGGAGGACCTGAGTTCAAATCCAGCCTCAGACACTTAACACTTACTAGCTGTGTGACCCTGGGCAAGTCACTTAACCCCAATTGCCTCACCGAAAAAAAAAAAAAAAAAGACAATATGCTGTTAGTAAGATAACTCTCTCCAAGGTATCTGCCTCCTAGAGAGGCAATGGTTTAACTAAAACGAATGAATCTGTAATAGTTGAATTTTAAATGCAGTAGTGTGTTGTTTTCCATACATCCCATCTTCCTCCTCTACCTTTATATGAACTGTCCCCTATGCCTGGAATGGTCTCTCTCCCTACCTCTACCTCCTGGTATTTCTAACCCCACTCAAAGTCCAGTTCAGCTGACTCCTCTTACACAAGAGACCACTTGATTTCTCCACTTATTAGTGATCTCCTCCCTTTCTAAAATACTTTCTATTTGCTTGTATTTTATTCTTATACTGTATATATCTATTTCTTTTTGTCTCCTCTATTAGGATGTAATCTCCCTGAGATCATGTACTGTGTTTTTACATTTCTTTGTATTCCTGGCACATAGTAAATATTTATTATTTGCAGATTTTCCTTGACATATTTGTTTACCTATCACTTTCCTTCCAGTAGAATGCAAGCTCCTTGAGAGCAGGGTCTGTTTTGTGTCTGTCCTTGTCTTTCTTGCACCTAGGACAACAACTGGCTTATGCTAAGTTCTTGGTAAAAACCTTATTGAATTGAATTCATCTGAACTCTGAATTGTATCCCATTTAACTGAGGCATACAGGGAAAAGTTTTCCCCCAGAACAACTCTCATTGTTTATGCCAAATGAACAAACTCAGCTGACTTGCTGCCTGTCTGATATCTCTGATGAATCACTCAGTCTTTCTATAAGATTTGTTCAGGATGGCTTCTTGTCATCTTAGATCAGAGAGTCTTCTCCCTTACAAGGAAGAAAGGGTTCATAGACACGTACGTCAGTATTTACCAATTTTTTTATAATTTTAAGACATACATGTGAACTGTCTGTGATAAAGGGGACCAGAGCAGAAAGCCCCTGCACACACACATACCCAAATGAGACATCCATCCATCTGGTTGTGTTCATCCATGCCCACTCCCCCAGTCCCCACTGAAGAACAAATATCTGTTTCCCCTGCAGGAGGTGCTAGCAGCTGAAGGGAGCTGTCCACAGCTGAAGCCCATTCAGAAGAACAAAGAGTTTTGTTAGGCAAAATTATTAGGATTTCAAAGATTCCCAGACCAACCACTGCATTAAGTGGGTCAATTTGGAAATGTACCTCTATGTGAGCTCAGCCTTTTTTCTATCACTAGGGTTTTTTTTTACTTTAGACCACATTTTACTGTTTTGCCTTTTTGAATTATGAAAATAAACAGCTGGCATTTTTAGAGCTTTAAAATTTGCAAAGACCTTTACATGTTATCTCATTTGATCCTCACAACAATCCTGTAGAAAGCTGCTATCATGATTACCATTTTACACATGAAGAAACTGAGACTGAGAGGTGGTCAATGACTTTCCTAGGGCCACACAACTGAGTAAGGTTCTGAGGAAGGATTTGAACTCAGGTCTTCTTGGCTTCAACTGGAGCATTTTATCCACTGCACCCATCACCTAGCTGCCACTTCATTATCAACCTGTACTTACAGATTCTAAATACATCTCTTCCTCTGACCCTTTGCACCCCAGACATTTTCCGTTAGCCATTCTGATAATGGACTTTGTGCTTCAAATGAATTACCTCTTGTTTCTAGCCCCTTACTAAGACATTATTGCTGTGAACTACTTAACTGGACTAGGTTGGGCTGCCAGTATAGCAGATGGCATGGAAGGTCTTCAACCACAGCCCTGAACAGGGCCAAAAGAAATAATACACTAAATCCTGCTCAAAAATTACACAGGAGTAATAAGAAGATCTCCAAAGTTGCTAAAATATATGTTGTTACCATCACTTTCCCTAGGATGTCTTTGGGAGGATATGGAAATGTTTTGCATGATGGCACATGTATCATCTGTATCAAATTGCTTGCCTTCTCAATGAGGGGAGGAGAGGATGGAGGAAGAGAGAGAATTTGGAAATCAAAGTTTTAAAAAAAACAAACATTAGGGGCAGCTAGGTGGTGCAGTGGATAGAGGACCAGCCCTGTAATAAGGAGTACCTGAGTTCAAATCCAGCCTCAGACACTTAACACTTACTAGCTGTGTGACCCTGGGCAAGTCACTTAACCCCAATTGCCTCACTAAAAAAAAAAAAAAAGATTAAAAATTTTTGTTGACATGTAATGGAAAAAATAAAATAAAGATGTCTTTGGGAGGAACACAAGTGCTTCCATTAGCTCATTGAGGAAGATAATTCTCAAACAGAAATTTGAGAAGTGACTAAGGATTTTCTTTCCCTTTGGTGGTTTAAAATAATAGTCTCAGGTATAAGAAATGAAAACCAGCCCAGGGCCCATTCATTTCATCTCCCAAGGAACAATACCTCATCTAGACCTTACCTACTCCCACTCATAGGAAATGTTCCTCCATTAAATGGTTTGCAACTTTATTGTCATCCTGGAAAGTATGCACAAACTCATCTGTGCTCTATGTGGCAGGATATCTTAGAAGAGCTCATCAGATAAAGTCCAAACAGGTGAGCATCTAACAAAGAAATGGCCAAGAAAATAGTGAGCCATTATTTTGCTTGGTAGTCGCTAGAACAGGGAACCTTTTCTGGGGCATGGGCCCCTTTGGTTGTCTGATGTAGCCTATGGGCATCTCCTCAGAATAATGTTTCATATGCATGAAATTAAATGCATAGAATTACAAAGGAAACAAAATAGATTGAAATAAAGACAAAATTTTCCCATCCAAGTTCACTGACCTCATTGGGGTTATCTAAATAATAAAAACAATAACAAATACATATTTTTATAATATCTACTATGGTCTAGGCAGTGTACTAAGGACTTTAGAAATATTATCTCCTTTGATCCTCACAACATCACTTGCAGGTAGATACTATTATTATACCCTTTTAACAGTTGAGGAAACCGAGACAAACAGAGGTTGTGATTTGTCCAAGATCACATAGCTTAGTATATGTTTGAGACTGGATTTAAACTCAGGTCTCACTAACTCCAGGCCCAGCACCCTATCCACTGCACCATCTACCTACCTGTATCAGATTCACTTACTTCATACGATGCTTATCCCAGCACTGTTCAAAGTGAATGCTTATTAAATGCTTTTGAGGGGGCAGCTAGGTGGTGCAGTGGATAAAGCACTGGCTGTGGAGTCAGGACGACCTGAGTTCAAATCCAGACACTTGACACTTACTACCTGTGTGACCCTGGACAAGTCACTTAACCCTCATTGCCCTGAAAAAACAAACAAAAAAATAGTACCTAACTTATCCCCTATAGAAAGAACTGATAAAAAAGAACACTTGTGGATTGTACATGTATAACCTGATTGCGATCTTGTGCGATCTTGTGGAGGGGGGAGGAAAGAGAGGGAGGGAGAAAAATTTGGAACTCTAAATCTTATGAAAAGGAATGTTGAAAACTATCCTTATGTGTAAATGAAAAATAAAATAAATGTTTGTTGAATGAAAAAAAATGCTTTTGAGGACCACCCATAATCCTCCTTGTGACTTTTGCTATCCATCTCTAAATAACCCCTGGTGTATTTGGTATTCACATTCTCTTCTCCTGCCTTCAGAAGAGGGAGGGGAGGGGGCAGCTAGATGGCGCAGTGGTTAAAGCACCGGCCCTGGACTCAGGAGTACCTGAGTTCAAATCCGGCCTCAGACACTTGACATTTACTAGCTGTGTGACCGTGGGCAAGTCACTTAATCCCCGTTGCCTAAAAAAAAAAAAAAAAAAAGAAGAGGGAGGGGAGTACCAGTGGTCAAACAAACAAAAAATCACAGTCCATTTCACTGGAAAAGTCAATACAATGGCATAGCATAATGTCTTTTCATTTATAAACTATGAGTGATGATTTGGGCTCAGTATATATCAAGCACTCCCACTCTCCTCTGTCCTGTTGACTATTCTCTAAATCTCTCCTGGAGTGATTAAAACTCTTTCTGTTTTTTCAACTAAATCCAGAGCAAAGAACAACTTTATGATCCACCATATTGATTTCAGAGCTAAACTCGACCAGACAAAAACATTTCATCAACTTTGTTGTCAATTTGTAAATCATGATTTCAAAAAGTCTGTGTTTGCTGTTACCAGAAGAATGGAACCATAGCATTTAAAAATGGAAAGCCCCTGGGGGCAGCTAAGTGGAGCAGTGGATAAAACACGGGCCCTGGATTCAGGAGGACCTGAGTTCAAATCTGGCCTCAGACACTTCCTAGTTGTGTGACCCTGGGCAAGTCACTTAACCCCCATTGCCCTGCAAAAATTAAAAAAATTTAAATTTAAATTTAAAAAAATGCAAAGCCCCTCTCATTTTAAAAATAATGAAACTGAGACCCAAAGAAAGTCCATGATTTGCCCAAGGTCACACAACAAATTAGTGACAGAGATGGAAATCAAGCCCAGCTTTCTCTGACTTTCTAAATTAAATCTAGTGAGCCTTGTGTAATATCACTCTGTGTGCCTTCCTTTTCCAGAGGGTAGGGAAACATTAGCTTACTTATCAGGGATGTCTCCCTAGGAGAAGTCAATAGTTGAACAGCAAGAAACTGTTTTAGCCAAGCAGCATCAGTCTTGCTCCAGATTTCAGCCATCAAAGGGTTTACAGCATTTGTTACAACAACTTCCCTTTGTGGGAAAAATCTGATAGTGTCAGCTCAAAGCATGCTATCAGGAAGTGTAATATGCATTCAAATGATCAAATAGAAACTCTTTCCATCTACATATAACTGAATCTCAAAAATATCCTTCATCTACTTCTCCAGCCATGATTTTATAGGTCATCTGTTTTTGAAAGCTTTCTAAAAACTATGTACATAATTTCATGGGCTAAAATAATGGGACTGAGGCAGACCAAAAACTCTCTTTTTTTCTCATTTTCTTTCATGCTTCCACTTTATTGCTGAGCAATCAAGAAAGCTTTATTTACAAGCTGCTTTTTGCATGCGTTTTCCCCTCTTGGTTCCTTACAACCCTTCTTCAGAACAAGCTTGCATTACTATCCTTTGTTTTAGAAAGGGAAAAAAGATTACATCCCTTCTATTTTTAATGTATGTTGAAGTTTCTTCATCTTCTCTTTAAAAATGAGTGATCAAAAGAAAAATGCCAATTATCAACAGTCATGGAGAAAATGTCAACTAATAATGAGAGGAAAATACATTAAAAAGGTAAGTCTTACCTCACACCCATCAAATTAACAAGGAGGATAACATGGAAATAGTTGGTGTTCGAAGGAATGTGGTAGTTTAGCCATTAATCTACCACTGACTGTGCTGTGAATTCCAATTCTCCATTCATTATCCCTAATTCTTACTGTGAAACCAACCTATTTTGTTTTCTAATCATCTCTTTCTTTATGTAAATATTTTATACTGCTTTTTCAGAGCAGTTGCCTCTTTGACATGTTATATGCCAGCTCTTTCATTCAGTTGTCAGTGATCATTCTAAAAGTTGTTTTGACCATGGCTCCAATCAAAAAAGCTCCAGTGGCTCCCTATTACCTCCTAGATCAAATATAAAATCCTCTGTTTGACCTCTAATTCCCTTCCTACCCTGACCCCATTCTACCTTTACAGTTTTCTTACACCTCCTTCCCTCTCCTGTAACCTATAATCTAGTGACATCAGTTTCCTTGTTTTCCTCATACAAGACATTCCATCTCCTGGTTCCAGGAATTTTTGTTGCCTATCCCTCATGCCTGGAAAGCTCTCTCTCCTTATCTCCTAGTTGTAACTCCTCCCTAAGTTCCTTCAAGTACCAGCTAAAATACAACCTTCTACAAGAAACTTTCCTGATCCATTTTAATGCTAGTACTTTCCCTCCCTCTATTATCTGTAATCTATCCAGTGTGTATCTTGTTTGCACACAGTTGTTAGCATTTGTCTCCTTGCCAGACTGTGAGCTTCTTAAGGGCAGGGACTGTTTTTGCCTTTCTTTTTTTCCCAGTGCTTAGCACACTGTCTGGAACATAGTAGGAGTTTAAAATATGCTTGTTGACTGACTGATTGCTCATGTCATTATGTGCCTCCCACAATGAATTCTTTATCACCTCTTGGCACTTAAATGTTTGTGAAATTAAATGCATGAAGTAAGAGCATTTGAATTGGGCAACAGGGTGAGAATTCAGTAAATAAGGGAAGAAGGAGGGCATTCCAGGTAAAGAAAACAGCATGAATAGAAGGATCAAGGCCAGAGAACCCAGGATATGTTTCCAGTGACAGTATAGCTGGAGGATGTTTGTCTATTATCTGAAGATTGTCCTGGCTAAAGCCAGAGAGGCTCGTGACCACAGATGATGAGTATTCTGACACTGCAGTTCTTTAAATCACAATACTCAGGCACGTGAGAGTTACCAGCTCCTTCATTAAGAGGGGTCCCACATGACTGAGACCATGGATCCTCAAGGTTTTGAGGTATATATTTATTGTACATTGAAGCATCTTATCTCTTAAATGTGTAGATCACCTCTTCACACATTTCATAGGACTTTTTTTTAACAAATAAGTTATCCCTTTATTAAAGGGACCATCAAAGTGAAGAAATCCAGGCCTGATTGACTTTGGCTTTGCTGTGGAACAAAAAAAAAGTAGTCAGAACTCAGGTCCTATGTTCCTTCTCCTTATGTGCCTCAGAAATTTGTGTCATACCTAACCACCTAGCCTGTGCCTCACTCAAAGGACCAGAGCTGGTCCAAGGAGGCCACTTCTGTTACAAAGTAGCCCAAAAGGAAGAAGGAGGCCAAATAAAGCAAAACACTGAAGGGGTAGCTTCTGAAACTGATCTTCCCAAAGGCATGTGCATAAAAGGGAGGCAGAAGAGCAACCTCTTTCCAACATAAGAAGCCCCAGAGGGAAGGAAAGAATGAAAGAAACAAGGAAGGAAGGAAGGAAGGAAGGAAGGAAGGAAGGAAGGAAGGAAGGAAGGAAGGAAGGAAGGAAGGAAGGAAGGAAGGAAGGAAAGATGGGAGAGAGGAAGGGAGAGAGTGAGGAAGGAAGGAAAAGAATTCTTAAAGAAATGAAAGACAGAAAAATCAAAAGCTTAGTAATCCACTCAAAAAACAGAAGTCAGCAAATAAAAGTATTCTGAGCTCTGAAGCTAACTCCTAATTTTCAACTATCTTTAATTATTAAATTGTAAGGGTTGTTATTAAATATCCCATTAGACCGTAATTTGCATTCTATACACACACACTTTGTGTGTATACATATATGCATAATACATCATATGCATCCCATCCTTGTTCCCCATAGAATATAAGCTCTTTTTTTGCAGGGCAATGAGAGTTAAGTGACTTGCCCAGAGTCACACATCTAGTAGGTGTCAAGTATCTGAGGCTGGATTTGAACTCAGAGAATATGAGCTTTTTAAGGGAAGGAGATGTGTCATTTTCTTTAAAATCTTCAGTGCCTCATAAATCATAGGTACAGACACATTATGGATCCTCAATAAACATTTGTTGAATTGATTTCAGTCATCTAACATCCCACATCCTGTTAGCAAGAGTCAGAAAGAAAACCCAGATCTTGTTCATTTCTTCCAGTCCTGTGCGCATTGTGCACTCTATAAATACAGCCCTTAGTTGTTCATTTCCCTGAGTTGCCTGTCTTTACTCTCACTGACTGTAAATCTTATGAACCACATCCAAAAAACACTCGTTGACTGTGCCCCCCCCCACTGGATGACTTTGAGGGCCCCAGACCTTCCCATCATGACCTCTACAATGAGGGGCTATGGGGGCTGCTCACCCAGGTGCTACTTTATGATGGCAACATCATGAAGTCACAGTATCTTCAAAGAGCTTTTTCACCCTTGAAGCTAATCTGCCCTGGCAGGCTGTCAGTCATGTCCAGTACACTGCCATTATTTTCAGCAACCTTGCCATTTGGCACCGACTCCTTGCCTGAAGGCAATTAAGTCCAAAGGCAGTGGGGACCTCATTACCAGAGGAGCAGAATTGATGAGGGGTGGGGGAAGGGAGTGCATGGACATTGGGCTGCCCACAAATTAACCAGGATCTCCCCTAATCGCCTTTACCCTCTTTACAAAGTAGCACTAAAAGATGTTTTAAGATCATCATGAGTGGATTTTTGCTGCAACCCTTGGGACACATTTGAAAACTCACAGGTGTCTGTCAAACGTCACGCTTTCATTTATGAAAAACTGAGCTTTCCTTAAAGGCTACCCCATAGTAGGAAGAAAAGATAATAGAAGAAAATTGTCAGAATGGTCCTATTTTTCTTGGTGGATAATGACAAAGCACCAACTGCATACTATATATTATCCTCTGATCTTGAAGTAGAGTCTTGTACAACATCTGGGTTCCAATATACTAAAGGTTTCCATCAGGGCAGTACATGGTGTGGTGGAAATGACACTGAACTAAGAACTGGGAGGTCTGGATTCTAGTCCTGGGCCCATTCCCAGGTCTACCTAATGAGTTCACCAACTCTGTACCCTCCTCCACCTTGTTTCACCCCGGCCATCTTCCTGCCATGTATCCCTATGGCTACAGCTCCTATTCTGGGATCCTGTTGTCCTGAGTGGTGAGCGCCTAGCACTGAGCAGACCTCAGGTCATCCTTCTGGCATTGCCACCATGCACATAATGTTTACCCTCCCCCCCCACCCCCCACCCCACCCTCTACATCTCTTGCTCTGGGAACAGTAATCAAGTGAACACTGCCATGAATGGAAGGAAGGAAGGAAGGAAGGAAGGAAGGAAGGAAGGAAGGAAGGAAGGAAGGAAGGAAGGAAGGAAGGAAGGAAGGAAGGAAGGAAGGAAGGAAGGGAGGGAGGGAGGGAGGGAGGGAAGGAGGGTAAAAGGAAGGAAGGAGGAAGGAAAGGATAGAGGGAAGGAGGGCGGGAGGGAGAGAAAGAAGAGAGGGAGGGAGGGAGAGAGGAAGGAAGGAAGGAAAGAAGGAAGGAAGGGAGGGAGGGAGGAAGGAAGGGATGGAGGGAGGGAAGGAGGGTAAAAGGAAGGAAGGAGGAAGGAAAGGATAGAGGGAAGGAGGGAGAGAGGGAAGGAGGAAGGGAGGAAGGAAGGAAGGAAGGAAGGAAGGAAGGAAGGAAGGAAGGAAGGAAGGAAGGAAGGAAGGAAGGAAGGAAGGGATGGATGGAGGGAGGGAAGGAGGGTAAAAGGAAGGAAGGAAGGAGGAAGGAAAGGATAGAGGGAAGGAGGGAGAGAGGGAAGGAGGAAGGGAGGAAGGAAGGAAGGGATGGAGGGAGGGAAGGAGGGTAAAAGGAAGGAAGGGAGGAGGAAGGAAAGGATAGAGGGAAGGAGGGAGGGAGGGAAAGAAGAAAGGGAGGGAGGGAGAGAGGAAGGAAGGAAGGAAGGAAGGAAGGAAGGAAGGAAGGAAGGAAGGAAGGAAGGAAGGAAGGAAGGAAGGAAGGAAGGAAGGGAGGAAGGGAGGGGGGAGGAAGGAAGAAAGAGAGGGAGGGAGGAAGGAAGGAAGGGATGGAGGGAGGGAAGGAGGGTAAAAGGAAGGAAGGAAGGAGGAAGGAAAGGATAGAAGGAAGGAAGGAGGGAGGAAGTAGACTGTATTAGTTGCTTCAGAAATATTATCTGATTTGATCCTCACAGCAACCTTGGGAGTTAGAGGCTATTATTATCCCATTTTACAATTGAGGAAACTGAAGTAAATAGAGGAAAAGGTATGTTAACTGGGGTTATAGAATTCTGTAGATCAAAACACCCATCCCTAATCACCGTTCCCCTACATGTAGTATCTTTCTTTTAGAACCTAAGCTGCCTGCAGATGAGGACTTTCATTCCTCCATATTGGTATTGCCAGTACTTAGCATGATCCCTGTAAATCATTATCATCATCATCATAGCCAATATGTATATAACACTTTACAGTTTGCAAAACACTTTATACACGCACGCACACACGCGCACACGCGCCAATATGTATATAACACTTTACAGTTTGCCTCCCAGCATTATTGTGGGGATCCAATGAGATATTTATAAAGTACTGAGTGCATATAGTAGGTATTTTTTTGGTGGGGCGATGGGGGTTAAGTGACTTGCCCAGGGTCACACAGCTAGTAAGTGTCAAGTGTCTGAGGTCGGATTTGAACTCAGGTCCTCCTGAATCCAGGGCCAGTGCTTTATCCACTGCACCACCTAGCTGCCCCGACTCATAGTAAGTATTTAATAAATGTGTCTCCTTTTTCTTTTGTAATTATGTAACTATGAAGATGTGTTCTGCTATAATCATCTATAAAAGGCTACATACTCTGTTTTTAGGTTTTTCATTTCAGAGACCCTTGACACATGCATAAACTATTCCCATAATGATTTTATAGAGTCAAGTAAGTAGGCATATGAATAAGGAGTTTCTGAAATCTCTTCAGTCACCTTTTTATATTATCTATGATAGTTTCTATTTTTTAAAAATCATCTTTGAAATAACTTGAAAGTTGATCCCTGTGCAAGTTGAAATTGTGTCACTTCTAGGACAGACTCTTTCTGTATGCACTCAGTGGTGTGTAGCAATTCTTCCTGACAATCTTCTTAATTACTATTTCACCTTCCTCGCATGTTACATTAGGTACTGAGTTATTAGGATCCAAATATTGTGGTTCTACATCACTGAGAATAGATCTCTATAGAAATCTTGGCAAATCTGTTCTACTTAATGCCAACTTGTTGTCCGTTCAATTTAATGTACAAGTAACATGGGGCTGATCTAGCCTAGTTGGAAATAACAAGATTTCTGAAAGCTGATTTTCTTTTCCATTTCTTATTTAAAATATTTTGAGAAGGGGGCAGCTAGGTGGATAAAGCACTGGTCTTGGATTCAAGAGGACCTGAGTTCAAATCCAGCCTCAGACACTTGACACTCACTAGCTGTGTGACCCTGGGCAAGTCACTTAACCCCCATTGCCCCACAAAAAAAAATTCATTATAAAATATTTTGAGAAGCTATTGATCACAATCTTCTATCATCATCCTTTAAAATGTTCTACAAATAAATGAGCATTACTCTGAGCTGCCAACTCTTTCCAGTTGCAAGGAGAGCAAAGGTTTGCTACTTGAGGCAATTTCTGGGCTCTTTTGACATCCTTGTCATGGAAATCTGGTTAACTTAGCATCAGTTAAATTTCTCTGATAAATGGTGATAAGTAAGGTTTACTTACCAGGCAATTTGCTAGGTACTCAAGATACAAATGTAAAAATTAGACAGTCTCTACCCTCAAGAAGCTTAAATCCTATTAAAAATTAAAGTAAATGTCATTTTTGTCCATTTGCCTTTTCAGAAAAATAATATTGCAAAAAATAATGAAGAAATAAATGTGGAGTAGAAAGTGAATATTCAGTGGGCTACGGAAAATGCTTGCACAATGAAATTTTTTAAGCTAATTGCAAGGCTACATTAAACCAACATCACATGAACTCAAGTAATATTTCTAAATTAATTGAGCACATGCTTTTAACAAGCCAGTAAGGCCCAAAGAAATTCTATTTTGCTCCCAACCATTTTCCTTATCTTTCACTCCAACCATTCATTACTAGGCTAAGAAAGTCCACACAGCTGCTCAAAGCTAATATATTCAGAGTTCTAACAAGGACACATACAATTTTCACATAAGTATGTTCCTACATGCAAAGTCACATAAAACATACTAAGGGACCAACTGCTGAGAGAATACAAAAAGGCAATACTAAGTAATGGGAGAGTGGCTGAACTACTAGTACAGAAATCTGAGTTCTGTCATTAAGTTGATGTGTGACCTTGGGCAAGTCAGCCTGCTCTTAGGAAGGAAGAGAAGCAACTCAGTAGCCAGCTTCTCTCTCTCTCTCTGACTCTCTCTGTCTCTCTCTGTCTCTCTCATTCTCTCTCTCCCTGTCTCCCTCTTTTTGTCTGTCTCTCTTTCTCTTTTTCTCTCTCTGTCACTGTTTCTATCTCTGTGTGTGTGTCTCTGCAACTGCTATTGACAAAGTCTCTTAACCTCAAATGAGTTTGATCTCCTTTGATCTCTGGACCTCAGTTTCCTTATTCATAAGATAAGAGGCTTAACTTAACAAACATATGAGACAAGTTCATATCATTCTCCAATACCCCCTAGATGCATTGGACAGGCAAGGGTTCACACAAGAAAATGAAAGAAAAGAAAAAGAACTCAGGGCCTGAAGTACTCTGTCTCTGTCTCTGTCATCTATCTGTCTGTCTCTCTCTCTCTCTGTATCTCTTTCATTCTCTCTCTCCCTGTCTCCCTCTTTTCTGTCTGTCTCCCTTCCTTTCACTTTCTCTTTTTCTCTGTCTGTCTCTGTTTCTATCTCTCTGTGTGTCTATCTCTCTGCAACTGCTATTGACAAAGTCTCTTCACCTCAAATGAATTTGATCTCCTTTGATCTCTGGACCTCAGTTTCCTTATCCATAAGATAAGAGGCTTAACAAAGATGATGGCTGATCTTATGACTCTAAAATTCTAAGAAAAGAAAGAAAAAGCAAAGTCAATAGAGAAGGAATGAGTTCTGAGATCCCAGGAAAATTTTCAGGAGAGGTATTCCTACTCTCTTCTTGTTCATTGAGACATAGGCAAATCTAAAATGGCAAGTTTCTACATAGATACCATGATGCAGGCCTTCCTTGAGAAGAACCCCCTCTGCAAAGAGGCTTCATTCTCTGACCATCTCCATCCCACCAAAATCTAGAACTCCACTCCTGTATGTCTCTCACTCTAAGATATTTGCCTAGCTGGAAACCAGGCCTCCGTGCCACTTCCTGCAGTCTTCTTGCTTTGTCCCTGTTGAGTACCCTTCCCACCTGCCACTCCCCTTTTTCCAATCCCCTATCATGTATTGTCTTCTTCCATTAGAATATGAATTCCTTGAGTGAAGAGATTGACATGAATTCCTGGATGTTTTATCCATCCATCTAGCTACCTACCTACCTAAACTATCTACCTTTATCTTCAATATTTCCAACAAATGACCATCCAGCCTCAGTTTAAAGACTCCAAGTATGAAGCAACCCAGTGCATGTGAAGCAGTTCATTCCTCTTTTGGACAGCTTCAAATGTTGGAAAGTTTTTCTTTTTACAACTTATACCCACTTTTCTTAGTCCTGGCCCCTGGAGCCAACCAGATCTGCTTTAATTCTTCTTCACCATAGTTTAAGTCATGCAACAAATCAGTTTATAGGAAGAGAACTCATTAGTCATGAATGTTCGATTTCAGGCTTTAATCATCATTAATATCCTTTTTCTTCAGAAAAGGTTTAAGAGGCAGACAGATGGCCCAGTGGATAAAGCACCGGCCCTAGATTCAGGAGGACCTGAGTTCAAATCCAGCCTCAGACACTTGATATTTACTAGCTGTGTGACCTTTGGCAAGTCACTTAACCCTCATTGCCCTGCAAAAAAAAAAAAAAAAGAAAAGAAAAGATTTAGTGTTGCTCTTTTTTTTAGATCAAACATGAAATTTACCAAGAAATTAGAACATTTTCCACCCAAATGACAAAATGTTATATTTTTCTCATCAAATGAGGTCACAAAAACATACATTATGCCATTTTTAGGTCTTTAATCATATACGGTGAGAAGTAAGATAGAAACAATTTTGATTGTGTAATGTCCACAGACAACCCAAAAACTCATTTTAGTAACTTTTTTTTTAACAGCATGACAAATTAGGAAAATGGGTTTTAGCTCTTTCCTGCAACCAAGTTATTTTTCTTTTTGGGGGGTGGGATGGTGGGGCTAATAAAAAAAAAAGAAATTTCCCCAAGGTTACCAGCCAAGCAGGGAATAAATACATTCTATCCTCAAGGATGATAGCCAAGGAGTCATGGGTTTTGAGTTCATTTCCTTGTTTTGAGTCCTATGAGGAAATCACTTAATCTCGGATAGTATTGTTTCCTCATCTATAAAATAATAATAATAATAGCACATGAGACAATATTTATAAAGTACTTTGTAAACTATAATAAATGTTGTTGTTGTTAAATTTGTTGTGCTAGACCAGATAACCTCTAGCTCCAAGGTTTCTTCTACCTCTGATGCTCTGTAAGTCTATCAGAGAATCTTGGGGTTGGAAGGAAACTTAGATGTCAACTAACCCAATCTATCAACTCTTGAAGGTTATCTTAGCTTTTACTTCTATTCTTAAGTGACTGTGGGCTTCCCTAGAGAGGGAGGTAGCAGTACATGACAATCAGAACTCCAGAGTACAAACAGCTGAGCAAGGTGGTTAAACCCAAAAAGGCTTTGCAAGAAGACAAATAGCTGGCAGCTAGGTGGCGCCATAGTGCACAAAGTGCTGGGCCTGAAGTCAAGGAAGACCCATTCCAACCTGCCTCAGACACTTACTAGCTGTGTGACCTTGGACAAGTCATTTAGCTCTGTTTGCCTCAGTTTCCTCATCTGTCAAATGAGCTGGAAAAGGAAATGTCAAACCACTCCGTGATCTCTATCAAGAAAACCCCAAGTGGGGTCACGAAGAGTCGGACACAACTGGAAATGACTCAACAACCACAAACAGCTGGGTCTATGGGTTGTCAGCTCTAATCTAGATCCTAGCACTTTTATACCAGCTGATTCTCCTCAACAATAAGACCAAGAAAGTCCATGGAGTCTGACTTGGAGAGTTGTTATAAACAATATCTTGTTTAAATGAAAGTGTATATTGGTAAGCCCAAGTGTTGACAAAGAGTTCAATTCCAGGAGGAAATGAGTGAGATGAGCCTTGATACTAGAAAAGGTGAGTATCTTTACCATTGCAGTTTGGAAGAATGGAGATATCAACAGAAATAAAACAAGGATGGCAATTCTAGATACTTGAGGCACAGCTCTAAGCCTGATAGGCTTCTTAAAATAAACCCTTCAATAGCAGTGGGATACATAGCCAATATCACAATGAGAAAACTCTTCTTTCCAAAGGAAATCCATTGCTGACACGCTTATTCGTAGCATGTGAAAAAGAAATAAATACAATGAAAACAAGAGTTTATGTTGTGGCAGCTCCTAGCTCCATGACCATAGAGAAGCTTGTGCATATCAGTCTTCTCATCTGTAAAATGGAATGTAATTGAAAAACACTTATTAAGTACTCAGCACTGTGCAAAGCTCTAGGGTTGCAGATAGAAAAACAAGGTGGCTACTGCTCTTAAGAAGCTTATATTCTTATTAGGGGACATAAACATAGAAGAGGGTTTAGTGCCAGGGCAGATGGAAAGACCCAGGAGTTGACAGGACATAGCGGCAGAGCAGATGGTAAGGCCTGATGAATCTTAGGGAGAAATGGCAGAGCCAAAGATCCCAACCAATGACTGTTGGAAAGGGGGTAGTGCCAAAATGGTGGAATGGAGAATGGTTCTGGCTTGTCTAAGGGAGAGGTGGGAATGGTAAGAGTTCAGTATATCCAGCCTGGATACATTGTGTAGCACCTGGCGGAAACTGGACAGTAAGGGCAATGGCAGGAAAGGGAAAGAGCTCCTTGGAGTCTGCTCCAATTGGGCCCTCAAGAGACATCTGGGTGGCAGATTGGGATGGGTTGGGAGGGAGGTCTCCAGATTTAATAATCCTTCAATTAGAGCAGCCAGGTGGTGCCATAGTGCATAGAGCACTGGACTTGGAGTCAGGGAGACCAGATTTCAAATCCTGCTTCAGACACTGACTAGCTCTGTAACCACAGGAAACTCAGCCTCCGTTTTCTAATCTGTAAAATGGGTATAATAATACCACCTATTTCAAAAGGCTGTTATGAAGATCAGATGAGATAACACACATAAAGAGCTTTGTCTAGCTTAAAGGGCTATAAAATGTGGTCTATTATTAATAAAATGTAAAGCATCATTATTTTGGGCAGTACTGGTATCATTAAAGTAGAATGACCTGCTTATTTTCAACCAATGAAGGGCGAGGGTTTTTTTTGTTTTATTATGTGTTTTTTAATAAAATGCTCAGAATGAGTTTATCCCTAGTGTTCCAGGAGGAAGTCTTAGCATTTTGAGTGATAGAAAATTGCCACTTAGTTGGGGAATGAATGGGCTTTAAATAGATCCCATTATTTTTACAAGGTTATTATTGTAACAGTTTCATAATAATAAAAAAAGGAAACCCTGCCCTTCAATTCTACCCTTATTGCAGGTTTATGATCAGTCCATTAACCTCCAGCCAGCCCCAGCTTTTCACTTCAAGACACAGTAAGTTTTCAGCCATGGTTATTGCACAGAATAAAATTATCCTTTATTGGCCCACATAATGTTTCTGACAAGTTCGCTCTGTGAGTTTGTTAGGTAAGTCAAAGATAAAAAGCCAGAGCTGGGAAGCAGGAGCTTGCTGGAATTTTTAAAGCCCTTAACCTATTTCTATATGATTTCAATTGAGTGTATGGTATTATGGTTTAAAAGTGGCCCTCATTATCAGGAAGACCTGAGTTCAAATTCTGACTATGACCCCTTCTGGCTATGAGACTCAAGGAAAGTCCCTTCACTTCACAGGCAGCTCATGAAGTCTTTCAATTGCAGAGAGGGTGTGGGTTGCTATTGGTAGAGTGAGTTTCCTTCCCAGGTGTTTCCTACATCAAGGAAATCTCAAGTCTAGACATGAAACAGGACATTCTGATTCATGATTCAAAAAGATTGTTGAACTCATGATTAATAGAACTCATGATTAATTAAAACTCATGATTAATAATCTTCTTGGGAGTAAAGACTTGTGAATGGGATGTTTATCTACATTCCTACATTTCTTTTTCATTATATTCCCTTGAATACCTAGTCTAGTGTCTGACAAATAATAGGTACAATGTTTATTGATTGTTGGCTAATTCTTTATAGAAGAGGGGGCACATAACCCAAATGAACTTCTTCTCTGTTTTATTTTTATTCTAACTTAAAATATTAAAGTGAATGGTTCTTTGGTTTTGTTAAGGATCTCCCACCGAACAATAAAAGAAAAATCTGTGTCTTCCTAGATTCTTCATTCAAGAAAGTGCCCCTATAAACAACCAACTCCTTCTGCAGAGTGGTTTTAGTCCCTGTTTGCAATGTTGGCTGGGCTAGACACTATTCTTCCATGTATTTATTCAGTGTCAGGATCTGAGAGTATTCAAGAGAAAAGCTAGGCTTTTCTAACTATGGAAAGGCTAGGATGCCCCCTACTGTTGAAATGAGGTTTGGGGAGGAACCTCTTTTATTTGCAGCTGCATACAGTGAGAGATGCTCCTTAACTGACCTCCAGGACCCCAAAGTAGTATTTAAATAAAGCACAGAATGAAAGATGTCTATTCACATGAATAAATAAACACAGGCATATATACATATACCTAGATATTCACATATATCCACTATTCTCTACCAGATAGAATCATAGAATTTTCAGGCTGAAATGAACAAGAGGTGGGCACAATGGAAAGAGCCTTGAGTTTGGAGTCAAGAGAGCTGGATCCAAATCCCAGCTTTGTCACAATCTACTTGTGTGACCTGGGCTAATTAAGCTCTCCAGACCTTGGCTTTTTTCATCTAGAAAGAGAGGTTTATACTAGATGACCTCTAAGGTCCCTACACTCACCTAATCCAGCCCCCTTCTTTTACAGACAAGAAAATGGGTAGAGAGAGGCAAGATGACTTGTTCAAGGTTACATAGTAAGCTAGCATCAGAGCAGGGACCAGTACCCAGATATCCTGGTTCTTCATCTAGGACTCTTTCAATTTCCCCCTACTTCCACCTTCCCCACCAAAAAGAAAAGATATTTAATTAAGAAGAAACTAATAGGGGCAGCTAGATGGCGCAGTGGTTAAAGCACCGGCCCTGGAGTCAGGAGTACCTGAGTTCAGGTCCGGTCTCAGACACTTAACACTTACTAGCTGTGTGACCCTGGGCAAGTCACTTAACCCCAATTGCCTCACTAAAAAAAAAAAAGAAAGAAAAAAGAAACTAATAAAGTATACTACCTGATCAAATTCTAAAACTGGAAGAAGATAGAAGTCCCCTTTGATTTACAGATAAAAAGTGAACTAATTTGTCTAAGATCTTACAGAAAGGGAGTGTCAGGGCAGGGAATAGAACCCAGGTCTTCTGATTCCCCATCAAGGGTTCTTTTTTTTTTCTTTTTTAGTGAGGCAATTGGGGTTAAGTGACTTGCCTAGGGTCACACAGCTAGTAAGTGTTAAGTGTCTGAGGCCAGATTTGAACTCAGGTATTCCTGAATCCAGGGCCAGTGCTCTATCCACTGTGCCACCTAGCTGCCCCAAGGGTTCTTTTTACTGATTCTATCACAATGAAATATTTGTAGTAGTGATTTAATGCAGACACTCATTCATTCAATATTTATTAAGTGCCTACTATGTGTCGGGCACAGTTTCAAGTGCTAATACAAAAACAAAACACTTAACACAGCCCCTGCCATCAAGGAGCTGGTGTTTATTAAGTTCCTACTATGTGTTAGACATTGTGCTAATTGTTGGGGATGCAAGTACAAAGCATGAAACAATCCCAACTTCCAGGTAGTTTGCATTCTAATGGAGTAAACCACAAAAACATTTAAAATATGTAGGTCTAGGGACAGCTAGGTGGCACAGTGGATAAAAGCACCAGACCTGGATTCAAGAGGACCTGAGTTCAAATCCGACCTCAGACACTTGATACTTACTAGCTGTGTGACCCTGGGCAAGTCACTTAACCCCCATTGCCCTGTCCAAAAAAATGTAGGTCTAATAAAGTGAATAAATGTTGTTCATCCTTCATTTTCAAAGACCAGTGACTTCTCAGAATGTCTTGACTCGTGTGAATTGGATTTAAGTGAAGCAGAACTGGACAAGATGATCAGCTTCACTCTCTCTTTGAAGTCCAGTGGGAAGACCAAAGTCAAGACAACTGGTGATGGCCCAGGATGCAGTGGATGACCTTGGCATCTTTGGTGTCTAACCAAGCTCTAAGCACTTCACAGCACCTGCTTCAGCCGCCTTCAAGGCCACTGGAAACAATTGTTCTCGTCTGCCCGTGTTGCTGGAGGAAGTCTTCACATGCTTGGAACATCCCCCTATCTCACCAAGAGCTTTCAGGTCTTGGTTACCCTCAACCTGGTTCAACAGTCTGCTGAAACTGTTTTACCAGAGCATGGTCACTGTGCATGCTATAGCCTCTTGTATCCACAGGTGAGTGCTGGGTGATAGATGGACACCAAAGGTAGATGAGCAGCCCTGAAAAGAATTCAGTAAGCTGTCACACCAGAGGTGCTAGTCCTCCCTTAATACCCCATATACCCCAAAGAGAATAAATACAAATAGATAAAATGGTGATATGCAAGATAGTTGGGAAGTCACCAATGGCTGGGGGAATCAGGAAAGGCTTTCTTCTCTGGTAAGGGAAAAGAATGTGTTCACAATTCAGCCAGTACAAAATGGAACCAAAGTACACACAAATTAATTTGGAGGGCAGAAGAGTGGGAGAATACTAACTGGGGGAACTGTGGGAAAACCTTGCATATGCATGGCGCCTGAGCTAACTCTTTTTTGTTTGTCTGTTTTACTTTTTGTTTTAATTTTTCTCAATTACATGTAAAGAAATTTTTTGAGTTCCAAAAAACTCGAGGGAGAATGAGAAAATCTCACCCTCCCAAGGCCAGTAAGCAATTTGATATAGGTTATACATTACAATCATGCTAAACATATTTCCACATTACTCAGAAGGGAAAAAACACAAGAACAAGAGCAAAAAAGGAACAACCAAAGTGAAAATAGTATGCTTCCATCTACGTTCAGACTCCATGGTTCTTTTTTGCATGTGGAGAGCATTTTCCACCAGAAGTCTTTTGGTATTATCTTGGATCATTATATTGCTGAGAAGACTTAAGTCTCTCACAGTTGATCATCACAGAATGCTGTTGATACCATGTACCATGTTCTCTTGGTTCTGCTGAGCTAACTCTTGAAGGAACCAAGGAAATCTAAAAGGTTGAAATGAAAAAGGAAAGCATTCCAGACCTGGAAAACATCCAAAACAAAAGCCTGGAAATGGGAACAGACTGAAATGTTGTGGACAGTGATAGCAAATAGATCGGTTTGACTGTGATGTAGAATAGGATGTGGTCGGGAATAATGTGAGATCAATCTGGATAGACAGAAGAGAACCACACTGAGAGCAGCACAAAATACCAGACAGAGCAGTTTGATGAATTCTGTCACAGCAGTAATAGGGAGCCATGGAAGTCTCTTAAGGCAGAGTATTTGTTTTCCTTGAGCTGTCAATAAATTTTTAGTCTAGTGAACTTTTTTGAGGGTTGTTAGCCACATATTTTATAAGGGAAGTTGGCAACAATACATGGGGTGATATCAGGTAGTGAATCCCAGGTCCTCTGGGGGGGGGGGCAATGAAGAAAAGAGTTGGAAAAATCCCCATAGCCTCCTCCATTCTTGGTGTTCATCCAAAAAAGTCACCAAATTCATAAACCAGCCAACAGCTGTTTACTGAATGCTCACTGTGCAAAAGGCACAGTGCAGAGCACTGTAGGACCTAGAGAGTTCCTACCTTACAGAAACTTACAACCTGGTAGAGAAAACAATACAGGACATCAATAGTGGAGGGAAGACACCGATCTCTTCATTTCAGCCAAATTTGTTAGACATACATTTTTTATTAATGTTAAAAGCATTCTTCTTGGAAAGGTCTTGATCATTCTCTCCAGATAAAATAGAAAAGCCTTCTCTGTTTAGTAGTCCCTAACTCATATTTGATAATAAACATGAAACAAAAGATGAATACAAAGGATAAAAAAGACCTGCCCTCTTTTCATGATTCCAGAAGATTTAGAGATGATCTACATATTTGATTCCAATCAGACTATTATGGTATATACCAGTAATTAAAACATTGAATAGGCTTAGTTCATTGTACTTACTTTTCTTTCTTTCTTTTTCTTTAGTGGAACAATGAGGGTTAAGTGACTTGCCCAGGGTCACACAGCTAGTAAGTGTTAAGTGTCTGAGGCCGAATTTGAACTCAGGTACTCCTGAATACAGGGCCGGTGCTTTATCCACCTAGCTGCCCCCTCACTGTACTTACTTTTTAGGACCGAGGGTTAGGTTTGCTGAATTCAGTCCATCAGTCTCCTTCATGGTTCCAGCCCCTAAGTGGGTCTCTCTATCCTTGGCCCTAATCTTTTCTCTCTACTGATACCTTCTCCTTTGAGCATCTGATCTACTACCATGATGCAGTTATCACCTTTATGTATATGATCTCTTTTCTCTGTGTCTTATTTCCAATCCTTCTTGGACAAGCCAATGTAAATACCCAACCCACACCTTCAACTAAACATATCAAAGTCAGAATTATTCATTGTCTCCTCCCCCCCCAAAGAAAGGGCCTTTTCTCCTAACTTCCCTATTTTGGGTGAGAGCACCACCATTGCCATTGACCTTTTCTAGACCTACTTTCTGTGTTTCCTGTGTGCAATATTCCATTTCCCATTTCTATGCCTTTGTATAGGATGTTCCCCATGCCTGAAATGCATTCCTTTCTCATCTCAGGCTCTTGGAATGCCTGGTACCAAGCATCAGAACTTTGGATTCATTGATTACTCTTCTGTATCCCTCACACTCCCTGACACACATCCAATGAGTCATCGAATTTTGTCAAATTTATCTCTGTTATGTGTCTTGTATCTATTCCCTCTATTACACTTCCACTGGTGCACACTAGTACAGACCTTTATTATGTCTCCCTTGGAGAGAATCCTAACTGTACTCCTTGTCTTCAGTCTCACCCCTCAATCCATCCTTCCTGTTTCTGCCAATGTAATTTTCCCAATTCATAGATATTATCCCATTGTTTCCTTTCCAGAAAAAATCTATGAGTTTTGCCTTATTATTTATTGTGTAAAATATAAATTTCACAGTCTTGAGTCAAGATCTTCAATAAGTTGGCTTCCACCTGCCTTTCAATACATTTCTCATCACCATTACCCTTCTTCACAAGCATTATCTATAACTAGGAATTCTTGCACCAAGGATAAAGTCAACTAGTGGTGTGGGATATAAAATATAACTCAGACAGAAGACAATCTACCCTAGGCACAGCCATGCTAGAAGAGACTTTCTGTGACCCCCCCCAAAGAAAATAAAACCTGGACAACACCCTCAAGGCATGAAAAATAGTTCCTGACCTCCCCAATTCTCAGAAGAATTTGGAGGAATGGAAAAGTGAGAGGAAGTGGACCCCAGAAGAGGGACACTATGACAATGGGCCCCAAGGTGGATAAAAGTCCAGGATAGTAGGAGAGAATTAGAGGAGTTACAACACATGGCACAGGCTCCTGGAAGATTACAAAGCTTGGGTCAGAAGATGGGCCAGTCTAAGATATATAGATATTAGATTCCCCATACTAGGTGTTATGTATATATATGTATGTGTGTATGTGTGTGTATATCTTAGATTCATCATACTAGATGGTAAATTTCTTAAAGATTGGGACTGTGTGATACTTAATTTTGTTGAACTGATGTTTATTTCTTTGGTTTGACCAGTAGGTATTCTATTTATATACAAACAATACATTGGAACAGTTTAAAGTACATACTCTGAAATATCATATCTATGACTTCATCAAAGTGGAGATTCCCTCTACCCATGCAGATAACAACCTCACCATGCCTTCTCACACTCTCTTGTTCTTGTACATATCCTTCTACCATAAATTTTCCACCAAGGACCAACACAACATCCTGTAGATGTTTCTATGATTCTGTTATTGTTTTAGGAACCAGGGCAACAATCTCTTATTCATGCCACATGATGACTCCTTTCCCTTTTACATTTGTAACTTTTCTCGATATCTTTAATGAATCCTCTTTCGTGCAATATTTTAATCAATCCTGACTACAAATACAAATGTTTCCTATCACAAAATACATATGTGATGAATTTATTTTTCTTTGAAATAGATGTAAGAATGGGTCTCAATATGATTATCAACATATAAGCAATTTTACGAGTCCAAAGAAATAGCATGTTTGCTCTCATAATAAAAATGTCCATACTTTACCTATTGGCACTATTTTGTCTCTCCTTCAGATGGCTATCCTCACAGCCATCTTCTAGTGAATAACATATTATTTCAAACAACATGGCAGAAAGAACAAAAAAATGCTTCATGCAAAATGATTACACTACAATCTCAGCAGGAAAGCACATTATCATCCATTTTTACTGTACTGTTATCTGAGTCTATCCATTGTTTTTTAGCTGTTTGAGTGACTTTCCTCATTGTAGTAAGTTGTATTCAATCACAGGATTCAGTACATGCCATCAAGCACTCAAGAGCTTATGACCCATGCTGTGAAATTGACCAGGAGTCAGAACCAGTAGACCTGAAGTCAATACACAGGTGGGCACTTCTCTCTTTCCTTGGTCAGAAAATGTTAGGAATATTTCTTTGCAATTTTTGTAGATTTCTTTTCTTTGTGTCTTCTGAGCATTAGGAAATGGGCACAAGAAAAATAAATTACATGGGAAAATAGGAATATAATAATGGTTTCCATGCTTCCTGGTTTTATTATCAAACCAATCATTTTATGCTGAAACACAAACTCATCTGGGAAAACTGGCTACTACTAAGGTGACAGTATGGAAATTACCTAATGATTTGTTATTTGACCTATAAAGCGCATAACAAACTGAAGGCTGCAGTCTATATGAAAATAACATGGAGAACAGAAGTCATAATTTAATGGGATTTTTTTTAATGGACTGGATTTTAGATATCCAGATTATCAGATTTGAGGTTTGGCCCAGATTTTCTACTTTGCTTTGTATGCATAGACAATCTGAAGAATGATTATTTCTAAACATGCATATGTACATATATCCACATATATGGATATATGTATACATGCATTATATTCATATTTATGTATTGATTCTTTTGTTGATTCTTGTCTATGTTCATTCCAGAGATTATTGAGTCGACCATGTCAAATCATCCAAGGTGATAATTATCTTTCAACGTGTAATCAGATTTTGGCATATGCACAATTTTGCCCAAAAGTATAAATATATGATCATTAAATTGTAAGATCATCCATTTAGAGGTCGAAGGAACTATACAGATCATCTTGTCCAATGGCTAACCTGTACAGATAAGGAAACTGAGGTCAGGTATTGGCCCATAGGCCCTCTTCTCTTCCCCCTCCATACTGTCTTACTCAGTGATCTCTTCCACTTCCAAGGGTACAATTATCAGTTCCATATAGATGATTCTGAGATAAATAGATAGATAGATGATATAGTTCTATACAAATGACTGATAGCTAGCTATATATATACATATATACACACATATATCAGAAATATCTGTATATAGAGATGTGTTTATATATGTATATGGATTATGTGTGTGTATATAAGTATATGTGTGTGTATATATCTGTGTGTGTGTGTCCATATCTAATCTCTCTGCTAAAAAAAATCACACATCTCCAGCAGACTCTCAGACATCTCAAACCGGATGCCCCATAAGCATCTCAACTCAACGTGTCCAAAATGGAACTCATTATCTTTATGCCCAAACCATCTCCCTTTCCAAATTTTCCTATCACTGTACGGGATACCAACATTCTCCAGCCTTCCAAACTTATCCATGACTCCCCACTCTCACTCACCCCAAATATGCAATCCATTACCAAATTTTGGTGTGAAGGTTTCTACTTTCACATTTCCGATATGTCCCCTTCTCCCCATTCACACTGCCACAACCCTGGTGCAGGTCCTGATCACCTCTTGCCTGGACTATTACAATTGCCTTTTAATTGATCTCCTTCTCTCATCTCCCTTCATTCCAAACCATCCTCCCCTCAGCTGCCAATATAATTTTTCTAAAGTATAGGTTCATCCATATCATTCCCATTCCATAATCTCTAGTCATTATCAAACTCCAGAATTAACTACAGTATGCCTCAGCTTCTTCATCTATAAAATGAAGGGATTAGGCTAGGTCCCTCCAGCTTTAAAATTGATGACTTTGATTTGGGTGATTTGTGTGCATGTGTACAGAAGGGACAAAGCTCAAATGGAGAAGCCCTAGGTCTGGCAACTGGATGTATGAGCTATGGGGAAGAGCTGTGAGTACCAGCCAAGGCCCTAAGAACTCCTAGGCTTCCCCTATGAGTATCTAGAGTGTCCAGGGAGAACTGGGTATCCTTGACATCTGAGAAAGGATAGCAGCCAGGAGAACCAGAATAGATCAGCAATGAACACCATCATGAAGAGAGTACAACTGGAGGAGACAGAACAATCTTCCAAAGAGACCATAGCAGCCTTTTAGTTCCTGAATTTCCTTTGGGAGCAACCCATCACAGAGGCCCAGGACACTTAGGGCTGGACTTCCTGAAAATAACAGCATGCACAAGAACTGTTTGATATAATCAATGTAGGCTTTGGATGGAAGACTACCAACAGGGAGATGGTCTGGTTTAAGCTAAGTCTTGAAGGACACCAGGGATTCTATGATCAGGAAACTGAAGTCCTAGGAAGTATAATTACTTGTCCAGGGTTACATGAGTAGTTAGTGTCAGAGGTGGGAGCAGGAGAAAATGTTTGCTAATTGAATACAAAATAATTATTTTAAAAGTAGGTAAAATGAAAGACATGTTTTTAAATATATATGTTTGGAAATATTAGTTATAAGGAAAAATTTGGAGGATAAAAACATCTAATTTATTAGCAATATATAGCATATGTTATCTCCCACAGTGATTACAGAATTCAAATATAATATCTACTACTAGAATAAATCTGAATGTCTATCAAAGTAAATGTTTAAGGGAACAAAGGAAGGCTCATTCCTTTTTGTGGAATAAACTCCACAAAAAGGCTCATTATACTTGATTCCTTCTAATTCTTCTGGCGTGCTGCATTTCATCCAGGACATTTCTCACAGATTCTACACAAACTTCTCCGTTGTGATGTTTCTTAGAAGCCAAATTCCACACATGTTCAAAGTTCTCATCAGTAAGGTTGACACCAATATTCTGTAATATCCGGGCAATCTATAAAGATATCATTTTAAAATAAGGACAAGTGTAATTTAAAAAACAATATAAATAAAGTGTTAGGGCCATATGTATGCATGATAGAGAGAAAGATGGTAGGGACCAAGGCTCAAAGACACAATGGCTTTTGTTTAAGATAGTTTAGATTCAGCTAGGTGGCGCAGTGGATAAAGCACCAGCCCTGGATTCAGGAGGACCTGAGTTCAAAGCCAGCCTCAGACACTTGACACTTACTAGCTATGTGATCCTGGGCAAGTCACTTAACCCTCAATGCCCTGGGGGGGAAGAAAGAAAGAAAGAAAGAAAGAAAGAAAGAAAGAAAGAAAGAAAGAAAGAAAGAAAGAAAGAAAGAAAGAAAGAAAGAAAGAAAGAAAGAAAGAAAGAAAGAAAGAAAGAAAGAAAGAAAGAAAGAAAGAAAGAAAGAAAGAAAGAAAGAAAGACATAGGTCAGGACCACTGGAAATGGCCCCAGATGCAGTGGGACCATTGGACTTATAGGGGCAGCTAGATGGCACAGTGAACAAAGCACCAGCCCTGGAGTCAGGAGGACCTGAGTTCAAATCTGGCCTCGGAACTTGACACTTACTAGCTGTATGAGCTTGGGCAAGTCACTTAACCCTGATTGCCCCAGGGGAAAAAAAAAGGCAGAAATTAAGACAGTTTAGATTAATAGTCATTCAGAGATAATGAGAAGAGAGAAGAGGAGAAAGAAAAGGTAGAAAGGCAAAAGATAAAGTAAAAGGAAAATGTAGGGTGACAAAGAAGAATGAGAAGCAAGAAAAATAAAATAAAAAGTCAAAGGAAGCGGGGCAGCTAGGTGGAACAGTGGATAAAGCACTGGCCCTGAAGTCAGGAGGACCTGAGTTCAAATGCAGCCTCAGACACTTGACACTTATTAGCTGTGTGACCTTGGGCAAGTCACTTAACCCTCATTGCCCCACCAAAAAAAAATAATAATAATTACATCATCTGTGATGCCTAAAATTCCTATAGCCAGACAAACAGCCTCTCTATCTACAATTAGGATCATTGATAGAGACTTGGAAGGAACTTAGATGTTATCCAGTGCCCTCTTTTTACAAATAAAGGACCAAAGCCCTGTTGAGGTGAAAGGAATTATGCAAGATGGCAAAATCAGGATTAGAACCCAAGTTCTCCGATTCTACAAGGCAGGAGCAATGTCACTGGGAAGTGACATTGATTTTTCTTAAAGCATCCAGAAAACACTGTTTTTAAGAAGTGGAGGAAAAAGTCAAGCTCCATAGTAAGCTCATAATGAGAATGAAACGCTTCCTGTCATAAGGTCAACTTGACAAACTTGTGAACTTCTCTCCGTCAGACAATGAGGACCACATACCACAATGGCCATGACTTTGTGCTTCCCCACCAGCTTTGCTGAAACCACAGGTGAGGTAGCTGTGAAATGAAATCACACACAGATGATCCAGAAAGATCAGAGCTGGAGGCAGTGCTTTAACAGCTTTGTTCTTCTGCTTGTTTGGTTCTTGACTCTTACTTTTAGTTGTCCCATTTTTTTGGATGCATTTCAGCTGTCTAAATTTTAAGCATGTACAAATAATTTGTAAATGCATACAGATCCATTCCACTTTGCTCTTCCCAGAACTGTGCACAAACCTTCAAAACCAAATCCAGGGTGACCCAAAAGGTTCTCTGCTTCAGGCATTCTGATTAATTTTGCAGCAGGAGGCAGTTAGGTAGCACAATGGATAAAGCTCCGGTCCTGGATTCAGAAGGACCTGAGTTCAAATCTGACCTCAGACACTTGACACTTACTAGCTGTGTGACCCTGGGCAAGTCAGTTAACCCCCATTGCCCCACCCAAAAAATTGAAGCAGAAAGCTTCATGTTTTGTTTTGTTTTGTTTTGTTTTCATCTAAAAAGGAAGATACAGAGAGAGTTAATATTTACTCGATACTTTGAAATAACATACTGTACCTCATCTTTTGATCTAGCCTTAAAGAAGTCTCTTTCAAATACTCCCTTTTCACTGAAGATGGATGGGTGTAGCAATGTATATGCAGTTCCTGAATCACCGTAATTAGTTTTATCACTGACGCTACGATAACGAGGGGCAGGGAGGTCAGAGCGAATCGTTGGAACACCACACGTGTGGATACCTACAAAATGAAAATTAATGAGAAAAGGAAATAAAAGCTCTCAAATTAGTAGGAAAAAAACAGCTCACATCAAGAGAGGAGGCATATAATAGAGAATATTTGACTGAGGCTCATTCATATAATAATGGAAGAAGTCATATGGAAGTCTACTACAGACCTCTTGATCAAAAAGAAGAATTAAAGAAATAGATAACAGAGACAGCTAGGTGGTGCAGTGGATAGAGCACCGGGCCTAGAGTCAGGAGAGCCTGAGGTCAAATCTGGCCTCAGATACTTGACACTTATTTAGTAGCTGTGTGACCCTGGGCAAGTCACTTAACCCCAATTGCCTCACCAAAAAGAAAAAATAGATAACAAACTTAGCAAGAAGTACAACATCATAATGATGAAGGACTTCAGCTATCTGAACATTTGCTAGAGCACTCTCTCCTCAGAGCAGAGTAACTAATAATTTCTTGATTTGTCTTCATTTCATTCCTCAAAAAAAAAAAAAAAGTCAAAAGGAGGAACAGTTTTTCTGTACCTGATGCCCAATAAGGAAGACCTAGTTAAAGCAAAAATTCCAGGAATCACAGAAACAGAGAATGCCAGAGAAGGGGAGTCCTCTCATCCAATCCAATATGGCCTGATCAAGAATCCCCTCGCCAATATCACTGACAACTAGTCAACCTTGGAAGTGAAAATAAGTGGAAACCTTGTGGGGAAAAGTGACCCTAAGAGTTTGGGGTGAACAAACAGGAGCCTCTTGGCATAGTTGGATGCCCCCTATATTTTTGAAGAGTAGATTTTGGGAAGGTCAGAGAAAGGATTATTGGGATACCATAGCCTTAAATTCCATAGGAGATCTAGCTCTGGAGGGATGGTATACCTTGAAGAAAATAATTCTGACTTCGCAGCTACAAAAGATTCAGATGATAAAGAAGGAACTGTAAAGAGACCAAGGTAAATGGGAAAATATCTCATTGGCTATGCTGACATATACTGGCTATGTGATCCTAAACACTTAACCTCCTAGTGCCCCAGACAACTAAGTCTCTAAGCTGAAGAACAGGTAGATATCTGTGTTGGTACAACATGTTTCCTGGTTGGGAATTCCCTATACCAATGAATTCTGGGGCAGCTAGGTGGTGCAGTAGATAAAGCACTGGCCTTGGATTCAGGAGGACCTGAGTTCAAATCCAGCCTCAGACACTTGACACTCAACTAGCTGTGTGACCCTGGGCAAGTCACTTAACCCTCATTGCGCTGCAAAAATAAAAAAGAGGTTCCAATGAATTCTAAGTCCTATTTTTAAAATGGTATTTCATTGGCCAACAGAAATTTTTTTAAAGGCATATTTAGACAACTGAAGCAAAGATAGTAAAACTAAGGATGAATACAATAGAGTAATACAATCCTTGGGAGAGTGGTGTCAGGAGCAGTGAAGGTCACAATGAACTGAGGCTGCCAATAAATCTAAGCACAAAAAAGGAGCTTTTTAACTATGTTTACCTACTGCTGAGTGGAAGGGGGTGGCATAAAAGTAACAGATAGGGGAAAGACAAGAGAGATATGTAAAATGGTGCAGCAGAAGGCTAGCCAGAATCTGCAGTCAGAGGATCTGGGTTTGAATCCTGGCACTGCTGTTTCTTACTTGTGTGACCTTCGGTCTCAGTTCTTCACCTGTAAAAAGAGAGGGGCAAACCCAATCACCTCTAAGGTGCCTTGCAGTTCTTAATCTATGAATTACTCAATTCCTACTTTACTTGTATTTTCTCTGCCAAAGAAAAACATCTATAGATTAGGAAGGATAGAAAAAACGGTTAACAGAGAAGACACTAAAGGTAAGTGAAAAGATGATGAGAACATGTCACTGTTCTCAAAGTGTTCAAGGCAACAGACCCAGATGAACTCCATCCTAGGGTCCTGGAATTACTTTCTAAAGTGACTGCTGGGACATGGTCAATGACCTTTGAGAAAGGCAGCTGCCACAGGGCTGAAATGGTCAACAGTCTGGTTCTCAAAAGGGGGAAGAAGGTGGATTCTTCCAAGTTCAGGCTGCTGAGCTTTACTTTGACTCTCTGCAAGATTCTAGAGAACTTTTTAAGGGAATTATTTGTAAGAACTTAGAAAGGGAAATTGTGACCATTAAGAGACAGCACAAGTTGAAGAAGAATGTCAAGCCAGAACAACTCCAGTTCCCTTCTTGATGGGATTTTAACAAGGAAATCAAGGTCAAACCTGGATTTTAGGGAGGAATTTAACAAAGTCTCTCATGTTTTATTTGTGCACTAGATGGAGATATGGAGTCTGGATACTAGTATAGTCAGGGGGATATGAAACTTGTAGAAGAAGAAAGGAAGAGAAGGAGACAGGGAGAGAGAAAAGAAGGAAGGAAGGAAGGAAGAAAGGAAGGAAGGAAGGAAGGAAGGAAGGAAGGAAGGAAGGAAGGAAGGAAGGAAGGAAGGAAGGAAGGAAGGAAGGAAGGAGGGAGAAAAGGAGGGAAGGAAGGAAGGAAAGAAGGAAGGAATGACAGGGAGGGGAGGGGAGGCAGGGATTAAAAATAGGAGGGAATTGTTGATGTACCAAAGTTTGATAATAGCAATGGTGGTCATTTGCCTTGATCTAAATTAACCACTCTTAACCTGCAGTGATATAACTAGGGTAGTATAAATAGGACTTTGTTCTAGGCCACTAAAACGTAGAGGGGCATAAGCCCTCTCCTGGTGTACTTCCAGCAAGTCTTCCTCCTCTCCTCCAACTTCTACCTGCCATACACCATGGCCCCTTGCATGATTCTCATTATTGCATCCTGGGGTAAAGAGAGATGATCACTACTGAACCTTCTCTAACTACCATGCCTCCCTGGTAGCCACCTACTTCTCTCCTCCACTTCCTTCTTGGAGGTTAGCAGATCAAGTGCACTTCAGAGACCTGGGCTCTCTGAGAGACAGACTCCCCTGCACAACCATGACTGAGCCTGAACACAAGTAACTTGCCTGAAAGCCACTGTGATGGAAATGAGATGGGATCCTGAGGCTTCCCTGTGCACCAGATGAGCTTTCCTGATCCCCAGTCTCACCCTGCTCCCTGCCAGCAGCAGGCCCCCAAGGAGCAAGGAATCTCACTCCTTTAGGCTTTTCTCTGGGCTCTGTTCCCCGCCCCTGCCTTCTTCTTCTACCCTATACTTTCTCCAGTTACCATTCTATGGATCTTCAAATATTATGTATGTTCATCTCTACTTAACATGGATAGATTTAAGCTGAAGCGTGAAGTTCCTTGTTCTTTCCTCCTCAGTGGAGAGATGAGAACCTCTCTCTCCTCTACAAAGCCTCCTACCATCATAGACAAAGGAATTGTGGGGCTGGAAACTGGCAAAGACAGTGAAGGGCAGATAGAGTCAGTGCTGGAGAACCCTGGGAGAGAAGCACTCAATACACTCTTAGGAGAGCTGGGGAATGGATCCAATCATTATGGAAAATATTTTGGAATTAGGCAACAATATGAACCATTCATGCCCTTTGACCCAGAAACTCCACTAATAAGAAGAGCTAACCTTTACACAGCATTGTAGACTAGCCCTTCAAATATACTATATCACTTAAACTTCACAACAACCTTATGAGATAGGTACTATTATCCCAGTTTTGCAGATAAGGAAACAGTATAAAAGAAGTTAGGTGACTTCCCCAAAATCACATGACTACTACATAAATGAGACAATAGTTGAACTGGCCTTGCTGACTCTACGTCCAGTGCTCTATCCATAGTAATACCCAGCTGCCCCTACTGAACAGTTACCCCAAAGAGGTCAAAAGCATAAAGGTCATGTTCTCTGCCTCTGTGCGTGTCTCTGTCTGTCTGTCTCTCTGCATTGTCTTTCTTGCTCTTAGTCTTCCTCCCTCTCTCTCTCTAACTCTCTCTTACCCCTCCATCTTTGTCTCTCATAAACACACATATTCGTATGTGTATACACATATAATCAGATCAAAACTTTTTGTGATCATAGCAAAAAAACAGAAACAATGTGAGTACCATATGAATGTCATGAAATCTTATTTGGGCCATAACAAATATTGAATATAAGGAACTCAGAAAAACATAAGAACAATAATAATAACAATAACTAGAATTTACATATCACTTTAAGGTTTGCAAAAAGGTTGGTCCTCACAACAATTCTGGAAGGTATGTGCAATCTTATTACCCCCATTTTACAGATAATTATACTGAGACACAGAAAGGTTAAGCAATTTGCCCAGGGCCACACAGCTACTAAATGTCTGAGGCAGCATCGGAACCCAAGGCTAAACCATCTGTTTCCATTGGGGAGAACTTGCTACTTCCCAAGCATCCAGTTCTACCTCCAGCTAGCTCTTATATTAAGTTTAAACTTGCTTCCCTACAACTCCTCTTCCTCCCTTTCCCCTCCAATGCCATTATAATGGGGCATATGGACCAATAGAGTGAAGCTAGCAGAGCCGGGAACTCAACCTCCATAGTGAATACGATGATGTAATTTCAAGAGCAACAAAATGAAAACCCCCAAGCAATTATAAAGCACAGTCAAAAAAATCCCAGTCTTTGCCCCAAAAATGAGGAAATGTGTTTCAGTCCTTTCAGGAGAGAGCTGGTAGGGGACTGTGGGTCTCTAATGTTGCGTATACTTCCAGTTGCCATCACTTGTGTCAATTGACTTTTAAATGACTCATCATGAGTATCATATGTGGAAATTGCTCTGATGTAAAGAACAAAAGGAAAAAGAAGGGGGAGGGAGTAAAGGGAAGAGGAATGAGGAAGAAGATGAGGAGATTGAGAAAGGAGGGAGAAGGGAGGAGACCAAGACACCTTGCAACTGGAAGGCAATCGAAGAAGTCATTTAATCTCCTCCCCTTGCCAGAGTAATTGATGTCCACTCTTTTCCTAAAAACTTCTGGGATGGGTAAATACCCTTAGTAACCAATCACAGTGCAAGTCAAATTTTTGTAAAATGTTCATTATGTTTAACTCTTGATTTGCCATTGTTTCAGTCTAGGTAAAATAAAGAGAATGTTTTCTTGATTTTCCATGTGATTCTTGGTTCTTTAAAAAAACAAAAATCTACCATACTCACTCATTGGAGAAATGCCTCCTACAACTGAATTAATCTGAGAAGAAGTTGTTTTATAATCAGCAAATACTTTATCTGTGGGTCTCGAGAGAGTGCGGGGAGTCTTCATGGGTTTCCCAGGTTCTTCTTGTACAATATCTTCAGGCTGGATCAGAGGAGCAACCTGGCCTTCTAATTCTATACCAGTGGTACGGAGGCATTCAGGATCTTCTGACATTTTTTTCCCTTTATGAAAGTAACAGAAAATGTCTACTGTGATAAGCTGTCATTACTTAAGAGTCACATGATGATGTTTCCTACTTCTTGCCAAAGTCAGTCAGTCAGTCATGTATTAAGGCTTACCACATGCCAAGCAGTGTACTAAGATCTGGCACACCAAAAAAAAAAAAATGCCCCCTGCACTCAAGCAGCTTACATCTTTTTTTTTCTTGGGATTTTTTTTGAGGCTGACTCTCCCTAATTAGCCTAGGCTGGAAGTACAATGGCCACTCATAGGCCAATCACAACACTGACCAGCCCAGCAGCTTTAGCTGACTCCATTTTTCTAACCAGGGTCATCTGCCCCTCCTTATACAGCCTGGTGGATCTCCAATCCCAGACTCACCATATTGGTGACATACTTAGTGTGGACACCCAATCAGTATGGCCCACTGCAGCTCAAAACTCCCCAACTCAAGTGATCCACCAGCCTCAGCTTCCAAAGCAGGTTGTCCTTCTCTAGGCAACCTAGTGGCCCTCTGTTCCCAAGGGCTCATGACACCGATGCTGTAACCTAATGAAGACACCCAATGGGCATAGCACACTGTAGTTCAGAGTTCTGAAGCTCAGGAGATGGGCCAGCCTCAGCCCCATTAAAAATGGAGAGCATGGGCATGCACCACCACAACAATCAATGCTTGTTTTATTCATTCATTCAAAACCATTTTTTAAAATCACAAACCTCTGATGAGAATCTTTTCTTCAAATTCCTTAATGGGCATTTTGTCTTTCCAGTTCAGAAAATTGGTGAACTCTTGGTAATTAATCCTGCCGTCCTTATCCAGATCACAGTAATTAAACAGTTCATCCAGCAGAGCCTCATCTAGTTCCAGGTTCATCTGACAACAGGCTCTCTGGAGCTCTTGTTTGTCTATCAACCCATCTCCATTCTGTTAGAAATAAAGTAGAAAAGCAAAAGTGGTGTTGTGCTCCCGGGGGTTGTCTCTCACCTTGTTCAAATGAAATAACTGTCACTCACCATTACTTCAGGCTTACTATTGCATAAAGTCATATATCTATATCAGGAACCAATGATCAAGCTGCGTGAGTGTTTATTTTGTAGATAGTATAATAACTAGATGGCACATTATAAATATTGTTCAGAAATGTGAGTAGCCCCAGCCCTCTGTGAATCGCCTGGCTATTTGTGATCTTACATATGCACCCCTCCACAAGTATGGCCTGGAAACACAGGTTCTTGGCATGGGTGTCCCCTTCCTAGACCTCCGCTACCCATATGTATCCCATAGAGCCAGCTAAGTGGTACAGTGAATATAGCTCTGGGCCTGGAGTCAGAAAGACTTCAGCTCAAATACAACTTTCATACACATGCTACCTGTGTGCTCCTAGGCAAATCCTTTTATCGCTGATTGCCTCAGTTTCTTCTTCTGCAAAATGGAAATAATAATCAGAGTTGTTGTGAGGATCAAATGAGATACCATGTGTAAAGCACTACAGAGCCTGGTGTACAGTAAGTGCTATATAAATGCTTATTCTTTTCTCTACATATGTGCACTCTACTTGTGTACCCTGGACAAATGGGGTCTCCATGTATATGGCTTTGTGGCCATACATGTCCTCTGCCCTTTCCTACTAGTGGCACGGTAGCCTGTGAGAGAAGGTAGTCCATGTATATACAACAAGAAGAATCTTCTCAATCTGAAGGAAGGCATTCTTGGATCCAGGAAACACTGTCCCAAAGGAAATAATCTATTCAACAAGACCATTTATTAGTGCCTACTATTCCATAAGCTAGGTTCTGGGGAGACAGGGGTACAAAATGTTGTAGAATTGCTGGATCAAATGTTTGTTTTGAACCAATAATCCACTTGGGTGGCAAAGGAAGACACCAGAACAGGTCTGTGAGCTATATATGAATTTCAATGGGTGTCTCACAGAGGGCCTCAAAGCTACCCACTCTTCTGCAGATCCACATTAGAAGGGGGAAGACAACATGAGAGGGAAATGTGCTGCCTCTTAAGGGAATGGCATCAAAACACTTCCAACCTAACAAAGTCAGGGCATCGCTCCACTTCTGAACTTGTATAGGAAACATGTAACTTGTTTTCCTTTAGGATGATTCTCACAATTCAATTTAATGACATATGTGGATCTCCTACTGAACCAGGTACCAGGCACTAGGCTCTATAGACGCTGGTGATACAAGGACAAAATGAAACAGTCCTTGCCCTCTGGGAGTTTCCATTCAACTGGAGAGGGGAAAAGATACATGCAGATAAGTCAACACAAAATTAACTCAAGGACAGAAAGAACCCAAACCTCTAGGGAATAAAGAAAGACTCCCCTAGGCAGAGACACCTGAGTTGAGCCTCAGAAGAAGATAAAGACACTTACGCAGAGATCCTGAACCTGTATCCTGGACCCCCTTGTCTGCCTGTGGAAGCCTGGGGACCCCTTTTCAGAGTCATGTATTTTAAAAATGCCCAAAACAAAAGTCAATTACCAAAGAAATCAATTTTATTGAAATGCTGTTGTCACAACTGGGACCACTAGGTGGCGCCATAGTGCAGAGAGCAGCAGGCCTGGGGTTGGGAAGACTCATGTTCCTAAGTTTAAATCTCAAACCCTTACTAGCTGTGTGATCCCGGCAAGTCACTTCACCCTGGTTGCCTCAGTTTCCTCACCTGTAAAATAAGCTGGAGAAGGAAATGGCAAACCGCTCCAGCATCTTTGCCAAGAAAACCCCAACTGGAATCACAAAGAGACTGAAAAATGACTGAACAACAAATGATCAAAATACAAATTCTGAGAAAAAACAGATTCATTGATCCCAGGTTAAGGCAAGAAGGGAGAGCATTCACGGCATAGAGAAAGCACAGAGAGACAAGTTAGGATAGAGAGGTCAGCTCTGCCACTATCTGCGACCGGGGGCTAATCACTTCCCAACTCTCATCCTCAGTTTCCCCCACTGTAAAATGAGATGGCTGCATTGAATGATCTCTACAATCCCTTCTACCTTTCTCTTCCTATGGCCAGGAGAATCATGATCATTTCTATAACTAAGTAAACAGTTATTGAGCTGGGTTTGCAAAGTAGGTTTTAGAGATAACTAATACAAAAAGAACAAGACCCGGAAAAATCAAATAGACATAGTGTCCAACCAAGGAACAGATGTTCCTGTTGTGTTTCAGTGTGCTGTGGTGGCCTGAAGGTTACGGATCGTGTCCACCAGCAGAAAGGGACTAAAAGTCAAGGGAATATAAGGAGATGCACAAGAGAGCAAAGAAACATCCCATTTCTTGTCTATGCAGTCACTGTTCATGCCCCATGAAATGACAAAAAGAAGTCACGTAAGTAAGCAGAGAGCTTTTTTCTATATTAGGGATCTCGGCCTCTAGTTTCATAGAGTTAAAGGAGCCTCAAACTATTGCACAGGGGTCTGGGTGACAGTTACCTCTCCCCAAAAACCACCACCAAGGGGGCAGCTAGGTGGCGCAGTGGATAAAGCACCAGCCCGGGATTCAGGAGGACCTGAGTTCAAATATGATCTCAGACACTTGATACTAGCTGTGTGAGCCTGGGCAAGTCATTTAACCCTCATTGCCCAGTCCAAAAAAAAAATTCAAAAACCACCACCAATCAAACAATGATGAAGTGCTTACTGTGAGCCAAGCACTGAGCTAAGAAAACACTGGGAATACAAAGAAAGGGGAAAATAGACCCTGCCCTCAAGCAGCTCCCATTCCAATGGGAGAGACCATGTGCAAAAAGCTATGTATCCATGAGATATATGGGAAATGGAAGTAGAAGGAAATGTCAGAGGGAAGACACTGAGGAGTAAAGGGAGGGATGCACAGGAAAGAATTCCCAGAAGGTGAACTTGGAACTAAGCCTTGAAGGAAGTCAGCAGCAAAGGTGAGCAGGAAGGAGAGTACTGGCAGTGGAGGGGGGTAATGAAAAGGTGCAGCATCTGAAGATGGAGAGTAGTATGTGAGAAACCGCAAGGTCAGTGTGGCTAAATCATAGAGCGTGTGGAGGGGACTAAAGTCCAAGAGTATGGAAAAGTAGGAAGGGACCGGGTTCTACAGGGCTTTAAGAGTCAAACTGAAGATTTCCTGTTTTATCCTGGTGGTAAGAGGTAGTCACTAGAGGTTAAGTAGAGGGGAGTGGAGGTGATGTCGTCAGACCTGTACTTTAGGATGGTCACTCTGGAAGCTGAGTGAAGGACGGACTGGAGTGGGGAGTGACTTGGAGCAGGAAATCCGACCAGAAGGCAATTGCAACAGTCCAGATGAGAGGCGATAAGGACCACCTACATCAGGGTACAGGCTGTGTAAGTGGAAAAGATACTTATGTGAGAAAAGTTGTAAAGGTAGAAACCTTTGGGGAGGATTAGAATATGCAAAATATTGTACCTCTTGCAGTGATGAACATTGAAATAGTGTTTACGACATGGAATCAAGCATCTTTTTTTTGTTTTGGTGGGGCAATGAGAGGGTTAAGTGAACATTGAAATAGTGTTTACGACATGGAATCAAGCATCTTTTTTTTGTTTTGGTGGGGCAATGAGAGGGTTAAGTGACTTGCCCAGGGTCACACAGCTAGTTAAGTGTCAAGTATCTAAGGCTGGATTTGAACTCAGGTCCTCCTGAATCCAAGGCCAGTGCTTTATCCACTGTGCCACCTAGCTGCCCCCTGAATCAAGTATTTTTAAACCGAAAGGACCCTTAGACAATCTAGCCCAAAGACCTTCTTTAGGATGTAAAGTGACTTGCCCTATATCAACTAGTGAGTGAGAGTCAGAACTCAAAGCCACGCCCCTTCTGACTCTGTCCAGAATATCACACGCAATATCTAAATACAAGCAGAGTACTAGAGCCTCATGGGTGGCAGCAACAGCCAGACCAGCTGTCTACTCCTCTCAGCCATTGTCCTAGGGAGGAACTCCTGTGGACAAGGAGTCATCCCCTTAAACCACCCGCAAGAGGCACCGTGTGCCAGGCAAGGCATCATCTCCCATCAGAAACCTGAACCCAAGAGTTTGGGGAATGGCAATGTTCTCCAAGCCTGCTTCCAGCCTGGGCCCCAGAGCCATCATTAAGGGGATGAATATCATGAGGGAGGGGCCTGCCTTCGTCATCACCACCGACAACAGCTGCTGGTCAATTATCACCAACAGGTGGATGAAGGCAGGTGCCCCAGACCACCAGCCCTGCTTCTGGCCCAGCCCTCACGACCATTGTCTGGGGAAGCAGCTCCTGTGGGCAAAGGACCAACTATCCCAAGCAACTGCCACACCTGCACAGGGCAGGTAAACCCAACCTAGCTCAAGCGGCAAAGTGCCCTGAAGGAGAAACAGGAGGCAGCATGCACTCGGTATGTCAAACCACCACCGCCACCTTGACCACCATCTCCCCTCAGCCCTGACGGAAACAGCCCAGGAGCCTGAAGCCAAGAGCCTGTGTAACAACAATGCTCCCAACCCAGTGTCAAAAGATTCAACGTCAGAAAATGCTATGATTTTACTGACGGAAATGACATTAGAGAAGAGACGTGGTCATCTGCTTTGTCACCACCCCCTGAGGATCATGGGACCTTTCCATAGGACTTGTGGCAAAAACCTTTCATATGTATTGCCTCTACCTTTCGAATGGAGCCCCTTGAGGGCAGGGACTTCTTCTTACTGTTTTATTTGTATCCCCAGCACTTAGCACAGGGCTTTGCATACTGTAAGTGCTTAATAAATGCTTCTTCGCTCATTTATGAATGGAAAGCTACTCAGTAAACTCCAGTGGCTCCCCATCGCCTCCAAGAACAAATACAAAATATTCTGCTTGGCATTCAAAGCCCTTCATGTCTTAGCCCCCTCTTATCTTTCCAGTCTTCTCACACCTTACACCCCAACATGTACTCTTCAGTCCAATGACAGTGGCCTTGCTATCCCTCCTCCACTCAGACTACTCAGCTTCTTGCTTCCTTTTAAGTCCCAGTCAAAATCCTACCTTCTACAAGAAGCCTTCCCTAACTCTTCTTAATTCCTCTTTTAATTATTTCCTGTTTTTCCTCTTTTAATTATTTCCTGATTTATCTTGTATATAGCTGGCTTTGTATATATGTCGTTGAATATTGTTTCCCCCATTAGATTGTAAGCTCCTTGAGGACAGGGGCTGTCTTTTGCCTCTTTATGTTTCCTCAGCACTTGACACAGTGCCTGGGACATAGTAGGCATTTAATAAATGTTTAGGATTGATTGATGGATATAGACAGAAATAAATGTGCACTATCATTCCATCAGGGAGTTTTACATTCAATCCATTTCTATGTGTACTTTTTTCCTGAATCAATCTTTGAAATTGAGCTAGCTTTGAATGGGGGTAATGCCTTATTTTAGCTGACATATCTAATTTTAGTTTGTTGCTAATTTTCAAAATAGCCAGCATCTAGTCTGTAATTTTATGTGCTCAAAATCACATATAAAAGGTTTTGTGTCAAGCAAGATTCTATACAAGCAAATTGGGTAGTTAGGTAGCCTCTAACCACTAATTTTGTGAGAAAGTGGAGTTGTGTATACATAGATATTCTTATAAAATAAGTTCCTTTTAAATAATATGTATTAAACTATTACTAGAAAACAGGTACATTAATGTACAGTTAGTGGAACTATGCATTGATCCAACCATTTTTGAAAGCAATTTGGAACTATGCCCCAAAAATTGCTAAATTGTCTATATACTCTAACCCAGCAATACCACTGCTAGCCCTATAACCCAAGATGTCAAAAATGAGGGAAAGGTGCATGTGTACAAAAATACTTATAGAAGAAGCTCTTCTTGTAGTTTCAAAGACTATGAGCTAAAGTGTTGCCCATTGATTGGAATAGAGCTGAATTATGGTAAATGAATGTAATAAGATGCTAATTGGACCTTATGAAATAACAAAGAAGATGGTTTCAGAAAAACCTAGGAAGACTTCTATGAAGTGATGCAGAGTGAAGTGAGAGCATTGTTGAGACAATTTTGAAAGACTTAAGAACTCTAATTCAATGACCAAAATCATCAACAATAATAATAGCTAACATTTATACAGTGTTTTATAGTTCAAAGACTAATTATAAAGTATGCTACCCACCTCCTCATAGAGAGGCAATAGATTCAAGATGCAGAATGAGACACACATTTTTTGGTATGGCCAAGGCAAATGAAATATTTGACTATATGCCTTTGCATAAGGGTTTTTGGATTTGGTTTTTGTTTGGTTTTTTTTTTTTTTGCTGTTGTTATTGTTTTTCTAATGAATGAGATGGAAGAGAAATATTTGTTCATCAAAAAGATAATGAAGCAATTTTTTAAATTAAACTTGCTATCTTTCATTCCAGTAGAGGTGCAGAACCTGAAACCTGGAAAGGAACCAAATGAGGCCTATAATAAAACAAGTAGTGGATAATATAAAATGATAATAAACATTAGAGAAACAAATTTAAGCATCATATTCAACATTTGAAGGCAAGTGTGATGCTACTCTTATTTTTAGGAGAAATTGAAATTCTCTTCCCATTAAGCATTGTAATATAGTTAGTCCCAATTCCCTGTTTCTCTGGGTAAAAACAAAGCATAAAGCATCTTGTTTCTCTTTTTCCTCCCACTTTCAGGGTGAGTGACTGGTAGACTGGTGACTGTTAGTGACTTAACTAAGAATTCTGGTGCCTAAGGCAAAGTCAGCTGAGAGGGAAAAGAGCCCTTCTGGGGTGTGGGGAGAACTTGGGTTCCAACACATGTAGACATCACCACTGATCTAAAGCAATTCCCATCCATAAAGGATGTGGTATGGGTCTCCAATCCCAGGATGCATTCCTACCAGTTGGTTGGTCCCACAGAACCCATGGCCTTAAACCCCTTCATCATGGCTGATAGCCCATTGGCATGGGACAGATGGCAAGGAGGGAGGCAGTAAACAAAGGGCACCAAGGTAGGTAATGCCAAGTTCCAGGAGAGGTGCCACAGAATCCCAAGGATGGTGGCACACAACCTCCCCCAGATGTCAGCAACCTAGAGCAAAGTCCTAATCAGCACCCATAATTATGGCTCTCATAACTGGTAAATTCTACAGAGCGAGCTGCTCTTCTTCATAGCTTAAATTCATGAAAAATTCCCTAACTCTGCACTTCAACTTTAAATTCAAAAACTGATTCTTCACTTCCCACTTAAACCTGCCCACATTTTCTAGTTTGAAAAAAACTAGATTCTAGGGATTCTCTGTGATATTGCCACAAGATTTATTTACATGGACAAATTAATGACAAGCTGTCACACCACTGACCCTGTCGAAATGCCGGAATGCTGCCAGCAAAGTGTCAAAGTTGTGATAGTTCACTTTCTTCAGGTGCTGACGAACTGCTGCAAAGACTGCCCTCTCCCTGTCCTTGCCACGCAGGTACTGGTCTGGCAGTCGGTTGTAAATGAGGTCGGCAGCTCCTGTCAGGAACCCAACCACAACATCTTGGGTTTGTGCCAAAGATACAGCAATACCATCCCCATTTGAATTATAACAATGATAATAATAGCAAAATAACATATCAACCTCATTGAATAGGTAAAAAAAAATCTAAATCCAGTCACATAAAGCAACTGTTACCATTAAAAATACAGTTACTTACAGACATGTCTGACAAAGCCAGTAGTTTTGCACTATTTCACTACTTAAGAAATTACTCAAAATCAATTGTGCGTCATCACAAAAATTGATCGTTTGATATTCTACCTTGGGGGCAGCTAGGGGGGGCAGCTAGGTGGTGCAGTGGACTCAGGCCCTGGACTCAGGAGGACCTGAGTTCAAATTCGGCCTCAGACACTTATGACTTACTAGCTATGTGACCCTAGGCAAGTCACTTAACCCCAATTGCCTCACCTCAAAAAAAAAAAAAAAAGCCTTGATATTCTCCCTTCAATTAAAAGAGTCTGCCATGGTATACTGAATGGAAAGCTGGCCTCTGAGTCAGGAAGATGATGTTGGTTCAAGTCTAACCTGATACATACTGACTGTGGAAGTCTGGGTAACTCACTACCTCAGTGTTACCAAGTAATTCTCTGAGATGCTTAGACTGTAAGACAAGTGCCTATGTGTATTGGTAGAGGGCGTTTCTTCAAAGCATTTTTTTTTTTTTGCGGGGCAATGAGGGTTAAGTGACTTGCCCAGGGTCACACAGCTAGTGTCAAGTGTCTGAGGATCAATTTCAACTCAGGCCCTTCTGAATCCAGTGCTGTTGCTTTATCCATTCTGCCATGGGAATTCTCTACTCCCAATAAAATCCATTTTCAATTAAATAGTTGGGCAGGATGGAACAGAATTGGAGACTTTGGGGAATTGTAGAGTTCTCTAGTCTAAAATTCTCATTTTACAGATGACGAGTCTAAGGCCCAAAGAGGCTGTGATTTGGCCAGTGTTTGCAGTCTACACCTGAATCCAAGCACCATGACTCCGAATTGAGGATTGTTTCCATTGCACCAAGAAGTCTTACACCAACAAACTGGCTATTTAATGTGGGAATCAGAATTAAATCTGCCAAAAGCTCCTCATTTTTAGAGACCAGAATGATCATCTACCTCCTGAAAGCTTGTTCTTTTCATGACTAAGAAGGTTCCTATTTTGTATAATTAAGGAAATCTTTATAGCAGCCAGGTGGCGCAGTGGATAGAGCGCTGGGCTTGGAATCAAGAAGACTCGTCTTCATGAATTGAAATCTGGCCTCAGACTCTTCATAGCTGTGTGTCCCTGGGCAAGTCATTCAATCCTGTTTGCCTCAACTCCTCTTCTGTAAAATGAGCTGGAGAAGGAAATGGCAAAGCACTCTATTACCTTTGCCCAGAAAACCCCAAATGGGGTCATGAAGAGTCAGACATGACTAAATGACAACAAAGGAAGTCTTTAATGTTTCAACGATCCGGATATTAGTAGATTTTAACCATCTGTTGACAGATTTGTGGTCAGAGCTAACTGTTGCATTTGTAACTCACCACCATTCTTAGGTACTAGAAGTACCTAGAAAGGCTAGAAGCCCTCTGTTAAAGAAACAAACCATTGGGGTGGAAACAGAATGGTCAGTACAGGCATGGATTTGCAATGAGCTGCAGATATGGTAGATCACAATTATTTATATATAAACCAAACTCGGCAAAATTTTGTTGATTTGATGGCATATAATTTCAAACCTAACATATCTCAACTTTTTTTAAAGGTACTCAGAATACAGTCTTTCAAACCTGAACTAAGATTGAATACCTGGATAATGTGTGTGTTCAAAAAAAAAAAGGGCAGCTAGGTGGCGCAGTGGATAAAGCACCAGCCCGGGATTCAGGAGGACCTGAGTTCAAATCCAGATTCAGACACTTGACACTAGCTGTGTGACCCTGGGCAAATCACTTAACCCTCATTGCCCCAGAAAAAAAAAAAAAGGAAGATAGGCTGGTCACATGATGAGAATAGACGGCCCTCCTGGTCTACTGGCTATCCTCAAAATGCCAAAAGAATATGAAGAAATCTCCCAGCACATTGGGTAGATCTCTCAGAGTAGATTTATTGGAAGACCCGAACCGGGACAGCACAGAATGTGCAGGCCTAGAAAAGTTCTGCTCTAACCCTGCCTTGAGTCTCTTCCCACTCCAGTTCATCCTCCACTCGTCAAAGTGACCTTCATAGAACACAGGTCTGATCATGTCGCCCTCAACCCATCCAATAAACTCCAATGGCTACAGATCACCTCCAAGATCAAATAGAAAATCCATCTGCCATTCAAACCCCTTCATAACCTGGTCCCTTCTACCTTCCCAACCTTCTTCCACCTTACTCCTCGTCACAACACTTACTAGCTGTGTGACCCTGGGCAAGTCACTTAACTGTCATTGCCCCATCAAAAAAACAAAACAAAAAAAAGAATGGAGACTAGACCCTGTGATTTGGTTGGTCTAAAGAACTCCAGATATGGCTACTCCCTCTTCCAATATGTTAACACCTTCACAGCAATTAATAGCAATTAATAACCTCTTAGACAATATTGTGTAAGAAGTTAAGTGATTTGTATAGTCAAAGAGTCAGTGTACATGAGAGGCAGAACTTAATCCTGGCTCCAAGGCAGCTCTCTACCCATAATGCCATGCAACCTCTCATGACTCAAGGATTAGTCTCAACTATTTGGTCATTCATTACACTATTTAAATCCAAATCAACATTTTTTAAGTATCAACTCTCTGCCAGACACTTTGCTAAGGGCAGGGGATACTGAAGGGGAAAAAAATGAATGTTTTATTATCCTTATTTTTTTGGTTTGTTAGGCATATTTTATATGATCTTGTATTTTTTCAATGAGATCCAATGTATTTTTTTTAAGTTTAAAGGGATACACTACCAAGGAATAAAGCTTTTCATTCTTCCAATAAAATGACACAAAATGAATGTTTTTTTCCTCACTTTGTTTTGTTTTATTAACAAAAACACAACCTTGTGATTTTTTTTTAATGTGGAACTTTTAAAGGAAGGCAATATTTAATTGAACTCCATGGATTTTTACACTTTGAAAGAGAGCTGTATATTTACCATAATCATCTGGACGCAGAAATATTCCAAATGTGTGGTCTGGTGGAACATTCATTGTCTCTGCAATACTATCAATGTAAAGAAATGCTGTCATTAAAATATTCATCACATAGAACCCCTGGAATTTTAAATTTTAAATATTATCCCCCACATGTTGTTAGATGGAGGATTTATAGGGGAAATGCAGGCAAGAATCCCAAAGAGTAAAGCATTGAGGAATTTCTATCTCCATGGGGAGGAGGGAATGCTCACACCAGTTACTAATGATGACAACAAAGAGAAGGATAATAGTGACAAAAATAATATTTTGAGAAGCTTTATTTAATCTTTATCATTTGGTTGAACTAGAAGAAATAGGCTGATGAAAAAAAAAAGTCCATGCTTTGACAGATTTTTAATTTATCAAATGAGATAATGTACGTAAAGGGCCTTACAAACCTTAACACATGACACAAGTTTGAGCTATTATTGTTCTTGTTATCTCATTTTTCTCATTTAGTTCCTGAAATTTGTTTTGGTTTTTTTTTAAAAAGCCTCTTGGGGCAGATCCCTATCCTATTATTCCTTTATATTGAACAAAGAATTACTTTCTTTTTGTTGTTTAAGGTAAATAAAGTGAATTTAACATTTATACTAAATACTGTACCAGGGACATCTCTATCTGAATTTAATCAAAGTAGATGAAAAGAATAAAATAATTCTTCACAATTATGTAAATAATGCTTTAGAGTTTACAAAGGTTTATATAAAATGCTCCAATAGTGTGCATCTCAAATAGCCTCTGACAACCGAAGCCCAACTCCTGGCCTTCTCATGGTGGAACTGTTTCTACTAACAGGAGAAGGGGTGAAGGTGAGTCACTGGCGCCTTAAAACCAGTCGTTTTGGGTAGGTGGGGCTCCTTAGCCTTGGCAGGCAACCCGCCTAAGGGAAGGAAACCCTGATTTTAAACCTCCGCTGCCTTGTGGCTATACCCATATATGGGAAAGGCTTCAGGAGTTAATTAACCCCGAGGAAAAGTCAGGAGTCGGAGTCCCTTAGGCAGTTGGATGTTGGACATCACATCCCTCTGGCAACTCCTGTGGTGGCACTGGTCCCAAACTGTACTGGCTCTGCCTCTCCTTTGGATCCACCAATTTCGCTGAGAGGGAAAACCTGCTGCATGGGCAACAGCTTGTTTTCCATATTGATCTGCCCAGGCCAGCGCCCTGGAGAGGACACTCCAGCTACTCCTGATGGGGTAGATACAACACGGGATGTGGCAGTTACCAGTTGTAAGTCACTCAGGAGCTGCAGCTCCCGTATTGGACTGCACAGCCACACTGTGGCCTGTGGCTCTTCAAGGCGCTGATCCATGGTCGTCCGCAACTGGTGGAGGCCAACTACTAGAGTTTACAAAGAACTTTACATACATCATCTCATTTGATAAATTATGTCTGTCAAACATCAAAGTTGCTTTCTCTTTTAATGGCATCTCTTCCACTTAAACCTCAATGAAAAAATAAAGATTAAGTAAATCTGCTTGAACTGAAACTGGTTCTCATATGCCCCTTACTGTAATTATGGCTAAGTACTAAAGTATCCCAGATGTTAAAAACTCAAATTTCCAAACAGACCCCATTTAACATAGAAGTGACATAATATATGTAAATTTGAAGTCATGGAGATAGATTTGTTTTGGTTTGGTTTGTTTTGAGACAGCTTCCCTATCTCATTCTGGCAGGAAATGTAATCAGTGGTCACTCGCAGGTCCAAACCATGATGGACATGGATGCTTTGATCTGCTCTGATTCTGGCTTGGGTTGGTCCACCTCTCCTTAGGCAATTTGTGACCCCTAGGACTCACCGTAATGGTAGTGAACTTAGTGAGGATAATCCACCAGCCTTAATCTCCCCAGTGGCAGGGAGGAGCACTTATGCCCAGCTGTGAGATAGTTTCTTAAGGAATATAAACCATCACTTTTGGGGTCACCAAAGCATGAAAATGTTGCTTGTGATCAAAATTTTAAAAATTCTTCTTCAATTTAACAGAAAGATATATTTTAAAAGGAGATCAGGGCTGAGTACAGTATTTTTCTAAAACAGTGGGAAAATCTATTAATTGGAAGTTTTATGTTTCACTTACGGATCCCAGACTTTTCCAAGTTTGTGTTGAAACTTTTCATTGAAATCATCAACTCTTTTGGAAACTATTTTACTGCCTTTTTTCCTGTAAAATTAGAGGAAAAATAGATATTCCTATTGCCAAAGTCTATATAGTTTCCAACTATGCATATGATGAAGAGTACAATACATTTGGGGCATAAGATATCCCATTTCAAAAGCAACACCACATTAAAAAGAAAATATTTGTTCATTTAGCATGGTTTCTGTGCAAATTTTAAGCTTACTTCTAAAAATTCGACATTTGTTATACCCTAATTGACAAATTGTCAAAGGATACGAACAAGTAGTTTTTGGATAAAGAAATCAATGATATAGATATATATTCATATAAAATATGCTAAATCATTAATGATTGAAAAAATGCAAATTAAAACAACTTTAAGACAATATGTCACACCTATCAGATTGGCTAAAATGATAGAAGGGAAATATAACAAATGTTGGAAGGGATATGAAAAAATTGGAACACTAATACATTGTTGGTGGAACTGTTAAATGATCCAATCATTTTGGAGAATGATCAAATTGTGCCCAAAGAGTTATAAAACTGTGTATACCCTTTGACCTAGCAATACCATTATTAGGTCTGTTTCCCAAGGTGATCAGGGAATAAGGAAAAGAACCAGTAAATTCTAAACTGTTGATAGCAGTTCTCTTTGTGGTGGCAAAAAACTAGAAATTAAGGAAATGCCCATCAACTGGGGAATGGATGAACAAGTTGCAGAATATGATTGTGATATAATACTACTATGCTATAAGATATGATGAACTGGTTGATTTTAGAAAAACATGGGAAGACACATTAAATAATGAGCAGTGAAATGAATGTGTGTGTGAGTGTTTGTGTATGTGTGCGTGAGAGAGTGAGTAAAATGGTGGCCTCTAGTGTGGGGCAAAGAGAAAGGGAGGAAAACAGTTCTAAACTTAAAATGTAACCAGAAAATTTTAAGTTAAAAAAATGTAATCTGACATTTGCAGGGACATTGTGGTAAGCTTTATCATGATTACTAAATATAATAACATTGTTTTATCATTAGATTTTTTTAAATGCAACAGACATTTGAAGCCACAATTTACTCAAAAATAAAATATGTATGTTTCTTGTCCTATACAGATATTGCCAAGCTAAACAAGTTTCTAGGGAAGAGTGACACTCTGTGAAGAAACAAAAGAATAGACCAAAATATAAATTAATTCAACTTCTCTATTCCTTGTTCTACTTCCTAATTGTTGGGTTCCATAAGGTTATTCTGAGTTCCTAAAATATGGCAATTAGAATTGTACCCAATACCCCAGATGTGTTCTAATTAGGAAGGTACACAGTGGAAGTATAGCCTCTGTCTTTTTTTTTTTTTGCATTAAAAACCATTTTCCAAAATCATGTCTTTCCTATATTTTCCACTTGAGTGACTAATCCAAATTTTCTGGCATCAGTTACTGTTGAACCAAGTAGAATTTTTTCAGCTTCATATTTCCCTCCACTTAGTTCATAGCCCACTCTCAGAATTCATTTTAAAATATTTTCTATATTAGTGGATGGAATGTGGCGGGGGGAGGGGGGGGAGAAACAGCAACATTTGGAGTCAATTCTCATGCACTATATCCAGTGGTTGGAAAAGAAAAGCAAAAGAAATTGTTACATAACATGAGGATTCTCTCAAGATGTTCCAACAAGAAAAGATACGTGGGAAAGATTTAATCCACAATCTTGAATGGGAGCCAGGGGAATTCCTGTGGAATTTTTCCATATCACTGAATCAATGATTATAAAAATTATGCTTTTAGAACTTCATATCATGCCTGAGCTGTGGCCTCTCAATGCAACCTAGCATAACATTAACTGATCTGGCAGCCTTGTCACTGAGACTTGTATTGTTTGCTATCTCCTAAAACCCCTTGATCTTGTTTACAGGGAACTATTGCCTTGTCAAAGTTCCCTCAATGTACTTAGTAAAGCAGATGTTTTGAACCCAAGCATAGAACTTAATGTTTATTCCTATTAAATTACATCTTAATCACTTTCGCTCATCAATGCACCCTCTTTGGGGTTCCAGATTCTGTCATCCAAAGCACCATCTATTCCTCCCAGCTCTGTTTCAACTGCAAATTTGACAAGCATGCCTTCTATGGCTTCATCTGAGTCATTGACAAAAATGTTGATGAGTACAGGGGCCAAGGCTAGATCCCCAGGACAGTCTACTCTCTGTTGCAAACAATACCAAAACAAGAACAGACCTTGCCATTTATGTTTCAAAAGTAACCTCTAGGAAGAGCAGAGCCAAGATGGAGGAGTACAGGCAGCAACCCAGCTGAATTCTCCCAACATTCCCCTCCTCCAAGCAACTTTAAAATAATCCCTCAAGTCACATTTTGGAGAGGAAGAACCAACAACAGGTCAAAGCAAGATATTTTTCCACCCTGAGATAACTTAGGAGGTTGGCAGGAGATGTCTGTGACAGCAAGGTAGTGGCCTATCTAGAGTCCATGCAGCCGCAGCAGCAGCAGCAGCAGCAGCAGCGGTAGTGGATTTTGAAGGTGGTGGTGGTGGCAGCAGCAGCTTTGGGAGCTCTTAGTCCAGAAATGGTTGGAAAACTGGTCAGAAAGAGATTAGAGCAGACCATCTACTGGCACTGGATGCAGCTGGCACTGGTCATGAAGAGTCAATTATGACTAGAAAAATGACTGAGCAACAATAACGGGCAGGACAGTCGGCTCGCCTACTGTTAGGATGAAAGCTCTGGCCCAGTCTCACTGAAAACTGACTCCAACAGCAGCAGCAGAATACTGCGTTCTTAGGACAACCTTGGCCCTTAAACGAAAGTTTATGCCCTTGATCCCCAAAAGGCAAATAAGAATTTAACTACAGGAATCCCAAAGGGAAACATTTATAAAAATAAAAATTCCATGCCTACCACCTTTTTTTAATTCCTTGGTTCATGCTGTGGCATTTCCTTCCTCAAGATATGTTCTGGATAAGGGGCAGCTAGGTAGTGCAATGGATAGAGCACCGGTCCTAGATTAAGGAGGACCTGAGTTCAAATTCAGCCTCAGACACTTTACACTTACTAGCTGTGTGATCCTGGACAAGTCACTTAACCCTCATTGCCCCACCAAAAAAAAAAAAAAAAGGAAAGAAAGAAAAAGAAAAGAACTTAAAAAGAAGAATTGGCCAGATGGAAAAAGAAATATAAAAGCTCACTGAAAAAGAAAATAATTCCTTAAAAATTTTAACTGGGCAAATGGAAGCTAATGACTCCACAAAACATCAAGAAACAATAAAACAAAATAAAAGGAAATGTTTGAAACAGAAGCAAATGTGAACTATCTCACTGAAAAAACAACTGACCTGGAAAATAAATCAAGGAGGGATAATTTAGGAATTACTAAACTGCCTGAAAGCCATGTTCAAAAAAAAGAGTCCAAAAATCATATTTCAAGAAATTATCAAGGAAAACTTTCCCAATAACTTAGATCCAGAGAATAAAATAGAAATTGAAAGAATACATTGATCTCCTAAAAGAGATCCCAAAATGAAAACTCCTAGAAATATTATAGCCAAATTCCAGAGCTCCCAGTTCAAGGAAAAAATATTCCAGGCAGCCAGAAAGAAACAATTCAAATATCATGGAGCCACAGTTAAGATCATACAAGATTTAGCAGCTTCAAGGATCAGAGGGCTTGGAATATGATATCTCAAAAGGCAAAGGAGCTAGGATTTCAACCAAGAATAACTTATTCAACAAAACTGAATATACACTATGGAATAATATTTGGGGGAGGGGGAGAGAATAGACATTTAAAGAAAAAAGCACTTTTTCAAGCATTCCTGATGAAAAGAACAGAGCTGAATAAAAAATTTGTTTTGGGGGTAGGGTAATATAGCTAATATAGAAATATGTTATGCATAATTTTCCATGTGTAATTAATATAACTTTTCTTGCCTTCTCAATGGGTGGAGGAGGTAGGACAGGAACAGAATTTGGACCTCAATATTTAAAAAGACAAAAATGAGGGCAGCTAGGTGGTGCAGTGGATAGAGCACTGGCCCTGGAGTCAGGAGTACCTGAGTTCAAATCCGGCCTCAGACACTTAACACTTACTAGCTGTGTGACCCTGGGCAAGTCATTTAACCCTCATTGCTCCTCAAAAAAAAAAAAAAAGGGAAAAAGTACATTCAAAAATGATGCTATTGATTCACTGTTGATAAGGCTTTAGCTTTTCTTTTTTCCCCCTTTGGCAATAATGCTGATGACTTAGCTATGTGTTCTCATGTCATCCCCACTGTGGCCAAAAGTATGTCCGCAGATGGCCCCTGGTCTGAGGGAGTCGATAAAACAAACAGATATGTCATATTTCACCAGCTGAGACATACTGGGCCATAGAAGATAAAAGACCACTTTTAGAATCAACAAGATTTATATTCAAATTCTAGTTCTGATAACCCCTTTGGGTACCCCTGGGCAAGCCTTGACTTCTCCATGCTCCAAGCAACTCTCAAAAACTCTTTAAGTTACAGACCTCCCTTGCTGATCTGGGGGAGTAGACCCCAAAGATGAAGAATTCTGTGGTTCTCCCTGACATGGCCAATCTTCAGTGTGTTCATGGTAAAAATCCCTAGCCTGGCACCCTGGCAGAATGCAAGGTCAGCTGAAGGGAACAGCTATCCACAATATTCCTTACCATAACAATCACGGAGACTCTTATTTTTCAATCACTGGATAGAGATTTCTATCCCAGGAGTTTCCTACATGAATAAAATCACAGATCCAGACTCCACCCTAAAAAATCATCCTCACAAACTCATACCTTGATTTTCCAGTGAGGTCTCCTAGCATGTATGATATCATTTCTCCAATAAAGTCTCATACAATGTCTCAGAGTGGTGTGGAAGGGGCCTTCCTCCTCTGGTTTCTTTCCCAGCCCTGTGTGCTCCCAGAAACCATCCAGAGCCACCCCACCCCCTTAGTCAAAGAAATCATCTGGCCAGGAGACAGAAAGACTCACCAATAATGGGGAAGCCATCCCTCACTTCCTTTCCCCTTCCTCCTGGGTTACCTGATGACTTACAGGTCTTGAGTAAGATGGCAGTCAACGACTCTATTCCTTCCAATGAGATGCAGGACCACCAAGTCTTACCATCTACACTGCCCCTGGACCCTAAAGCTTTCCTGGCCTTACCACCTAGCCTACTATCTCTATACTCTATACTCTACTCAGAACTCTCACAAAACCTACTTATGTAGCTTAAAGACCTCTGGGCTCCAAGAATGAACCAATGAACAGACCACATGTCTTCCAGACCAGGACCAACCTAGGTCAGTTCAGAAAGGCTCACTGACAGAAGTTCATCCATGAGACAGTGAATGTTTCACCAGAGAAGTCACCCCTGTTGTGGGGGGAGCAATATCCTAACCCATCCTTTATGCAAGTTAAGCTAGTTTTTCCCTCAAAGGTAACAAAGCTGTCTCCAGGATTTCATGGGTTTGGAAAGCTTAAGTTTTTCCTTCCTGGATGAAGCTTTGGTAGCCTCTGACACTACTGCCAAGGTTTTCTGGTCACCTGAGGATACAAAAAGGCCAACCTATATGGTGTCAGGGCCCTTTCAGACTTGGTGAAGGTGTCAAACTAACCAAAACGTAGCAAGTCAGTTGTCCAGTTAAACATAAAACAAGGCTAAAAGTTAAATGCCAAGATGTCAGGTGTCTGTTATATACTTTGAGCAGAGTATTTGAAAGTATATTGCCTCTAAGATACTTGAATCCTCTGGAAATCACAAGTTCGAGATGTTCTCTCTTCTAAGTTCAAATGACCTGGGTCTAATACTTACTCTGAGAAACAACATCATTTAACTTACATTTGTAGTTCATGGAGCCAATGTAAAGATTTTGCTATGTTTCGGCCGTCATTAAAATGTGGCGTTTCTGCTCCATAAGTTTGAAATTTATAAAAGCTTGCTGGGTTATATTTCCTATTCTTCATCTCCCCTGTAAAGGAAAGGGGAGTGATTTTGTCAGGGTCAAGCTTCAGAGAGGACTGTGGAAAAGGCCCTGGACACTGATGACAACCAAGAATGCCTTGGTGACTGTTGGCAAGTCACTAAGCCCAAGACAGAAGGCACTTAAATGTTAGTGAAGGTTGCTATGAGGATTAAATGAGTTAATGTAAGTAAACTTTGGCAACTACATAAATGCTAACCAGCATTATTATCATTGTTATTGTTACTGTTGCCATCATCGTCATCACCACCACCACGATCATCGTCCTCATTAGCTTCTCAGTTTCCTCATCTGTAAAGTGGGGGAGTTAGACTAGATGACTTATATGGTATCTGTGTTGACATCTAAGTAACTTGAAGAGAATTTTCCATGGGATTGCAATAGGAAAGATAATTGCATAGATATAATTTCCTTATGATACAACCATTGGCTCTGGGCACTGAAAGAAGAAGAGAACCAAGACATACAAACAGATCTTTTATAAAATCAGTAATGATAATTATTAACATTTCTATATAGTGCTTTCAGTTTATAAAGAACTTCATTATATATTCACTCATTTGATTCTCACAGCAATCCAGTAATATGCTATTGTACAGATGAGGAAATTGAGACAGAGGTAAAGGATCACCCAGCTAGTAACTCTCTAAGTCAGGATTCGAACTCAAGTCTTTCTGACTGGGCCTAGTGCTCTATCCATTGTGTTATGCAACTTCAGTCCTTTATGTCCTGATACTATGTTTGGTGGGTAAAAATCAGGCAAGATTATTGCCTCCCCTCCCTTGAGTGAAAAGCAAGCAGTGAAGATGTCAAAATGGAAAGACCCATAAATATTAGAGAAATCCCTGGGTTTCTGGGCAGTCATGGACAGTTAGGTGGCACAATGGTTAGAGCACCGAGCTTGGAATCAGGAAGAGCCATGAGTTCAAATCTAGCCTTTTATTTACCCTAACCAGCTGTGTGACTCTGGACAAATCCCTTAACCCTATTTGCTTCAATTTTCTCATCTGTAAAATTAACTGGAGAAGGAAATGGAAAACCACTCCAGTATCTTTGCCAAGAAAACCTCAAATAGGGTCACGAAGAGTCAATTATGACTAGAAAAATGACTGAGCAACAATAACGGGCAGGACAGTCGGCTCGCCTACTGTTAGGATGAAAGCTCTGGCCCAGTCTCACTGAAAACTGACTCCAGCAGCAGCAGCAGAATACTGCGTTCTTAGGACAACCTTGGCCCTTAAACGAAAGTTTATGCCCTTGATCCCCAAAAGGCAAATAAGAATTTAACTACAGGAACCCCAAAGGGAAACATTTATAAAAATAAAAATTCCATGCCTACCACCTTTTTTTAATTCCTTGGTTCATGCTGTGGCATTTCCTTCCTCAAGATATGTTCTGGATAAGGGGCAGCTAGGTAGTGCAATGGATAGAGCACCGGTCCTAGATTAAGGAGGACCTGAGTTCAAATTCAGCCTCAGACACTTTACACTTACTAGCTGTGTGATCCTGGACAAGTCACTTAACCCTCATTGCCCCACCAAAAAAAAAAGTAGAGGAGCCTCTGCACAGTAGAGGTAAGCACAATGGGGTCACAGCTAGTAGGGGAGAACAGGCATTGGGGATGGATCTGAGAAGGTGAGGTAATCTGTTTGTGGTGAAGGAGTGGGTATGGAGGCAAGGGTAATGAGGGATAAACTGGGGAAAAGGAAAGAAGAGAAGAAAGGAAAGTATGGTGAAACAACCTGAACCAGTGTCTGGTATCATATGCCTCTAGTTGAGTCAAATGAACTACACTCATAAACTCTCCAAAGTTCAAAGACCGAAAAAGGCCTTAACATGCATTCATCTGTCTCCCTCCACCACCACAGGTGAGCTACCAATTTACAAGCTTTAAAAGACATGGCATATAATAACCAGGGACTTTTCGAGGTCATATGGCAGCTTGACAACAGGTTTAAAACAAAAACAGAACCTCTAATGTGAGCCTCCCAGTCTTCTATTATTTCCAGGCTACATTTAACAAGGAAAATTCTATCATAAAGCACTATTCATCTCTCATGTTTCTTAGATTGGCCACAGAATGCATCTGCTAATACCTGATTATTAAGTAAGAACATTTGAAAAGAATAAAGGTTTTGGGGGTGTTGTGGCAGGGGCCCTGGATTAGGAGCCAGAGAAATTAGATTCAAATGTCACTTAGCAACTTAGTACCTCTATGACCCTAAAGAAGTCACTCTATTTCTCTGGGCCTCAGTTTCCCCAACTGTACAATGAGGGATCTGGAGATGATCTCGAAGGTCCCTTCTATCTCTAAATCCATGATTCTCAGAACTTAACATTGGTTTAAATCAAAACAAAGCTATGTTCCTTGAAAAATTCCTTTTATGTTTTTGTATATATGTCTAAGTATATATATATATATATATACGTGTGTATATATATATATGTATATGTATGAATACGATACATATGCATATAAACACACAAACATACACATATGAGCTCTGATCTGGGTGTGTATGTGCACACTCGTATGTGTATGTAGACTCTTCTGCATTCCCCTCCCTCAGAGAAGGGAAGGCTTGGGGAGTAAGCAGTGCCTGTTTTCAGAGTCTGATCCTCATACAGCAAGGTCTCAAGTCCCTTTGCCATCCTGGTTGCCAACCTCTGCAAATCTGTCGATGAGCTTTACAATGGCTTTGCTAAATTGTGGGGCCCAGAACTGAAAACAAGACTTCAGAAGTCATTGGAGGAAAGCAGAACAACTCTTTGTGGCCCTTCTTGAAAGCTATCCCTCTCAGAAATCCCAGCTCAAGCTTATATTGGCCTCTTTTTGGCTGTTCTGTTATACTACCGTCCTGTAATGCACTCAAATCCCTGGTGGAAGAGGGATTGAAACCCCATGAGGACTTTCCCACACTGATGGATCGCAGGATCTTCATACACATCATCCCTGTACTACATTGTAAGCTCAATGAGGATGGGGCTCAGGAGTCTGTACCTGTCTTCTAATGTGCTACACACGACAGGCATTTAATAAATGGTTACAGAATGAATATGTTTTATTGACAGTTTATATATATATATATATGTTCCCAATTACTATGATCTTACCTGCATAATAATCATTGTGGGATACAACATACAAATCATGTCCTTGATTTGATTCTTCAAATACTTGTTCAAAGGATTTGGGTGGATTCACTATGTCTCTGGCAGTTATCTCTGAAAGAAGAACAAATCAATGTGAAAAAGTAAAATCAATCCATTTAAAGATATTGTTAATGCATGAGAGAGAAGAGAAGAGGGGGAGCAAAGAAAAAGAGAGAAAGTGCAGAGAGACAGAGAGAAGGGAGAGTGTAGGGAGAGGAGGGAGAGAGGAGAAAGGAGAGAGGAGAGAGAGACAGAGAGAAAAAAGGAAGGAGGGGCCAAAAGACAGAGAGAGGAGAGAGAGAGAGGAAGAGAGACGAGAAGGGAGAGAGGAAACAAGGAGAGAGGGAACAGGGGACAGAGAGATAGAAGACAAGAGAAAGGAGAAGACACCAAAAGGTTATATCTCAGGTGTTTCAATTTGTACAAATAGCAAAACCATTGACTGCCCATGAAGCCCAAAATGAATATCAATTGTTACCTTTAAGTTACAAACAATACCACAACCTCATCCACACTCTGTAAGACTAAGGAACCTCCAGACTAGCTGAGGCACCTTGGATATCTCTGGAATCTGTTTCAAGCCCAGACCAACTGGGAATCAATCATCCTCACAAATATCCAGGAAAACTGTCATATAAAAGACTGGCTATGGCCAGTCTAGCTGAAGCACTAAGATTATCTGAGGGACAGAGAGGAAGTGGCATATGCCAGGCAAGCCAAGCTTCTCCCCCGCTCCTTCTTCTCCCCATCCCCACTCTTCTAGATCCCAGTGGAAAGAAATAGCCTCCCCCCCAAAAAAAAAAAACAAAAAAAAAAAAGGAAATAGACCCTGGGAGTGGCAGCACCATTCAGATCACAGGTTCTATTTCCATCTCAGCCCCCATCGCCACCACTTGGGGAAGCAACTCTCTGTGTAAAGGTGCCCTGCCACCTGCTTCTGTGGGAGATCCAGCCACAGCTACCGAAGACTCAGAAGAAAAAGTTCTTACCACCAAAGTGCTTGGCACTGCTAAAAGGTTCAACACCAGAAACTGGTATGATTTTATTGGTGGAAATAACATTTAAATGTATTGCTACCTGCTTTGCCATTATGCACTAAGGACCATGGGAACTTTCCCACTGACATAAATAAAACTTCCGGTGTTTTCTCCCCCGTTAGACTGTGAACTTCTTGAGGGCAAAGGACTGTCTTACTTTTCTATTTATATGTGCAGTGTATACAATATACACAGAAAGCACTTAATAAATTATTTTAAAATTCCTGGTTCAGAACACACTGAGCCAAAGAAAGTGGTCCAAGATCCCCAAGGCAACTGTTAAGTTCGGAACCTCAAGCAAGGGTCAGAGATGCTTTGGGTCTTGGGATTGTTTGAGGTATGGCAGATTTGGACTGATTGTGAACTTTTTGTGTGTTACTTTTCATCACTAAGATGACCTAAGAGCCCAAGAAACTCACCGAGATCAAAAAGGTTTGGTTTGGGGGGCAGCTAGGTGGCACATAGGATAAGGCACCAGCCCTGGATTCAGGAGGACCTGAGTTCAAATCTGGCCTCAGACACTTGACACTTACTAGCTGTGTGACCCTGGGCAAGTCACTTAGCCCTCATTGGCCCACCCAAAAAAAAAACAAAAAACCCCAGTTTGGTTTGAGACCAGGGTGCTTCCTGATCCAGAGGAGCATTCTGGCCCAGTAGCTACAACCCTCATATGTTCAATAAACTCTGTTTATCTTCCCCCTCGCCTGAAATCCTCTGGGAAAACCCAACACCTATTCCAGTGTAGCCCCTTTAAATAACATGTGTGTGTTGGAAGAGTTTTTATGTTTCCAAAAATTTGAAATTATATTTTCGTTTTCATTTGCAATCGCTCTCCAATTTTTTTTTAAGTGAGGCAATTGGGATTAAGTGACTTGCCCAAGGTCACACAGCTAGTAAGTGTTAAGTGCCTGAGGCCAAATTTGAACTCAGGTACTCCTGACTCCAGGGCCGGTGCTCTATCCACTGCACCACCTAGCTGGCCCTAATCGCTCTTCAGTTTTCAGGAGCTCCTACTAATAATTTAGGTCTTCTATTTTTTAATCTTATTAGATAAGGTTTGATCTTTAAGCAAACACTTAAATGCACCAGGTTCAATGATTGCCCTGTCGATAAATCAGTTTCATAACCTTTTATTTCTATATAGGTAAGTGGGAGAGGGAGGTGTTCCTGTAGTACTTTTGGCAGATAATATAATCGTGGCCAAGGGGCTCATCTACATCTCCATTTTATAGCCAAGGGTGATTTCATTCAGGGAAAGGGTAATGATGAACACACAAATAGCCACATGGCACAGTCAAAAACAGTGCTAGATTTGGAGTAAGGGAACATGACCACTTACTCCCTAGATGAACCTAGGTCATTTACTCTCCCTGGGCCTCAGTTTCTTCATCTGTAACATCAGAGGGTTGGATTAAATGGGCTCTAAAATTCTTTCCAGTACTAGATTTATGATTCTCTGGTCTTCCTCTTTATCCCAACTGAACCATGCTTCCTCCCTGGAAGCAGGACCCAGGGCCAGGTAGGGGCCTGACACAACCATGCCCCCAGGCTGGGGGAGACCTGACACAGATACCTGACCTCCCGTAGTCTATCCTATCATAACAATCTTTTCATTCTTAATAATCCCATACATTGTTTCTATACTCCCCACACACCACAAATCCTTGACAGTTCATCATACTTTTGAGGAGAATTTATGCTATCAATATTATTTTGATTACCTCTGAAGATTGGTACTCCAAATGTTGTATTAACTGTATCAATACATTCTGGCAAATTTTGCGTTTGATCGTGGGACTTCCCTAACGGCGCTCTCCGATTACTGAAATAGACAGATTCTTTCCTTTCCTTCACTTTTTGTTGAAATGTAGAAATAGGAGGTGGATTAACCAATGAGCCTACCTTAAAGGAACCATACATAACATGATTTTAAAACACAAAAGTAAAGGTAGGGTCTTAAATATAATATTATTTTAAAATCTCAGTCTGTGAGGGAAAAATATTTGGTAGTAAAGGTTATTAAAAAGCAAGAGGAACAGTGTGCTGTTCTAATTCTGCTCTTCTCTCATTGTTAGTGAGACATACCAGAGTTGAGACATGAGAGGAAGCACAACCACCTGCCTGAATTTGTGGCTACCAATGAGCTCAGGAGCTCCAAGGTAGGTTCTCTTGGACAGCTCTCTAAATCACCATCTCATCAACCCAGACATTCTAGGATACAGGGACTATGGAAGTGGTGACAAAAACAGCCCCCACGTTCCCAGAACTTTACAAATTCTTTCCAGATATTCTGCCATGACCTCTAATTGCTATTTGTCTAAATAATTCTATAACAAATAGCAAGCTTACTTTACCCTGTCTCGCCAACACATTTATATCCTGAAAAAAATAGATGTTTCCACAGTTAGGTCTCTTCTTTCTCCTTCAGAAAAATCTGATATTTTCTTGTATTTCCTGGGAGGAAACTCAATGCGTGCAGCCTACTTATCTGTGGACAAGATACCCAGTCTGTGGATGAATTCTAAAAGATTTCTCCATAATTCTTTTGTCTCTTTGCTTTGGGACGTTTTTTGGTGCTCAAGATAAACATCTTTTTCAGAGGATGAATGAAAAACACCATTATAGAAGCAAAACCAAAGGAGAGTTTTAAAACCAATGTCCAAATCTCATCAATCCATGATTTCTATTTTTTACTATTTCAAAAGTTGAGAATTAACAGGAAAGAAAATTACCTTGAGTGACTTATCACTTTTTTTACCATGTGTCAAATGAGAAATATCAGGATCATTTGCTCTGCCATAAAATATCCGTTCAGTACCAGGATCTGGATATCTGGCTTTGTAGAACTTCCTCTCATGGGGTGGAGTCAAACGCTGAGAGGGAGAGACAGAAAGACAGAGTGACAGAAAGAGATTATTATTATGGAAAAAAACCTATTTAAAATAGAAAAACCGGGGCGGCTAGGTGGCACAGTGGATAGAGCACTGGCCTTGGAGTTAGGAGTACCTGAGTTCAAATCCAGCCTCAGACACTTAACACTTACTAGCTGTGTGACCCTGGGAAAGTCACTTAACCCCAATTGCCTCACTAAAAAAATAAAAATAAAATAAAATAGAAAAACCCACAGTTAATAGAAATAGAATTCTGGGGGCAGCTAGGTGGCACAGTAGATAAAGCACCGGCCCTGGATTCAGGAGGACCTGAGTTCAAATCCAGTTTAGACATTTGCCACTTACTAGCTATGTGACCCTGGGCAAGTCACTTAACCCTAATTGCCCCGCAAAAAAAAAAAAAGAAAAGAAATAGAATTCTGTAACTGTAGTGTTTGTGAAGAAAACATAAATGAAAGTCTCAATTGCCTCTTTCATCTCTTTTCCTTCACCGGCTCCTCTCCATCTACAAATATGCTCAGGTCTCTCCTAGACCAAAAAGAACCCTAACTGTATCCTGTACCCTTTGGCTTTCTCCCATTATTGTTTCACCACAAAACCCTTGAAAGGGGGCACCTAGGTGGCGCAGTGGATAGAGCACTGGCCCTGGAGTCAGGAGTACCTGGGTTCAAATCAGGCCTCAGACACTTAACACTTACTAGCTGTGTGACCCTGGGCAAGTCACTTAACCCCAATTACCTCACTAAAAAAAAAATCCTTGAAAGAATTGTAGACAATATGAGCTGTCTCACCTTTTCATCAACTCATTTCTTAGCCCCTTATAATCTAATTTTCAATGCCAACATTGTATTGAAATTCTTTCAAGTCTGTAAGGTTGTCAAGAGGTGTCCTATTGGCCAGATCCAACAGCTTTCCCCTCATCATCTCCCTTGACCTCCTGCAGTGTGAAACTGCAGACCACATCCTTCTCCTAGAAACTGTAAGTTCTATGAAGGCAAGGACCACAGCTTGGAAAAATCATTCCTATTGATCTTTTTTTTTTTTTTGGTGCAGCAATGGGGGGTTAAGTGACTTGCCCAGGGTCACACAGCTAGTGTCAAGTGTCTGAGGCTGGATTTGAACTCAGGTCCTCCTGAATCTAGGGCTGGTGCTTTATCCACTGAACCATCTAGCTGCCCCCCTATTGATCTTTAAACTTTAAAGGTTTACAAAAATGCTTTTGTTAAAGTGACCTTGTGAGGTAGGACGTACGTTTTTTTTTAATTGGCCCAAGGATTTTATTAGTATAGGGAATTCCCTGGTGAAGAAATCCCCCTAACCAATTACTGCTTGTAACTGTTCCACAGCTGATAATCTAATATAAATATGTTTAGTTTCATTTTACAGGTGATGAGATTGAGGTTTTCCAAGATTCAGTGCCCAACCTCACAAAAACTGTAAAATACAGAGCAAACACAGGAACCTCAGTCCTTCTGAATCCAGGTCAGGAATTTCTTCCAGTTATTATGCTTCCTGTTTCCCATGGTCTTGTTCGATGTCCTCAATGTAGAAGGCTATTTGACCTAAATGTTGCCTGAACCAAATAGAAAACTCTCTCTTCCCTTGGCTGCGTGGCCCCGCCTTAGCCAGGTTCTTCACCTCCCTCTCTAACCACACTGGCTCTCTAACTCCTCCTTCCTTGGCCCTTCTTTCTCTGCCGTCTCCTAAAAGTGAACCTTTCCCAAGAGCCCCACATCTCTGACTGTTCTGTTCTAAATCTCTACTTGGAGTTCCCACTTGTACAGGAAACTCAGTAAAAATAAAACTATTCCTCTTTCCCCAAATATGTCCCTCCCCCCACCCATTCATGATCAGTTGGTTTTGGTTAGGTGTTTTTTGTTTGTTTATTTGTTTGTTTGTTTGTCTGCAGGGCAAAGGGAGTTAAGTGATTTGCCCAAGGCCACACAGCTAGTGTCAAGAGGCTGTATTTGAGCTCAGGTCCTCCCAAATCCAGGGCTGGTGCTTTATCCACTGTGCCACCTCGCTGCCCCCTGGTTAGGTGTTTTAATTTGTGACAAGGGGAATGAGGGATGGGGGCAGCTAGGTGGCGCAGTGGATAGAGCACCGGCCCTGGAGTCAGGAGTACCTGAGTTCAAATCCGGCCTGAGACACTTAATACTTACTAGCTGTGTGACCCTGGGCAAGTCACTTAACCCCAATTGCCTCACTAAAAAACAAAGACAAAAACAAGGGGAATGAGGGGAATGGAGAAAAATTGTTTGAAGACAAGAGGTATTAACAAAGCTGTTTTAGAATAATATTGATATACTATGTCATTAATTATTATTTTACCGTCTTTGAGTATGTTTAAACACAATGTAAGCCTAAAACTTACATAGGTATGTGTGTATCTATGTTTATGAGAAAAAGTTATAGGATGATTTGTAGTTACCTTTTTCTGTTGCATATCAACCCCAGGAACTTAGAGGGCCATATCAGATCATAAAAGCCCCTCCTTTGAGATCAAGAAAGTGAAAGAGGGGCAGCTAGGTGGCACAGTGGATAGAGCACTGGCCCTGGAGTCAGGAGGACCTGAGTTCAAATCCGGCCTCAGACACTTAACACTTACTAGCTGTGTGACCTTGGGCAAGTCACTTAACCCCAATTGCCTCTCACACACACATACACACACACACACACACACACACACACACACACACAAAAGAAGTAGAGCTTACCATTGGTACGTATCAGAGGCAAGACTTGAACCCAGATCTTCCTGAAGCCAAGGCCACTCTCTATCCACTGTCATATGACCAATTTTTTTTAAAAAGTGCAACTATGAATTCTTGGGATCATGGGATCACGGATTCCGTCAAGGAAGGAATCTCAGAGCACATCTAGTTCAATCCCCTCATTTCCCAGAAGATTAAACTGAGACCCAGGAAGTGGTGATTTGTCTAGTCACTCATTCAGTAACCAGAGGGATTTGAACCCAAAGTCCTCTGATGCCAGCATCAGTATGGTTTCTGATGTACCCCACCAACCTCTATAAAGAGAACCAATCTGTCATAGATCATCTGAAAAACCCGACTGAAAATCAATAACATTTTGTCTCCTCTTTACCTCACATGTAAATAAATTATAATAGCAGCATTTAGGAAATCAATATTTCAAAGGCACTAGCATCTCAAAGTACAAAATGCTATTATATTTCTTCTAGGTCGGATGGATTTACTCAGAAATAGTTACTACCAAGAGTTGGCATTAATATATAGCTTTCTGGTTTATAGTCCTTCGAGATGGTATGGAAAACATTATTATTTCCATTTTCTAAGTGAAGGTCAGATAAATTATGTGACTAGCCCAAAGTAACTCACTAAGAGGCTTCTTTCTAGGGCCAGGATTGATCCTTCTGAGGTCTTTTGACTAGTATTTGTTAAGCTCTTAGCACTGTTCCTCCCTGCTTAATAAATACTGTTTCCCGCCCACCTTCCCCCTCTTTCCATTAGACCAGGAGGTCATCAATTTAAAGCAGTTTGGATTTGGGTGGGAATTTAGCAATGCTCTAATCCCATCCTTTTATTTTGCAGATAAATAAATTTAGGGTGTTAAGAAGTTAAGTAGCTTTTTTAGCCAGCACTAGAATATAGGCTTCTGTCCAGTGCTCTTTCCCATTGTACCTTGAATTCTAGTATGTTTAGAAGCCTAGTGTCACCTTCACCTCTCATCAAACTGCTAGAAGAGGAAAGACTCTAAATATTCCCAACATCCACTTTATACAAACTTAAGGAAGAATAATAAGAGTTAACTGAATTTTCTTCAAGGTCATGTCTATGGCAAAGAAATAAACAGGTATCTATTGACAATACTCACCGGAGGCCATTTTTCAGTCAAACAGGTTTCAGCTCTGTATCCAACTGGAATAAGCTTTCCTGCCTAAAGAAAGAAAAAAAAAGGGAGGGGGGGAGGAGCAAGAGATGAAAACTAGAAGGATCAGCACGGTCAGGAATTAAAGTAGCTTTGGAACTTGACCTGGACCTGTGTGTTCAAGTGAATTACAATCCCAAGTGAAATAAAAAATAAAATGAAATGGTTGTGTATATGTACATACACATATATACTAGTATACGATCATAGAATCTCAAATTATATCATATTCTCCTTAAGGAGAATATAATGTCACTAATAATTATCTCAAAATAAATAATGAATGTAAAAGTAGTTTCTTCAATTACTTTCTGGGATCTAGAAGGGATTTTTGCTTTAGGACCATAGATTGGGAAGAGATCTCAAAGGCCATGGAGTCCAACCTCTTCTTATTACAGATGAGTAAATGGAAGACCAGTGAGGTTTATGAACTTGACCAAGGTCACACAGGAGGAGGGCATTAGAGATGGCAATTGAACCCAGGGCTCCTGCAGGATTCCAGAGCCAGTACTCTAGCAGTGTGATCTTCATTTTTCCATTGGTTAGACTTGTGTGTCCTGTATACACCAGGGGGGCTGAAAGAAAGGAGAACATTAACAAGGCAAGTGGAAAGGGCAACTGAGAAATATGGGGGAAATGCTGGGAAAATGAGGAGTGGGAAAGAAAATATTGGGGAAGGTGGAAAGAGAAAAGCCTTTGGTGGGTATTCATTCATTCATTCATTCATTCATTCATTTGGGTGAGGCAATTGGGGTTAAGTGACTTGCCCAGGGTCACACAACTAGTAAGTGCTAAGTATCTGAGGTGAGATTTGAACTCAGGCAGGTCCTCCTGACTTCAGGGCCAGTGCCCTATCCACTGCACCACCTAGCTGCCCCTTTTGGTGGGTACATAAAGGAGAATGGGGCAGACATTGAAAGATGGGTAGTCAAAAGAAAGTACTCAGGGCAGGGGACAGGTAGATGGAGCAGTGGATAAAACACCAGCCCCAGATTCAGGAGGACCTGAGTTCAAATCAGCTGTGTGACCCTGGGCAAGTCACTTAACCCTCATTACCCTGCCCCCCCCCCAAAAAAAAACAATACTCAGGGCAACGTGCAAAAGGTGCAAAAAGGGGAAGGGTAAAAGACATAGAAAAGAACTCTAACATACCCAGTAATTCCTCCCTGGAGGGGTTATGAGAGAGCATAGGCAAGAATAGAATAGAGAGGTTGAGACCTTCAACCGTGGATGGACTACCCCACTGAGGAAATCATGGATCATGTTAGTATTCAAGGAAACAAAGGTCCCATTGGGAGAGGATATTGAGAGGCAAAGAAATAACATATAAAGTTTCTACAAAATAATAACTGGTGTCCATAAACTACAATCGGAAAGCAGTGTTCTAATTTCATAGTAATATTAAGTGTCCAAGTGGTGCCAGAGCAAAGTGAGGGGAAGGACTAAGGAGTGGCCGTGAATGAGAACTCAGAACTCACACAAGGCCAGCAAGGATTCCGGTCAAAAAATTTCCCAAGATAAATGGGTCTGATATTATCAGGAGGCTCCACTCCCGGTTCCAAATCCGTCGGAAGCTTTGGAGGTTCTTCGGGCTTCATCTTGAAGATGTAACCCGGTGGCTCGATCGCCAGTCCTACTGGATCCTCGCTCTCGGGCTCCAAGTTGGGCATCACCCTACTGGGCAGCCCAATCTCCGACCCCACCGGGGGCTCCTCCTCCTCGGAGGGGCCCAAGTTCTCCGGGCACGAGATTTTCGCTGAGAGCTCACTCACTAACTCCATGTCGGGCTTCGGACAGAAAGGGGGTTGCGCGGCCAGCTTCTCCTGCATCTTTGCCCGATCCCCCGGGTCCTCATCGATGTGCCTGGCCGTGGGGGGCCGGGTTGATAATCCCAGACCACTGTTCATGCCTAGGTCATCATTTGTCTCTTCCGGGGGCTGCAAGTCCCCCAGGAGGCTCGTGTCCTTGGGGCAGCGAAGCGCCATGGAGCGCAGCAACCCGCACTTCCCCCGGCTTTTCTGCAAGTACTCCAAGTTATCCTTCAGGCAGCATCTGGTAGATGGCATAAAATAGCACTCGGGGCACGTGGGAGACGAGATCGTCAATGACGTCAGCCGTGGGGGCATAACCCGCCTCACTGGCAAGCCTTTCTCTGGGGTAGAAACTGTTCCTATTCCCGGGGGGGTATCCATGACCTCTGAGACCCCCATCGTCCTGGGACCTTCCATCTCTGCCGAGACCCCCATCGTCCTGGGACCTCCCATCTCTGCCGAGACCTCCACCGCCCTGGGACCTCCCATCTCGGCCGAGACACCCGAGTCTGACTGGGGCTCCATAACCGCAGCCTCGGGTCTAAGGATTTGGACTCGCTCCGCTCCAATCCCCGGGCACACGGAACCGCCCAGAGAATAAGGGAGCGTCACTGTTTAAGACGGTTACCTAGGAAGCGGGGGTGGGGCTTGGTGGGTCCCGCCCCCGAGAACCAGTTCTCCAGTCTCCGCTCACTCCCGGCCCTTTGTGAGGGTTCCTTTGCAGATGGAGAAAAGGGGGTACCACCTGCTCCCCGCCGGCTGCCAGGGACAGGATGCCTCTGAACTGTTTGCTGTTTCTCTCCTCTGAAGGGGTCAGCGCTTGGAAAGGTGCTCACCTCTTATGACTTATCTAACCATTGGAAAATTCATACCATCATAGGTTTACAGGTGGAAGGCAGTGAAACCCAACCCCCTAATTTTACGGATGAGGAAACCGAGGCACAAAGTGGTTGAGTGACCTGTAAGCAGGATCATACCGCTAGCAAGTGTCTAAGATTAGATTTCAAACCTGGTCTTCCTGATGCTTTTTTTCCACCACCTGTTCCGGAATAAGTGTTTTTATTTTATTGGTGAGAGAGAGAGAGATTAAAGGTGTTGCTTGAGAGCATAGCTTTTAAAGCAACACTCCTTTCTCTTCATTAGAATTGTTTGTTTCTCCAGAATTTCATTTTCGAGAGCTACCCATTCTCTTCTAGGCTAAATTCACCCAAACTCATAGTTCCAAGGGACTCATGATGGAAAATGCTCTCCAAATCCAAGAAAATTAAAAAAAAAAAGAACTGTGGAGTCTGGATGCAGATTGAACCATACTATTTCTATTGTTGTTGTTTTTCTTTTTTGAGGTTTTTCCTTTTTGCTCTGATTCTTTTTTCATAGCATGACTAATGAAGAAATATGTTTAATGTGATTGTACATATATAACCTATATTAGATTGCTTGCTGTCTTGGGGAGGGGAAGGGAGGGGAGGGAAGGGAGGGAAGGAGAAAAATTTGAAACTAGAAATCTTATAAAAACAAATGTTGAAAAATATCTCTACACATAACTGGAAAATAATAAACTACTTTTATGGGGAAAAAATGCACCTGAACTCACTGAAATGTTTTCCCAAAATTTAAGATGCATGTCAGACTGTGTGCAGATGTCTTCTCCTTCTCTGTTACAAATTCAAAGATGTTCCCATCATCACCACCCACCAACCAGTTTTCCTGATTGGTGAAGATGAGTCCTTCACCTTTTGGGTATGGGAGGGTAGAAATCACAAGATAGGATGCAAATTTGCATCAACATTTTTTTAAAGCTAGTATACATTTCTTTTGTATTAGGGATTCCAGACCCGAAAAAACAGGCCTCTCATTCATAAAAAAGGTACTACATTTGGAATCTGAAGACCTGGCTTGAAACTCTGTCGTATTTTAATGAAAAGGTAAAGTAGAAAATGTTTAGTAGTTCCACTTTGGGCAGAAAGTTTCAGTAGACATCTAAGATAATTGAAATTATTCATCACTACCATGCCATATCTCCATGTCAGTTATCTAACGCTTCCTAAAGGCCTCATCTTTTTTCTCATTCTCTTTTAGATGGTCTGTAGTATTCCTATGATAGAATCACTTCTGCTTCTGTCTCACTTTGTCTTTGCCCAGAAAGTCTCCCCTATCACACCTATCAACAAACATTTATTAAGTGTTCTCCATGTGCCAGGCACTATGCTAAGTACTACAAAGATACCAAAAAAAAGCAAGAATAGTTCCTGCTCTCAAGAAATTTATGTTTTAGTGGAGGAGACTATATATATGACTATGTACATATAGAGAACAGGCAGGTTAACCTTAGAGATGATGGCACTAGCCCCTGAGGACTGCCAGCAAAGGCCTCCTAAATAAGTGGCATTGATCTAAGTCTTAACAACAAACTTAACAGTATTATAATAATTCAGGCAAAAGGGGATGAGGGTCTGAATTAGGATGGTAGCTGTGAACGTAGAGAGGAGACATTTGGGGAAAATATTGTAGAAAAACAAACTACAAAGATATGGCAACTGTTTGAATGTGGGGGATGAGCAAGAGAGAGGTCTCTCCAAGGCTTCAGGAATATTTGGAAGGATGATGTTCACTGCAGTAGTAATGGGGAAATCAGAAGAGAGAAGGGTTTGGGGGAAAAATAAGTTCCGTTTGGACAAATTGATTTTGAAAAGTCTACTGTAGGGACAGCTAAGTGGCACAGCGGTTAGAGCACTTGCCCTAGAAGGACCTGCGTTCAAATCCAGCCTCACTCACTTATTAGCTATGTGACCCTGGGCAAGTCACTTAACTCTGACTGCAAAAAAAGAAGGAAGAGAGGAAGGGAGGGAGGAAGGGAGGAAGGAAGGAAGGAAGGAAGGAAAGAGGAAGAAGGGGGGAAGGAAGGAAGGAAGGAAGGAAGGAAGGAAGGAAGGAAGGAAGGAAGGAAGGAAGGAAGGAAGGAAGGAAGGAAGGAAGGAAGGAGGGAGGGAGGGAGGGAGGGAGGGAGGGAGGGAGGGAGGGAGGGAGGGAGGGAGGGAGGGAAGGAAGGAAGGAAGGAAGGAAGGAAGGAAGGAAGGAAGGAAGGAAGGAAGGAAGGAAGGAAGGAAGGAAGGAAGGAAGGAAGGAAGGAAGGAAAGTCTACTGTACATCACATTTAAAATGTCCAACAGGGTATTGGTGATGGAGAACTGGAGCTCAGGAAAGAGACTAGGGTCAGATAAATAAATATGGTAATCATCCTCTTAGAGATAATTGAAGCCATGGAAGTTGCTGAGACCAAAAAAGAGACTATAGAGGGGAAAAAAAGATAGAGAACAAACACTTGTGACACACCCACAGTTAGTGGGACTGACAGATGAAAATTCATCAAAAGACTGGCAGTCAAATAGGTAAGAGGAAAACCAAGACAGGAAAAATGAAGATGGAAACCAATACTAGATCTATAACACAAAGAAATCAAAGAAAGATGAAAATGATCCATATGTACAAAAATTATAACAGCTCTTTTAGTTATATCAAAGGACTGGAAACTAAGAGAAGTACCCATCAACTGTGGAATGACCAGACAAATTATGGTATGCGAATGTAATAAAAAAGCACTGTAAGAAATAATGAAAGGGGGGGCGGCTAGGTGGCGCAGTGGATAAAGCACCGGCCCTGGATTCAGGAGTACCTGAGTTCAAATCCGGCCTCAGACACTTGACACTTACTAGCTGTGTGACCCTGGGCAAGTCACTTAACCCCCATTGCCCAGCAAAAAAAAAAAAAAAAAGAAAAAAAAAGAAATAATGAAAGGGCTGGTTTCAGAGAAGCCTGGAAGATTTGTATGATGCAGAGTGAAGTAAAGAAAAGCAGGGTTTTTAAAAAATAATAAACATTTTTATTTAAAGTTTTGAGTTCCAAATTCTATCCCTCCCTCCCATTCCCACCCCCCCCAACCCCAGGTGATAAGCAACAGATATAGGTTATACATGTACAATTATGTAAAACATTACCATATTAGTTATTTTGTATAAGAAAACTTGAATAAAAGAAAAAATGAAAGTGAAAAATAGTATGCTTCAGTCTGTGTTCAGTCAATATCAGTTCTTTCTTTAGAGGTAGATAGTATGTTTTATCATTACTCCTTTGGGATTGTCTTGGATCATTGTATTGCTGAGAATAGTTAAGTCATTCACAGTTCTTTATCAAACAATATTGCTGTCAATATGTGCAACGTTCTCCTGGTTCTGCTCACTTCACTATATACATCAGTTCACATAAGTCTTTCTAGGCCTTTCTGAAATCATCCTACTTGTCATTTCTTATAGCATAATAATATTTCATCACCATCATATACCACAGCTTGTTTAGCCATTCCCTAATTGATGGGCATTTCTTTTATTTTTCTTAGCCACCTCCTGGGATCCTCCTGAGTCCAGGGTGCATGCTTTGTCCACTGTGTCACCTAGCTGCCCCATGATGACATTTTTAGGGTTAAATTGAGGGGTCAGGGGAATGCACTGGGGGGAGGTGGAAGGGCAGAGGTGAAATCCCACATGAAAGAAATAGGAAAGGGTTTATGGAGTGGGAGAAGAGATGGGGGAGGAGCAGGGCAGTAGGATTAACACACACACACACACACACACACATACACACCCAATTGGGTGGAATAATCTATTTTATCCTGCAGGAAAATAGGAGGGGAAGGGGATCACGAGGAAGGGGCAAAAGAAGGGAGGGCAGATTGGGGGAGGGGACAGACAGAAGCAAATCCCTTTTGAAGGGGGATAGGGTGGAAGAAGATAGATAATAGAGTAAATATCATGGGGAAGGGAATAGGATGGAGAAAACAGTTAACAATAGTAATCATGAAAAAGAGAAAAAGGAGGGAAATTGTACAAAAAATATTTATAGCAACTCTTTGTGGTGGCTAAGAATTGGGAATCAAGGGAATGCCCATCAATTGGGGAATGACTGAAGAAGCTGTGGTATATGATTGTGGTGGAATGGCATTGTGCTATAGGAAATGACAAACAGAATGATCCCAGCAGAACTGGGAGGACATTGTGCATAGTGACAGCAGTATTGTTCGATGAGCAATTGTGAATGACTTGACTACTCTCAGCAAAACAACGATCCAAGACAATCCCAAGGGACTAATGATGAAGCATACTATCCACCCCCATAGAAAGAACTGATAAAAAAGAGCACCTGTGTATTGTACATATATAACCTGGTTGATGTCTTGTGGCAGAGGGGTGGAAAGGGAGGGAGGGAGAAAAATTTGGAACTCTAAATCTTATGAAAATGAATGTTGAAAACTACCCTGACATGTAACTGGAAAAAATAAACTAAATGTTTGTTACAATTCTTAGCCACCTCAAGCTGCTATAAATATATTGTATAACTAGGTCTTTTAAGGAGAAGTAGTATTACAATTTATACAAAAACAACATTATAAAGAAAAACAATTTTGAAAGACATAAGAACTATGGTCAATGCAATGACTAATCTTGTGATAAGGATGTTACCCCATCCCTTGATAGAGAGGTAAGGTACTCAAGATACAGGATGACAAATTGGACAAGGGCAATGTGGGAATATGTTTTGATTGACTACATATTTATTACAAGGCTTTTGCTTTCTCTCTCTCTCTCTCTTTTTCCAATTTGGGGGCGGGTGGAAAGGAGTAATAGGATAGCACCCTCTCCCCAGCCCTGAAAAGAGAAAAGCGAGGCACTGAAGCATTTTTTGAATGTACAGAAGAGGACAGACAAAATCACATTGCTGCAGGGCAACTTAAAAATTATGTGTTGAATTAACTATTAAAAAGAGAAGAAAGCTGTATATAACATATGTGAAGTCTGACAGAATCTTTTTCTTGTTCTATATGGAATCACCCATTTTATTTGGTATTTGTTAAGTTTGGAATAGAAGACATATACATTTTTAAGAAGAAAACTAAGGCATAGGAAGAGACAGAAAGATAAATGATTATCATCAGATAAAGCACATTCAGAGTTCTTGAAATGATAGTAGAATACTTACAGGTGATGGCAAGGTCAAATGTAGGGCCACCCCTTTGCTAACGTGAAATGGAAGAGCAGTTCATGGAACTTGACCTGATTGAAGAGCTGGGAACTTTAAGATGAAAGTGGGAGATTTAAGATGAAAGCAAGTTTATTCATTATGGAGTAGGTGTTACAGAGGAAAGAAAGAAAGGTGGACAGATCTAGAGAGGATATTGGAAGGTAGAGTTGAAGGGGATAGAAACAAGGAATAGGACAAGTGATGTTAAGGGAAGGATTGGTTCTTCTGTAGCCAGGGGTTCAATATAGAGATGGAGAGAGTGGAAGAACCTGAAAGTATATTAACCTTTGGGGAATAAATCCACAGAATGTAATAGTGAATTTAACTTCATAATAAGCAATATTACTCTTCCCCCAGCCCATTACTTATTCCCTCTTACCTGTTTCCTCTTGAATATCCATCCAGAGACATAATTCAGTCAAGGGTCTCATTCCACCGACTCAGGGATTACTATGAAGTCAAATTTGCCTCCTTGTATTACAAGCTCTAATTCATCTTTCTTATTTTACATACTTTTCTACAGATATCTGTGACCATTGTTTTTGTTGTTTTGTCTTCTATGAATTTTCTGTTATCTTTAGTTCTAATCTTCCTATGTCAGAGTTATGTACAATAACTAGCTTGGGGAGTATATCTAAGTCATTTTCTTCCTCTACTTTATTTTTTAATTTAAAGACATTTTCATTTAGACTTGAAAAATATTTGGCAATTAACATTTCTATCATTACTAAGTGCATTGTGATTGTCATTTGTATATTTTAAGCTGTGCCTAAGCTGAGAAGCAGCATGGAGCATTGGATAGAGAGCTGGTGTCAAAGTTAGTGGAACCTGGGTTCAAGTTCTGCCCCTGGCTGTACTCTAGGGCAAGGGCCAATGGGAATGTTTCCCATGGGTGTGCTGGTACCCTCCTTACCCCTTCATGCAGGGTTCTGGCCTTGAGAATTTCTTGGTCATATCTAAGACAAATGCCTCGAAAACACAGTAGACCTCTTTATTGTTGTTATCAGATTGATAAACAGGTGCTTCATTACTGGTGATTTGACACCCCTGTGGAGGCACACCATTAATCTTTAGAAGGCATTCTTGCCAGTTGGGTTCTTTCCACCACTCACATGGCCACTACATTATTTTATTTCATCCTCTCATTCCAAGAAACCCAGAATATTGCAAAAGCTTCCTAATTCAGGAGACCTAAGCCTTTTTGTGTCATGGATTTCTTTGGCAGACCAGTAAAACCTGCTGATTTTGTCTCAAATGATGATTTTAAATAATCAAAGGAATTTTTTTTTAATTTTGAGTTACATGCTCTCCCTGAAATCTATCCATGAGGATAGCTTTGCAAAGAGGAAAAGGTGTCAAATTTACTAAGCTATATATAGAAAGGAAGTAGAAATCAGAGGAGCCAGGTGAAAAACAATATATAAGCTGAATTGTGATTATTTCCACTTCTCTAAAATTGAAGATGGAATACTAAAGGTGCTTGTCACTGGATAATACTCATCCCAGACAAGTCATCTGTATGACTGTATGGGCTTATATTAGGAAAGGTGTTTACAGAGGAGAGGTGACCTTAGGAAGTTAGTGGTCACAAATGAATGAGGAAGGAATACCTGGGAGGATAGAAGTAAAAATCGTAGCTGTGGTAAGATTCCAGATGGAAAGATTGTGGTTCTCTAATTGTTTTAGTTGTCTGAGACTTGCCTCACTTAGTTGAGAGCATTCAGTACATATATTTTTTTCAAACATATTGTGTAAGTAAAATACATTCATATTAAGCACATATATATATACATATATATGTAATGAATAAAACCTTATTTAATGAAAAGGGCTCCAATATTAACAGCTCATAAATTTAAATATCTATTGAGTTACTTGTGAGGATTTTTTCCAAACATCTTCACATTTACTTTTCAGAAATTGCTGATGGTGTTTGCATTGACAAAACTAATCTGACACACCCAACTTCCTGATTCTTGGTGGAGCCCAAAATGCATTATCATGACTAATATGTTTCATATTAAAATAATTCCAGAATAGTCAAAATCCTATAGGTTTGGTTTACCTATGATAAAGCAAACATCTAGGAATAAGACAACTTTAGAATTCAAATTTTTTTTTTCTTATGGTGGCATTAGAGATATATTCAACAAATATCGCTGCTAGAAATAGTTAGTAGCCACACATACATTCACTACTCACACAGACACATCTTTGCTGGGGCCCTTCTTTCTCCCCTAAACTATTACAATGGACTGCAAACTGCCCCAAATCTCTCTCTGTTCTAATTGATAATCCAATTGCCAGGGTGGTTCCTAGGATAAATATAAGGTGGCTTTTAAAGCACTTTAAAATCAGGCCCCAACCTCTTTCTAACCGCATTCCCACGATCTACAGTCCAGCCAAACTGTAATATCTCCCATCTCCATGCTGTTGTACCAGGTATCTCCCACACTGGGAATGACCTTCCTTCTCATATCTGCATTGTAGAATCCCTCTCTTCCTTCTGAACTTAGTTTAAGCATGATTTTCTACAAGAAGAATCTGATTTCCAGACTTTAATGGCCAATACCCACTTTCCTTACTTGAAATTGATCTTTATTCTATATGTATGTATACATGTTCATATTGTCCTGCCCAATAGAATGAAAGCTCCTCAAAAGTAGGAACTGTTGGGGCAGCTAGGTGGTGCAGTGGATAGAGCACCAGCCCTGGAGTCAGGAGTACCTGAGTTCAAATCTGGCCTGAGACACTTAATACTTACTAGCTGTGTGACCCTGGGTAAGTCACTTAACCCCAATTGCCTCACTAAAAAAAAAAAAGTAGGAACTGTTTCATACTTTGTCTCTGTATCCACAGCACTTAATATAGCCCCTAGCCCATGTTAGAGGCTTCCTAAATGCTTCTTGGTTGACTGCTCTAGATATTATTCATATCTAGGAGACTTTTGATAGACATTTGAGTCAATAAACAGAGCCATAAAACAGAAAAGCAGTATTTATTCCGATAAAAGTAATTTCCTGACAATCCAGCTGATGTTACAAAATTCTTTTTTATTTATTTTTTTTCTCTGCTTTCCATCTCACTGCTCATCAAGTTCTTGTACCACAAGTTGCCAAAAACAATCTTGCTACAACAGTCGTAGGCATATTTAGGCTGGAGAAGACTGGGGGATATATGATAGCTAACTTCAAATATCTGATGGTCTGTCAAGTGAAGGAGAGCTTAGATTTGTTTCCTTTGGCCTCTGGAGGAGGAGCCAGCAGTGATGAATCCATGTTGCAAAGAGGCTAATTTAGGTTCAAGGTCAGGAAGCACTGTTTAAAGATGAGAGCCACTTGATGGAATGAATGGAATGGGGTTTTTCTGAGAGGCTGTGAGTGCATTCCTACCATCAGAGGTCTTCAAGCAAAGGCTGGCCAGTCCTTTATCAGATGTTACAGTTGTGGCTGGACTGAAGTCCTTCCAACTTTCAAATTTGGTGATTCTGTGATACGCCAAGACCCTTTTCTGATCTCCTTGTCATTGTGTTCCTCCACCCCTATTCTATATAAGGATAGGGAGTAGACTTGGGATTTTACTGATAAAGGGGACGTTGGATAAGGGAACTCCCTCTATCAACATAGGTTAGCACCTTCTCAATAACTTATTAACTCTTTTTTTTTTCTTCTCAATAACTTATTAAGAGAGCAGCCTGAAGCGCTGAAAGATTATGATCTGCTGAGTGTCACACAGCCAATGTGAGAGGCCAGCTTGAACCCCAAGTATTCCTGGCTTAATTCACACTAGCCTTCCTCCACACCTGCTCTTTCTGCCTTTCTTGAATTCTCATGCATTACTCCCCTCCATTCACTCCAAGCATACTGTCCTACTTTCTGTTGTTCACACAACTCTCCAGCTCCAATCTCCCTGCCATTTCCTAGCTATCACTCTTGAATGAAATGCTCTCCCTCTTGCAATCCTCAATGTTCAAGATAAGTTAAATCACCGTCTTCTACCAGAAGATTTTCCTAGTCTCCACCCATCCTTACAACCACCTCCTCCCAAATCCCCATACTGGTAGTGGCTTCTCTCCTAAAAGTACTTTGTATTAAGTGCCTCTTTGTACACCCATTTGTATCTTGTGTTAGTGACACAAAGAAAGGTAAAAACAGTCCTTGGCCTCAAGGAGTTTACATTTGAATGGGGGAGACAGCATGTAAATAGCTAGGTGAACAGAGCTCTAGACTTGTATTCAAGAGGCTTTGAGTAAGAATGCTGCCTGAGGTACTTACTAGCTGTGTGATGCTGAGCAAGTCACTTAACCTCAATTCCCTTAGTTTCCTCATCTATGAAATGGGGATAATGATAGCATCTACCTCCCAGGATTGTTGCAAGGAAGAAATGAGAGAATATTTGGAACAGCCACTGCACACCTTAGAATGTAAGATCGATGAACCAAGGTAAGCTGGATGTGGTCAGACAAGTGACAGAAAGTTTAAACACCAACATCTTGGATATCAGTGAACTTAAATGGACAGGGATGCATGAATTTATTTCTGGTGATCTTTACATATACTACTTTGAGCAAGAATCTCTTAGAAGAAATGGAGTAGCCTTCATAATCCATAAGAGTGAGAAGAGTAGTACTGGGATATAATCTCAAAAAAAAGACAGAATAGTATCTGTTCAAATCTAAGGCAGAGTGTTCAACATCACAGTAATACAAATTTAAACTTCAACCAATAATGCTGAAGAAGCCAAAGATCAGTTCTATGACAACCTACAACATCTCAAAAAAAAAAGTCACATTCATCACAGGGAATTAGAATGCTAAAGTAGGAACTAAAAAGATAATTGGAATGGGCAAATTTGGCCTTGGAGTACAAATAAAACAGGAAATAAAGTTTTATCAAGATAACTAACTGGTCATAGTGAATACTCTTTTTCAACAACCCAAAAGGTGACTCAACACATGGATACTGTCATAGGGGAAATCGTTGGGGTGGGGGGGGGCGGTCCTTAGGTATTTCTCTATAAAGAATTATATCTTCTCCCACACAAATCCAATTAGAATCATCTTTTATTTCAGTGCTAGAGAAAGGAAACCTCAAGAGGAGTCTCAAGGGGACATAGTTCCAGAGACATGGTTCTCTGAGATACCCATCTCCCTGAACAGGAAAAAGGCAAAAACTTTTATAGATGGCAGTTGGGGTGATCACCACCTGACAATGGAAAGTTCCTTTGGGGGTGGGGGAAGACTTGGGTGAGGAGGTAATCCTGACTTCTGGAGTTATCTCTGTCCCCTGGCTCCCATCAGGCAGCAGCCACACCTAATGGGATTATTTCCCCAAGGGGTGGGGGAGACTGGAATGAAGAGTGGTGCTCCTGGAGTTAACTCAGTCCTGAACAGGGTGCCAATTATCAACTTTGCTTCTTTAGGTGTATCCCTCTTTTCTAGGAGAGTTACCCCAGACCTGTGTCCTTTAGTTCTGCTGGCCAGTCTAAACTTTAATAGTCCTAACCCCATAACAGCTATCATCAAATGATCAATATCAGATTCAGATTGATTATGTACTTTGCAGCCAAAAGCGGAGAAACTCTATACCGTGTAGTTCACATCGTGATCCTCCTATTGCAGAACTCAAACTTAAATTGAAGAACGTAGAGAAAATTATCAGACCATATAGGTATGACCTAAATAACATCCTTTATGAATACACAGTGGAAGTGATGAAGAGATTTAAGGGATTAGATGTGGTAGATAGAATACCTGGGGGCAGGTTGGTACTTCAGTGGATAAAGCACCAGCCCTGGATTCAGGAGGAAATGAGTTCAAATCCAGCCTCAGACACTTGACACTTACTAGCTGTGTGACCCTGGGAAAGTCATTTCACCCTCATTGACCCGAAGAAGAAGAAGAAGAAGAAGAAGAAGAAGAAGAAGAAGAAGAAGAAGAAGAAGAAGAAGAAGAAGAAGAAGAAGGCAAGAAAATTAGAGATATCAAGGAAACATTTCATGCCAAAATGGGCATAATGAAAGAAAAAAAAATGTAGGGACTTAAAAGAAGAAGAATAGATTAAGAAGTGGCAAGAATATACAGAAGAATTATACGAGAAAAATCTTAACATCACCGATAACCACAATGGTGTGTGTGGTTACTGATCTAGAGCCAGACATCCTGGAGAATGAAGTCAAGAGAGCCTTAGGAAGCATTGCTAACAATAAGGCTAGTGGGGATGATGGAATTTTTGCTATGTTATTTAAAATCCTAAAAGCTGTTAAACTGTGCAAAGGGAAACAGAAAATTAAGTGTTTCTAGAAGCTAGAAGTATCTGGATGATCTTTCCTTGTCCTCTTTCCTTCTTTCCCCATTCCCTCCCTAGCTAAAACTTGTAGAGGTAAGTCAACAGAACTATATTAGTTAAATACATATTGTATGTGAATGCTTTTAAACATTTCAAAATAAGCAAAAGATAATTGCCTCTCTTAGGTTCCTCCATGATACATACATTCAATCCTTCTTTCCAGATCTAACAGGATTTTTTGTTCTGTCCTTATATATATTCATTTATCCCAGTTACTAGTTAGGAGAACAGTTCAAACGTATAAAAGTATATCTGTATCACTTCTGATCTACACAGGAGCCACAGACCTGAGGCTTTGAAATGTTACCTGTAGTGGGTATCAGAATTTAGTCGATATACAATGTCTTGTGTCCTTTCTGTATATATACTTATTAATATCAGATCTTGAAACCACCTTGATAATTCATATATGGATATAAAAGGTTTATAGGATCAGTGGGTACTTTGTATTTAATGACAAAATTTGAATTCATTTTTTAAGAAGCTGTTAAAGCGATGTACTCAATATGCCAGCAAATTTGGAAAACTCAACAGTGGCCACTGGATTGGAAAAGATCCGTTTATGTCTCGAGAATGTTCAAATTACAAACAATTGTACTCAGTTCACATAGCAAGGTTGGGCTTAAGAGTCTTATAAGCTATGCTTTAGCAATATGTGAACTGGGAATTACCAAAAGAGCAGGCTGGTTTTCAAAGAGTCAAAGGAACTAGAGACCAAATTGCCAATATTCACTAAATTATGGAGAAAGTAAGGGAGTTCCAAAAAAGCATCTATGTCTGCTTTATTGATTACACTCAAGGCTTTGATTATGTGGATCACAATAAAATAGTTCTCAAAGAAATGAGAGTACCAGATCCTCTTACTTGTCTCCTGAGCAACATGTATGCAGGTCAAGAAACAACAGTTAGATTCAAATATGGAACAACTAATTGAAGACTGGGAAAGGAGTAGGACAAGACTGTATATTGACACTTTATTTATTTAATTTATATGCAAAGTACTTCATGGAACATTTCGGGCTAGATGAATCAAGTGCTGGAATCAAGGTTGCTGTGAGAAACATCAACAGTCTTAGATATGCAAATGATACTATTCTGAAGGCAGAAAGTGAAGAGAAATTAAGGTGGCTTAAAGCTTAACATTAAAAAAAAAACTAAGGGGGAGGGGCAGCTAGGTGGCACAGTGGATAGAGCACTGGCCCTGAAGTCAGGAGTACCTTGAGCTCAAATCCGGCCTCAGACACTTAACACTTACTAGCTGTGTGACCCCGGGCAAGTCACTTAACCCCAACTGCCTCACTAAAAAAATTAAAAAAAAAAAAAAACTAAGATCTTGGCAATTGGTCCCATCACTTACTGGCAAATAGAAGGAGAAGAAATGCAAGCAGTGTCAGATTTTATGTTCTTGGGTTCCAAGATCATGGTAGAACAGTGACTGCCTCCATAAAATTTAAAGATGTAAAAAAAATTTTTTTTAATTTGAATTAAAAAAAAAAAGAAATGAAAAGATGCTCCTTGTGGAAGGAAAGCTATGGCAAAATCTGGAACAGCATACTAAAAAGCAGAGACATCTCCTTGCTGACAAAGATCTGTGTTATTAAATTATTGGGGTGCTGTTTTAGCTAAATTATTAGGGGCCAGAACGGCTTTTTCTAAAATGTTGCTACTTATAAATTAATGGCTATTGCACCTGTTTAGTCAGTAAGCATTTATTATTAAAGTATATTAAATATTAGTAAAGAATATTGACGGCCCCCCAGCACGATATTGTCTCTAAGAGAGCACATGGCCCCAAGCAGAGTTCAGAAGCCATACATTACCTACTCCAGCCAACGGAGGGCATAGGCAAATTCAGATAGGTGTAGTTTAATACCATGGAGTCAATCTCAGTTTCTAAGGATCCACCCTTGGGGCTCCTGGGCTGGTCCTAAAAGAAAATGGCTAAAGTTTCTAAGAACTACACTTTTGAATGGGGGTGAGAAAGTCCAATATGAGACAGGGACTAAAACTGGGCTCCTGGGCGCCCCACCCCGCACCCCCGCCAAGAAATCCATTATTAATCATTATTTTCCAGGGCCGCTAGCTGCCACAGTGGATAAAGCACTGGCCCTGGATTCAGGAGGACCTGAGTTCAAATCCAGGCTCAGATACTTGACACTTACTAGCTGTGTGACCCTGGGCAAGTCACTTAACCCGCATTGCCCCCCCCAAATTATTATTATTATTATTATTATTATTATTTTCTCACAGATCCAAATATCAAAGCTATGGTTTTTCCAGTAGTAACATATGACTGTGAGAGTTAGACTAAAAGGAAAACTGAGTGCTGCATAATTGATGCCTTGGAATTGTGGTGCTAGAGAAGACTTTTGAGAGTCCCTTGGACTACAAGGAGATCAAATCAATCACTAAAGAAATTAATTCAGGCTATTCATTGGAAGGTCAAGTACCAAAGCAGAAGTTTAAATACTTTGGCCACATAATGAAAAGACAGGACTCACTGGAAAAGACCCTGATGTTGGGGAAAATTGAAGGAAAAAGGAGAAGGGAACAGGAAAAGATGAGAAGGACTGATTTCTGTTGTCATGAAAACAACAAACATAAACTTGGACAGACTTTGAAAGATAGTGAAGGATAGAAGGGCCTGGCATGCTATGGTCCACGGTATTGTGAAGAGTCAGACAAGATTGAATGATGGAACAACTACCTTGTAACCTTCAAGAACATTATATAAACTCTAGCTATTACTCTTTTCTTGTAGTAGTAATTGTGGTAGATGATGACACAAGATAAATAAATAGATGGGGGCTAATCTGAGAGATGAAGGCAGCAGCAGGGAGTCAGAGAAGGCTCTGACAAAAGGTGGGATTTGAACTGAGTCTTGAAGGAAGCCAGAGAAACTAAGAATCAAAAGTAAGCAGGCATATATCGGATTGCCTGCTGTCTGGGGGGGGAGGGGGGGAGGGAGGGAGAGGGGTCTGGAATTGTAAAGCTTGTGTGAACGGGGGTTGGGAGCTATCTTTACATGTAACGGAAAAAATAAAATACCTTATACATAAAAAAAAAAAAGTAAGCAGGCAGATCGGTAGATGGAAATGCATGGAGACAGGTAGAGTATCATTCGAACAAGGAACAAGTAGGCCTTTAAGGCTAGATCATATAGTACATGTAGGTCCAATAGAATGTAAGACAATAGGAAAAGTAGGAAAAGGCCAGGTTATGAAGAGTTGTGTTTTGGGGGTTATTTGGGGGGGGGGGAGCAATGAGGGTTAAGTGACTTGCCCAAGGTCACACAGCTAGTAAGTGTTAAGTGTCTGAGGCTGGATTTGAACTCAGGTCCTCCTGAATCCAGGGCCTGCGCTTTATCTACTGCACCACTTAGCTGCCCCCTGTTATGAAGAGTTTTAAATGTCGAATAGAATTTATATTTGATCCTGCAGGATCAAAGGAGTCAACAGAAGTTGAAGATGTTTAAAAAAATCACTTTGGCAGCTGAATGGAGGCTGAGAGTGGTGAGTGGCAGGGAGACCAATTTAGAAGGCTATTGCAATAGTCAGAAAAGGGGTGGTGATAAATTAGAGTGGAAGCTAAGTGGACACATATTACACATACATATGTATGTACACACACATACCTATGTCAGATTTGAGTTGTCTTGGAGGAAACCAGAAACGTTGAATATGTATGTATAAGAGACATGTTACAAAGGTAGAAAAAGAAATGGCTAAAGAACGTGTGTGTGTCTCAGGCTTGGGGTGGAGAGGTACTGCCTGGGAAGGTAATTACATGCATATAGTCTATCCTCTTGGCTAAGCAGAATCCTCATCCCCTTCCCGAGCAGTGGGTGGAGATCTCTCCCTCCTCCCATATTCCTGGAGCGCTCTCTGCGATCGATCCCCCCCTTGGGCTCAGTCCAAGGCCATCCCCCGGGGAGAAGGAAAGCTCCGGGAAGTCAGGACCGGTCAACCCCGCTCTCTGGGCAGCCTAGTGGACCTAGAGCCGGAGCAGCTGAGTTAGAATCCGTCGTCAGGCACTTGGCCGCTGGGTGACCCCGGCCAGGACACTGCACTGTTCCCAGCCTCAGTTTCCCCATCTGTAAAGTGGTGCTAACCACGGCACCGGCATGAAGCGCTTGGAACACCTTCATGCGCAGCGTGACTGACAGCTGTTATGGTTATCATTGCGGAAGGGTCTGGGCCGCCGCGGCCGCGGGTGTCCGCGGGGCTCCTGCCGCCCCCACAGATTGCACCCCGCGGTGCCCCGGCCTCGCTCAGCCGCCCTTTCCCTCCAGCGCAGGTCCGAGGCTGCGCCCGAGGGGAAAGCGTGGGCGGCGGTGCTCCGCGCGGGGCAGCCCGTGCGGGCCAGGACCCCGCAGTTCCAAAGTTCCGGCCCCAGCGGCAGCAAAGCCCAGCAGGGGGAAGGGAGGAAAGCCGGGGAGAGCCCGACTGCGTAGAGAGAGGGGCGGGGCCGAGGCTAGCCGAAGGGAGGGGCCGGAGGCGTTGGCCGGGCCCGCGGACAGGAAGTGACGTTGAACGACTCGCGCTACGTGCGCGGACGTGGCGGCGGCGGCGGGGTCGGCGCCGGGGGGCGGAAGTGGCGGCCGCACTGGGGTTGGTGTTTGTGTTTTGGTTTCGGAAGGCGCCCGGCGGCTGAGCCCGAGGGAGCCGGAGGAGGAAGGGGCGGAGGAGGAAGCGGCGGCGGCGGCGGCCGTGGACGCCCGGCTCCAGCCGAGGGGGAGGAGCGGCGGGAGGCGGAGACGGAGCCCGACAGGGGCGGCCCCAGCGGCGCGAGCCCTGCACCGGCCAGTCTGAGGGAGGGGAGCGGCGCGAGGAGGCGCAGCCAGGCCGCGGAGCAGACGCCGGGCCCGGGCCTCGTCCTTGAGGAGTAGCCGGCCCCGCCGCACCAGGTAACGAGCGGAGCCGCGCCGCCTTGAGCTGGTCGCGGGCCCCAGGCCCGGCCCGGCCGGTGTCCCTGCTCCCGGCCCAAGATGGCGGCCCGGGGCCCTCCCCGGCCCCGGGCAGCCGGTCCAGGTCGGGGAGGGCTCGCTGGGCCGGCCGAACCGCTCCGGGGTCGGCCCCGAGTCTCCGACCGAGCATCGTCGTCCACCTGTTGGGCTTCCCTTTGGGCTGATGCGGGGTGCTGCGGGCCCCTCCTGAGGGGCAGGACGCAGCGAGGCTTCAGCCTGACCCCATGTGGACCCCGGGGGCCGCCAGGCATTTGTAGCGCCCCGGGCAGGCTCCGGGCGACACTCCGAACCTCCCCGGGCCTCAGTTTCTTGCTCTGCAAAATGAGGGGGTCGGACTAAATGATCTTCTCAAGGTCCTGGGATGGGATTTGGTGGAAAGTCTATGCAGAGCCACTGTCGGGGAGGAGGGGACTTAGCAGAAAATGGGGTGTTGTCTGTTGTGCAAAAAGCTTATTTTATACGGTAATCCCTGTTGTCTTTTAAAATACTGTAATCTTCAACTCGGTTTTCTCTCCAGACCCTCAGTAGGCGAGTTACCTGTCTGCTCGCAGATGAAATGTTGACCCTACACTCCTTCCAAAAATTTTTTTTTAAAAAGACTGTTGTGTTAAAGAAATTATAGATAAGGTTTCCAACTTCTGTTTTTGAGAATAAAATGAGGTAATATTTGTAAAGTGCTTTGCAAACCTTAAAGTGCTATATCATTGTTAGCTCTTATTATGTGAGCCAAAAAATAAGCAATTTTTACTTTGCCTTTATTTTTAGTGCTTTGGAATTGCTTTTATTTATTTTTACTTATTTATTTATTTATTTTGGAATTGTTTTTAAAGCCTGTTGGAATAGGGCCGGGAGTAAATGCCTTTGATAAGTTATCATCCACTTAACTATCTTTTGCATTCTTAAAATAGAATGATAAATAATTTAAATATTCTATTAAAGGTGAGTGGTGTGATGTAGTGTAAATATGAAGACTTGATAGCCTATCTTTATTCTTTTTACTTAATCTTGTCTGACCACCCAACTAAATCGAATTAAACTTTTTTGTTAACTAGAAAACAACATAGTTTAAATACCATAAAAGTCACAAAATGAAATGCAAACCTCACAATTTTGGTAAATAGAATGCCTTTGAAGTAGTCTGTCAGCAAGCATTGAGGCCTCTAGGGGAAGTAATAGGATTTTGACTAAAGAAGCCATGCGTTCAAATCCTATCTCAGCAAGTGGAGAATTCTTTTATCCTCTCCAACTTCAGTTTACTTATCGGTAAAATGGGGGTGATAACACCTGTCTCTCAGAGTTTTTAGGATAAAATAAGATATTTATTTGTAAAGTGTTTTGCCAAAAAAGGTGCTATAGAAATGTTAGCTATTATTGTAAACCACTATTTCTTACTAGCAGCCTAAAGGGCCTTGATTAATTTTATGCAAGTGTGGCCTTATAGGAATTGCCACAGCTATTCATTCCACCATGAGCTGAGACTTTTTCTTTATCCCAGTTTAGCTTTGTATCTGACAATCAGCCAATAAACTAATTAAACACCTTATACACACATAGTAGGCAGTAAATGCTTGTTGACTTGAAGCATTTAACAAGTGCCTCTCTTTGCTAGGCACTGTATGCACATAGACAAAAAAGTTCCTTCCCCCTCAAAGAACTTACTGTTAGATAACTAACAAGTCTAAACATAACATCCTTGCTCAGTAATCTAATATGCAGTTTTATAAATCATACCACATCACACAACTAGGGAGTGTTTCAGTTGCCGTCATATCCTAGGTAGGTGTGTGAGTACATTTTAAGTCTACGAGGCATTGCATTGGTATTTAATCATTGTCCCTATCGTGTGGACACCTAGTAAGCTATTTTCCCATTAGTTAAGAATAGTTCTTGCAGGCAAATGTTTCCACATGTGTTTTATGGACTAAGAACAAGTTTTTGTTTAATCATTTCTGACTCTTCGGTACCCTGTATGGGGTTTAATTTGCAAAGATACTGGAGTGATTGGCCATTTCCCCATTTCCTTCTCCAGTGGATTAAGGCAAACAGGTTTGGTGACTTGCTCAGAGTCACACAGCCAGTGAAGGATTTGAACTCAGGTTTTCCTGACTCCGGGCCCTGCACTCTATACACTGAGCTTCCTGGCTGCCTTCTAAAAACAAGTTTTTTGGGGTTTTTTTTTTTCATCTTTTGAGATTGTATGTAAACTGGCTTATTTTAGTAGGAGTTAAATAATGCTTAAATGCAAGACCTACTAAAACAGTGGGTCAGAAATACCTTTGAAGGTATCTAAATTCATTGACTTCTTAAGTATACTATCTAGAGAAAAGTAAAGAGTCTGGGTTAAATTTGGAAGAAAAATTTTGGCTATTATCCTTAAATAAATTGTTCCCTAACTCTTCTCTTAAGAAATAGGTTGTTATGGAATAAAGGAGAAAAGAAATAGGATGGAGTAGTTTTTCTATCAGAATAATTTTCTTTAAACCACTCTACCAACTATATTCTTGGGTGATTTAAAACGTGTAAATTATATGCTTGTGTATATTGTGTTGTGCAAGATATTACTGAAGATATATCTACAGCTATATATCTGTGCAGCCAGAATGCATTTTCATAGCAATGAAATACTCTCACAATGGCACAGGGATGATTTTTGAAGATTGTGATCCCTAACTTTCTCAATTGTGGATTTAAAAATTAGTAAATTTTCTAAAAATAAATGAAAGTATATTTCCCAGAAAAATCACATATTTGTCATATAATAGAATTCCTATTGGATTTGATCTGTTTTGCTATTTTCTACATGTAATAACTTGATATTCATTATGCTTTTGTTTAACAGGTTATTGCCAGTAGAAAGAAAAATAGATACGTGCATCCTGGAAGTCTACCATTTAAGAACCTGAAATTGGGAACTTTATTCTAATTTGGACATGGCTAATCGAGGAGCAACAAGACCCAATGGGCCAAATACTGGGAACAAAATTTGCCAGTTCAAACTAGTACTTCTTGGCGAATCTGCTGTTGGAAAATCAAGTCTTGTACTTCGATTTGTGAAAGGCCAGTTTCATGAATTTCAAGAGAGTACCATTGGGGGTGAGAACACTTTTTTTCCCCTTCTGATTTTAACTTAATTCTTACACTGATTTGAATCATGTGTTTGTGATCTTTATTATTTATAATATTTATGTAGACTGTCTGACATCTTTCCTAAGTGTAAAATAATAGTACCTTCATTTATGAATGATGGGGGAGGTGGGGCAGCTAGATGGCGCAGTGGATAAAGCATGGCCCTGGATTCAGGAGGACCTGAGTTCAAATCCGGCCTTAGACACTTGACACTTACTAGCTGTGTGACCCTGGACAAGTCACTTAACCCCCATTGCCCCGGAAAACAACAACAAAATGAATGATAGGTGATGGAGGGAAAGAGAAAGAGGGAGAGTTTTCGGTGTCCTGCAAATGATTCAGTCACAGTTAGCCACTTACTGGTGACATTTCCATTAGATTTACCACCTGGAAGGGTACAAATGCTCTAATGTGCAGGATTGTTGATTTAGAACTAGAAAGAGTTTCAGAGGATATCATGTGCAGCTGTCCCCCAGGCTTTAGGAGATGAAGTGTAATTTACATGATGTTCTCCCGGTCAGAAGTTCAGAGGTGGAATTTGAGCTATCCTCTTCAGACTCCTCCCAAAATAACAGATTTCCATTTTATTTGGGCCTTAGCAGTGTGGTGTAGTGGGGAAAACACAAGACTTGGATGCTACAGACCTGCTTCATGGTTAACCCGATGACTGAAATTTCCTTAACTTTTCTGAGACTTTGCCCCTTTCTCTTAAATGCTTTTAGGTACTCCAGTTGGATAGCCATAAAAATCACTTCCAAAGCACCATTGAGCTGCCCTAGAAAGGAAAGTGGGCAAATCTGTGAGATGTCCAGTTAGTGGGGAGAATTTCTAATAGTAGCTGGACACTTCTTACCTGTACAGGATCCCAGAGGGTCACCCCAGGACATGATCCAACTCTGCTCTGAAATTTGATTTTTCAGTTAATGTTGTCTCTGGTTTTTTTAAAAAGATGTTTTGGAAATAAAATAACAATCTTTGTTCTTTGCCTGTACATTTTCTAATAGCAGCTGATCCTGACCTACACATTTGTCAGATAACTTCTTGGTCAACCAGTAAAAAAAAATTTTATTTCTTTAGGAACCGTTTTTTAAAAAAATATAAATTATCTGAATTTAATGTGAGTTAGCGCTATGTTAAAGTTTCTGTCTAAGATACAAATAGGACTGAATAATAAAGGTTTTAAAGCCCTAGTGTAGGGTCCTATCCCTCATCTCCCTCCCCTAATTTGCTGGCGGTGGTATGTTTCCAATAAGATAACAAACTTGTATATTTTCGTTTGAATATAACAACCATCACTTCCTCTCTCGAATTGTTTGTTTAATGTCACTAAATATTGTTTAAATTCCCATTTTAACATTCTGTCCTATGAGCTAGCTAACTTTCAGTGATGAATACTTGCTATAAAGATTTATATAGTTTCCTTAACATCTTCTATTTTACACAGTTCAAATCAATAAACAACACAAACTGACATTGAAATTCCTGTGCAGTGGGTGCTAGTCACTGTACTAGTAGTTATATGGTTACTATGAAGCAGCTAGTGTGGTTCAGTGAATAGAGTGCTGAGCCTAGAGGCTGAAAGACCTAAGTTCAGATTCAGCCTAAAGCATTTACTAGCTGTGTGACCCTAAGCAAGTCACTTAACTGAATCTGCCTCAGCTTTCTCATCTGTAAAATTTCGTGGTTGTTCAGTCGATCAGTCCTCTCCAGCTTTTCGTGACTCTGGACCGACTGTCCCCAGTGTTGTCTTGGGAAAGATACTGGAGTGGTTTGTCATTTCTTTTCCAGTGGATCCTTTTATCAGGCAGTCAGAGGTTAAGTGACTTGCCCAGGGTCTTGCAACTAGGAAGTGTCCGAAGCTAGATTTGAACTCATACCTTTTGTAATATTCTCCCCTTTTAGGATTATTTGTTCTTTTAGGATTTTTTTGTTCTTACTATTTATAGGAATCTGTCTGAACAATATATGTTGCTGTTTCTATACAATGATAACTGATATCGATACAACTCTTCATAAATTTACAAGATGGTACAACTTAAGGTTATAGAGGGAGAAAGCAAAAGGTCACTCGCCGGAATACATGCATCTTACCTTCAAGCCTCACAGAAAGGATAGTGGGTTTTTTTGTTTTGTTTTGTTTTGTTTTTTTAAGTGAGGCAATGGGGGTTAAGTGACTTGCCCAGGGTCACACAGCTAGTAAGTGTTAAGTGTCTGAGGCCGGATTTGAACTCAGGTACTCCTGACTCCAGGGCCAGTGCTCTATCCCCTTCGCCACCTAGCCGCCCTAGAAAGGATAGTTTTAAAAGAGGTACTTAGGCCAAGCTGGCTTTGACAGTGCTTTCCATTCAGCATGTGGCTCTGTGAGGTCCTCTCCTGAGGAAAGTGAGCCTCAGACGGGTCAAATACCTTGGTGGGCAGAGGCATAGCAAGCATTAAGGAACAATTTGAACCCAGTTCTTCCTGACTCCATGTCTGGCACTCTGCTTCACCATCCACTGGCTCTTCTACTCACTGTTTATGTCCTCAGTCATTTAGGGTTTGGAGAATTGTGCATGTGCACACACAATTTTAAACGAATCAGGTTGCCACCAAAAAGCACTGGTAACTGCAAGGAACGTTAGAGTCGACTTTGCTCAATCTGTCTCTTCACTTCATACCCTAATTTCATCTATCTCCATAACCCTGACACTGTGTTGGAGGCACAAAAGCATTCGTGTTCATTTTATGAAGCAACATCTACAAGGGTTCACACCAAGTGCTGCCTTCCTACAGACCCCGGCATACACGAACTGGCTCTGCAAACCCTCCCATGTATTCAGCATCCACTTTAAAGTACTTGACAAAATTCCTTCAGCCTCTGCTTTTTCAGTATCATCACGTAGGGGGAAAGGTCAAGTTAAAAGCTGTAATAGGACAGTTTATTATTGTCTAGGCAGCTCCTTCACAGACTGCCGTATGCTTCATCTGTCTAACTCGTGATGTGATACCCATCTAATGGGATGACTTTTATTCCTGCTTTTTTCATAGGATCAATTACCGCTCTGTTGTTTGAAAACTAGAGCACAAACGTAATGGCCATCCAGCAGCAGATTTCTTCAGGTCCAAGTTTCATTACTTGGGGGGTTTATTGGCTTGGCTGTTTATAGGATTTGGACCTAGAAAGGGCCTTGAAAGGGTTTCTACCCCAGACACCAGGGAAGGTAGGTCTCCTGAAGGTCACACAGTAAGGAGCAGTTAGGCACCAAACCCAGGTCCTCTGACTCCCAGTCAAGACGTGCTGTGTTTTATTAGGGACTATATTAAAATGGTAATAAAATAGATTCTTAGAGACAGCTACACATTAATTCACCCCATTCAGCAATTCAGGCATCAAACATTTACGGTTTGCTACATACCAGATAAAAGCCAGCATTGCTTCATAGATAGAAAGCTAGTTCTGAAGTCAGAAAGACTTGGATTCAAGTCTTGCCTCTGACACGTACTGACTGTGTGACCCCAAGAAATTACTGAAGATCTCAGAATGCTAGGCATTGCAGAGAAGATCTTGTAGGACTTTTATCAGTGAAATCCCAGGCCCTGTTCTTGTCCTACTGTCAGGCATTCTTCTAGACACTGAGCATGCGGAGACGAAAATAAAAGTCCCTGCCACTTAGGTGCTTATACTCTTTTGAATTATTAAATGATTTGTAGAAGGTTTCTTATAAAAATGTGCGCAGAAAGTACTCCATTTCATGGCTATGTCAATGAACATTAAGTGACTTTAAACTGAAGTGAAAACCATCCAGAAAAGCTGAGTCTGAGTTACAAGAGCTAGGTCAGAAGAAAGTTTACATGCTGCAGCAAATGGAACAGCATCAAATGTTCCTCATTCTAGAATGCATTGCCATTTGTACCATTGTGGTCTTTAACATTAAGCTTAAGTCAAAGGGGAAGGAAGGAATGCCTTTTGAAACAATAGCTTTAGAATACTGGCCAATTTTTCGTTCCTATTGGGTATTGTGTATTCTCAATCTCAGTATGATTTTTTTTTTTTTAGATCCTTTCCTTTGGAGAAGAACTAGAAAACAGGCTTTCTCACTGAGAGGAATATTTCCTGAGGCAGTCTTACTTCTTTATGCTTGATAACTTAAGTTTTGAAGGCCTTGGATATAGAGAAGAAATAGACTGTTAAAATCGTTACCTTTAGAAGGCATATAGTTTCTAGGAACACATAGGTAATATGCAGCGCGTTTGGGGATGGGAGAGGATTAATGCGAATATAATTTGCTTTCAATCTGTACCATTCTGCTCTGATCTAAAAGGGAAAAGTACCTCATATCTTTATTGTCTAAAATTGAAATCATCTGTTTTGGAAGGTACTAGAGTCCCCTTCATTGGAGGTGTTGAGACAAAAGCTAGAAGACCACTGGTTGGGGAGTGTTGTGGACTGATTCTTGTTCATATAGTTGGAATGGATTGTTTACATTTTTTAACATAAAAGTCTGAGTAAATGACTATCTTCTTTTTTATTTTAGGGGTTTTTTGTTTTTGTTTTGTTTTTTTGCAGGGCAGGGAGGGTTAAGTGACTTGCCCAGGGTCACACAGCTAGTAAGTGTCAAGTGTCTGAGGGCAGATTTGAACTCAGGTCCTCCTGAATTCAGGGCTAGTGCTTTATCCACTGTGCCACCTAGCTGCCCCCCATATTTTTATCAGTTTTGTTTTTATTTCACCTTCCTTTCTAAATGTATTCTGCATCACTTCCCCAGAGAACTATTCCTTATAGCAAAGAATCAAAAAGAAGGGAGAGTAGCTCAGCAAACACACTGACCAAATCCAACAGTATATGTAGTGTCCCATGCCAATAGTGCTCCACTTTGCAAAGAGGGGAGAAAGGTACATTTTCTCCTTTCTTTGGGGACAACTTTGATTATTATAATTATGCAGTATTCTTTTTTTCATTGTTTACTTTTTTCCCCCATGTCTTTTTAATATCACTGTATCTATCAATGGGTTTGTTTGTTTTGGTGGGGCAATGAGGATTAAATGACTTGTCCAGGGTCACACAGCTAGTGTCATGTGTCTGAGGCTGGATTTGAACTCGGGTCCTCTTGAATCCAGGGCTGATCTTTATCCACTGCACCACTTAACTGCCCCCTATTAATGGTTCTTAAAGTGTGGTCTAAGGTGAGACCACAAGGGCAAAACTATTTTCATAAAAATATTATAGTTTTAAAAATTTATATTATGATAAGCATAGGTAGATGTAGATACATACAAACAGTAGCTCTTGGGTAGAGGGAAGGTCCTCAGTTTTTAAGAGTGTAAAGGGGTCCTGGGATCAGAAAGTTTGAGAACCACTGGTCTACATTGTTTTTCTCATTTTGTTTCCTTCACTTGGAATCAGTTTGTTTATGTCTTCCTGGGCTTCTCTGTATTCCTCATCATCTTTAATTCTTATGGTACAGTAAGACTCCATTACATTGAGTATCAAAATGTGTTTAACCCACTGTGAACATCTACTTTGTAACTGTTTTCAAGCTCTTCTACCTCACAAAGAACTCTGAAGTTGGAAGTCAGGAGACTTGAGTTCTAGTTCTGAATAACAAGAATAACTCTGGCTTTTAGGACATCATTCCATTTCTCTTTGCTTTAGCTTGTTCAATCATTTAGTCATGTCTGACTCTGCATGACCTCAAGGACTGTACTGTCCATGGGGTTTTCTTGGCAAGGATACTGCAGTAGTTTGCCATTTCCTTCTCCAGGAGATTAAGGTAGACAGAGGTTAAGTGACTTTTCCAGGGTCCCACAGCTAGTATGTGTCTGAAGGCAGATTTGAACTCAGGTTTTCCTGACTCCAGGCCCAGTGCTCTATCCACCAAGCCTTACTTATCTGTAATATGAAGAATTCTTTTCTTCTGAGATCCTTGGTCCAAAAATCAAGAAGTGGGGTACTTGACAGAAGTTCATTTGCTAGGGATCAAAGTTTGCTGCTTTAAGCATCAGTTTGTTTTTTCCCTTTTAAACTTTTTAAAAATGAAAATCTTGGCTAAAAAATCTAGATTCTGATTAAGAAGGCTGGAATTTGGGTGTGGCTTGTATGATCTGCAACAGTTAGAGTTGTACTGGACATAGGGGCCAACAGGCGTTGGGCCACTGTCGCCACTTGTCCATGCTCCACTCTCCTTGGTCACTGTCACTGGGAGCCTGGGCAAGGTGCGGCAAAGGGACGTCATGATATCTTCCCTGTGTCTGGACAGAAGCTCATCTCTGCAGAAAGATCTCCATGATGACAGCCAAACCGTAGAATTTAAGATCATTGATAAGAATTACATGATTGTCATGATGACTAAGGCCAAAGCTGGGCTTGACACTTCAGTGCTCCTGAAGTTCTGTCCCTACCTCCCAGTCAGATCCCACAATGGGTTCGCTGCCGCTACCTCTCCCAGCTACTAAAACACCTCCAGAAGCTGGACCTGGTTACACCCCAGTCCCAGGGCCCTTGAGGATGGTAGGGAGAGTAGCCAAGCAGAAGGGAAGATCACTGAATCTGGTCACTAGAAAGAGACTTGAGAAGCCTCTCACTTATCAAGAATCCTTTCTGGGGCAGCTAGATGGAACAGTGGATAGAGCACCGGCCCTGGAGTCAGGAGTACCTGAGTTCAAATCTGGCCTCAGATACTTAACACTTACTAGCTGTGTGACCCTGGGCAAGTCACTTAACCCCAATTGCCTCACTAAAAAAAAAAAGATTCCTTTCTAACTACATTCATTCCCTCCTGAGGTAGCCCATTCCCTTTTTCTTACACCTAACTTTGCCTTTCAGCAATTTCCCAGTGTTTCTGTTTCTTCCCTCAGGCCAAGAAGTGACTACCCTTCAAATGCTTAGGTTGCTATTATGTACTCTCTGAATGTTCTCTTTTCCAAACTAAACATTCCTTCATTCCATTCATGTGTGACATGTTCTACACTTCTCACCATCCTTGTTACTGTCTAATAACTTGCGCTTATATAGCACTTTGTTTTCAAAGAATTTTATGTGATCTCTCATTTTATCCTCACAACAACCGTGGGAGGGTTGCTATTGTTATCCCCATTTTACTGATGAGGAAACTGAGACAGACTGGGGTGAAGTGATTTGCCCAGGGTCACACAGCTAGGAAGTGTTTGAGACCAGATTTGAACTGAGGTCTTTCTAACCCTAGACCCAACACTATCCACTGCACCACTGAGCTGGCATTCCATTTTATTCATAAAAAAAAAGACAGGAATTATAATTTAATCTTTTGTTTTTTAAGAATCAAGAATGCTGATTATGGTGTCACCATCTGATAGAGCAGTGATGGCCCTATCAAGTCATTGATGCACAGTAATCTCTTTGCTCCAATGCTAAATGGCCTCAGTATAGTAGCAAAAGTGCTTTGATAATTCTGTCTCCTTGTTAAAGTTTTTGTTATGTTGATGTGCCTGCTTCTAACACATAATCTTCCATCCCCTCCACCCTTCTAATTTATTGCTAATGTACTGTAGGCCGTTTGACAAGCAATCTTTTTTGAATTCTAAGAAGAATTAGTTGTTGAGGGGGCAACTAGATGGTGCAGAGAGAGGATAAATCACTGGCCCTGGATTCAGGAAGACCTGAGTTCAAATCCAGCCTCAGACACTTGACACTTACTAGCTGTGTGACCCCCATTAAAAAAAATAGTTGTTGGATGAGGGCTTTGCGGGGGGGGGGGGGGGGAATTGCCATGGGAAAAGTGTATGGACTTTTTAACACTAATTTTATTTGGTTAGAAGCCTTTTTTTTTTTTTTTAAATTATTAGAAACATTGGAAACTCATTCCTGGTGGGGAAAATTGCTTTAACCATTTTCCTGGCCTTAAGACAAACTTTGCTATCAAGCATCTAGTCTTAGATTGTAACGGTAAAGTAATATAATATGGGACCATCTTAGAGAGACTTTCTTATCATACTTCTTGGGAGAGTATGGGAATAGTAGCAGACATCTGTATGTGTATATAATTCTAAGTCTAATCACTAACTGTCTTGAAGTGTAAGGAGTTCTTTTGGAGACCATTTTAGAAATCTCCATACAGATGAGGTGTCCTGAGACTGAATGCTGAGTTAATGTGCCATTCCCATTTAGTTTTTGAATGAGTCATGCTTAATGCTTTACAAACATGGGCAGACAGAATGATATGGAAGATAAATATCCTTAATTTAGTGAATGAACAACAAAAAAGATGTCACTGTTTCCTAAAGGTGGTAACAATAGCGTGAATTGGAAAGGACAGAACTAGGAACTCCTCCAGCCATTCTGCTGGACCACTCATTTTAATGCCTAGAAACTAAGGTTGATGGAAGTAGTAGGTATTATATTTACTCACACATTGATAGGCCATTATAAGTTCTTGCAAATTCTAACAAATTGGAAATACTTCTAACTATGAACAGTAACGATTGGAATGACGCCACCTGCTGGAGACTTACTGTAGAAGAGTTCCGCCCATGAAGGGAAGGTCTTTGAGGGCAAGACCAGGAGTCTTTTCTTTGGCGTCAGGAAGTGACGTTGGCTAGTGGGAGGAAGAAGGAAGAGACTGGCACTCGGTCTTGCTCTTTCCTTTGGACTCTGGTGGAGAAGGCAGCTAGAAATGCTCTCTCCCTTTAATAGACAGGAATCTAGGCCTTTTCTTCTCTCTTTACCAAATTCTTATTCTCCTTAATAAATGCTTAAAAGTCTAACTCTTGCTAAAGCTTATAATTTATTGATGACCACTCATTAGATATTTTAGACAGTTTAGCTAGAATTTTAGCCCTTAACAGACCACAGCAACAAACATGTGCAGACCAGGCCAAATTCAAAAAGATTTGCCACCAGGTTGGCCTTAGGATGATGGTTTGGTTTTTGTTTTTTAGTTACTGCAACTTTTTTTTTGCATTAAAGAGCTTACCACATTGACATACCTATAGTAGTGAACCATGTATCCTTGGAATATTAATACCATATTTTCTGATCTCTCTTAACTGTCTTGTGTAGTCACTAACAGATTTTCAGACATAAATCTCATTTCGGAGTTTAAATAAAAAATAAATTTAACAACCTTAAAGCCAAGGTCAATTGACTGCTTAAGACCCCAAACCATCAGTATTCTAAAACCTTTATTTATGGTACAAAGTCTAAAGCATAATGTATGACTTACAAACTGAACTCTGTTATAAAACATAACTGGCACCTCATAACTAGATTAAAGTAATCAGTCTCCCCTGAGTTTCGGTTCCAAATAACCTATTGCCTATTGGACATTTCAAGCTAGATTTTCTGGAGATATCTTAAACTCAGCATGTCTGAAACTGAATTCATCTTTCCTCTTAAACCCCCTTCTTTTCCAAAATTAGCCATTTCTGTCAAAGGCACAACCATCCTAGCCAGTATCTCAGGTTTATAATCTTGGCATTATGCTGGACTCCTTTGACTCCCTCCAATCAAGTGATCTGCCACATCTTTCAGTTTTTACTTTCATAACATCTCTCATATCCAGCCCCTTTCTACTTCTTAGTTGATATTCTGGATGGTCTAATTATGGCAGCATCTTCCTAATTGGTCTCTGCCCTCCAGGCTGTCCTGCATGCAGCTACCAAAACAATTTTCCTTAAGGACGTTTCTAACTTATTCCTTTAGTCTGTCAACTCTAGTGGCTTCCTGTTTCCTCTAGGATAAAATACAGACTATGTTTCTATTGAGCTTTTCTAGCTTGACACTACTTGAGCTCCACCCTCTCTTTCTAGACTTGGCAAACCTAGCTCCCTCTCCCACACTTACACTTTGTGATCCAGCCTGTCCCCTTCCTTGCCTTTACACTGGTTATTCCCTCTGCTTGCCATACAGTTCCTCCTCACCTTTTGCGGACTAGGTTTTCTTTAAGATGGATTTCTCAAGAGCCTGCATGAAGCCTTTACTGAACCCCCCCCCCCAACTTCTAGTCCCTCCCAGACTAGCTTATGTTTAACTATTTTGTACCACCACCCCCATTAGAATGTAAGCTTCTTATATGAAGGGATTGTTTTCATTGTTTGTATTTTTATCCTCAGCGTCTAACACAGTACCTGGCAAACAGTAGGCCCCTAATGAATACTTGAGGAAGGGGTTTCTGAAACATCAAATGATTCTTTAGCGGAAAGGAATTCATTGAAATTAGCTTGGTGCTATTTCAGTGAATTTATTTTCATTGTGTAGTATCAACTTCCTAAAGTAGGTGGGAATTAGTGGCTCTCCCATATTAATGAGTTTTTGGGGGTTTTTTGTTTGTTGGTTGGTTTTGTTGGGGGTTTTTTTTGGTGAGGCAGTTGGGGTTAAGTGACTTGCCCAGTGTCACACAGCTAGTAAGTGTCAAGTGTCTGAGGCTGGATTTGAACTCAGGTCCTCCTGACTCCAGGGCTGGTGCTCTAGCCACTGCACCACCTAGGCGCCCCTATTAATGAGTTTTTATTGTAATTTACGTGATCCAGTTCTAGGCTATAGATAGAGCACTGGGCTTGGAATCAGGAAGACACATCTTCATGATTTCAAATCCAGCCTCACACACTTAATAGTTGTATGATCCTAGGCAAGTCACTTAATCATATTTACCTTGGTTTTCTCAGCTGCAAAATGAGTTGGAGAAGGAAATGGCAAACCACTTCAATATCTTTGCCAAGAAAACCCCAAATTGGGGGTCACAAAAAGAGTCAGAAAGGACTGAAATGACAGAACAATAATGATCCGGTTCATTTATTATATGTTTTGGATACAGGGCTAATCAGTGGGAATACAAAGATAATTGGATCCTTCCGGGTGGGGGTGGGTGGGGAACCTAGGTGGTACAGTGGGTGAAGCACCGGCCCTGGATTCAAGAGGACCTGAGTTCAAATTTGGCCTTAGACACTAGACACACTTAGCTGTGTGACCCTCATTGCCCTGCCAAAAAGGATAAAAAAGGATCTCTCCTGAATCTTACCTTCTAATATGCCTACACCCACACCACCTCCCCACCTCATTCAAGTTAATTTGTAGAGGAAAAGAGAGCAGTAGTTAGAGAATATAGGAGGCTTTACCTAGGAGGATATTCCCAAACTGATTCTAAAAGGAAAATAAAAATGCTGAGAGGCTGGGAGTATCATGCATTACAGGCCTTGGACACAGCTTGTGGAAATATACGGAAGCTGGAAATTGAACATCAAATTTAGAGAATGGCTAACTGTCCAGTTTTACTTGAATGTAGCATAATTTGCAAGGGAATAAATAGGAGATAAAACAGCAAACAAGTCAGAGCCAGATTATATACTTTAAATGCCAGACTAAGGAATGTATATTTTATTCTAGAAGCTAATAAATCTTAATTGGATGTGGAATTAGTGATCGAATTAATTCAATTTTATTATAAAAACTGTTGATTTGCTTTAGGTGAATAATTTAATATCTCCTATGTTAAGGGCTAAAATTCTAGCTAAACTGTCTAAAATATCTAATGAGTGGTCGCCAATAAATTATAAGCTTTAGCAAGAGTTAGACTTTTAAGCATTTATTAAGGAGAATAAGAATTTGATAAAGAGAGAAGAAAAGGCCTAGATTCCTGTCTATTAAAGGGAGAGAGCATTTCTAGCTGCCTTCTCCACCAGCGTCCCCAGGAAAAAGAGAGACCGAGTGCCAGTCTCTTCCTTCTTCCTCCCACTAGCCAACATCACTTCCTGATGCCAAAGAAAAGACTCCTGGTCTTACCCTCAAAGACCTTCGCTTCATGGGCGGAACTCTTCTACAGTAAGTCTCCAGCAGGGGGCGTCATTCCGATCGTTACAGCTACCGGTCTAGAGGTTGTAATCAAACACCTCATGGGGTAGAGTCAGGAGGAAAAATGATCAGAGACCATTGAGTCCAACCCCCTCATTTCTCTGATGAGGGAACTGAGGCCCAGGGAAGTTATACTGGCTAGTGAGTGTTAAAGGCAGGATAGGAACCAAGCTGCTCTGTGTTGTACTAGAGATTTATTTGATTTTGGTAGGTTTTGTGATCCCTTCACATGTAAGAGGTAATGTAGGGGCAGCTAGATGATGCAGTGGATAGAACACCGGCCCTGGAATCAGGAGAGACCTGAGTTCAAATGTGGCCTCAGAAACTTGAACTCAGGGCTTCCTGACTCCAGGTCCAGATCCCTTTCACTGTGCAACCTAGTTGCTTCAATAAAATATTTAGATTCCTCAAATATCAGATCCCTATGATAATGTGTGTGGTATATCAGTCTAGATTTTTACTTAATCTCACATCCTTCCTTTCCCATTCCCACTTTATACCAGAATTAGTGATCTCCTAACTGATGCCCTGCTTCCTGTCTTTTCCCTTCATCATAGTGTGGCAGCAGGATGGCACAGTGTATGGGCATAGAGTAAGGAAGCCCTAAATTAAAATCCAGTCTCAGACCCTTAATAGCTGTTTAACCTTGGGCAAGTCATTTAATCTGTTTACCTCAGTTTCCTCAACTTTAAAATGGATCTAACAACAGAATCTAGTTCCCAAGGTGGTTGTGAGGATTAAATGAGATGCTATTTGTAAAGTGTTTAGCACAGTGCCTGGCATATAGTAGGAGCTATAGAAATGCTTATATCTCTTCTCTCTCCTCCTTTCTCTCATTTTATCACACCGAATTTAATCTTCAAAAGAAAGGCAAAAACAGTACTTTGACTTGCACCTTTGCTTCAGGGAGAATCTTATCTCCTCCCACTGAGTTACCCAAATGTTCTACGGGCTAAATAGATTTGTTGTAAACACTCGTACCTGCATATAAAGTCATACATACACCTAAGCTGCCCGTTTTCTGATGAGATCTTTGTCTATGGCTGCTGTGAAATAAAAATATAAAATGGTTCAGTCCTTCAAAGCTCCCTTTCTTTCTGTAGTGACAATGGCAGAGTACCAAAAGAGAAGTGCTAAGACTCACTTGTTCGGCTGCTGGTTGGTGTGGTGCATAGGGCACCTTGCCCTGAAGTCAGGAAACCTGAGTTCAGATCCGGCCTTGGACACTTATTAGCTTTGTGATTCTGGGCAAATCACGTCACCCTGTTTGCCTCAGTTTCTTCATCTGTAAAATTAGCTGGAGAAGGAAATGGAAACACCCCTGCCAGTATCTTTTCTGAGAAAACTCCAAATGGGATCGCGAAGAATCAGACATGACTGAACAAGACCCATTTAGTTATTTTTAGACTGTCTATAGCATTAACTTAGCTGCTGTTACCTCTAAATGAGAGTTCTTTTGTCAGTGACCAATTAATAGCCATATATGGGATAAGGAGAGGGCCATTAAAAGGGAGGATAAATAATGCCAAGGAGAAAATAGCTGCAAGAAAAGTAAACTTGTTCCTGAATGGAAGTTTGAGGTAGGGAGAGATATTTGGAGGAACAGCTGAACAAATTGTAGTATATAAATGTAACCGATTATTGCTTCATAAGAAATGATCTGGGGCAGTTAGGTGGAGCAGTGCATAAAGCACCGGCAAAGCACTGGCCCTGGATTCAGGAGTACCTGAGTTCAAATCCGGCCTCAGACACTTGACACTTACTAGCTGTGTGACCCTGGGCAAGTCATTTAACCCCCATTGCCCCGCCCAAAAAAAAAGAAAGAAAGAAAGAAATGATCAATGAAACAATCCTTGGTGAAGTGAACAGAACCAAAAGAGTATAATTTATACAAGGAGAGCAACGTTATAAACAAAAAACAACTTTGAAAAAATTGTAAACTCTGATCAATGCAATAACAAATCATCTCTCCAGAAGACTTGCTACAATGAAGCACATTACCTGCCTCTTGATAATGAACACCCCATGGGTATACATTGTTGAACATGGCCACCATGGGGGTTTCTTTTGCTTGTGTGTTTTCAAGGGTTTTGGATTTTGTTTGCGTTTCTCTTGGTTTTTTTGTTTTTGTTTTGTTTTTTTTTTTTTGGAGAAGGGGAAGATATCAATAGTGATGCCAAAAAGAGGGACATTGAAATGTTTTTTAATGTTAAGAAGAAAACAGAAGGAAGCACACAAGCAGGATAGTTTTTAAAGTAATATTTAGAATTTATTGCATTTCCCTTTTTTAAAAGCAAGCAATATGAAGTGGAGATTGATGGTTTTATAACTCTTTTATGTTCCTCTGTATATGGAAAGCTTCGAGGGGGTAAGTGTTTTATGTTCAAAAATAAAAATAAACACCTTACGGAGCACCTTTGTCAGGCAACACAAAGACCATACTAGTATAGAATGTAAACTAATTTGTAAAAGTTAACAGAAAAGAATGATAGAAGTTGATGAAAATCATTACCTCATAAAGAGAGAAGCAGTGGAGTCTTAAACTGGCCTTGGCAAGAGACCTATGTAGTCAATTCAAGGACGTTTAAGGACATTTAAAAGTGAAAGTGGAAGGACAACAAAGAGAATACATATGGAAAAGATCTGCAAAGATTTTAATAAGCTTTTTAAACCAACAAAAGTAGATAAGCTACCACATATTGGTCCCTGGTGTGCTTATAGAAAAGGTAGGAAAATTATTAAAAAGAACAGATATGGAAAGAGCAGTCAGAGTGGAGCAACTATACATTGAGGAAATCTGTGCATGATACAACATAATCAATTTTTATGAGGGTGTTAAAAGAATTGATTCATAAAATATTTGAAGGAGCAGAAGACACCAAACGGGTGTGTGTGGAGAGAACCAGGCTATTAAATTGGGGGGGGGTAGGGGACTACAAAACTAGTTGCACTTAACATCTTGCCTACTCTCCCATCTATGTGAAAAAACAATCTTTTTAAATTATCTACACATGTATACTCCATCAGAGTATTCATAGAAAATAGGCAGACTTTCACAACCAGCATTCCACAGTTGAAAACACCTTTGCCATCATATAACTGAATAAAAGATGTAGAATATACAAATTGCTAATGCTTTTTAAAAACATTTGTCAGAACAAAATGCCCTCTAAAAGAATTTTCTTCCAACAGTGTCCCCTATGTACACATCAGAATTATTTGAGATTCCTTGATAGCTGTACCGATGATAACCCTGTTTGACCCTCTCACTGTCAGGCAAGACATAAAACAGAGAGATGATTGCCGAGGAGTCCTGTAATTTGGGCTGAAGTTTCTATGTCTACTCTGTATGCCTTTCCTTGTCACTTGCCCACAATTGTCTCTTCTGACCTTTTAAGATTACCATGCTGATCTTACTGTCCATTAAGCGGACGTTTCCCTGGTCTAACAACTTAGGGATGGGTTACTGGACCCTTGCCTGTTGCCCTGGAAACAATGGAATAGTCATCCTAATTCTTTAGTGACATGTCCTGACAAATGATCCATTCTGTTTGTCTTTTTGCTTCAACATAAAAAGTTACTAATGCAATAACTTTGACAGAAATAAGAGGAAGAGTAGTCATTGTGTGCACAGCATAAGAGACTTGTGAAAGGAGAAAGAATGTGGCTGAGTGCTGGCAAACACAGGGTGGCTTCTGATACCCAGGTGCAAATGCATGAAATGCCTGATGCACAGTTGCTTTCCAGCCTTCTCAGGATCGTTAGGGTATTCGGCTAGCCGTCTCTCCTCAGCAACCATTTCAAACTGGATAGGTTTCTTTCCTAAATTTCCATCTCCTCTCTATTCCTGTGACCCCACCTTTATCTTTCTTCTAGACAGCTGCCCATTGGTCTCCCTGCCTCAGTCACTTCTTTATCATTCTTCCACACAGGTGCCTAATTGTTCATCCTAAAACACACATTGATTAAATGACACACAGTGTCATTTGAACCTGTTGCTTTTTAGAAAGAAATGCAGTTCCAGTTGCCATTTAAACCCTTTCCTAATCTGACTCTCTCTCCAGGTTTGCTGCACACTGCACCCCTTTATGCCTCTACATCCTAACCAAATTGGCCTGCTTGCCATTTCCCAAACTCAGCATTCTTTTTACTGCTGTATTTATTTTGTATGTTTGTGCCCAGAATCCTCTCCTTCCTCACCTGGACCTCAGCTTATACACCACTTCCTACTGGGAACCATTCTCTTGATTCCCTAGTTGAGTGCTATCTCAAATGTATAAACTGAATCTCTTTTCAGTGTTGTATCCTCCAAGAGGAATGTAAGCCCCTTGAAGATGAGGGGTGGGGTGGGGGCTGTTTTTCATCTTTTTGTATCTCCAGCGCCCATCATAATTCACTAAAAGGTACTTAGTAAATACTAGTTAGATTGAATTGGATTGTTGGATTCCCTAACAGCAACACTATTCCAATTAGGCTTTTTTGGTATCCAATAAATTCTTTTTTTTTTTTTTTTTTTTGCAGGGCAGTGGGGGTTAAGTGACTTGCCCAGGGTCACACAGCTAGTAAGTGTCAAGTGTCTGAGGCCAGATTTGAACTCAGGTACTCCTGAATCCAGGGCCAGTGCTCTATCCACTGTACCACCTAGCTGCCCCATTTTTTATTTTTTTTTTTCCCCAATAAATTCTAAGTAGAGCCTCAGCTTCTTTGTGGAAATAGAGCACATACTAAGTGTTTGCCAGGTGTCAAGCATTGTCCTGAGTTCTAGACACAAATACAGGAAGAACAACAGTCCCTGACATCAAGGAGCTTAGATTTTCACGAGAAGAGAAGACAATACCAAAAAAAACCTAGGCGCTAGAAAAGGGGCATGGGAGAGTAAACAAGGCAATGTCATTTGGAGCTGGTGACTGGGAAGTAAGGTGGAGGCCTGGTTCCCAAAAAGATAAGACAGAGAGTTCACCTCTCGGAGCCAAGGCAATTCCAGAGTTGGAATGGGGGTCAGAGTGGAAGTAGCATTGTTTGAAGTAGGTGGCTGAGCTTCTGGGTCTTATGTTTCTTTGTAGTTCACAGCCTAGCACAGTTCTTTGGTAGGCTACATTTAAGTGCCTGCTTTGTATAGAACAAGTAGTAGACCCTTAGTAAATCACAAAATGTTTAGTTGATAAGATGTGACCCTGCCATAAATATCATACTAGGCTTCTTGGACATTTTCTTTAGTAGCAGCTACAAGCCATATTTTCAGTGAAATGGCAAGTTGGGAATTACTAAGAATGATATTTTACAACACCAGAATAAAAGTGATGATTTCCACAAAGCAACCTCCTAGATAATTAGATGATAGCAAAGCAGCTGCCATAATTGAGGGAGGGGAGGGAACAACAGGTTGGATATGGAAACATTATGAGGTTATTCTCAAGTACAATTGAGGCAGTTAGTGCACTATAGCTGCAAAAAGCTAGGAAACAACTGTATTAAATAAATCAAGGTGAGGTGTGGTAATCAAGAGGTAACTGAGCTAAAGTTTGGCACAGTTTTACTGTTTAATAGTTACGTTTCAACTATCTATACAGATAAAAGTGGTAATGTGACTAATTAAAAAATATTTTACCTTTGACTTTAGGGGTGTGTGTGTGGGGGGTTAATCTTCATTTAAATATATAACATGTTAGAGCTTCGTAACCCCATGAGCCTGTCTTAGCTTCTAAAAGAGGTAACAAAAGAAAAACACCAAAATCTTCACTGCTAATAGACATTCTGAACATGTTGTAATATTCTAGAGACAATGTGGTTGTAGTTGTTGTTGCTGTTTGCACTTCATTCTCAAAGAGGACCATGACATCAGGGTAATGTCATGATTTGCAGTGACTTAGATTTAAGTGAGGCAGAGCTGTGTAAAGTCACCAACCTCACTCTCTCCTCCAGAGCCATCTGGGTACAGTAGCAAGATATATCAGGATGACTGGAAATAGCCCCAGATGTTTAAGGCAATTGGGGTTAAGTGACTTGCCCAGGGTCACACAGCTAGTAGGAGTCTGCAGTGAGATTTGAACTCAGGTCCTCCCAACTTCAAGGCCAGTGTTCTGTCCACTGTGCCACCTAGCTGACAATGTGGTATAGTGAAAAGGGCAGTGGATTTGGAATCAGAAGATTTAGGTTCAGATCCCAACTCAAGCAAATCATTTAACTTCTCTAGGTATGAGTTTCCTCATCTCTAACATAAGGAGGTTGGACTAGATCAGTTGTTCCCAACATTTTTTTGTTTTTTAATAATACTTTTTTCCCAATTACATGTAAAGACAAGTTGAAAAAGTTTAGTTCCAAATTCTCTCCCTTCCCCATATAGTAAGCAGTTTCATATAGGTTATACATGTGCACTCATGCAAAACATATTGCCATGTTAGTCATGTTGTGAAAGAACACACAGACACCCCCCCCCCGCAAAAAAAAAAAGGAAAACAGGAAGAAAATTGTGTAAAATAGTATTATTTGATCTGCATTCAGAATCCATCAGTTCTTTCTCCAGAGGTATATAGCATTTTTCATCTTGTCCTTTAGAATTTTCTTGGATCACTGTATTCCTGAGAATACCTAAGTCATTCACAGTTGATCATCATATAATATTGCTTTTACCATGTACAAAGTTCTCCTAGTTCTGCTCACTTCATTTTGCGTCTTTGTATACATTTTTACTGAAAGCATCCTGCTAATTTTTTATAGCATAGTACTATTCCATTACAATCCTATACCATAACTTATTCAGCCATTCCCCAATTGATGGGCAGCCCTTTATTTTCCTGTTCTTTGCCACCACAAAAAGAGCTGCTCTAAATGTTTTTTGTACAAATAGGTCCTCTTTCCTTTTTGTGGATCTCCGATGCAAACCAGCAGTTTTAGCCCTTTTATAGCTGTTTGGGAATATTTCCAAATTCCTCTCCAGATTGGTTAGACAAATTCATAATTCCACCAACAGTGCAATAGTGTCCCAGTTTTCCCACATACCCTTCAACATATATCATTTTCCTTTTCTTTCATATTAACCAGTCTGATATATGTGAAGTGGTACCTCAGAGTTGTTTTAATTCACATTTCTCTAATCAACAATTTAGAGTATTTAAAAAATAAGACCATAGATAGCTTTGTTTTCTTCTTCTAAAAACTTCCTGTTTGTATTCTTTGTCCATGAGGCCTTTATCAGAGAAACTTGCTGTAAAAATTGTTTTCCTGCTTTCCTTTTTTTTTTTTTCCTGCTTTCCTTCTAATCATGGCTTCATTGGTTTTCTTTGTGCAAAACCTTTTAAATTTAATATAATCAAAAGTATCCATTTTACATCTTGTAATGCTCTCTATCTCTTTGGTCATAAATTCTTCCCTTCTCCAAAGATCTGACAGGTAAACTATTCATTGCTTTCCTAATTTGTTTATGGTATCTCCCTTTTTGTCTAAATTGTATACCCATTTTGACCATATCTTGGTATACAGTGTAAGATGTCATTCTATCCAGTTTCTGCCATGCTATTGTTTTCCCAGTAATTTTTGCCAAATAGTGATTTCTTGTCCTAGATTAATAGTCATTTACTACTGTGTCCGTGTCTTATGTACCTAATTTATCCCACTGATCTACCACTATGTTTCTTAACTAGTATCAGAGAGTATTGATGATTACCACTTTATAATATAGTTTCAGATCTGGTACTGTGAGGCCATAAGTTGTTCACATTTTCTTTTTCATCAATTCCCTTGATATTCTTGACCTTTTGTTCTTCCAGATGAATTCTTAATTTTTTTTATTCTGAATAGAATTTTATTTTCCAAAATATATGTAAAAACAAAATTTTAACATCAATTTTTAAAAAAACTTTGTGTTCCAACTTCTCTTCCCCCCTCCATTTCCACCACCCACCCACAAGAACTCAATCAATTTAAAAAAAAATTATACATGAGTAGTCATGGAAAAATTCCCATATTAGCTAGTTGTGAGAGAAAATAGTCAAAAAAAACAAAACTTGGGGCAGCTAGGTGGCACAGTGGATAGAGTACTGGCCATGGAGTCAGGAGTACCTGAGTTCAAATCCGGCCTCAGACACTTAATACTTAACTAGCTGTGTGACCCTGGGCAAGTCACTTAATCCCAATTGCCTCACTTAAAAAAAATAAATAAAATAAGAAATAAAAGAATTAAGGAAATTAATACAGCAAGACCTCATAATGAATTTAAGTTATAGCTTGAAAGATGTGTAACATTATAGTAATCATATAAATTTAATTTTGATGTTGAAATTTCAATAGTCTTAAATCTGCATTGAGTTTATTACTGTATTTTGATTTAAAGCAGTAAAGTGAAAATATTCACTCACAGAAATGTGTGCTGGAAATGCTAGGAGAGTTTTACAAGTTCTCCTGCCAAGATATGGAAATTTGTTTTTTTTATTTTTAGCCGTCTGGCCAATCAGTGAAAATGAATAGCTAGTTACAATATAAAATATTTCTTTTTATACTGGCAAATGACAAGTAACTGTATTAAGTGACATTCAAAGTGACAGCAGAGTAGATACATTACTGGGGCTGGAGTCAAGAAAACCTGACTTCAAATTTGGCCGCTGACACTTAATAGCCATTTGACTCTGGACAAGTCATTTAACCTTTGTCTGCCACAGTTTCCTCATCTGTATGGGGGTAATAGTAGTATCTACATCCCTGGGTTGTTGTAAGGATCAAATGAGATCGATTGTGAAGCATAGTGCCCGGCACATAGTAAGCACTATATAAATGTTAGCTATTATCAATCATTGTTGTTATTAATTATATATGTTGCTTTGTTTTTAATAATGTTTATGGGGCAGCTAGGTGGCACAGTGGATAGAGCACTGGCCCTGAAGACCTGAATTCAAATCCAGCCTCACACACTTGACACTTACTAGCTGAGTGACTCTGGTCAAGTCACATAACCCTCATTTCCCCGCCCAAAACAAAACAATGTTTATATATAAACTAATGTTTGTAAGGAAAGAATCTCTTCAGATGTGAATTTCTTCTGGCACACCAATTATACTCTTCCCAATCAGATTATTTGAAAATCGACCCAAAAAAAGAATAGTAACATAAGTGACTATTAAATTTCAATCTTAAAAAAGAGCCTATTTAAATGAGAGGGAGTATAAGGTTTATTTTTGTAGAGTGTTTGTGATGGTATCAGGTCTACTGGTAATGCACATGGTCCACAATCATGATTTTCAGGCAACCTTACATTTGTGGGGCAAGAACATATATCTTCTTATCGCATCTTGATCATGCGATTACATAGCTGATGTGCTACAATTAACAGAGGACAAAGAAGATATTCTGGTACAGTGTACAGAATGCAAGTGAGGAAATGCAGTAGTGGCTGACCATCCATTGACATTCAGTTTGTGTTGGGAACTGGCTTCCACTCTAATGTTGTGAGATTTAAAATTGGATACAAGAGCATTAAACTCCCCTTTAACCTTTCCCTTATTTATCTCCCAGACCAATAAGTGGAAGAAGCCTCTGATCTTTTGTTAGAGCTTTTATTGTTTGGGAATTACAAGATGATGTTGATTAGAGAGATAGGAAAGTAGAAATACAAACAAATAGTCTTAGATCTAAGCTTTGTCTATATTCCATATAGAACTCACCAAAAACCCAAGGCCACCTCTGAGGCTGAGAGCCGGGTCAAGCACGTGCTGTTACGGAGGACTAGGCTGAGTCAAACCCAGCGGACGAGGAGAACGGAAAAAGACCTCACTTCCATTCTCTCCTTGCCTTTTAAGCTAGCACCCCGGAAGTGGAGTGCTTAGCAGACGCACGGGCAGCTAGTCACGGTCTCCTCCCCAAAAGGGCAGTCTTTCAAAAAATTGGCGTTATCGCTAACTGACTGTTAAAAACTTTCACTTTTTTACCACATGTTGAACTTTTGTGGCAATTTTAAAATAATTTGATGACAGTTTGAAAAACTACAAGAAAGGGGGCAGCTAGTTGGCTCTTTGGATAAAGGACCGGGCCTGGATTCAGGAGGGCCTGAGTTCAAATCTAGCCTCAGACACTTGACACTTACTAGCTGTGTGACCCTGGGCAAGTCACTTAATCCACATTGCCCCGCAAAAGAAAAAGAAAAACTACAAGAAAACATGGTGCTCAGTCAGAAACAGTCTGATGTAATTGTTACACGAACACCAAATGTATTGTGCATGTGATCATGATAATTTACAAAAGAAACCTATAATACTTCATTCAGGTCTGCATGTTCTTGTCCAGGGGGGATATTATATTTGTAACATGTTTGGGCAATTATTTACTGCTTACGGTACTGTTTAAGAATTTTTACTGTGAACCATAATGCAAGAGGTAGGATTTCAACAGCCACAGCCATAGGCTAGTCATATGAAATTGTAGAATACAGAAACCCTATTTTAGAACTAAAGGGGATCGAATTCAACCTCATTTTATTGTTGAGATAACATTATTACTATGTACCAATGAAAGTTTTATTAATAACAGCTAACGCTTGTATAGCATTTATGTGCCAGGCACTGTGCTAAGCACTTTACAAATATCTCATTTGATCCTCACAACAGCCCTTGGAGGTAGGAGCTATTATGCCCATTTTGCAGTTGAGGAAACTGCAGCAAACAAAGGTTAAGTGACTTGCCCAGGGTCACGTAGCTTGTAAGTGTCTGAGGATAGATTTGAAGTTGGGTTTTCCTGACTCCTGGCCCAGTGTACCATCCATTGTGCCACCCAGCTCTAAATATGTATTCTATAAGGCTTCTTATTTATTTATTTATTTGTCATTATATGATTTTCTTATTTATTTTAATTTATAGTTTTGAGTTCCAAATTTTATCCCTTCTTCCTTCCCTCCTCCCCCATCCCTGAGGTGGTGAGCAGATAGGGGTTAAACATGTGCAATTAATTACATGGTTTTTTAAGAAACAATGCTTTAGCCAGCTCACTCTGCTCTGTTTTGCAGTACTTTCTACAGAGTAAAGCTCCTTCCTTGTACTTTTTATACATAAGAAATTCTATTTTTATTCTAGAAAAGACTAGGATGTACATATTTCTTGATGGTAGAGACCACCCTTGTAGTAGTTTGTATCTTCCAGAACAGAAAGTACCTTGCCCATAAATAGGTTCCAAGAAACAACTACTAAAATATACTTTACTTCTTTAATGACACACATATTAAATAGCAAAATCAGGACCTGAACCGAGGTCCTCTGACTCTAAATCCTGCTTTCCTTTCCATTCTCTCATGCTGTCTCTAAATACTTATCAAATTTTACTGAGTATTAATTTGGCCAAAAGGAGATGTTCAAAGTAATAACCAAAATCTGAGAAGAGAGAGGTTATTCTCATTTGGGGGAACTGAGAACATGGAAGGTTTCATGCCAAAAGGTGGCCTTAAAAGAAAAGAACATGTGCAACAGGAAGACTTGTGCGGAGACTGTGTTCCATCCCACAACTGTGTGGATGCTCTGTGCAAATCCAAGGAAGATAGCAGAGGGCAGCATGAACCCAGGGTATAGCTTGATGAGGTCTCCTGAAGGTATACTGAACATAGACAATATGAAGAGAGGCATGACTGCAAAGGTAAGTTGGTGCCATCTTGTGAAGAATTTTTAATGTCAGGCTAAGGAGTTTGTATTACATCCTGTAGGTTTTGAGGAGTCATTTAAGGCATTTTAGTAATCTGATGACAGTCTGATATGTACTGTAGTTAGTTTCCTTCCATGTAATGAATGGATTGGGTGGGGGCAGGGAGAAAGGTAATAAATGATGGCCAGAGTGGTAAGAGCAGATGCAAAAGATAATACAGAAGTAGAATCAACAAAGTTTCATAACTTTGTTATGAAACAAAGTTCGATATAGGGTTTGGGGGGAGGAAAGAGTCAAATAACTCAGATTTCCAGCCTGGGTGACTAGGAGAATGTCAGGGCCATCAAACAAAAATGAGGAAATTGAAATGAATGGCAAATTTGAGGTGAGGGGAGATGGAGTTCAGTTTTAGATATTTTGAGTTGGAAATACCTTTAAAAATCTTGATAGAGGGGGCAGCTAGGTGGCACAGTGTATAGAGCACTGGCCCTGGATTCAGGAGGACCTGGGTTCAAATCCAACCTCAGACACTTGACACTTACTGGCTGTGTGACTTTGGGCAAGTCACTTAACCCTCATTGCCCCACCAACAAAACAAAACAAAAATCTTGATGGAGATATCCAGCAGGAAGGTGGAAATATAGAACTAGGGATGGTAGTTTAACTTATAGATATGAGCCATCTGCATCGAGGTGATTTTGAAGTCATAACAGTGTATTAAATAACTAAAAGGGAGAATGCCAAGATGCTGAGCACAGAACCCTGGGTGGGAGATAAGAGACTCAGGTGGGTCAGAAATGACCAAGAGATGGGGCAGCTAGGTGGCGCAGTGGATAGAGCACCGGCCCTGGAGTCAAGAGTACCTGAGTTCAAATCCGGCCTCAGACACTTAACACTTACTGGCTGTGTGACCCTGGGCAAGTCACGTAACCCCAATTGCCTCACTAAAAAAAAAAGAAGAAATGGCCAAGAGAAAGTAGTACTGGGTAAACCAGGAGAAGGAAGAAATTCAAAGATAGAGTGGTCAGCAGAATCACAGGTTGTGAAACATTCGGGGAAGATGGAGACTTAAGAAAAGGCCAGAATTTGTCAGTATAAACTTCAATGTTGACCTTCAAGAGTATATTGTCACCAAAAAAAAAAAAAAAGGAGTACATTGTCACTAAACTGATATGGTTGAAACTAGATTACAGAGGTTGGAGGAGTGGCAACCATCAGTGCACTTTTTCTCGAAGGTAGTCAAAAGTAGCAGAGAGCTACTATAATTCAGGATGTTCCAAAAGTCTTAATACAGTTGTATGCTATTAAAGCTTAAAACTTAGGGCATGTGAGAAAATTTACAAAAATTGAAAAGTAGCTGTCAGGTAAGTGGGAAAGCAACAAAGAAAAGGAGCCAAGTAAGCCAGGAAAAGAAAAAATTGCAGTGGTGGAGTTGTCAGTAGAACCACAAGTTGTGGAATGGTTAGTTTCAAGCTTAATTTTAAAGCTTAGCACTCTACCAAGACTATGTTGGTTGGGAGGGTAGCATGGCTGTGAAAAGGGCCACTTCGGAGAAGAGAAGGTACTGTGGCTTATGAACAGAGGGAAGTGGGCCACAGAGGGGAGAAAATTGAGGATGAGAACACGCAAGACAGATCATTTATTTAGTCCCAAAAGACACAGGAGGAAGGGCAAGATCAGAGGCCCAAAGAAGTTAAGTGGAGCTTAGGATAAAGAGATCTACTTCATCCTCTGAGTAAGATAGATTTCAAGCTAAGAAGAGAAAACACGAGTTGGGTATTCTTTAGTACTACATCACCTTCCAAATATGGGTTAAGTTGGAGAATGAAAAAGAAAATGTGGAATAGCCACTATATGTTGTGGCACAGGGGAGTAATCAGAGATTTAGGAATCTAGATTCTCAGGCCAAACAGAAGCTTATTGCTCATGTGAATTTGTGGTGGGCCGACCTAGTCACTGTAGTCTGACTTCCTCCAGCAGCAGGTACTTTGTTAGTTCAGGGATAGTAGTAGAGGAACACACAGCAGAGGCAGGAGAGATGGGGTGACAGCAGGCACTTTGGGCCAAGTTTTAAGCAGTTCTGTCTGCAGAGAAGTGATCAGAGAAATATATTTAACCAATCTCTTGTTGAGGCCTGAAACAAAGTTCTCTAATTTGCACAAATGCATATTGCTTTGCAGGATGTAAAATACACCTGTGGATAGCTATACACAGATGAAGAGGTATTCCTTCAACAAATACTGAGCACCTACTTTATACAGCTAAGTACTGTGGATAAATCAGCCAGCTCTAGGCAAAGTAGGAAAATAGGTGATTTGCTTTCAAAATTCCTCTCTCCCCTTTCTCCCTTCAGTGGCATTTCCTTCCCAGCCATTAGCTTTATGCTCCCCAAACTCCTCTTTTCAAAACAGAAGATTATCAGACATACATTTGAACTGAAATTCATTCATACTGAGGACAGGGGCACAAAGAAATCATGGGTAATAGTTACCTTCAACATGCTCCTGGTGAACCAGGATGCAGGATTTTTTTGCCCACTGTTACTGAAAACTGGCTGCAACAAAGGGCACACTTAGGTTTTGTCCTATGGAGCAACAAGTTGGGTCTGGCAGAGTCTTAGAGATTTATGGGGTATTGAGAGGGTGATGATAATAGTGATGGCTACACTGCTAGCATGTGTTAGAGGCAGGTTCTGAACCCAAGTCTTGCTGGGCTGGCCCTCTACCCACTAAGCCAGGGTGCATATCAGGGGAATTGTTTTATAACCAGACAGTAGCCTGAGACCGACTCTGAAGGTAAAACGGCAAAGCTTGCTTTGGTACCATATGTTCTTTTCTTTTTTTTGGATGAGGCAGTCGGGGTTGTGACTTGCCCAGGGTCACACAGCTAGTAAGTATCAAGCTTCTGAAGCTGGATTTGAACTCAGGTCCTCCTGACGTCAGGGCCAGTGCTCTATCCACTGCACCACCTAGCTGCCCCGGCACCATATGTTCTAAACGAATCCCTGCTTCTGTATAAGTCTTAAAGAGCTCCTGTAATATGTATAGCTTCTGGGGCAACTAGGTGGTGCAGTGGATAGAGCACTGGCCCTGGAGTCAGGAGGACCTGAGCTCAAATATGGCCTCAGACACTTAACACTTGCTAGCTAGTGTGACCCTGGGCAAGTCACTTAACCCCAATTGCCTCACCAAAAAAAGATGTATAGCTTCTTGTATAATCTATGACATTTATATAATGATCATTTAGTAATGAAGGGAATGGGGCAGCTAGGTGGCGCAGTGGATAGAGCACCGGCCCTGGAGTCAGGAGTACCTGAGTTCAAATCCAGCCTCAGACACTTAACACTTACTAGCTGTGTGACCCTGGGCAAGTCACTTAACCCCAATTGCCTCACTTGTAAAAAATTAAATAAATAAATAAATAAATAAATAATGAAGGGAATTTGGGGACAGCTAGGTGGTGCAGTAGATAAAACACCGGCCCTGGGTTCAGGAGGACCTGAGTTCAAATGTGGCCTCAGATACTTGACTCTTACTAGCTGTATGACCCTGGGCAAATCACTTTACACCCATTGCCCCCACACCAGAAACAAAAACAAAAAAACCAAACCAAAAAAATCCCCCGCCCAAAAAACCAGAAAGAACAACTAATAATGAAGGGAATTTGAAGAAGTGGGAGGGAGAGAGAGAGGTCTAGTGAGCCATTTGGATGGGATTGTGCTGAGTGATCTCCAAGTTTCAGAGACTCAACGGGAAATTAGCAACTAGAGTTTATTTGTCCCCATGTCTCTTTTAACAGGCCAGCCATCCTTTCCCTCAACACCCAGTAATGACTAAAGGAGGTTTACTACCATGTTACTGCCAAACCTATTCTCACTATGCCATCTTCCCTCCCACTTTTGCCTTAAGCCTTTCCCTGCTCTTTTTAAGGTCTTGATTGCTGCCTTCCTGTACCACCACAGTACTCAACTTACTGATGATCTCTTTTTCCAGTCTTTTCTCTTTTCAAGTATTTGTATATTTTGACCCATATTAAACATTTTTAGTCACTTGTGTGCAAGGCCTTTGTGTTAGGAATTGGGGATACAAAGACAAAAAGAAATAATGCCAGCCCTCAAAGAGCTTACACTCAAATTGAAGGTATACAGCGTATTATTACATGGAAATACAGAGTTATTACTCGGTCATTTCAAGAGGAGCTGCTGGGATCTTAGGAAAAGCCTCCCAAGGTAGTGACACTTGAGCTGTGCTTTTGAGGACAGTAGGGATTCCAAAAGGGCAAAGATGAGGAAGGAAGGAATTTTAGACAAGAGTGCCAAGCACTTCAAAGGTCAGAGGACAAGATATGCAATGCCGCATTCTGGTGTGCTGCAAGTAGGCCATTTTGGCTACAATAGAGTACATTAAAAGAAGTAAGATGAAAGGAGGTTAGAAAAGTAGCAGGGAGCCACGTTGTATGGGGTTTAAATGATAAAACAAGTATTTTCTGTTTAAGAGGCAGTCAAGTAAGCCACCAAAGATGTTTGAGTAGACACTACCTTGGTGGATCTGTCTTTTATGTGCATCAATTTGGTGTTGGTGTGCGGAGGGCGGCGCAGAGACGGGAGAGATTAGAAGCAGGGCAAGCAGCTGAGAAGCTACTTCAGTAATCCGGGAAAGAAGACAGAAATAACACATTTGTCCAGCTATTGAGGAATGGCTGAACAAGTTGAGATTTGGATTTAATGGAATATTGTGGCATGATAGGAAATAACAAATAGGAAGAATACAGAGAAATATGGGAAGGACTTATATAGAATGATGCAGAGTAAGAAAGTAAAGTCAATTACTATACATACTAACTATAACTAGATAAAAATAACTAACAAAATCCAGGAGAAATAGAATAAAAAGTCAAATGGAGGAAATAAGAAAACAGATTTTTTTACTATTATAATAAACTTTTTTTTTTCTTTTTTTTTTTTTGTGAGGCAGTTGGGGTTAAGTGACTTGCCCAGAGTCACACAGCTAGTAAGTGTTAAGTGTCTGAGGCTGGATTTGAGCTCAGGTCCTCCTGACTCCAGGGCCTGTGCTCTATCCACTGTGCCACCTAGCTGCCCCGAATAAAACATTTTAAATAGGAAATATATTGAATCATGCTATTTAAGCATATGCTTTCCGATTTGACTTTTTTATAAAATTGTATTGAACTCTACTCACAAGGATTGTGAAGTAGTAGACCTTGTGCCTCATCTTATCCCATGGACCCTCACCCCCACCCACCCCAGTATTATTCCATAAAACTTACTTTTTTGTTATTTAAAAAAATTAGTTTAATTTCAAATGTTTCAGGTTTGGGGGACAGCTAGGTGGGACAGTAGATAAAGCACCGGGCCTGGATTCAGGAAGACCTGAGTTCAAATCCAGCCTCAGACACTAGACACTTACTAACTGTGTGACCCTGGGCAAGTCACTTAACCCTCATCTCTCTCCCCACCCCCCCATTAATTAATTAAAGAATGTTTCAGGTTTCATTGTCTTTATGGAAGCAGGTTATTCATATGTAATATAATATACAAATAAAATAGCAACCCCATCTCCTCTGGTAAAACCCTTAATTTTTTAAGCTATATTAAACACTTAAGAACATGAAATAACCAGAAGATCTTCCTTCTCTTACCAACATAATGGTTCCTTAAGATATTTCTTTTTATTTGTTCTATTTTTAGTTTTCCATTCATTTTACTTATCTGCTTATAGTTCTTTTGTGGCAACCAGATTTTTTTTTTATTCCAACCTAAAGTCTTTCAAAGACAAATTGACATGACTGACAACAGACTTTAAAACTTAGGTTCAATTTGTTGTTTTATATTTTCAAAATACTAAATTAAATGTATGAAAATATGGAATCATTCAAGTTTGAAGTTCAAGGTAATAAGGTCATAGCTATTTTATATATTTTCATTTTTATTCAGAGGGGGAGATCAGGCATATTGCTTATGCAGTCTCTGAGTAGCTCATAGACATAATATCACCCCTCTGCTTTCCAGTATCTAATGATTGAAAGGACAAGCAAGACAGCTTTGAATGCACTCTACAAAATAAAGGTTTGCATTTTCATGTGCAATCTGCTCTTATTTATTCTTATAAATGGAAATGTTCATTTTGTTTAGTATTTCAATTCAATTTTTTAAATTAATCTAATGTAACATTAACATAAAGTACTTGAGGGGGCAGCTAGGTGGCGCAGTAGATAAAGTGCTGATCCTGGATTCAGGAGTACCTGAGTTCAAATCCGGCCTCAGACACTTGACACTTGCTAGCTGTGTGACCTTGGGCAAGTCACTTAACCTCCGTTGCCTCGCCAAAGAAAGAAAGAAAGAACATAAAGCACTTGACCCCATAGTTAGGCAATGTTCTTGGATTGACATTGCAGTATGAGGAATTTCCTTGATCCCTTCTTCCATTCTTTTTTTTTTTAATGTTTTTCCTTCAATTACATATAAAAACATTTTTAACATTAATTTTTTTTATAATTTTTTAGTTTTAAGTTCCCTCCTTGAGAAGGCAAGGACTTTGATATAGATTATACTTGTGCAGTCATGAGAAACATTTCCTTATTAGCAGTGTTGCAAAAGAGAACACAGAACAAAAAAGAAAAATAAAGGTCTCCTTCAATCTGCAGACACCATCAGTTCTTTCTCTAGAGGTGGATAGTATTTTCAGTATAAATCCTTCAGAATTCTCTTGAATCATTGTATTGCCGAGAATAGCTGAGTTATTTACAGTGGCTTCCATTCTCTCTCAGCAGTTTTTTCATCCCTTTGTATGCTGCTAGGGCATTCTAATTCAGAATGTATTCCTTTGCGTATATGAATTACTAAACTACAAAATTGTAAGCTCTTTCAAGGCAGGGTTTTTTCAGTACCTAGCATACATAGTAGTACCCTATAGTAGGTATTTAATAAGTGTTTTTTTTTTTAATTTAGTTTATTATAGTAGCTCTTAGAGGAGATAATGTCCACCCTGCGTTATGCCTACGTACGTATATATGTATGTACTATTTCTAATTAGTCCAGAAATTAAGAAGTAGGTAAGCCCAACTCTCTTGTGGTGTCACTCAGTTGGAGGTACAATGGCAGGTGACAGAATAGGATTGTGTGGTCATGAGAGCAGCCTAAATGCCATTAAAAATAGTCTCCCGGGACAGCTAGGTGGCGCAGTGGATAGAGCACTGGCCCTGGAGTCAGGAGTACCTGAGTTCAAATTCGGCCTCAGACACTTAACACTTACTAGCTGTGTGACCCTGGGCAAGTCACTTAACCCCAATTGCCTCACTAAAAAAAAACCAACCAAACAAAAAAAAAATAGTCTCCCGGGACAGCTAGGTAGTGCAGTAGATAGAGCACTGGCCCTGGAGTCAGGAGTACCTGAGTTCAAATCCGACCTCAGGCACTTAGCACTTACTAGCTGTGTGACCCTGGGCAAGTCACTTAACTCCAAGTGCCTCACTAAAAATAAATAAATAAATAAATTTTTTAAAAGATTTCAAAAATAGTCTCCCTGGGTGCCTGATGCCTTGCCTACATAAATAACCAAAATTGTAAGTTTACTCTAGTATTTGGTTCTTAAGGTTTCACCTTATTATAATATAATTAATTTTTATTAGTTTCATTTCTTTTCTCTTTAAGCACCCATTGGAGCATTTTTCTTGGTGTTCATTTTTAGAATCAAACAAATATCTTGGAGCTGTCAGTTTACCCATGCTGAGAGAATATCCAGAAATTTGAAGATAAAGGAATTCTTTTGTTAGATTTTTTTACAACAGATTAAAATGCAGGTGAATCCCATACTTTTATCTCATTTGATCCTTAGAAAAATCTATTGTTACCCCCCATTTTCCAAATGAAGAACTGAGTCAGGAAGAAATTAAGTCACTTGGCATGGGCTCTATCCACCTACAAGATGCCTGCATCTTGCCCCTTTCAAATGCAGTTCTATATTAATTTAATGTGGAAATATGTAGTCTAATTATATAAACTTTCAGAAAATTGATGATTAACTTATTTCAAGCTTTTTTTCCCCTTTTTTTTCAGCTGCTTTTCTAACCCAGACAGTGTGTCTGGATGACACAACAGTAAAATTTGAAATATGGGATACAGCTGGACAAGAAAGATATCATAGCTTAGCACCAATGTACTACAGAGGCGCACAAGCAGCAATAGTTGTATATGATATCACAAATGAGGTAAGTAGAAAGTGACTGCAGTTTATATTTGGGCAGCTAGGTAGCATAGTGCATAAAGTGCTTGACCTGAATTAAAAGAGACTCAAGTTTGAATCTGGCCTCTGACACTTACAAGTTGTATAACCCTAGACAAGTCTCTTAAACTTCTATTTTGCCTGTTTTGTCATCTGTAAAATAGGGGTCAATAAGAGCACTTAACTCCCAGCATTTTGTGAGGATCAAATGTGGTAATAATTGTAAAGCGCTTAGCACAGTGCCTGGGCGCTAAATAAATGTAGTTAAGTATCATCATTACAATGAAAACATAGCATTCAGTATGCATTTTGACTCTATAACCCTCCAATCAAGAGAAACTCTGAGAAACATGGGAAAGCCAAACAAAATATTGTTTCTGCCAAATTTTTATCATTAAAAGAAACTGTTTTTTAAAGGAAATTTTGTTGAACAGTGCTTTAATGTAATATTTAAGAACTTATTTCTGACAAGGTCATACCCAACAGTTTTTAAAGGCCTGTTTTAGAGATAAATTAATTAGTTTAAATGACTCTTAGTTGTTGATTTTGTATGTTTTTTTTCCTCCAATTAACCAGGAGTCCTTTGCAAGAGCAAAAAACTGGGTTAAAGAACTTCAGAGGCAAGCAAGTCCTAACATTGTAATAGCTTTAGCAGGGAACAAGGCTGATCTAGCAAATAAAAGAGCTGTAGATTTCCAGGTATGTTATATTTAACATTTTTACCTTGAAAGTAAATATGATAAAAGTCTATTTTTTTCTGAATTCACTTAGCAATTGTAGTTATAGATTAATAAATATACAATAGAATATGCAAACTGTTTTGATATAATTGGTGAGTAAAGATTATATAGTCAATATAATCTGAATTTTCATGGTATTTTCATTTACTAATTAGTCAAGGAATTTTACTAATATTAATTTCATAAAAATAGGCCTTGTAAGAAGATGGCTCTTACTGGTAATGATTGCTCTGTTAAGCACTTTGTCACTGGTTTAAAGTGTTCTCATAAAGTATTGGAAGCTATAGTTGTATTCTTTTCCTAAGTCTTAAAAGCCATCTCAGTACTTCCTCTTTTCCTAAAGCCCTTTCTTGGGACAGCCTGTTGCTTGCACCAAGGTAGGGAGGGGGGGAGAAGGTAATTTTGTTGTTGTATATGTTTGGGTTTTATTATTCATTGAATTGGGGGACATCGTTATATGAAGAAGATAGTTGCACACAGCACTAGGCTCTGCAAATGTTAATATTACTGGCAAGCCATTTCTTGCATGTTCTAAAGAGTGGAAACCACAACTTGAGGAGGTAATCAGATATAGGTTATATATGTACAATGATGTAAAACATGACCATATTAGTCATTTTGTATAAGAAAACTTGAATAAAAGAAAAAAATTAAAGAAAGCGAAAAATCGCCTGCTTCAGTCTGTTTAATATCAGTTCTTTCTTTGGAGGTGGACAGTATGCTTTATCATTAGTCCTTTGAAATTGTCTTGGATCATTGTATTGCTGAGAACAGTTAAGTTATTCACAGTTCTTCATCAAACAGTATTACTGTCTCTGTGCACAATGTTCTCCTGGTTCTGTTCACTTCACTACATATCAGTTCGTACAAGTCTTTCCAGGTCTTTCTGAAATCATCCTGCTTCTCATTTCTTATAACACAATAATATTCCATCACCGTCTTATACCACAACTTGTTTAGCCATTCCCCAATTGATGGGCATTCCTTTGATTTCCAATTCTTAGCCACCACAAAAAGAACTGCTATAAATATTTTTGTACAAATAGATCTTTTTCTCTTTTGGGGGATGTCTTTGGGATATAGACTTAACAGTGGTGTTGCAAGATCAAAGGGCATGCATAGTCCCATAGCCCTTTGGGCATAGTTCCAAATTGGTTAGATCTGTTCACAACTCTAACAACAGTATATTAGCATCCCAGTTTTCCCACATCCTCTTCAACATGCAATAGTTTCTATTTTTGTTATATTTGCCACTCTGATAGGTGTAAGGTGGTACCTCAGAATTTTTAAATTTGCATTTCTCATCAGATACTTTCTAGTTTTGTGATCTTGGGTAAGTGACTTCACCTCTGTTTGCCTCAGTTTCTTTATCTGTACAGTGGGGACAATATTAGCACCTACTTCCCAAATGAGATAATAATTGGGGTTGGTTTCTTTTTTCATTTTTAATAGTATTTTATTTTATTTTCCAATGACACATAGAGAGTTTTCAACATTCATTTTTGTAAGGTTTTGAGTTCCAGGTTTTTCTCCCTCCCTCCCCCCTCCCCAAGCCAGCAAGCAATCTGATAGAGGTTATACCCTACAATCGTGTTAAACATTTCCATATTAGTTGTGTTGTGAGAGAAGAATCAAAATGAAAGGGAAAACCACAAGAAAGAAGAAACAACAACAACTAAAGAGATAATCGTCTGCTTCAATCTGCATTCAGATTCTAGTTCTTTTTCTGGAGGTGAAAGCATTCCCCCCTCATTTCTCATAACACAATAATATTCCATCACCGTCTTGTACCACAGCTTGTTTAGCCATTCTCCAATTGATGGGCATTCTTTTTCTCTTTTGTGGGATGTCTTTAGGGTATAAACCTAACTGGTATTGCTGGATCAAAGGGTATGCCTTTGGGCATAGTTCCAAATTGTTCTCCAGAATGGTTGGATCCATTCACAATTCCACCAGCAGTGGGTTAGCATCCAAGTTTTCCAACATCCAATATTTTTTGTTATATTTGCCACTCCAATAGCCATGAGGTGATACCTCTGAGCTGTTTAAATTTACATTTCTCTGATCAGTGGAGATTTAGAGCATTTTTTTTCATACGACTATAGATAGCTTTGATTTCTTTGTCTAAAAACTGCCTGTTCATGTCCTTTGACCATTTATCAATTGGGGAGTGACTTGGATTTTTAGAAATTTGACTCAATTCTCTATATATTTTAGAATGAGGCCTCTATCAAATATACATGTTTCAAAAAGTCTTTCCTTGTTTTCTGCTTCCCTTTTAATCTTAGTTACATTAGTTTTGTTTGTGTAAAAACTTTAATTTTAGGCAGCTAAGTGGCGTAGTGGATAAAGCACTGGCCCTGAGTTCAAATCTGCCCTCAGACACTTGACACTTACTAGCTGTGTGACCCTGGGCAAGTCACTTAACCCTCATTACCCCGCCCCCCCCCCCCCCAAAACTTTAATTTTATGTAATCAAAATTATCTATTTTACATTTTGTGTATTGCTTTCTGTATCTTCTTTAGTCCTAAATTCTTCCTCTCTCCATAAATCTGACAGATAAACTATTTCATGTTCTTTTAATTTGCTTATGGTATCACTTTTATGTGTAAATCATGTACCCATTTTGACCTTATTTTAGTATATGGTGTGAGATGTTGGTCTATACCTAGTTTCTGCCATACTGTTTTCCAGTTTTCACAGCAATTTTTGTTAAATAATGAGTTTTTGTAAGGATTTTTTCAAGGCTCAACTTCAGTACTCCTTCAGTAGAGTTGTTAGCATCCACTCCTCATCACTGAGGGTTTGTTTATTAGAATATACCCCACCCCCAACTGCTTGTAATGGGGGGGGGGCGACGACAGTGAGGGTTAAGTGACTTGCCCAGGGTTACACAGTTAGTGTCAAGTGTCTGAGCCAAATTTGAACTCAGGTCCTCCTAAATCCAGGGCTGGTGCATTATCCACGGCGCCACCTAGCTGCCCCGCTTATAATTTATTTTAACACCTTTCTTCCTTTTTCCCCAATCCAAATTTCTGGGTTTAGACCTTTTTTTGGGGGGGGGGTAGGTTAAGTGACTTGCCCAGGGTTAGACAGCTAGTAAGTGTCAAGTGTCTGAGGTCAGATTTGAACTCAGGTCCTCCTGAATGCAGAGCCAGTGCCTTATCCACTGCACTACCTAGCTGCCCCCTAGACTCATTTTTAAAGTAGATATAGTACACATGCCCGGGGATTGATTAACATTGGACATCTTTTCTTGATGCACCTTTATTTATTACTCCTACTTCCTTATATACGACTTTCAGGCTCATTCTCATGTCATTGCTCTTATTCTTTCTCTTGGGATAGATTTTTAGACTCAGTTCTCATGAAGGGAAAAAAGCTCCTTTGTAATATAGTAAATAACATTTAAGGTTAGTTATAGCTCTATAGGTCAAGCAGGATTCTTTGTATAGAGTAAGAGTAATTTCTATTTTGAATGAATTAACATTTGTAAGCAAATTCCTCAGGATTTAGAAATTAAATAGTTGTATTAGACATAGAGATGTTTTCAAAACTGTGTAAAATATATTTCAGAATAAAAAGATGGGAAATTTTTGTCATGTTGATTTTTATAGATAAACTAGATCTACAGTTGCCAAAATCTAATGAAATTTTTCTGTTCCAATGTGACAAAGTTTAAACCAATAATAGCTAATAGGAAAGTAGAGACTGATGTGTGGAAAAAACATATAATGGAAAAATCAACTTTCTTTTTTAACAGGAAGCACAGTCTTATGCAGATGACAACAGTTTATTATTCATGGAGACATCAGCTAAAACATCAATGAATGTAAATGAAATATTCATGGCAATAGGTAAGACTAGCTTCTATTTTTAAGTGACAAAAGTCACTTAAACCAAATTTCAGAAAAAAAATGTTACCTGTATTAACTATTTCTTTTTATTGTCTTGGACTCCATATGTATTGTGTTGCTTCCAAAACTCCCTTCACAAGATAGTTGTTGGGTTTTTTTTTTTTAATTTAGTAATAATATTGTGCCATTTGTAGTCACTTGATAAATATTGAATTTCTTCCCTAGGTACTCTACGTGCACTTCAGATGAGCTTTTGTCAATTGAGTGATAGTTCCTGTTTCCTCTCCTTGGGTCAAAACAGTTTTGCTATGGACATGTATAACTAAGAAACATAGCTACGATACTTTTCCAGTATTTTTTGGTTTTTTACAAAAATAGAACTGTTTTCTTAATATCATTAACCTTAATGGCCTCCCCTTATATTTGAGCAAAATATGACCTAACTTACCAAGGACCTTTTCAAAGAAGCCATTCTTTTATGGGCTTTGAATTTAAAAGCCCCCATACTCTTGCCGTTAACCTTCAGTTGTCTGATACCTTAAGAGGGAAAAGACCTTAAACTGGCTTCTTAGTTTTCTTAGCACTCCTTGATTTTTTTTGTGTCATTACCTTCTTGCAAGAATACTAAAGTGAAAAAGAGTGTGTGTGGTGCTACAGGCCTGATACCTGGGATCCTTTTCTCCCATTTAGCCATTTGTCTGACAGCTCCATTCTAAGTCCTTCCAGGTTCCCCCTTTTCATTAGAATAATGCCCTATAACCATATATGGTTAAGGACTCGTTTTGTTTTTTTTTTTTTAATGATGTTGTACTGCCAGAAGTTAATAGACAAGCCACAGCTGTCTTATCATGGGAGCATTTTGTCTGATGGGGGACAAAATTGGAACACAGATTGAAGTATCAAGCCAGAAAGCAAAATCATGACTTGTGGAAAAGGCCATCAGGATCTCTAGAGCATCATCTAGATCATCTAGAGCAGAGATACCGGGGAAAGGGTTTTAAGGAGAGATGGGGTCAGAAGCAGAAGGAAAAGAGGTCAAGACCACATCTGGTTTGCCGCAGATGACTTCCTTTTGCTCGTGACACACGCCTTCATCTTCTTTCAGTGGCAGGTTAATTAGATCTAAACTTATTCTTAGTTACTTGAAAGACTGATTTGTCCAAAGTTTAGGACCTTGATATATAACTCCTTTACAACACTATTTTAGTGATCAGGACCCTGGTGGACAGCCTACCCTTGAGGAAACTGCACTTATTTCCCCCTTAACATCAGCCTTTTAAGAACACACATAAGCAGAACATAGGATAGATTTTAAGTTGGCAAATCTCAAGTGGGTTTGGTTTTGCTTTTTCCTCATCTATATGAACACTTGAGACAGTACTTCAAGACAATTAAATATAAACCAATTTTAATATCTAAATTTTTCCACTGGCTCAAAGAGTACAAAAAAGTAAACCATTTAGAATGGAATGTTTGTATCATTTCAATCATATCTGACTCTTTATGACCCCATTTAGAGTTTTCTTGGCAAAGATACTGGAGTGATTTGCCATTTCCTTTTCCAGATCATTTTATAGATGAAGAAACTGAGGCAGACAGGATCACACAGCTAGTGTCTGAGGCCAGATTTGAACTAAGGCAAATGAGTTTTCTTGACTTCAAGCCCAGTGTACTATCCACTGTGCCTCTTGGCTGTGCCTCAAAATAGAATGACCTCTACATTTTTGTTTGTTTGGTTGGTTTTGGTTTTTGTTGTTGGGTTTTTTTGGTGAGGCAATTGGGGTTAAGTGACTTGCCCAGGGTCACACAGCTAGTAAGTGTTAAGTGTCTGAGGCCGGATTTGAACTTAGGTCCTCTTGACTCCAGGGCCAGTGCTCTATCCACTGCGCCACCTAGCTGCCCCAAATGACCTCTACATTAATGAACCAAACCCATGGTAACCACATTGTGTAAAAATGATAATTCACCAAGTGCTTTTCAACTGTATACTTACCTATGGTGTAAATTCCCAAAATAACAGCAATGAAGCCATTTGACTTAGAACCTATAAGTAGCCATTTCTCAACCTTACCTTTTAGTCATATCATGATAGAAGTATCAAGAATATTGTCTTCTCAAATCTTTGCTATTCTTAATGGTTTTTGGCCTATCACCTATTGAAAGTAGGAAGGAAGCTGAAAACAATGAACTTCTTTCCTTCAGAGGGTACAATTGAAAGAGAACAAAGCCTGGACAGCTGCTTATGGGGCTCTTTTGTGTGCCTGCCCTGTGTGGCTGTACCAGAGATAAAATGGGCTGAGGAGCTAGCCCCAGGCCCAGTGGCAGTCTGAGAGAATAACAGTCATGCCCTCCCTTCAAGGAAGAAGAGGCTCCAGCAGCAGATGGAAGCTACAGAAGTGAAGTAAGCAGCAATTGAGGCACTCTCACAAGTATTGACTGACTGTGGGCTGTTTCTTCTCCCACAGGCACAGTGGCTGGTACAAGTCTAGCCATGTGTACTGAGAGCACAATGGCTCCACTACTTAATTTTTGGGGAAGCAAATCAGTGTAGTGGGTATAGAGTCAGCCTTGGGGAAAATTCCAGAAGGACCTGGGTCCAGGTTTCTTCACATACTGGTTATGTGACCAGGGCAACTCAGTAAACATATATGAAGAACTTACTATGTGCCAGGCACTGTGCCAAGCATTGTGGGTACAAAGAAAGCCAACGGCAGTCCCTGCCCTTGAGCAGTTCACGGTCCAGTGGGAGAGACAGTGAGCAAACAAACAACACAGGAAAGGCCCTAGAATTAGGAGAGGTTGGGAAAGGCTTCCTGGACAAGGGGAGGTTTTAGCTGGGACTTGAAGGAAGCCAAGAGGCAGGGATGATCGCGTCCCAGGGGAGCAGAGAAAATGCCTGGAGCTGAGAGGTGAAATGTCATCTTTGTGGAACAGCGAGGGTGCCAGTGTTACTGAATCAAGAAATACATGGCAGGGTGTGAAGTATCAGAAGAGTAGAAAATTGGTGGGGTGGGGCTAAGTTTCGAAGGGCTTCGAATGCCAAACAGAGGATTTTGTCATTAATCCTGAAAGTGATTACGACTTATTAGACTTTAGGAGTATGGAAATGACATGATTGAACCTGAGCTTTAGGAAAATCACTTCAGTGACTGAATGGATGATGGAGTGAAGTAGGGAAAGACTTGGTAGACCATCCAGCAGACTATTGTATCAGTCCAGGCATGAGGCTCATGCCTGGATTAGGTTAGCCAATCTGAGAGGTGTGAGGTACACCTCAAAGTTGTGTTAATTTGCATTTTTCTATTAGTGATTTAGACATTTTTTTTAATGGCTTGGATTTCTTCCTCTGAAAACCGACCATTTATCATTTAGGAAATGGCTCTTAAAATTGGATTCAGACCTTTCTCAGAGAAACTTACTGCAAAGATTTCTAATCTGGAAAAACTTATGAATTGATGCAGAATGAAGTGAACAAAAAGAGGAGCTCTATTTATACAAAAATAACAACATTGTAAGATAAAAAAAACTTTGGAAAGCCTTAGAATGCTGATCAGTGCAACGTCTAATACTAATTCCAAAGGACCAGTGAATGAAGCAGGCCCCATACTTGCTGGCAACCAGTAATTTAAAGACACTAGTTGGTGAAGGTTAAAAAGTTACTTTATATACCTATACATTGTATTCATATACAATGTGTGTGTGTGTGTGTGTGTGTGTGTGTGTGTGTGTGTGTGTGTGTGTTTACTTATTTATTGAGATACTCCTTGGTTCTTGAGAACCCTGCTCCCAGATATTGAAACTGTGGTAATGTGAACTACTCTGCCTACTTTAGTATAAATAGCTATAATTATACTGTTTAATATTCTTTTGTGGTTGTGCATTTATTGCAGTTGGGTTCAACTCTTTGAGACCCCATTTGGAGTTTTCTTGGCAAAGACACGGGAGTGGTTTCCCATTTCCTTCTCCAGATCATTTTACAGATGAGGAACTGAGACAAACAGGGTTAACTTGCCCAGGGTCACACAGCTAGTACATGTTAAGTGTCTGAGTCCAGATTTGAACTCAGGTCCTCTTGAATCCAGGGCCAGTGCTTTATCCACTGTGCCACCTAGCTGCCCCCTGGATCCCGTATTCTCATATCAATCTTCTTCATAGATACTCTGTGACCCCCTAGAATATAACTTTTTATTTCTTAATTCTATATTTAACTTCCAAACTTTATATTCCACTTTGTTTCTCAACTTCCCAATGTATTTATCATGAAAATCCATGTAGGATTAATGACCTATGTTTGTGTCCTTCTTCCTGGACTTGGAAGCTTCTTGCGAGCAAGAACACAGTCCTCGAGCACTTTGTAAATTTTGTTCAGTTTAATCGACTGACACCAGGTTATCATGTTGGCTCTGTGATTCCCAATATGAAAAGTACTGTTTCATTTGATCAAATAATATTAGAGTCCTTCTTTTAGAAAGTGGGAATTCCATCAGTTTCTATGGCCCATTTCTGACCTTTGTCACCTAGACATCTTTAATACACTGTTGTAATATGAATTCTATAACTTACACTTTAAGTTTTAATGTTCTTTTGTTTGTGGTGATTATATGGATGTAATGCCTTTAAAGTGTTGGTCATGGATAGAGATGTGACTTATGTTGATGATATAGCAAAAAATAAAAATAAAATGTTTGTAACAGGAAAATCACAAAGCTTCAAGCTTCTGTAAAGATTTAAGTACTGGGGGCAGCTAGGTAGCACAGTGGATAAAGCACTGACCCTGGATTCAGAAGGACCTGAGCCTCAGACACTTGACACTTGCAAGTCACTTAACCCCCATTGCCCAGCCAAAAAAAAAAAAAAAAAGATTTAAGTACTCCATGCTCATTTGAGATTTGGAGGGGGAGTTTCAGGGAAGGAAGGAATGTTAGGGTTTTTTAATTATACTTTATTTTAGCATTCTTTTTTTTTTTTCAATTGAGTTGTCAGTTTCCTTCAACCCCTCCCCCCCACCCATTGAGAAAGCAGACAGTATTATATCACATATATATAAGTGAAGTTATACAAAACATTTTTATATTAGCCATGTTGTCCAAAAAAAAGAAAGAAAAGAAAGTGGAAAAAAAGTATGCTTTAGTCTGTACTCATAGTTAATCAGTTCTCTCTCCCTCTGGAAGTAGATAACCTTTTTTCTTCGTGAGTCCTTTAGAATTGTCTTGGATCGTTGTATTGCTGAGAATAGTTAAGTCATTCACAGTTCACCATCATACAATATTGCTGTTACTGTGTACAATGTTCTGCTTCCTCCCACTTCACTTCGCATCATCTGCTTTGGAGCAGCTTGGTGGCACAGAGATAAAGCACTGGCCCTGAAGTTGGGAGGACCTGAATTCAAATCTTACCTCAGACACTTACTAGTTGTGTCACCCTGGGCAAGTCATTTAACCCAAATTGTCTTAAACATCCAGGGCCACCTCCAGCTGTCCCGATATAGATCTTGTCACTGGACCCAGGTGGCTCTGGAGGAGAGAGTGAGGCTGGTAGCTTTGAACAACCTTCCCTCACTTAAATCCAGTTCACTGCTAGTTATGGCATCACCTCCTAGATGTCATTGTGGTCTTCAAGAATGAAGGACAAACAATAACAACAGCATCAGCTCATAAGTTTTCGTAGGTTTTTCTGAAATCATCCCCTTCATCATTGCTTACAACACAAAACTGCTTATACCACTACTTGTTCAGGGGATGCCTAATTGATGGCATCCCCTCAATTACCAATTCTTTGTCACCACAAAAAAGCTGTTGTTTTTGTGCGTGTAGGTCTTTTTCATTTTTCTTTGATCTCTTTGGAACATAGAACCATTAGTGATATTGCTGAGTCATAGGGCATAGCATTTTATAGTTTGGGCATAGTTCCAAATTGTTCTCCAAAATTGCACTAGTTCACAACTGCACAGTGTTAATCTGATAGGTGTGAATTAGGACCTGAGAATTGTTTAAATTTGCATTTCTCTAAATAATAGTGATTTAGAGCATTTTTTTCATATGTTTTGATAGCTTTGCTTTCTTCTTTTGGAACCTGCCCGTTCATATTCAACTGGGGAATGGCTCTTATTTTTATGAATTTGGCTCAGTTCTTCAAATATTTGAGAAATAAAGTCTTTATCAAAAAAATTTGATGTAGAATTTTCTCTCCCAATTTCTTGCTTTCCTTCTAATCTTGGCTGCACTGGTCTTGTTTGTTTGAAACCTTTTTTTAATGTCATATAATCAAAATTATACATTTTATCTCCTGTGCTCCTCTCCAGCTCTTGTTTGGTTATAAACTTTCCATGATCCTCTAATTCGTTGTCATCCTTCATGTATAAATTATGTACCCATTTTGATTTTATCTTCATATGTGTTGTGAGTTGGTGATCTATGCCTGGTTTCTGCCAGACTGCTTTCCAGTTTTCCCAGTAATTTTTGTTAAATAGTAAGTTCTTGCCTCTAAAGTTTGAATCTCTGGGTTTATCAAACACCAAATTACAATGGTCATTTACTACTGTGTATTCTGTACCTAATCTATTCCACTAATCTGCTAATATTTCTTATCCAAGACTGTTTCGAAATATGATTTGAGATCTGATACTACTAGGCCACCTTCCTTCTTTTTCATCCATTCCCTTGATATTCTTGACCTTTTGTTCTGGTTGAATTGTGTTGTTTCTTCTGGCTCTCTAAAATAAGTATTTAGTAGTTTGATTGGTATGGCACTTAATAAGTAAGTTAATTTAGGTAGTGTTGTCATTTTTATTATATTGGCTTCACCTTCCCATGAACAATCAATCTTTCTCTAGTTGTTTAGCTCTGCATTTGTGTGAAGTGTTTTGTATTTGTAATTGTGTTCATATAATTCCTGGATTTGTCTTGACAGGTAGACTCCCAAGTATTTTATATTATCTACAGTGATTTTAAATTGAATTTCTCTTTCTATCTCTTTCTGTTGGGTTTTGTTGGTGACAGAGAAATGAGGGTGATTTATGTGCTTTTACTTTATATCCTTCAACTTTGCTAAAGTTGTTCACTGTTTCACATAGTTTTTTAGTTCATTCTCTAGGATTCTCTAAGTATTTCATCACATTGTCTACAAAGAGTGACCAGTTCCTGGCCCATTGACTTTTTTTTTTTTTAAGTGAGGCAATTGGGGTTAAATGACTTGCCCAGGGTCACACAGCTAGTAAGTGTTAAGTGTCTGAGGCCGGATTTGAACTCAGGTTCTCCTGACTCCAGGGCTGGTGCTCTATCCACTGCGCCACCTAGCTGCCCCTCCATTGACTTTTTGTTGTATCTCCTACTCTAGAGTTTGAATTGAGGTGTTATTTTAAAGTTGTCTGTAGAGGAATATTCAGAGTTCAGTTGTAAAATTTCCTCTACTCCACCATCTTGTCTCCCCACCACACAGAATAATTTAACTTCAGTATTTAAACTGCATAGAAGAAAAAATTCGTTCCATCTTGAATTTTAAAGATTTTATAGCATACTGTGTTATTTTCCTGCTAATGATGACATCTAATGACAGTTATTAGTAATAAATCCAAATTATATGGGAACATGAAATATAGTGGAAAAAATGTACTTATAGAACTGAATTTATAGTCATGGGACCTGTGTTCAAGTCCCAGTTTTGTTCAGTTGTGTTACCTGTGATTTAGGGCAAGTCACTGAACCCCTTGTATATCTGTCTCTCCCTCTCTTCTTCCCCCCTCCCCCAAAGACATATTGGATCAAACATTGGACTTCATGTCAGGGAGATTGGGTTCACAGCCCTACTCAGATGCACACATGCTCACACTTTACAACCCTTCCACACATACTTTACTATGTAACCCTGAGCAAGTTACTTCACTCCATGTGTTTCATCTGTCACATAAGGGCTTGGAGTGGACAGTTTCTGAGAACCCCACCCATTGATGATCTTTGATTTCATGTTCTCCTTATTTTATACTATTCCTGTGCCCATGGTTTTTCTCCCTTGTGTGCAGATTCTTTCCTGTTAATGTTTAAATATTTCCATAGTTAGCACATTTGTTTTTATACATAAAATCTGCAAATGCTTCACTGATCTTTTAGTAGTAGTGTGTGATGTTTGATACTTTATTTTCTAGTTATTCAGGATGGTATTAGTAATAAAGAGTTAGAATTTAGAATTTATCAATTGGGGCTTTTAAAAGAATTGGTTTAAAGAGTATATTTAGAGCTTATTCACAATATTTGTTCATCAAAATACTAAATATCACACTTCTAAGTTGTCGTTTGAGGTTTAAAAAATATTAGTTTCTCCAAGCAGGATTAATTTATATATTATGCCAGCCAGTTACTGCTCTCTACTCTGATCTCTGGCTCAGCCATAATGTTAAATATAGTAACCTTCAAAAGTTTAGAGAGAGAACCTATAAACAGGGCTCTTTTCACTTGGAGACCGTTCTATCTCTTGTTTTGGCAGCTTTTACCTAGTAGGAATCGGAACAGGAGAAATCTCTTTCCCCTTTCCAATATTAAGCAGCATCTTCCCAACATCTCGATGCCACATTGGTTGTGGAATTGGGGCTAGAGGGAGGGTACGGTTAAGGTGACAAAAGCTCAACTTTTATCCATAAAACAATGGATTAGATGCATAAAGTGACTTTCTTTCCCTTTAAATGTATATATAGCTAAGGTAAACCGTAGTTATTTAATCTTGATGGTTTTTGGTGTTTACTCTTTCAGCCAAAAAGTTGCCGAAGAATGAACCACAGAATCCCGGAGCCAATTCTGCCAGAGGAAGAGGCGTAGACCTTACCGAACCCACACAACCAACTAGGAGTCAGTGTTGTAGTAACTAAACTATCTGCTTCCTAATTATTAACAACAGTGGAATTGGAGCATTTAACCTGGCCCAGTACAACTTCCAAAAAGGAGAAGAGACTTATAATATAGTCAAGTTTCTAATACAGAATTATTTTATGTGTTTTGAACTTAATTTTTAATAACATGCATGTGTCACTATCTGACTAATGTTTCAGCAATAGAAGGGACAAATGGAAGCTCTTAATATTTGCTTCATTGGAAAGTTGGGGTGGGGAATCAGTTCTTGCCATTAGAAATATAGAAGAATTATTGTATGGACCCACAATTAACCAGCTAGTTCCTCTATATTCCTGTGTTGATGCACATATACTCTATGACACAGAATTGGGATTACTTAAATTGTTTTTTTAAAAACAATTCTTTCTAGAAGCAGGCCCTAAAGATCCTCTGCTTATCCGCAGTATTCATAGAAGTGATCGTTTCTGCCGGTATCTATTTTAAGTGTACATTCCACATTTTAATCATTTAACCATTAAAAAAAAAAAGTTTAGCCACCCATGTCTTCAGAAAAAAAAAAAATGAACCTTAGTTGGTACATGGTATCTAAATTATAGCCTATCCTGTTTTTAAATGGTGATAAAAATCAAGTTTATCCCCATTTTCTCTTATAAAGACACAACTAATAAATGCAACTTGACAGAAGTGTTTTTCTTCAGACATAAGAACTCTTCAACTAAAATGAAACAAACCAAGTGTCTGTGATTTCTCTTTAATCACTGCTGGCCATTTACATGGGGTGGTTCTGTTTTGTTTTGTGGTGGGGGGTTTTGATCCCTTTGGACATAATCTAGTCAGTGCACTAACAATTATGTACATTCAACTTGATTATTTTAAACTTGGATCTTCAAATGTACTGTAAATAGAGTACTGCATTGTAGTCTCCATTTATGTTTAATACATTCTGTAATATTTAAGAGTTGCTTAAAAGTATGCAAAATGTACAGTTACTAAAACAGCTAATTATTTCCTCATCACCGCTTCCCTCCCCTCCTCCCTTGGATTTGAGGGGGATTTCAGTTATGCCTCCATAGTAATAAAATGAAGCTACTACTACGTCTGTAACATGAGTACTGCTGTCCGTCAATAACGAGCTCTGCAGCCTTGTTTTCTAAAGTTCATCTTACTTTGATCTGTTCCATATATTGCACTAATTCTTTTAGTTATTTTCATTATATGAAATCTACCAAGTGTGTCAGAGAAAATTTAATCTATTTAAATGTTGAACTGCTAGTGGAAACTTACTTGTGCAGGTTGTAAATTTGCAGTAATCGGGGCTTAGCAAGGAAAATGAGAGTTCACCAGTGTTTAGTTTTATATTGAGGTGCTCAGGTTTTAATAAAGTGGTATAAAACAGGACTGTATTTATCATTCTTTTTTTTTAAATCACAAAACAACATCTATTGTACCACGTATGTAAGAGAGAAACCATTCGCTTCTCTCCCTTCCCCTACACCCCCCTCCCCGCCCCCCATGCACACACACACGCACACAATATGTATTGAAAGCCAGGTTAAACAGCACTATACAAATACAGTACATATGAGTTTCTTAGGGTACATGCTTCTGTAGTCCAGAGGTGTCAGATTCCACTTCCATATAGCTGATAGCAACATCCTTTGAGAAGTATTACTAGCACAGTAATGTTCTCCCTAGACCCTGCTGTAAGAGCAGCTTTGACAAGTCCGTGACTTACATATTCTGCTGCATAATCAAAGAAATTCCTGTCTATTTCTTCCTCTGCTAAACTTGAAGTTGATGATTCATGAGATGTGCTGCTATTTGTTTCATCACTATCCTCAATACCATACAAATAAAAAGGTCTTGAACTTGAAATTTCTGTTTTACTACTTAAATTAGATTCTGTATGTTTATCCAAACTTTGTGAAGTTAGAGAACTTCCTCTTTTGCTACGCAGGCCTACTTGTGAATTTCTGTTTGTCCTCTGCTGAGACATTTTCTCAAGAAATGCTGAAGTATTACGGTACAATAGTTTGATTTTACCATCTTGTACGCTGATAGTTGAAGATGATATACTAGGTAAAAAAGGAATTCTCTGGAATGGCCTATACAATTCTCGCCTAGTCATTTTATATATTTCTTCATATATGCTAAATAACGACATTGCTATTGCTGCAGCTTCATTTGTATCTATAACATCCCAAAGTCCAGTAGTAGCAACAATAAGGAATTGACATGTATCATCTATAGGGACAGATATTGTTTGAGGTACTGGAATAACAGACTTTCTCAGAGTTGGATTTCCGTGAAACCCAAGCCCACGAGTTATTTGCACAATCCCTTCAGTGAATCCATTGGGTTCATTGCTGCTGATTTTTCCTCCTCCATTTAATACACGGTGTCTTTCACTTAGGTTTCGAGTAGTATGTTCTTTTGTAAGAAGATGAGCTTGCCCACCTTTACATAAGACTACATGGACATTACCTAATGTTTTTTAAAAAGAAAAATATTTTAATTAAATTTTATGCCAACAAAATATAGCAATAATTATGTGCATCATACTGTTTTTAAAGTCAAGCAACTTTTATATTGTCAAATATCAAAACCTTCCTTAATGCTAATAAATTGGTTAAGTTTTAAAGTAGGGCTAACATAACTTTTTAAAATGTGTTTATGGGACAGCTAGGTGGCACAGTGGATAAAGCACTGACCCTGGATTCAGGAGTACCTGAGTTCAAATCCGGCCTCAAACACTTAACACTTACTAGCTCTGTGACCCTGAGCAAGTCATTTAACCCTCATTGCCCCACAAAATAAAATAAAGTGTGTTTACAATAACCCCAATTTTAAAGTATAATTCTTAGTCCATGAAGAGACAAGATGTTTGTAAGTGAGTAGAATGAAGTCAGGAAGACCTGGACTGACATACCATCTCCATCTAAGCAAAGATTAAAATAATAGCTTCAGGATTTAATTCAATATAAAACTCAGTTTTTATTAAAAATATCCACGATTTAAATCAAAAGCTTAAGTTTGCTACAGATCAATAAAATAGATTGTTTCTCCTGATGCTTTTGTTGATAACCCAGCTGACTAATGTTTTCCTTAGTATGGCAGATGATTTTAATGGTTTTGGCTACATTTAATAATTGGTTAAATTAATAGACCATTTGAGAACAAGGGTCAAAAGATTTCCAACCTGATAATGTTCATTACCTTATTCACAGACATCAATCAGCTGTGACATACACATTGAAAGTTAAATGTACTGTACATATATATATTTTTAAGAAAATCCAACATACGAAATAAAAAGCAGTGAGGGAGGAGTCTATCACTAAATAACTTTAAATATAATTTCAGGATGCCTTGAAAGAGTTCTGGTGCATTCGGAGTTTTATTCTGTTGATAAATTTTTTTAATCTACATCCTTTTCAGGATCACGATTCTGTAAAGTGAGGGACAACAATATAGCTTCAGTTATTTTTGAAATTTTCCCCCAATTATGTAAACTTTGTAAAGAATATTATTAAATGATTTTAAAATTGGATTATCTTAATGTTTTGGGGATGCTTTTATTATCTAACTGAACTGTCCCTAGTAGTATTCAGAGCTTACTTTCATTGAAATAAATAGAAGTTAGGGAGAATACTGGAGTGGAGGTGATACGCTGCATTCCCAAGGTCCCAACTCTCACCTCCTATGGCTTTATTTATTTATTTATATTGTGTGTGTGTGTGTGTGTGTGTGTGTGTGTGTGTGTGTGTGTGTGAGTGTGTGTGAGTGAAAGCACTCTGAAAACTGGAAAACTTTCTGAATGTAAAGAATTGTATGTGCCTACATATAAACAAAAAGTTTTTAATGTCAGTGTAACATAACTGAACACACAAATTTGGCCCCAAAATATTTTCTAGTAGTTTGGCCTCCCTGCAGGATATGCCATTTATATAATGAAATTAATGAAAATACTTTTCATTGTAGCCTGTCAAATTGTCACTAGCTACTAGCACAGTTTTGTGGAAATTGTTTTCCTAAAAAACAGTATGATATGCTGCTTAAAATGTAACAGTTCGGGGGGTAGCTAGGTGGCACAATGGATAAAGCACCAGCCCTGGATTCAGGAGGACCCGAGTTCAAATTCGGCCTCAGACACTTGACACTGATTAGTTGTGTGACCTTGGGCAAGTCACTTAACTCTCATTGCCCTGCAAAAGACAAAAACAAAAACAAAAATGTAACAGTTCAGGTCTAAGAAGATCTTAGAAGTTTAAGCTTGTAAAGACCTTTGAGATCATGTACTCCCAATGCCATCATTTTACAGATGAGTAAACTGAAGCCCAAAGTAATCTAACTATAATGTGGAAGAGCCAGGACTTGAATGGAGACCCCTCTGGAGTTCCTTCCCCTTGGTGCCCTGTTAACTGAGGGGTCTATCTAGTAACATTCCCAGTAAATGTAGCAAGTCAGTCTGAAGGTTAGCCCAAGGAAATACAGGGATGGATGGAGTAGGACTGTGGCAAGAGAAGATTCTTTTGTGTTAGGAGAAGATAAGGGCATCAGTGGTTGGTTATATGTTGAGATTGTGCCCCGGTGGATAGAAAACTGGCATTTGAATCAGTAAAACCTGATTGTGACATACTAGCTACTGACCATGAGCAAATCACACCACCCAGTGCCACCAAACAACTCAGAATTCTAACCTGCAGATGAATAACATTTGTGTTATTTGGCAATTGTTGTATTCCATAATTCACATCTAGATGACATTTAAAAGGGAGCCTTTGTTCAAGATCTGCCTTGGGATCATTGAATATGCTTCACAGTTTCCTTAATGAAATTCAGCCTCTTTTCTTCCTACTCAATTCTAGACCCAGTTCATTGTCTTAAGAAATATGTACTGGGGGCAGCTAGGTGGCGCAGTGGATAGAGCACTGGCCCTGGAGTCAGGAGGACCTGAGTTCAAATCTGGCCTCAGACACTTAACACTTACTAGCTGTGTGACCCTGGGCAAGTCACTTAACCCCAATTGCCTCACCGAAAAAAAAAAAACCAAAAAAAACCAAACCCAACAACAATCTAATGGAGGAGACAACATTCAAAAACAAAATTATAAACAAAACAAAAATCTTGCCCTTAACCATTCTGTCCTATTCCATTCTCCTCCCCTTTAGGTCCAAATTTCTTTAAAACATTGTCTGCACCTGTTGTCTCTGTTGCCTCACCACCCACTCTCTCCTACAACTGGTTTGAGGTGCACTCTGGTTAGCCTACTGGACTAGGAATTTGAAAAACCTGAGTTTGACTCTTAGCCCATCAGACATTAGCTTCATGGTCCTAGGGGAAACCTGTTTTGCACTCAAGGTCTTTATCTGTAAAAGGGGATAATAATTGCACCTACTTCACAATGGTTGTTATGAGGATCAGATAACATAATACATGTAAATCGCTTTGCAAACCTTAAAGTGCTGTATAAGTGCTAGCTTTACTATTGAAAACTTCAAAAAACAATGATCGTTGGGGGCAGCTAGGTGGCACAGTGGATAAAGCACCGGTCCTGGATTCAGGAAGACCTGAGTTCAAATCCAGTCTCAGACACTTGACGTTTACTAGCTGTGTGACCTTGGGCAAGTCACTTAACCCTCATTGCCCCACAAAAAAAACAAAACAAACAAACAAACAAAAACAATGATCCTTGCCAAACCCATTGGCTTTTTCTCCATCTTCCATCATACAGTTTTTGACACTGCAGGCTCCTCCCTACCCTCCCCACCTCCAGCACTGATTACTCTCTCGTCCATTGGTTTGAAAGACACTGCACTTGCCTAGTTTTGCTCCACCCTATCTGACTACCCCCTCTGTCTCCTTTCCTCTCTCTCCTCTTCTAATCCTCTTCAAATCAGCAGTCCTCAAGGTGTTATCTTCAAACCTTTCTCTTTTCTCTCTATACTTTCTCCTTTAGCAGTCTTCCCTGCCAGCAATCATCTATACAAATGACTTTGAAAATCTATGCCTCCAGCCCTGATTTAGCTTCAGATCCACATTTTCAACCGCCCACATAACATTTCCACTTGCAACTCCTATCAGCCCACCAAACTCAACATATGAAAACCCCAATTGTGGAACTACACCCAAAGGGCTATAAAACTGTGTATATACCCTTTGGCTCAGCTATACCACTACTAGGTCTGTCCCAAAGAGATCACAAAAAAAGGAAAAGGACCTATATAAATATATATATATATATATATACATATATATATTTATATTTATAGCAGCTTTTTTTGTGGTGGCAAACTGGAGGAAACCTAAGATAATTCCAAAGGACTCATGATGGAGTATAAATGAAGATCAAAGCTTACTTTTTTAAACTTTCTGTTTTTCTTGTTGGTTTTTTTTGTCTGTATTTTCTTTCACAACAATGACTAATGTGGAAATGTTTTGCATGATTGCACATGTATAACCTATATCAAATTGTTTGCTTCCTCAATGAGCAGGGAAGAAGGGGAGTAAGGGAGAGAATTTAGAACTCAAAAAAATTTAAAAACAAATGTTAGGGGGCAGCTAGGTGGCTCAGTGGATAGAGCACCGGCCCTGGATTCAGGAGGACCTGAGTTCAAATCCAGCCTCAGACACTTGACACTTACTAGCTGTGTGACCCTGGGCAAGTCACTTAACCGCCACTGCCCCATTTAAAAAATAAATTTAAAAAAAAAACGTTACCCTAAAAAATAAATAAATACAAAATAAACAGTTACAACATATTACATATAATCAGAAAAAATAAAATATTTGGGAAAAAAACAAATTGTTTCATTTTCCCTTAAATCTGTTTCTTCTCTTGAGTTAACCATTTTTTTGTCATTGGTACCATCATTCATCTCATCTTGCAAATTTCTTACCTTGATATTCTATATATCTTCTTTCCCTCACATCTCTAATCTATTATGAAATCCTTTCGGTTCTCCATCCACATTGTCTCAGACTCTCTTCTCTCCTGTAGAGTTCCATTGCCACTGCCTTGTTAGAGCACTCTCTCCTGATAGAGCCTCCCAAATCCATCCTCTTCCCTACGCCCTTGCAAATCATCCTGCACCCCTTTCCTTGATACATCTTTATAAAGAGATCTGGTCCTATTGCTCCTCTGCTCAAACCATTTAATGGTTCCCATTGCCAACCAGGAAAATGGATCCTCTCTAATGCATTCTTTTTTTTTTTTTTTTTTTAGTGAGGCAATTCTGGTTAAGTGACTTGCCCAGGGTCACACAGCTAGTAAGTGTTAAGTGTCTGAGGCCGGATTTGAACTGAGGTCCTCCTGACTCCAGAGCCTGTGCTCTATCCACTGTGCCACCTAGCTGTCCCCCTCTAATGCATTCTTTGTTCTCCATGGTCTAGCGCCATGCCAACTTCTCCAACTTTATCTCAAATCATTGCCTTCCAAATATTCTCTAGTCTAGCCCAACTAAACTATTCTTTGTTCTCTCAGCACACACTGCACATTCCCACTTCAGTGCCTTTGCTTACAGTTTCTTTGGTCTGGAATGTTCTCCTCTTTTCTGCCCTCCACCCCAAACTATTCCTACCAAATCAAAGTGGACCAAAGTCCAATTCAAATTCTTTCACTTCTCTTATGCATTTATCTTAGATGATTATATCCCCTACTACACAGTGATCTCCTTGGGGGAAGAAACCATGTCTTATCTCAGGGCACAACTTAATGCTCTACTGGCAGTTGTTGTTGTTCAGTTGTGTCTGACTCTTTATGACCCCATTTGGGGTTTTCATGCCAAAGATACTGGAGTACTTTGCCATTTCCTTTCCCAGCTAATTTTACAGATGAGGAAACTGAGGTAAACATGGTTAGGTGACTTGCCCAGGGTTGTACAACTAGTAAGTGTCTGAGGCCAGATTTGAACTCAAGAAGATGAACCTTCCTGACTCCAGGCCCAGCACTTTGTCCGCTGTGCCACCTAGCTGCCCCTACTCTCAGAAGTCACTTGATAAATGTTTGTGGAATTGAATGGAACAACACTGGAACTTGCCATGTGTTGGCCACACACTACTTTCCTCATTAAACATTTTCTTTGCTACTAAGATATAAAATAAGGCCAACTTTTGGCTATTTTTAAGCAACTTACATACCAACATTAGCGATATGTAATACTCCAAACTGACTTTCAAATTGTTTGGAAAGATGAAAACTCTTCTTTTCTTCCATTTCTATTTCTGATTCCTCAGTGACATTGGCAGTTTGCCAAGAGGTACTACTACCAAAATGGTCTTCGCATTCCAGCAAACAGGCAACTGCTGAGCAGCCACTCCAGTAGAAACCGGATACTTCCTTCCTCCCAAGTTTCAAAACTCTATCCATCCTCCAGAATGCTTTAGCAAAGGCCTTATGGATCCACTCATAATTATAGTGTGAAGATGAAATCTTTCTCTTTTGGGAAGAAAACCAGTATTCTTGTTCCCTGTAAGCCTCCTTAAACACTGTGTCAAAAGAATGGACAAATCTTTGTTCTTTCTTGGTCAGCTTATAGGAAAAATCATATTGAGAAAGTTGGTCAAGAAAAAACTTAGGGAGTTCTACAGCAGTGGTTTCAGCTGCCACAGAGCCATGGTGTCCATCAAACAAGCCAAAGAAACACACATTGGATTTCTTTCCATATCTGCCCTGGAAAATGTATCTGTCTTCCATCACTGGTCTCCATGTCTTGTTCTGGTCTTCGCAAATGGCAACAGCACTAACTAGTGGATTATTTGTTTTCCTAATGTGCACAGAACTATTGAAAGAATTGCTAAGAATCTTGTAATAAGAAGGTATGTGGTGCTTACAAAGGAACTCACAAGCATTGTCAATGTTTTGTCTGGTTTGTTCATTGTACAAATAGGCTTCAATTAACGTAGAGATTAAGAACTGTCTCTGTTTTATAACCTTGTGTCTTTCTGGTTTTTCCCCAGCTGTCATCTTGTAGCCCATCACAGCCATGGCTTTGTGCTGTCTCTTATGGGTAAAAAAATCAGATGGACGAAGTTCTTGGTTGCATAATGAACAGGGAATGGTGAGCCTGTAAGCATCTCTGAACCTATAGCTGAACCTTTTAAACGGTGGGTGGTTCTGAGTTGTTCTTGTTTCTGCTCTTTGGAAAGTTCCACTTGTTCGAAACTCTGAGGATTCTTTTTGCAAGACTGAGTTTTCAGACTTAGTGTCAGCTTCCACCAACCTCTCTTCCTTGAGTGGAATTTCCGAAATATTTGCTAGCTTGGACCTCCATAGTATTCTGCAAACAGGGGAAGAGATATTAACAAATGCAGGAAGCAGTTAGAAACTGCAATTGTCTCTCTGAGCAGGCCTTTCTCCTAGTGCAATGTGCAAAGAGTTACATGATTTAATACAAGCACCATTACAATGTGTATGCTTGTATTAGAGAGGCAGTATGCCATGGCAGCTAGCGCTCTGGACCTGGAGTCAGGAAAACCTGGATTCAAATTCTGCCCCTGACACTTAATGGCTATATAATCATAAACAAGTCAGTTAACCTCTCTTGGCCTCAATTCCCTCATTATAAAGTGGAGATAAGAATAGCACCTCTTTCTCAGGGTTATTGTGAAGATAAAATGAGACAATATTTGTAAAGCACTTTGCAACTTGAGACACTATGCAATTGCTAGCTATTTATAATCATTAGTGATATGAATCCTTATAATAACAGACCACTGATTTGTTGGAACATAGATGAGAATAATTTTTTTAAAATTAGAGTAAAAAATAATAATGAAAAATATAGGGCCTGAAGTTGAAATAACTCAGTCTTGAACTAATTAAATAAGTCCTTAAAAATGAAAATGGATAATGGACAGTAGAAACCAATTATAAAAATTTTATATTTAGACTTAACTGATAGTACATCAATTTGTATCACAGGGACACCAAAAGAGCCTACTTTAGTAAGCATAAACTTGCCTTACTGAACTCAGAGAGAGATGGTAGACAAAGGCAACACTAGTTTAAGAAATAAACTTGGTAATAAAATCTTATGAAGAAAGATAGTGGATACTTATGAGTAGTGCTACCTTTTAAAGCAAAGAAATGCAGTAGAGTGTACAATATGTGTAATTTAAGATTCTAAATGTGGATTCTAATCTGTTCCCCCAGTTTGGGGGGAAACTGACTAAAAATCACTGATAAAACGAGTTTAGGTTTTTAAGGGTTTATTGGAAAATAGAAAGAAAAAGATTGAGAACAGAATTCTAACAGCCTGGCATTCCTATCTTTCCTCAAATTTCCTGTGAAGTCCTCTGCCGCCACCACCATCAAGTCAGGAAGCCCAAAAAGCCCCAGCGCTCTCTGCGCAGGCTCCCTTTCCTCCTTCCTGTCTCCTCCCAGACCATAGGAGGCTCCTCCAGTTGATTGGCTGGTAGACTTGATAGACAGCACCCATGAGCAAACGTCATTTCCTGATGCCAAGGAAAAGCCACAATGCCTCTGAGGCATTTTCCTCATGGTGGAGCTTTCCCACAGCAAGTTTCCAGTAGGTGGCGTCATTCCAATCATTACAAATAGTTTGATTTTTTTTAAGCAATCATTCCATCCCCCCCAAGGTTGAAAATAAAGGTTTAAGGTTGAAAATGAAGGGACAAACAATAAAATGGAAAAAATCTGCAAAGATTTTTATAGCAAACTTTTTTCTTTTTTATGTTTTTTTGGTTTATTTTAAACTTAAATACAAAATAAGAAAAAATTCCATGTACACAGCAGAACATGAGATGATTCAATATAAAACAACAAATTTCCATTTCAAGAAAGCCTATATAATAAATACTACACATTGTTTTCAAAACCACTCAGCTTTACTTTGCTTCCTTATAGGTTTTCTTTTGTTTTTCTATTGTGTACTTTTTCCCCCTCCTTCTCCCTACCCTCCAAAGAAGCCTACTATTAAGCACAGATAGGTACACATATACATAGCTGTATATATATATATATACACACACACATATATATATACATCCACACATATATACACACACACATATATATATACACACACACATATATATACACACACATATATATATATACACACACACACATACACTAATACACATATATATAAGACTGTACTGTGCTTATTTCTACTTGTCAGCTGCTTGGTGGATAGCATCTTCCTTCATAAATCCAAGTCTTTCCATGTTTTTCTAAATCAACCATCTCATAATTTCCTCACCACAGCTATATTCCAACCCAATCACATCTTAAGAGATTATCTATGAAAGGGTTTTTTTTTCCATGTGGCAGAGCCACCACACTTGAATTCTAACATCATATGCTGAGATGTATTTATAGAGAAGAAATTTAAGATAACAAAATAAAGAAAAGCAGCTGGATTGTATCAATAGTACATAAAGGAAATAAATGGGGGGGCAGGTAGGTGGCTCAGTGGATCGAGCACTGGCCCTGGATCCAGGAGGACCTGAGTTCAAATCCAGCCTCAGACACTTGACACTTACCATCTGTGTGACCCTGGGCAAGTCACTTAACCCTCATTGCTCCACAAACAAACAAACAAAAGGAAATAAATCTGTCCTAGAGGTTACAGGATTATGAGGTAGTTGGGAGACTGATTCACAAGATATCTGAAAAGAGGTGAAGATGCCTAAGGATTAGATTAGATTAAACATTTATTAGGTACTTACCATGTGCCAGAAAAGGGGGTAGAAGATAATTTCAGACCCCATTAATACCAAAAAAAAAAAAAAAGGTAATCAAGGAACCATCAATGGGTACAAACCTATATGTTTATGTTCCCAACTATAATTTTTATGATATTCAGCTACTTACCTAGTTATCTCTGTATCTAGAGAATATAGGCATTCCTTGGAGATATATAACATAATATATGTATAATAAAGTAAATATTATAATAAAGTGAATATTGCAATAAAGTGAGGAGCAGTTTTTTGTTTCCCAGTACATATAAAAGTTATATTTAAACTATAATATAGTATGTTCAATAGTATTCTGTCCAAAAAAAAAAAAGCAATGGACATACCTTAATTTAAAAATACTGTTTTGCTTAAAAAAAAAAAAAAACACCTGTTAACCATCATCTGAGCCTTCAGCTAGTAGTAATCTTTTTGCTGGTGAAGGATCTTGCCATGATGTTGCTGGCTACTGACTGATCAGAACGATGGTTTCTAAAGGTTGGAGAGGCTTCTTAAAATAAGACAACCATGAAGTTTGACAGATCAATCAACTCTTCCTTTCATTTGAACACTTAGAGGTCACTGTGAGGTTATGAATTGGCTTAATTTCAATATTGGTGTGTCTGGAAATAGGGAGGCTCAAGGAGAGGGAGTGAGATGGGAGAGTCTGGTTGGTAGAGCACTCGGAACACACACAACAGTTATCAACTAAGTTTGCCATCTTATATGAGCATGGTGGTGAGGAGTAGGGGGAACATTGTGACAAGTTTGAGGAGAGGAGAGAAGGAACAGCTGCTCTGATGAATGGGATAGAGAGGAGTGGAAGCATTGCCTTGCTGCAGGGAGGACCCATTTAAGATTAGATAACATAAATGTGTAATAGATCAAACCCACTTAGTTCCTCTTTTCTCTAACTGTAACAAGTCCTTCAGCATCCTAGAAAGCCCACCTTTTTTCTAGGGTGGATTTACTCCCAGCATAACAACCCAGGTGAACCTTCTCCCCCAGCCTACCCCACACTCACATCCCCTCCCCTATGTAGCCTTGACTTTCCAAGAGGAAGAGAAGATGACTTTATTATTCTGGGTCATTTCCTCCTGCTCCCAAGCACACAACTCCCTCTCTATACCATACCACACCACACCCCCACAGCAGCCAATCCTTCAACAGAGAAGAACCCTCAACTGTTCTAGGTTTTCTTTCTTCTTCTAATAGCCAAATTTCAGGCAAGTTACCTCCCCACACCCTACTGCTGCTTGTCCAAGGCATAAAAACGGGCAGTTGTGGTTCTGACCTTCAGGGAAGCTTTACTCATATTGGCAAAGGGAGGGGGGTGGGGTTAACAAGGGAAGAAGCTTTGAAAAGACAGCCTGTTGTAGTGAATAGTGTTAGTTTTGGAGTCCAAAAGTTATGGGTGCCACCCTTGCCTCAGACATTTCCTAGCTGTAGGATCTTGGGCAAACCGCTTTGAACTTTAGTTTCCTCATCTTTAAAATAGGGATCAAGGGGGCAGCTAGGTGGTGCAGTGGATAAAGCACCAGCCCTGGATTCAGGAGGACCTGAGTTCAAATCCGGCTTCAGACACTTGACACTAGCTGTGTGACCCTGGGCAAGTCACTTAACCCTCATTGCCCGATAGATAGATAGATAGATTGATAAAATGAAATAGTGATTAAAATGCCACTTCTCATAAGGTTGTTGTGGCAACCAAGCAAGATAGTGTATAGAGAGCATTTGGTAAACCTTAACGTACTATATAAATGTGAACTGTTATAGTTGTAGCTTTCAAATGAGACAACGTACATAAAAGTCTTTTACAAACCTTATAAATGTCAGCTACTATTATGAAGTATTGAACAACAGGAGTAACACATATTACAAAGTCCCGGGAAAAAAAGAAAAAAGTGGTAGGGGGGAAGAAAAAAAAGAGGTGGGAAAAAAACCATCTGAGCATTCCAGATTGTCAATAAACCCAAATAATAGATTCCTGCAAGGTAACAGTTTGTGGCAACAAAATTTCCCCCAAGTCATAAATACCTAATGTTACTAAGGAGACAGCCTGTCTCATTTTACAAATTTATAGCATAAAAATATTTGGCAAATGGCATTCCTCCGGTATCTCCCCTGCTACTCATTTCATACAGCTTGGTTTCAAGATTTCATTTGCTTTCTAAATACCTGGAAAGAGCTGGAGAAAGGAGCCTGGCAAATATAATTTCGGCTCAGCTGTCTTTTCCCCCTGAAACCCAAGAAAACTTACCCACTAAGATTTTCTGACATGTTGTTTGGAGATCATTATCCCATTCCTCTCCTCCTCCCCCCTTCCCAAAAGGTCTTACTAGAGCTCAGCAGGTCTTCAAGAGTAGAATTTCCTGTTTGGAATGCTCACTATAGCAACTGTATCCTTAGCCACAGGTTACTCTGTAGTTCTGGGTGGCTGTGGCTTGTTGAGCAATAGGTGGCAAATGGTGGGGTTGAGGAATGAAGATCACAACCTCAGAATTGAAGAGAGAAGTCCAGTATGGTCTTTAGAGTCTCCTTGGATGTGCATCATTACACAGTAATTTGCCATGTGTGAGTATAAAGCAATAGGATTTGGTTTTTAGGCATATATAACTGAGCTTATACATTTCTAAGAGGCAGAGGCAAGGACATGTGCCCCACTGGAAGGTACTACAATGTATGCTTTGCTCCATTGGATCTGAGCCTGCTTCAGTCCAGCAGATCAAGTGGGCTCCTAAATACCCCATTATATAACCACTGGCATCTTCATATTAATCATATTAGTCATCTGAGGATGACTAATTCCAAAAACATTGGAATAATCTTCAGAGCCTGAGAACACTATTTTGACTATTGAGTTCAATTCGACAAATTGACTAAACCTCTTCTATGTGAAAGTTGCTGTGCTAAGCATAAGGAATACCCCCCACAAAAGGTACTGTGCCTGCCCTCAAGGAGCTTACATTTGATTCTGGGGTTATAGCCTATACACAATAAATAATTAAGAATTGTTATAAAAGTAAAACAAGATAATTTTAAGATGTACTCCTAAAAATTGGATGGGAGAAAATCAGTAAAAAATTTGTGGAGTTGGCACCCAATTTGTGCTTCAAAGACATCTAGGATTCTGAGAAGTAGTGTGAAGGTGGGAAATGGAATATGGTGTATGTGAACCAGCTTAGACCAGTTAGTTAATTTCAGTTAGACTAGCTGGTAAGGAAACTATGGGGTGAGGGGGGGAGAACAACCTAGGAAGGTATATCAGAGCCAAACTGGTAAGGGTATTAAGTGCCAGGCTGAGAAATGTGTATTATTTTATCTCATAGTCAGTGAGATAAAGAGATTTAGAAGATGTTTTAGTGAGTTAAGTGACAGCATCAAATCTGTTTTTTAAGAATAGCAATTGAGGCATCTAGGTGGCGCCACCTGCCCTGGAGTCAGGAGGACCTGAGTTCAAATCCGGCCTCAGACACTTGACACTTACTAGCTGTGTGAACCTGGGCAAGTCACTTAACCCCAATTGCCTCACTAAAAAAAAAATAAATTAAATTTAAAAAAAAAGAATAGGGGTAAAAAAAGAATAGCAATTTGGTAGGACTGGGTGGATTTGGGTGGATCGAGAAGGGAAGAAATGGGAGCTTCATTTCAATATTCCATATATAAGGTGGTGAGGAGCTAAAACAAGCACAGGGGTCATATGAGGGGGGGAGAAGGAAATGGATATCAGAGGTTGTGGAAATCAGATTAATCCTTAAAAGGGGGAGGTGTGGCTTTGTGTGAAGAGCTGCCAGCAGGGGGCACCCTTTCCCCTTCCCTTCTCTTCCCCCTTTCCCATAGCCAGGGTCTCCCAGACACCATCCTGGCCACTTGAAATGGAGAACCAACCACCAGACTTTACCATCTGCTCTGCCATCATGTCTTCGAAATCCTCAGGTATTGTTGTTGACAATACCTGATCCACTGTGCTTATGAATCCTTAGGACTTCTGGGACTTTCTACCTGCCCTTCAACTGAACACTCTTATATGTGTTGTCTCCCTCAGTTAGAGTTTGAGCTCACTGAAAGTAGAAAGATTCTCCTATTTTTCCCCATGAAGAATGATTTTATTCACTAATGGCACTTGGTAACTGATTGGATATAGGGGAAAGATAAAGTATCATGGATGAGTCTTGGGCTGTGAACCTAGGTAACATAAAAACTGGTGGTATCAACAGAAATGGAGTAGTTAGGTGAAAGAGGGAACTTGAGGGAAGACACACTACTTAGGGTTTTTAAAATACCAGATAAATAGGATTTAGATAGCCTATAGTACCTAAATAACAGGGTATTATGAGGATCAAATAAGACAATGTATTATCGTGTTATGTAACATTCCATTCTGTGGGATGAGAGTGGACTTAGATTGTGATGTACTACTGCGGGTGGAATTAATACCATTGTGGTCCCTGGGTAGCTCAGATCATTGCTGACCAGATGTTTTGAGTTTGGGGGCATTGCTATATAAATCAATATTCTAGCAGGTTTTGGACAATGCATATTGTTTCCCCTAAGTTTAGACTCTGCAATCCACTTGTTTTGCCTTTTAAAATAGCAATGAGGAGCCTTGTGGATAGAGAGAAAAGGACGAGGGTGGGGGTAGCAGCATCTATGCTCCCAAGGATACAGAAAAACTGGACAGAAATAGCCACAATTCTATAAGCAGCAAAACAGTCTGGAAGTGGTATTGGAAGAGTGGAAGTAGACTAGCATGAATACTGCTTGAAAAAGCACGGAAGAAGGGCTAAGACTCAGGGTGGAAACAAATAATGTATTTAGAAAATGAGTGAAAATGAGAGATTTCTCCCATCATGAAATAACCATGGGGGCAGCTAGGTGGCACAGTGGATAAACCACAGCCCCTGGATGCAGGAGGACCTGAGTTCAAATGTGACCTCAGATACTTCACACTTACTAGCTGTGTGACCCTGGGCAAGTCACTTAAACCCAATTGCCTCACAAAGAAAGAAAGAAAGAAAGAAAGAAAGAAAGAAAGAAAGAAAGAAAGAAAGAAAGAAAGAAATGGATACATGGTCTGAATATAAAAGGTCACATCCTAAAAACAATTGGAAGAGAAAGGAAGGAGGTATTTTGTCCAGCTATGGCTAGAGGGAGAATTCTTAACTAAACAAGGGACAGAAGTGATTGTAAAAGACAAAATGTGCAATTTTGATTACATAACATTGAAAAGCTTTTAACAAACAAAATCAATGCAGCTAGATTTTGAAGAGAAGCAGTTAATTGTGGAACCTATTTGTAGCAAATATATCTCTTAAAGGTCTAATAGCAACGAGTTACAGTTAATAAAAGATGCATTAATGCTATAGATAAGTAGCCAAAGGACATGAACAGGAAGTTTCCAGAAGAAGAAAGGCAAATTATTAATAACCATATGAAAAAATGTTCCAGATCACTAACAGTCAAATTGACAAAGATAACAAAATGACAAAAGATAAAAATGGTAATTATTGGAGGGTCTAAGTGAAGACTTGCACATTCATGTATTATTTTTTGAGAGCTGTGGCTTGGTCCAACCATTCTAGAAAACAATTTGAAATTATTTCCCCCAAAAAACAACAAACTGCACATGCCCTTTGCCCCAGCAGCACCACTGCTAGGCATATTTACCAAGGAAGTTAAAGACAGAGGGGAAAATCCTATATAAACAAACATATTTATTGCAACACTTTTTGTAAGGCAAAGAATTGGGCAGGGTGTGGGGAATGAATGCCCAACAATTGGACCTTTCTGCAGAAAAGTAGTAGAATATGCATGTGGAATGAAGCATACATTTTTAGATATGATGATTATGTAATGTTTGTTTATTTGTTTTTGCTTGAATATATACTTAGTACTTAAAAGAAAGTATCCTATTATTGGTGATGCCTATACTAAGAGATAGTGATTTTTTTAAATGACAATAAAACATATTACAAATAAAATAAAAAAACCTTTTAAAATTAAAACTTTTTCATTTAAAATCTTTAGATTTGGGGGGAAGCTAGGGGGCACAGTGGATAGAGCACCGGCCCCCGGAGTTAGGAGGACCTGAGTTCAAATCCGGCCTCAGCCACTTAATACTAGCTGTGTGACCCTGGGCAAGTCACTTAACCCCAATTGCCTCACCAAAAAAAAAAAACTTTAGATTTTTAAATTTTAAAATCTTTCTTTAATTTTTAAAATTTTAAATCTTTAATATTTAAAATTTGAAAACAAAATTTCTTTTTTTGAAAAAGTGGTTAAGGGCCAGCTAGGTAGCACAGTGGATAGAGCACTGACCCTGGATTCAGGAGGACCTGAGTTCAAATCTGGCCTCAGACATTTGACACTTACTAGCTGTGTGACCCTGGGCAAGTCACTTAACCCCAATTACCTCACCCCCCAAAAAAAAGTGGTTAAGAGGGGGCAGCTATGTGGCATAGTGAATAAAGCACTGCCCCTGGATTCAAGAGAACCTGAGTTCAAATCCAGCCTCAAACACTTGACACTTACTAGCTGTGTGACCCTGGGAAAGTCATTTAACCCTCATTGCCCTGCCAAAAAAAAAAAAAGTGGTTGAATGCAGAGATGGGGGCTGGGGTTGTTATAGGACCTGCAACCAAGCCTAGGGCCCATAAATTTAAGGACCAGCTAGCCCAGGTAGGTATCCCCATTATGACAATACAGGATGAGCCATCGTTTTTCATCCTGTGAGCTAAGGTCATCTAGCCCACTAGTGTAACTGTTTCTGGGCTCAGGATGGGAAAAAGTAGCCCAGGGAGAGACAGCAGATGACTTAGAGTCAGAAAGAGGTTTCTAGTTCCTAGGGCAGGGCCATACTGGGCTGACTTGCACCCATGTTTTCAATGTGCGGGCTGACTTGGCCCACTGGTGCTGACAGTACTACTCTCACAAGGGTGGAAGGTATGGACATAGTCATCCCCCCTAGACTGGGTTTGGAGGAATAAAAACTGAGATATCTCCTCCTTTCCCACAAAATAAAACATTCCAAACATAGCCATGATCCTTTTATAACAATAGAGGTCTGAGTCTAAGCCCAGTGTAAGGGAAAGGCTATGAGTGCCCAGAATGAGGTACAGGGATTAAAAAAAATAGACCGAAGTTTGGAAACTTTCAATTGGGATCAGTCAGGCCCTGTGAGGAAGCCACCCCACTGGAAAAGGTCTTTAAATTTAGATCTCCATCTCAGCTATATAGATGGAGACAAGAGTGGTGTTGGTCCTCAGCAAGCTTTAGCCCTCTCAGTATACTGTATAGTGTAGAATGGGCTTCTTCACCTGGAGTCTACAGATCTCTGAATTAGAATTAAGGGATCCATGAATAGCTTTTAGAAGTTCCATTAACTTTCTCTGTCTCTGTCTGTCTTTCTGTCTCTCCCTTTTCTCAACTATTGGCTTCAGTTCTCAGTCTTTCCTTCTCGAAATCCATGTTCACAATAGAGCCAAGCTATAAAATGGTTAAAGGACACCCTGGTTATTCTCTAAGTGTTGGGCATTAAGGAGTCAATAAGATTCAAGCCTTCTACATGTTTAGAAGAGGCAATATGGGGGCAGCTAGGTGGCGCAGTGGATAAAGCACCGACCCTGGATTCAAGAGGACCTGAGTTCAAATCCGACCTCAGACACTTGACACTTACTAGCTGTGTGACCCTGGGCAAGTCACTTAACCCCCATTGCCCTGCAAAATAAATAAATAAATAGATAGATAATCCAAAAATAAAAAATAGAAGAGGCAATATGAAAGAGTAGAGTGACTTAGAGGGTTCGTCTTGGAATCAGAAAGACTTGGATTCAGATCCTACCTCTAACACTAGCTCTGTGAGCACAGTTGAGTCACTTCCGTTCTTTGCCAGGCTTCATGCAAATCTCTCTAAATTGCAACTCATGTTCAGATCCTATAAGCTGGAGTGCATTTCTTCATCAGGATTTCCCATGCAGATGAAATCACAGATCTGAACCCCCAAGCAAACAAATAAACAAACAAACAGACGAAAAAGATATTTACAAACAATAGTTGCAAAAGTTGATGTTTCAATGACTAGTTGATGTGGAACAGAGTTATATTTAGCATTCATTTAAAGCCTATCTTTTTGGATATCACTGTAATTCTGGTACAGGCTGTTACTGTTTCTGTGAAAGCTGGCTTCTGAATGAGCTAAGTGGGTCTGTAGAACAGAAAATGAAGTGGGTGGTTTGCTGACAGCTCTTATAAATACCCCAGTATTTATTTAATGGAAGAAACACACAGAAGGAACATACAATGCAGTAAAGGAAGGAGCACAACTTAACTCCATTCATCCCCTCAGCCCAGCACCGTGACTACTCTGTGCAGGGGACTCCTTTTGGAACCAGCTGGAGCTTTGTGCTGAGAAGGACACCTGCCTAGCTTTCTGAGAAGGGAATAGAATGAGAATAATGAAGCTTTGGTAGAAGACCAAATGATTCGTTTTAGCAGAAGGTTTTTTTTCTGATATAAATATTCAGATATTTTAAAAATTAATTTAATGAAAGTCTATTTTCCTCTCTTTGGAGTATTCCCAGAATGTTTCTGATTTAAGGAAGCCTGCCCCATAATTGGGTCTTTCATCACTGTGGTCCTGCTTAGGACTCTACAGAAGAATGAGGTAGAATCACTGGGCATCTTCTCTGCAAAGAACTTGAGGGTTTTTACAACTTTGGAAGCAGGAGGCTGGAAGAGAAGAAAAAACACTGAATTTGGAGTCCAGTGACCTGGGTTTAGATGTTGCCTTGGTGTATGATGCTGATCAAAGCCACATCAAGCCCCTCATTCATATGCCATCATACTACAACAGCTCTCTGATCTCCAGTGATGTAAATGGCTACTCATCATGCCTGCCCATCACAGACATCTCTTACCCATGTCCTCCGATGAATTTGCCACAGCAAAATGACCCAGTGTTCTAGGATCCTTCCTTTTATGTCCATCACAGTGCAGAGAAAACAAGGGACAGTTGGGTGGCATGATGGATAGAATGCTGCCCTGGAGTCAGGAGGACCTGAGTTTAAATCTAACCTCAGACTGTGTTACAAGCTGTGTGACCCTGGGCAAGTCACTCAACTGTAATTGCCTCTTAAAAAGAAAAAAAGAAAACAACGGCATATGTAGGCTGTCCATTGATTCAAATTCACCGTGAGAATGACTCATTGTTTTTTCTGGTCATACGTTTCTCCAATAACATCTTTATTTCATTTCTCCTGTATGTATTTTTTTGCTTATTACATGCCACTGCCTATTCATGCTCACTACTGTGTATCTTTCCATGATGCCACTACCTTCCTAGTGCCTATAGGTAGCAGTACAAGTGACTTAAGAGTGAGCATGAATGAAACGTAGGATTAAGAAAGGAGCAAAGGGGCAGCTAGGTGGTGCAGTGGATAGAGCACTAGCCCTGGATTCAGCAGGACCTGAGTTCAAATCCAGTCTCAGACACTTGACACTAGCTGTGTGACCCTGGGCAAGTCACTTAACCCCAATTACCTCACCCAAAAAAAAAAGAAAGAAAGAAAGAAAGAAAGGAACCAGGCTGGTTATATAGTGAAAGCTAGGAATAACAGATAGATAGTCCAAACATCCCATTAATGCCTGTGATCTGTACAAACATGTTTCATTACTTGTCTTCTGGAACCATTATTGACTTTTCAATCACTTGGAATTCCTTTTCCTTTTTAGGAAGGAAGGAAACAAGTATTTATGTGCCAGACACTGCACTAAATGCTTTTCAAATATTATTTCACTTGATCCTCACAACAGCCCTGGGAGGTAGGTGCTATTATTAGCCTCATTTTACAATTGAGGAAACTGAGGCAAACAGGTTAAAATGATTTCCCCAGGGTCATATAGCTAGTGGGTCTCTGAGGCTGCATTTGAACTCAGGCCTAGAGCTCTATCTACTTAGCCACCAGTTGCTTCTTATTGAGTCCTAGCATGTCAATCAATCAAACAACAAACATTTATTAAGTGCCTACTATGTGCCAGACACAAAAACTGGGGATTAAAAAAAAAGAGCCAAAAGATAGTCCCTACCCTCAAGGACTTTAAAGTCTAATGGGGGAGACAACATGCAAACAAATATATACAAAGCAAACTATACACAGGATAAATGGGAAATAATTGAAAGAGAGAAAGCCCTGGCATTAAGAAGGGTTGGGGGGGGAGCAGCTAGGTGGCGCAGTGGATAGAGCACCAGCCCTGGATTCAGGAGGACCTGAGTTCAAATCTGACCTCAGACACTTGACAAGTACTAGCTGTGTGACCCTGGACAAGTCACTTAACCTCAATTGCCTCACCAAAAAAAAAAAAAAAAAGGTTGGGGTGTAGGGTAGGATTTTAGTTGGAACTTAAAGGAAGACAAGGAGGTAAGTACTGGGAGTGGGAAAGGTCAGAGAAGTTAAGGGACTTAAGATCATAAGGTACTAAATAATAAAAACAACAATAATAATAACTAACATTTATATAGCACTTACTATGTGCTACCAACTATGCTAAATGCTGGAGATAGCAGATGTGATATTCAAACCCAATCTGCATTCTTAACTTCTTCTGTTTTCTTCCAGGACTTGGTAATTTAATTGATCAGACACAATCAACAGTTTAGGGCATAGGGGTGAGCTCGGGTCCAGAAATAGGCTTCCTTCTTGTGGTAAGTTCTGGATCAAGGATTTCACAACTCAGTCTATGAAAAGTGACGGGACAGAAAGGGAGGATCCCTCTGTAGAGTCAGCTCTGAGTGGTTAGGCAACGATCCTCGAAGGTAAGAATCACAGGGATGATTTAAGGCCTTGGCTGAACTAGCAAATAGGATTTTCACTGGATTACAAAACAGAGGGAAAGAGAAAGAAGAGAGTGCAGCTTATGGAGGGGCAGAATGGACACTAGGGAAAAGGGTTGAAATCTCAGACTGCCCTTCTTTATCTAAGACATAAGGTGTTCCTATCTATGCTAGGATTGTGATTTCCCAGTCTACAATCTGCATTAATGTAGATTTTTACTAGGTTCTCTGGTCAACTGTGCTGAGCTCTTAAAGGAAGCCAGGCCTTTAACTGGAAAGGGACCATTTCAGTACATATCATGGAAGGGGAAAAAAGTAATACAGAATAGTTGTATGCTGTCCCTGCAAGCACTGAAAATAACCTTTTCTTTTCATAGTTCATAATCACAGAATGGGACAGCTAGGTGGCACAGTAGATAAAACACTGGTCCTGGAGTCCAGAGGACTTGAGTTCAACTCTCACATCAGACATTTACTAGCTATGTGACCCTGGACAAGTCACTTAACCCCAATTGCCATCAATATCTGGGATCATCTCTTGCCCAGATGGCTCTAGTGGAGACAGTGAGATTGGTGACCCTGCACAGCCCTCTCTCACTTAAATCCAAATCAGTGCAAGGTATGACATCACCTCCCCAATGCCAAGGTCCTCTTCAAAGACAAACAACCACCACCACAGAATTTGAAGGTTAAAAGGAAACCTGGGGGGCAACTAGGTGTTGAAGTGGATAGAGCACCAGCCCTGGATTCAGGAGGACCTGAGTTCAAATCCGGCCTCAGACACTTGACGCTTACCAGCTATGTGACCCTGGACAAGTCACTTAACCCCCATTGCCCCTCAAAAAAAAAAAAAAAAACAGCCATCTAGTTTAACTCATTCAGGAAAGGAATTCTCACCATAACATAAGTAAGGTAAGGGATCATCTGGTCTCGACTTGAAGATTTGCAAAAAGAAATTGTCCCTCTCATTTTCATATGCATGCATTATTTTCCATTTTTTGTTAAAGTCAATAATACTTTACACCTGTGAGAGTGGCTAAAATTATAGAAAGGGAAAATGACAAATGTTAGAGGGGATGTGGAAGAATTGGGATACTAATACATTGCTGGTTGATGAAATGACCCAACCATTTTGGAGAACAACCTGGAATTATACCCAGAGAGTTACAAAACTGTGTATACCCTTTGACCCAGCAATACTGATGTGGGATGGAATTAAGGTCAAATTGATTGTGAGCAGTCCCAAAAGAATTACAAAACTCAGTGACTCAGTTTCCCAAGTTTTATTGCAATACTGTGGGTGACCATAGGGAGAGAACCAGAATAGTGGAAAGGTATCTCTCAAATAAGGAAAGAAAAGATAGTTATATTTATAGTATGGATAAATTGATTATCAGCCTCATTATAATAATCTCCACTTTAGGGAGGTACAGGGAAGGGCCTATCCTTATTTGGACTTCCTGGGGTCCTAAGCCAACCCCCGAGGCGGGTACCTTTTTCTGTGGAGGTGTGTTTCGGGGTTTACATGTCATAAGGTGAACCGGGGACAAATTTGGCCTTTTCTGCACATGTCTCTTTCTGGTTCCCATGCTTAGTTTCAAAACATCTTCATTTATCATTTATTTCTAGTCGAAATTTCTATAGCCTGTCATTTTATCATTGTTATATGACCTGCCCCTTTATGTTCCCATTATGGGTACTGATTACTGTGGGTAAGAGAACCTAGTATCCTGACTTGTAAGTTATCCACTAACTGGGGTCTGAATCCTTTTTTGGGCTCATGCTTGGGTCTTAGGTTTTTCTGTTAACCCCTTTTTTCCCCTTCTACATCAATACCACTAATAGGTCTGTTTCCCAAGATGATCAGGGCAAAAAGGAAAGAATCAAAATGTTCTAAAATATTTATATCAGCCCTTCTTGTGGTGGCAAAGAACCAGAAAATGAGGGAATGCCCATCATTTGGGGAATGGCTAAACAAATTATGGTATATGGTTGTAATGGAATATTACTGTGCTATAAAAAATGATGAACTGGTAGATTTGGGGGGAAAAAAACATGGAAAGACTTGTATGAAAAAATGAAAAGTGCAATCAGCAGAACCAAGAAAACATTGTATACAATAACAACAATATTGTTCAAAGAACAACTATGAATGACTGAGGTACTGAGTATTATAAATACTCAGATCAACTACAAAATCCCTGTGAAGGAAGAAGCTATCTACCTCCAGAGAAAGAACTGATAAATGAAAGTATGCATATTAGGGTTTTGTATGAGTTGGGGTGGGGAGGGGCCACAAAGGACTTTTGTGAAAAAAATCAGTACTGTGATGGTTCTCTCTAGTGTAGGACAAGGAGGGAAGGAGAGAGATCGTTCAGAATTTTAAATGCAAGAAAAAAATAAATTTTAAAAAATAAAGTGAGCAGTACCTTGCTTGGTCCCTCTGATACTTTTTGGAACTGACTAGGCCCAAGAACAGACAAGGAAAAAGTAGAAAAAGTTGCCACCAAATTTAACCTCTAACTATGCTTAATACTCATTTAGGTCCTAAAAGGTCTTTGGATTTTAATGGGTTCTGTGTTAGCCTAACCCACAGAAGAGATGAATGACATTGCATGTATACAGGGAAATGGACAACTCCATCAGAACAGAGTGGGAAAGGGGGCCGAGGACTTTTGTGAAACAGTATTCCCTACTATGCTTTCCACAAGTTAATTCTGGTCTCCAGGGCAGTAACCAGCATGGATAACGAAGAAAGGAACCTACTTCTTTGTAAATTTCAAAGACACCAAGGAGTTTGGAGATGTTTCTAAATGAGCTCAGTTACTTCACACATACCGCTCAGGATGGTTTTGAAGAAAAACATTGAGTTTAAGAGTAAAATCATGCTACTTCTAATGTTTACTCTCAGTTTTTCTTTTTCTTTTTTTTAAACTATGAAGAACTTTCAGAAATGTTGCCATTCCGTGTGGTGTCTTGAGATACATTGTCTTGGTTTTTGCTCTTAGCCTGAAAAGTTCAACTCAATTCGATCTGCATAAGCTAGGAGTTAAAGATACAAGAGAAAAACTGATAAAGCCTCTGCCCTCAAGGGACTTACATTCTACCTGTGAAGACCACAAGCACATAGATAAGTAACTACAAAATAATTTGAAGGGGGAGAGAGGGAGAACTATTGCCCCGGGGAGCAAAGACTTCCCATTGGGCTTTAGCACCTAAACTGAGATTTGAAGGAACCTAAAGATTCTAAGAGGTGGAGCTGAAAAAAATGGAGTCTTTCTAGGGAATGGGAAACAGTTTATGCAAAGGCATAGAGGTAAAAAATGGAATGCTAATTTTGATGAACAAAGAGTAGGTCAGTTTGACCAGAATAAGGTGTGCTTGAAGGTAGAGTAGGTTGCTGAGTTTGTGTTTTGGCTTAGAGGCAATTGGGAGCTACTGACAATCTTTCTGCTGAGAGTGACTTTAGGAATATTAATTTTTTTAGGGACTATGTGCCAAATACCAGATTGTATTTCAGATATAAATACAAAGTGAAGACTCTGGAACTTACACCTCATCAATAACCCCTTCTCCTGAGCCCCTCCCTTTGATTGGAGAGAGTAGAGATGGAGAGGTCCACCCAGAATCTTCATTCAAAGAGGGTGCCCAGAATAGCTGTCTCTTCCATTTCCTGTTCAGCTGCTTCCTTCTGGACTTCAACATCATACCCCATTAGATTGTAAGCTCCTTGAAGGCAATGATTGTCTTCATTGCTCAGCACAGTGCCTGGCACATAGTAAGTATATAATGTTTATTGGCTGGCTGATATTTTAATTGGAGAAAAACACAAATAGGAAAGTGGGGAAAGGAGAAAGGGAAAGCTATAGCCAACAGAATGTAGAATTACAGAAGATAGCAAGGAGGGCTAAGAAGGTTTCCTTAAAGGGGCAATGTAAAGAAATAGAAAACAATAAAATGGGAAAGACCAGAGAAGTGATCATGAAAGAAAACAAAGATGGTAGTGATTTAATAGAAGTAGAAGAGATTTAAAAGAAGTGGAAAGAATACACAAAAGAACTATACAAGAAAGAACTTAACATCATTGATAACTGCAGTGGTGTGTTGCTGATCTAGAGCCAGATATCCTGGAGAGTGAAGTCAAGTGGGCCTTAGGAAGTATTGCTAACAATAACATAGTAGAGTTGATCGAATTCCAGCTGAACTATTTAAAATCCTAAAAAATGATGCTGTTAAAGTGCTGCACTCAATATGCCAGCAGATTTGGAAAAGACAACAGTGGCCACTGGATTGGAAAAGATCTCTTTACATCCTGATTCTAAAGAGGGGCAATGCCAAAGAATATTCAAATTACTGAACAACTGTGCTCATTTCACAAGACAGTGAGTTTATACTTAAGATTCTGCAAGCTAGGCTTCAGCAGTATGTGAACTGAGAATGACCAGAATAGCAGGCTGGCTTTCAAAGAAACAAAAGAACTGGAGACCAAATTGCCAACATTATCTAGATTATGGAAGTGGCAAATAGATTTTATATTCTTGGGCTCAAAGATCACTGCATATGGTGACTGCAGCTATGAAATTAAAATACCCTTGATCCTTGGAAAGAAAGCTATGGCAAATCTGGACAGCATACAGACAAAGGTCCAAAATTTGATATACAGAGCGTTAATTGGGTGGCTCACCTAAATATTGGGGTTCTGGAAATATGAGGGACCTTTTAGGTTCACCCTCCCCTCTGAACTGTCCTTTTTAGATATTTCTCCCAGGCCAATAAGAAAGGAGCCTTACAGCTTTAATTCACAGAAGGATAAGATTTTATTACTTGGGAATTAATTAAACAAGAAAGGTAAAACTAATAAAATCCAAGATAAGGAAATAGGAAAAAAGAAACAGATACTCTTAACTCTAAACATAGCCTATGCAATCCCCAGATCATTTCCAATTAAGATAATTCAAAGGACTTTAGGGTTTTCCATAATTAACTCACCAACACCTGGAAAGTCTTCTGTTGCTTGAGCCACCAGAAGGGGAGAGGACAGAGAGAGAGCTAGCATTAGGGAAGTCCCTCTGCCTCCCCTCATGGAGCATTCAATCTTCCTCCCCCAAAAGGGGAGGTCCTTAAAAACTGCCTATGGAGAGTTCTTCTGACCTCACTAGCATACATAACTTCAGGGTGGGCCAGGTGTGGCCCTTCCCAAATGAGTCAGCTAAAACTCCAATAATTTTATCACAAATAATTTTTACCACATCCCCCCCCCCACCTTTGTTTCTTCGGAAAACATGTATGGTTTGCTCGATGAAACAGCCAAAAATAAAAGAATATAATGCCCTATGCTAGCAAATAATATGTTAATAACAATATAGAAAATGGGGAGAGGAAAGTTTTGTCCAGAGGGGCAGTCCCTTATGAACTGGTGCTTTGACACTGGCCTGAAGAAGTCAAAGCTATGGTTTTTCCAGTAGCAATATATGGCTGTGAGAGTTGAACTAAAAGGAAAACTGAGCACTGCAGAATTGATGCATAGGAATTGTGGTGCTGGAAAAGATTTTCGAAAGTCCCTTGGACAACAGACATCAAACCAGTCACCAGAGAAATTAATTTAGGCTATTCAATGGAGGGTCATATACCAAAGGTAAAGCTTAAATACTGTGGCCACATAATGCGAACACAGGACTCACTGGAAAAGACCCTGGTGTTGGGTATTAACCTGGAAATTAGTGAAACAATGAACCTAGGAGAAATATAAGGTCTTTAATGAGACAGAGGATCTATAACTCTGAGTATCACAAAGCAAGATGCTAGGAATACTCAAAGATGGGGGCAGAGGGCAGGGTTTATATAGGATAACAACAGAACAGAGGGAGCTATGAGACTGCCCTTGGGAAAAGTTTCTCACCAATAGAAACTACTTAATATAAAAGAACCTTTTTTATATAATAGCCTAAAGTCCAGGAAGTCAGCTTGGGAATCTTTGGGAGGGGACAGTTTGTTTGGGGGAGATCCATGAGACAATCAAGAGTCTGGAATTGACAGATTGGTTAGCCCCAGGCAATTCATTGGCCAGGGAATGGGGAGCAGATGAAGATCAGTCAGTTCTCAGTAGATTGTCTTTTTCATTTGAAAGATAGAAGGCAAATGGAGGGGGCAGCGGAGGATCAGATGGATAGATAATGTCATGGGGGGGTAAAACCCAAAGATGACAAACTACAGGGGCAGTTAGGTGGCGCAGTGGATAAAGTACTGGACCTGGATTCAGGAGGACCTGAGTTCAAATCTGACCTCAGACACTTGCCACTTGCTAGCTGTGTGACCCTGGGCAAGTCACTTAACCCTCATTGCCCCCCCCCCAAAAAAAACCCCAAAACAAAAAAGATAATGTCAGGGAAACAATAAATGTAAATTTGGACAAACTTCAAGAGATGTCAAGGTTGGAAGGGCCTGCCATATAATGGTCCATGGGGTCATCAAGACAACTGAAGAACTGGTCAGGATTTCGTATTGTTGAATGGTGAGTAGAGCAGTAGGTGAGTAGATTAACATAGCCTTCAGAATAGGGTGTGTAATACTGTTTAGATGATTTCAGAACTTCAAAGGGGAGTGAAATGGGGGTAAGTTTGCTAAAGCAAGGCTTCTGTGGAATAAAATAAAGTTTGGCTGGAGCTTCCTTAGGGTTGGCCATGTGAAAAAATTACCAATCAGGACAGCTGGGCCATGGACAGTTGAAGTGGTCGAATCTTCCAGGGAATGGTGTGTTGTCCCTGTGGCAGGTGAGTGGGAGATAACTAATGCTTAGCACAGTGGGCATTTAATACATATATTTGTTCTGGGAGTAAAGTGAAGACTAGCTGGGGTCTGCTTAAACCATGTGAGGCTCCTTCTTGTGAGAAATATCACTCCAATAACTTCTGGAACTCAGCGTTGGTGATGTGTCAAAGGCTCATTGTCACTCTCAAAAGAATTGGAGCGAACAGCAAAATGGAGGCTCAAAGGCCTTCTTATCTCCTAACTGAACAAGCCCCTCCCCTTCACTAATTACTCAAGGATTACAATCCACCCACCAAAAACTAGCCAATCACTAATAGGAATGCAGTATTCCTTAACCAATGGGGAAGGTGATACAGGAACAACTCTTCAACTTCTCCCCCACATGGACATAGCTCAGGAACAGATCTAATTGTGACCAGCCTAGGGTTTCCCTGAATCATGTGATTTTGTTTTCTGGGGGGAGGGGGGTGGAGAGGCAGACCTTTTCCAGATTGAAAAGAGTCCAACCCCCATTTCCTCACAGTCCCTCCTCTTTATTTTTTGTTTGTTTGTTTTTGTTTTTGTTTTTTAGTGAGGCAATTGGGGTTAAGTGACTTGCCCAGGGTCACACGGCTAGTAAGTGTTAAGTGTCTGAGGCCAGATTTGAACTCAGGTACTCCTGACTCCAGGGCCGGTGCTCTATCCACTGCACCACCTAGCTGCCCCCCTCCTCTTTATTTTTGACTACTGAGCTCTTCTCATTGGCCACCTAGCATAACACACACTCCCCCTTTCTCTGCCAACATATCAAGGGCCATCCTGTTTTCTCAAGCCATTTTCCTAGTTACAGCCAGTTATTCAGAAATAACCTGTACAACATGATCAACAGCATTAGCTAATATCAAGTCTCTTTGTAATTTCAGTAACGCCTCCCCCCCACCTCCTCCAGTGTCCATTCAGTAATTTCATTGTGGATCTCAGATGTCCCATATAGCTGTCCAGTCTCTGGAACCACTTTCCTTGGGAAAGTCTGGAAGATGTCTTGTCTCCAGGGCACTTCTCCAGTAGATTTACTTCTCAGGTCCTATTAAAATCTAGTTTATTTAGGGGCTGGGGAAAGGAAACCAAGAGAGAAATCTTTGGACTTCTCATGGTGAGAAGGCATGGCCCAGAGGCGTGGCTCTGTGATCCCTATGTCCATGAGCAGGACACAGGCAGATACTTTTATAGAGGACTGACAGGGGTGGTCCTCTGACTGTGGAAAGTTCCCTTATTGGGGAGGACCATCCCCCACTGGTGGTGGCTGGGGAGTTAGGTGAGGAGTGGCTTCAGATCTCTCAAGCCAGCTCTCTCTTCCATCACTCCTGCCTTTTGCTTCAACTGTCTTCCTTGAGGACTCTCAGCCTATGGTCCTATTCTGTCATGACATTTTCAGATTTCACCTCTCCATATATCCACCTCAGGCTAACTCTAGGTCTCTAGACACAAATCGCTTTTGCACTACATTTGATTTCACCATGCCTCTGACTCAACATACATGTTTCTCTCCAAATTCACTTCTTCTTCCCTGTGAGCTGCTGGCTCTCCACCCCCCCTCTTTGAGTCTGACTTCTTCAGGTCTCCCCACTCAGCCTGTTCACCCAGATTCATGCTCTCCATTCATCAAGCAGTCAAACAAGACTTTTCTATCCCAGACCCTTCCTTTTTAATTACATTGTTCCATACAAAAATCTCATTTCCCTACAATACATCACTCAATTTTTTTTTTTTTGGTGAGGCAAATGGGGTTAAGTGACTTTCCCTGGGTCACACAGCTAGTAAGTGTCAAGTGTCTGAGGCTCGATTTGAACTCAGGTTCTCCTGAATCCAGGGCTGCTGCTTTATCCACTGTGCTACCTAGCTGTCCCCCATCACTCAATCTTTATTACCCTCCCTGCATATCTATCTCCACTATAGATGTGTTTCCTGCCTTCTCTGTCCCTCTCTGTCTTTCTCACAGAAAACTCCTACCACAATCAGTTAAATTCATCCCACTGTAACATTCTGTCCATTCATATATCTCTGACTCCATGCCCTATCTCTATTCCTGGCATTCTGCTCCATGATTATGCTTTCCCCATGAGTCATCTCTTCCCTCCACAGGATGCTCCCTCCATTCAACTTTGCCTAAATGGTGAGGCCTCCCTCTACCCTCACTTCAGCCTCACTTCATTCTATCCCCCTTCTAGAAAACAGCACTTCCCGACAATATGTCCAACACAATGAAAACAGCTGGGCACCTCTCTTCTACATATCAACACCTGACACTCCATAGAACCTCAATTGACAATTTCATTCTAGTACCAATTCACCCAAGAACCATCCACCCCAAGTGTTCTACATTTCTCCTTCTGTTCCTAAGCCATTCCACCACAAAGTACATATGCCAAAAGTGGCCCACTAGGCACTCGAATTCCATGCCCAGCTCCAAGCCAGTGACCTGGCTTCTTACCCATTTAAAGTTTGAGACTTGACTTTAGTTTGTATGAATCCCTACCCCCCCTCTGCCCCCTATTTCTTAACTAGATGGCCAAATCAAATTCACCAACCCCTTTTGTTGGTTTAACTTAATAACTAATGCTATCCGCAGTTTTTAATTAGTTTGCAAAACAATGCTAGAGCAGCAAATTTCTTTCTGTCCTTCCCCCACTTCCTTAATCAAGACTCAGCACGGACTTCCAAGCACAAACGTATACACATTTTTTTTTACAGAAACTTGAACACATAAGACAATTTCACACAAGACACAGACACTCTCAGACAATTTCTATCCCCTTGAAACTTCCTTTCTCAGTCCTTCCCCTCTCCCATAGCAGAAACTGCCATGAGAAAAGAGGGGGGACAGAGAGGGGAGGGGGCTTTGGAACACACGAAGTGCCCCCCCCCGCCCCGAATTAAAAACTCATTCATCCCAAAATATTTTATCCCGTTTATTTTTCACTGTCAGTACAAACAGGGTTCAATTTTTTTTCCTGATCACTTCTCTAGGAGGGGCTTGTCTCCTAGAGATTCCCATGAGGCCTCTCAGTTCCTTCAGCACCATCTTTGTTGACTTTTCTACTTCAGGGTTAGGGGATCCCCGAGAATCCTCCCTGCAGAATTGCCTACAGATTTTAACTGCTTGGCGTTCAGCTGGGGTTCTTCTGCCTCAGTCTCCCCAGGCTGCCAAAACCACCCCCAGGGACTATGGGTGTGGAATATTGTATATGTTCCCTGTCATAGTTGATATGTTGGTTTTGTTAAACTGTTATGCTTTTAGAAAATAATAGTCCATTTTACTAGTATAAATCACAGGAATTTAAATGGGGAAAACAAGTTTAGAAATTTACAGATATCAAGCTATTGACCAAGAGAGGTGCCCCCCAGATGGCCCTGATCCCAAAGGGGAAGGTATAGTTTGAAAATCAAGGTGTTATAAAACCACTTATCAGGCAACACTTTTTAGAAAGAAAAAGAGAATTGCAATTTGGCAGCCTTGAGGAAGATGGATTGGAGAGGGGAGAGAGGAGACTGGATGCAAAAAGACCAATTAAAAATTAGTTTCAGGGAAGCTAGGTGGTGTAGTGGATAGAGCACTGGCCCTGGATTCAGGAGGACCTGAGTTCAAATCCAGCCTCAGACACTTGACACTTACTAGCTGTGTGACCCTGGCAAGTCATTTAACCCTCATTGCCCTGCAAAAAAAAGAAATAGTTTCAGGGGGAAGGCTTTGGGGGCTGAAGTATGGTGGTAATCATGGAAGTAGAGACGAGGAGATGGATGCCAAGAGATACTTTGACAAGATGACAAGACTTGAAATCTAATTAGCCATGGGGGAGGGGTCGTGATGGAACTAGGAGACTTCTTTATGATACTGAGGTTTTGTACCATCAAAACCCAAACTATGAGCAAGTGAGCTTGGGCTGAGACCTATTATTGGCCAATCAGTGAGAGCCAGAGTGATTTGGGTTTAAAGACTTAGTCAAGTAGCTCCATTTGAAACACAATGAACTTTATCAAAGCCTAAGTGTGTGTAGATGGCAATTGTTTCTCTTTGAACCGGAAACTCTGCTGGTCTTTGCCTCCCAGATTGATTCTTTTGGGCAGGCCAACTAAGCCATCTTTTGCCTCAATTCCTACTTAGCCTATAATTACTGAATGGGCATTGCCTTAGACAAACCGAGACCTGAGATAGGCCAAGGTTTCCCACTGCATCTGACCTATGTCCTGACACTGGACCCTAATGACTCTGGAAGAGAGAGCGAGGCTGGTGACTTTGTACAGTCCTCCCTCACTTAAATTCAATTCCCTGCAAGTCAAGACATCACCCTCCTGATGTCATTGGTCCTCTCTAAGAACAAAGGAACAACCACCACAAGGTTTTGGACCTGGTTGTGGAAGGGATGTCAGGAAGAAGTCATGTTCTCCTAAGGCCAACAGCAATGTACTCAGTGAAGGGAAGGAAGCATCTTAAAGTTTACTACAGCTTGTAATTCCACCGAATGTATAGGATGCAATGTTGTCCATTGTTTTCCTGCTATTAATGTCCCTCCTTTAGAAAGGGCAGGATGGGCGCAATGGGTTATAGTTTCTTCCTTCTGACTTCAAGAGCTTCCTTCTAGGTTTAGCTAAAATTACACCCTCAGGAGGTCTTTCCCATTCCATTGCTATTGCCTTCTCTCTGAGAATACTTTGTCTCCAATTTCCTGTGTGTGTGTGTGTGTGTGTGTGTGTGTGTGTGTGTGTGTGTGTGTGTAATGTACATGCTAATTTACATATCTCTATCATAAAATGTGGTTTCCTTGAACACAGTGATTGTTCTGCCCTATATGTATCCTTCCCATATCCTTCCCTAGCACCTAGCACAGATCATGGTACATAGCAAGTGCTTAACAAATTGTTATCGACTGACCAAACTGATATTCAATACCTTGGGCCAAAGGGTACCCTTATAATCCAATGAACAAGACTTAAATTCAATTTAAAAAACATTCACTGAGTGCCTTTTTTGTGCAGAGCATTACATTAGGTATCTGAGGGATACAAATTTTAGCTAACCACAGCAGCTAAGTGGCACAGTGAATTGAGTGCCAGTCCTAGAGTAAGGAAGACCTGAGTTCAAATCTGGTCTTAGACACTTTCTAGCTGTGTGACCCTGGGTAAGTCACTTAGCCCCAATTCTCTCATCTGTAAAATGGGGAGATAATAGCATCTACTTCCCAAGGTAATTGTGAAAATCAAATGAGATAATAATTGTAAAGTGTGTAGCACGGTACCTGGTACATTGTGTTATATAAATGTTAGCTATTATCATCATTCATAAAACTTTCAATCAAGCTTTCAAACATAAAAACAAACAAAAAAAACATACAAAGATATACTCTGGTATAAAATAACTCATGACAAGTGTACAAGAGATGCAGATGAATTGGTATGTAAGATAAAAGGAAGAAGGATCATGGCTAGCTATGGGATGGGGGTGAGCATCAGAAAAGGCGTAAAGGAAGAGTTGCCATTTGAGTTGGGCTCCAAGAAGCTGTAGCCTGTGCAGCAACCACACCCTGCTGAAACCATCTTGGCAGACATGCTAAACCAGGTCAAGGGCATTGATTTAGAGCTGAAAGTAGTCATCAAGTCCAACCCCACCCAACCCCAGCCTACAGGTAGGTGCTGATACCGAGGCCCAGAAATGCTAAGAAACTTGCCCAAGGTCACGCAGGTAATGAATTCCTATAATAAAATGCAACTAGGAAAAAAACTACCTTCCTATTTTAATATAAAGTTGTAGTCTATTTCATATCCTAAACACCTTAAATAAATGACTTCTTGGGTTTTTCATTCATTTGCTAATAGTCATATATTTGTGCATAAGATTAGGTCCTCAAAGGATTTCATTCTTTCAAGATGTTATGAGGAATGTATTATGTACATATGTATGTATTATGTATGTGTATGCACACATACATACATGTGCATGTACATACTCAAAAAAGGGGTGGGGATGAGATGAAGATGTAAAAGATGTAAACTTTATATTAAAAATGTAAATTCAATGGAGTAGTAAACTTAGAGAAAGTAACAAGATTCGACTGTTAGAAATCTAAGACCTAGGAGATAGACACACCTAAGTGTATATAGGCATATGTGTATGTATGTATGATGTAATATAATACATTACATAATATAACAAATACAATTTCATCAATAAGTGTAAAGAAGTGTAAGGTTTCATTTTCCAAGTGAGACCCTCTTCCTTCAACCTTTGAAAGACATTGTCCCTATCAGATACAGGGTTTGGGCAAAGTTAGAAAGAGCAAGTGGCCTGTAAAAACTGAAATTCTCTGAAGTTTAAGATGAATTATAGGCTTCTAATTTGTTGTTCTTATATCTCTGTTGTTAACAGGGTTAGGTCCATAAAGTTTGAGTTAATTTTCAACATATAAGCTAGTTATTGAAAAAAGCAAATTTAGGAGGCTGTAGTAAATTATATTGAATCTTGTTTCTGGTTGATATTAGCAGAATTACCTAGGAATCTCTGTAAATGACTTGGAACCAGAGCAACTGATCTGCTAAGAGGATCTCCCTTCAGAGCTGCCCTGAAAACGAGGTCTATTCCAGAAAGTCCAGGGGGAAATGTTTCCAGGGACCAGGAGACTACATGGGACATCTGGGACTCAAGGCCAAATGTTCTCATTAAATAAACAATGAGAGTTGGTAACCAGATTATGAGACGATGTTATTTAATATTCTTTTTTTTTTTTTTTTTTGGTGAGGCAATTGGGGTTAAGTGACTTGCCCAGGGTCACACAGCTAGTAAGTGTTAAGTGTCTGAGGCCGAATTTGAACTCAGGTCCTCCTAACTCCAGGGCTGGTGCTCTATCCACTGCACCACCTAGCTGCCCTGATGTTATTTAATATTGATGGTTATTTGTATTGCTTCTCCTGATTTTGTTTTGTCTCATGGTGTTTCTGTTTGCTGAGTAACTTTGGTGACGTAATTTCCCCTTTCAAAACAATACGTGGTGAACCCTCTAAGTGGTTTCATCTATAACCTTAGTTTGCCTATGGAACCCATTTAATCAGATTTCTCTCCTTAAGGGAAATATGATATCATAACTCTGCTCAACTAAGTTTGTTTAAGTTTTATGACATTGAAGAAAACATGAGATTATGATTTTTCTAATACTCATGGCCACAATATATTTGTTTCCTGTTTTGAGTTCAAGTCCCCTACGTTATAGCCGCCAATGATTACTGAAATTGATTTGGTATGATCAGAAGAGATTAGGATGATGCAGTTGAGGGTAGAGAACTCTATAGATCCTATTGTGGTGTTTCACCATGAGCATGGTTAGCACCAAAGGTGGGGTTTTACAAAGTCAGCCATTGGGACAGTCAGTCTGAATGATCTCCATGTGTGGTTGTTGTTTTTTAAATTTTAATAGTGTTTTATTTTATTTTTTTCCAATTACATGTAAAGATTGTTTTCAACACTCATTTTTTTTTTGTTTTGTTTTGGTTTTTTTATGAGGCAATTGGGGTTAAGTGACTTGCCTAGGGTCACACAGCTAAATGTTAAGTGTCTGATGCCAGATTTGAACTCAGGTCCTCCTGAATCCAGGGCTGGTGCTCTATCCACTGCACCACCTAGCTGCCCCGACATTCATTTTTTAAAAACATCTTATTATTTTCCCATTACATATTACATATAAGAATATTTTTCAACATTTGCTTTCACTGGATTTTTAGTTCCAAACTTTTTTTTTCTCTCCCTCCTCCCTTCCCTCCCTCCTCCCCAAGATGGAAAGCAGTCTGATATAGGTTGTTAAACATGTTTCTACATTAGTCATCTTGTGAAAGAAGAATCAGAGCACAAAGGAAAAACCTCAAACAAGGAAGGAAAAAAAAACCAGTCCAAAGGTAGAAACAGCATGGTTCAATCTGCATTCATAATTGACAGTTCTTTTTTCTGGATGTTGACAACATGTTCTATCATGAGTTCTTTGAAACGGTTTTGGATCATTCCACTGCTGAGAAGAGTCAAGTCTAACCCCATTGTTCATCACACAATGTTGGTGTTACTGTGTACAATGTTCTCCTGGTTCTGCTCCTCTCAGTCAGCATCAGTTCATGTAAGTACTTCCAGATTTCTCTGTACTCCTCCTGCTCATTGTTTCTTACAGCACAATAGTATTCCATTACATTCATATACCATAACTTGTTTAGCCATTCCCCAGTTGATAGTCATCCCCTCAATTTCCAATTCTTTGCCACTACAAAAAGAGCAGCTATAAATATTTTTCATATATGTGGGTCCTTTTCCCTTTTTTATGATCTCTCTGGGATATAAACCTAGTAGTTATATTGCTGGGTCAAAGGGTATGCACACTTTTATAGCCTTTTGGGAATGGTACCAAATTGTTCTCTAGAATGGTTGGATCAATTCACAACTCCATCAACAATGCACTGATGTTCAAATTTTCCCACACCTTCTCCAACATTTATCATTTTCCTTTTTTGTCATATTACCCAATTGGATAGGTATGGGGTGGTACCTCAGAGTAGTTTTAATTTGCATTTCTCTAATCAGTAGTGATTGAGAACATTTTTTCATATGGCTATAGATAGCTTTAATTGCTTCATCTGAAAACTGCCTGTTCATATATTTTGACCATTTCTCAACTGGACAATGACTTGTATTCTTAAAATTTTGATTCAGTTCTCTATATATTTTAGAAAATAGTCCTTTATCAGAAACATTGGCTGTAAAAATTGTTTCCTATCTTTCTGCTTTCCCTCTAATCTTGGTTGCATTGGTTTTGTTTGTGCAAAACCATTTTAATTTAATGTAATTGAAATTATGATCCCCATGTTTTAGCCTTGCTCAACCTTTGGGTGCTCAGCTAACCTATAGGAGATGGCTCCTTGGTGCCTTGGGGAGGAATTCTACCTCCTGAAGACTAATCCCATCTCCTGCAGACTACTTCCCATCACCTGAGGACTATTCCCATCTCCTATTGATGCTATCTATGATGGGGAAGTTCTAAGGCAATACTAATCTTACCTCCTCATTGATAGGTCTACCAATCAGGATTGTCTTGGAAATTTTTTTTATTCTTATTGTTCACTCTTTTATCAGTTGTGTCCAACCTGTTGAGTTTTCTTGGCAAAGATACTGGAGTGATTCACCATTTTCTTCTTCATTTTACAGATGAGAAAACTGAGGCAAGTTTGCCTTCAGTTGACCAGAGGCTTGAATCAGGATTTTCTTTTAACATTATTTAAGTGTCCTTTCACAAGTCATTCTTGGGCTCTGGGCCTCAGCTTCTGCATCTATAAAATGAGGGAGCTGGACTAAGTGTCCTCTGAGGTCTCTTCTAACTGAAAGGAGTAAAGAGAACAAGCATTTATGTGGCACCTACTATGTTGTGGGCTCTGTGCTAAGAGTTTTACAAATACCAGCTCATTTGTTCATATTCTATAGCCCTAGTGATGGAGGAGGCTAAAAGGAGTTAACAGCTAACCTAAGACTTGATCAATAGTAGTTAAAAGGGTTATCAACAGTACAGTAACCCAGAGGGTTTGAGTCCCTATCAACCAACACTCTCAACAGAAGCCTAAGGAGACAGTAACCAGGGACCATTAACCATTAATAGCCATTAATATTCCTAGATCATAGGAAACAGAAACTGTACCTAGAAACCAGATCTTAAAGTAAAGAGACATCATAAACAGAGAGACCCTCTGGGTCTGACAAGTTTAAGCATGTCTTTATGAACAAACGTAGAAAGACCAAATGTGTCCTTAGGTACATACACCTTATGATGTTTAAACCCCAAAACATACCCCGAGGGAAAAAGGTACCTGCCTTGGAGGACATCTTGGGACCCTAGGAAGTCCAAAATAGGATGTGAACCTCCCATAAGGAAAAGACTAAGATAATGGGAGATAATCTACTTTTCTCACTATAAATATAACCATTTTCATCCCCCTTATTCAAGACACTTATCTCCTTTGGGTGATTCTCCCTGAGTCACTGAGTCTTGTAATTCTTTGGGAAGCCTCATGTTCAATTTATTTTTAATTTTTTTAGTGAGGCAATTGGGGTTAAGTGACTTGCCCAGGGTCACACAGCTAGTAAGTGTTAAGTGTCTGAGGTGGGATTTGAACTCAGGTCCTCCTGAATCCAGGCCCGGTGCTCTATCCACTGCGCCACCTAGCTGCCCCCTCATGTTCAATTTGATCAATGAAACCCCACATCACTAAGACGAGTTACTTGGTTGTCATTTTCCTTCATCTGTAAAATGAAGGGGTTGGATTGTATAGTCCCTAAGATCTATTCTAGCTCCAGCTTCAGCTCCAGACTCAGGATCTTTCCAAACCCTGTTTTATGTAATTACAAAGTAATTTTTCCTTGGGGAGGAGAGTAAACCAACAACTGAGTGGATCAGAAATGATCTCTTGGAGGAGCCAGCCCTTGATCTAAACTGAGAAGGGAGCCATGGTTGGAAAGACCAAAGGAAATGAAGGGAATTCACAGAGGAAAGGTCAAAAAAAGGAAGGATCGAATGACTTTTCAAAGATTTATTAACTAACAAGTCTATTAATTAAGAAGCTTCATTAGTCCCAGTATACACATACATCCACACACCCATTCATATCTATTTATTTGTCCACGCATTAGCCAAGTACAGTCTATAGTTACCAAATTCACCAGTCATCAGGGGCAGGGGTCGGAGGGTGCCAGAGTCGGGGTGGGGGTGGGGGGTCACACATGTGAGTGACATCAGAAGGAGGAGGAAGACTTGGAAAATGTATGCACATGAGTAGGATGGAATCCTCTAAAGGGCCTCATTTCACTGGATCCTTTCATACAAAAATCCCCATGAATGTCCCTGAAAAGATCTCTTTGTATTATGCTGAAGCCCTGTCCCATTAATTCTGGGACAATTAACCCCTCCTCCCTTTTTGTTCTTGTGTGGCATGGTCTTCACCATGACACGTTGGCCTCAGTGGCCAGAGTGGGGTGGTCCTGGCCTCATTGTCTGTCTTCAGCTGTCCTCATTACCTCAGATGTTTCTAGGTGGGTTGGTCTTCAGAGTCCTCATTATCTTGGATGCTTCTGGATGGAGGGGTCTCAGCCCTTTATTTATGCCTTTCAGAAAGAAAGACTAACAAACACACTCACCCAGTACTTGCTTCAATGGGATTAAGTCAGACTTAATCTCCCTTGCTGACACTATGTTAATTGGTTCATTAATGTGAGATATTTTAGTTTCCTCTAAGTATTAACACAGGAATTATAGTACCAATGCAGCTACAACCCTGCCTAGTAGGCCAAGTAGGCTTCAAGGTTAGTATAGGTCACCCTGAGCTCTGGGAGGAATCTTTAGGCCTAGATAATAGGAGCTAACATTTAAATAGCTTAAGCCTTTCAATTCACTTTATGGATATTATTTCATTTGATCCTCTCAACAGCCTTATTGTAATAATAAAATCATGATAGCTAGCATTGGTAAGAGCAACAATAATAGCAACAGTAACAAAAAGGATAACTAGTATTTCTGTAGCATTTTAAGGTTTGCAATGTGCTATATATTTATGTATAGTTATCCTTTTGACATTGAGGGATGGTTAAGGGTATGTGCGGCAACCCCTCCATCTGGAAAACCATTGTAAAATTTTCTGGCCCTCTCTTCTTACAAGAGAAGTCTGAATTATTATGGTATAAAAAGATAAAATATGTTGATGTTATACAATTCTATACATATATTTTATGTTTTTTTGAGTTTTTAAACTTTCTGTGTCATCTGTGGCTTCTGCAAAACTCCCCCAAAATTCCCATTTAATCTCTTTTGCTAACCCAACCCATGATATATAGAAACCTTGACGGGGAACTTATTGATGTAGAAGGGATTACTGGATAGATTAGATAGATAGATAGATGATAGATAGGCATAGATGGATGACAGATGGATGCATATATACATATTTATAGACATAGATATATACACACATATACATACACATAGATATGTATATATGTTTTCTCATTTGATCTCATATTGATAATAAATGCTATTATGATCTTCAATTTGTAGATGAAGAAATTGAGTCTGAGAGGGAAGAAGTAACTTCCCAGCAGTTACAAGAAGTATCTGAGGCTAAATTTGAACACAGGTCTTCCTGACTGCAAGTCCAGTGCTTTATCTATTATATCATATAGCTGCCAAGATCTGGAGGATGGGAGTGCTCTCTTCAAACTGGGTCAAGGAGAGAGAGAGATTGAAATAGGAGCAAGGATGGCCCACTTTGAATTGAGCATGCCAATCTGGAGCTAACATAGTATTTTTCTGCCTAGGATTTCTTTTGCATATACGGTTTGGTTTTTTATTTTACTTTTCAATGAGTCACTGGAATAATTGCTCCAAATTCCCTGGACTCTTCCCTGAAATTTTTTTGTATTAAAAAAAAAATTAGATAAAGAATTTAGGTGGGACTATTTATCTACCTACTTATCAAATCTTATCTATCTCTGTCTTTCTATCTAAATAGCTATCTAGCTACCGAATCTGTCTAATCTATTTTTCATCTATCTATGTCTGTCTGATCTATCATCTACCTAATCTTTCACCTATCATCTATATATCTATCTACCTATCTATGATTTATACATGTTTATGTTTGGACTTATATTTCATATTTTGCATATTCTTACATGTGCACAGGTTTCCTTTGTGGAATGTAAGGGTAAAGACTTTCAGTTACACTGGATATCCCCAGAGTACAACACTACATTTAATAATGCTTTTTTTTTTTTTTTTGGTGAGGCAATTGGGGTTAAGTGACTTGCCCAGGGTCACACAGCTAGTGTCAAGTGTCTGAAACTGGATTTGAACTTGGGTCCTCCTGAATCTAAGGCCAGTGCTTTATCCACTGCACCACCTAGCTGCCCCTAATAATGCTTTTTGAGTTGAGTTTGGAAAAACTAACTCTTTTTTGTTTTTTTTTTAGTGAGGCAATTGGGGTTAAGTGACTTGTCCAAGGTCACACAGATAGTGTTAAGTGTCTGAGGCCAGATTTGAACTCAGGTCCTCCTGACTCCAGGGCTGGTGCTCTATCCACTGTGCCACCAACTGCCCCTTCATTTACTGTTAATATTGCTGTACTGAGGCCATCTGTATGTAATTCAATGGTTGAAAGAAATAAAGAAGCAAGAAGTGGAAGCCATTCTCCCAGCCATCCAAATGGTATACCATGCTACCGGGATCCAAATAACCAGGACTCAGCTGCAAGTGGTCTTTTCATATGGAAACAGCTTTTGTTTGGAGATGATTTAATCAGAATATGGAACTTCCTGTGTGATAACTCCCTCTAGCTCAAAGAAGTTAAAAATTATCACTGATTTCTAGTCAAAGATTTTATAGGTAAGTGACTTATCCATGACCACACAGCCTATATCTGTCACAGGCAGAACTTGAACCTACTGTTTCCTGACTTAAAGGCTAATTCTCTGCTGTGCTGTAGCAGGGCTACTTCTTTATCCATTCCTCTCTGGTCATATTCACATTATTTATACTGTTCTCATAGAATTAAAAAAAAAGAAGTGGATTTGACCAGGAGTCAAAGGGCTGAAGTTGTCCTGACTCTTTAACTTCTTAATTTTGTGACCCCGGGGGAGTCACAACTTCTCAAAACATCTCCTCATATGTAATGGGATGGCTGGACTAGAGAATCTTGGAAGGTTTTTCCCAGCTTTTTTTTTGCTATGGTCCCATTATAAAGATGGAGAAATGTTTCTTTCACTGACTTGGCATCCATTTGCTAACTCTGGCTTCAGTGCCCTTCAGAAGCTGATCCTCTCCTACCTAAAGTCTTCTCACACCTATCCATGTACTCTTCCCTCCAGCATTGACCTCTTTGTTATTGCTCTCATGCTCCCCCTCCTGCTTTTGTTCCTTTTCACTGGCTCCTCCCATACCTGGGATTCTCTCCCTCTTCATTTGGGTCTCTTGGCCTCCCTGATTTCCTTGAAGTCCCAGTTAAAATCCTACTTTTCACAGAAGCCTTTCCTGATCAACCTTAATGCCAACACAAGCTACTTCCCTCTGCTGATTATTTCCAATTAATGTTGACTATATCCTATTTGTACATATTTGTTTGTATGTTGTCTCCCACATTAAACCATGAGCTTTTAAAGATCGGGGCCTTTTTTTTTTTTGCCTTTCCTGGTGAAGAGCAGGCCCTTAACAATGCATGTTGACTGACACTGGCCTGGCTTCCTTGCTGCTATTAAGTTGCAAGTTCCTTAAAATCAGTGAAATGGGAATTTGAGGGATGTAGCTCAAACCTTGCCTCTATCTCCTATTTTTGTGATTTTGGGCAAATCACTTAACCTCTCAGTTTTCTCATCTGTAAATTAAGGGGTTGGGTGAGAGGACCCTTTAAGGACCTCTTCATTTCTAACTCTGCTGTTCAGTCCTTTCTGACTCTTTGTGACCTTGTGGACCATGGTGGTCCATGAGGTTTTCTTGCCATTGTCTTCCCTAGTGGATTAAGGCTAACAGAGGCTAGGTGAGTTGCCCAGGGTCACAAAGCTAGTAAATGTCTGAGACCAGATTTGAACTTGGGTCTTTCTGACTCCAGGTCTAGCATGCTATCTACTGAGGCACCTATTAGCATTCATGAGCTCCTATAAAAGAACATATAAACTCTTCTGCTTGGCATGAAAAAAGCCCTTCACAAGCCATCTCTAATCTGTCTTTCTGGACTGATTTCTGAACCATTACTCCCCCTCAAGGACCCTGTAGTGCCATCCTATTCTCTCATGCAGGATACTCCATCTCCTGCTTCTGAACAGGCTGTCCTCCAAGCCTGGCATGTTCTGCTTCTTCACCTCTACCAGGTGGAATTATCAATGCCCTTAAAGCTCAGCTCAAGTGCTGGGCCTTCTTCAGGCCTTTCCTGATGTGGAACCATGCTATCCTTCCTCCTCTTTGCCTCCTTGTATGCAATGCATTGCAAGTCTCGTAGAAGGCCCAAATAATTTTCACATTTATTTCCAACACCATGGCCCTATGCCTGGCAAGTAGTAGGTACTTAAAACAGGCCTATTGAATTGAATGGGAAAAATCCTGGGCTTTGAAGTCACAGGACTGGGGTTCAGCTTTTGCTCTGCAACTCGTTACTGGTGTGACCTTGGACAAGTCGCTTAGAATTTCTGGGCCTTAGTATCTGCATCTACAAAATGGGGTGTGGGGGGGTTGGACTTGATGAGTATTTCCAGCTCTCAATCATTGCCCTCAATATGGTGGCTTCTTTGGACTTCATGGTCATTCCTAGTCTGGTGCCTTTTATCACCCAGGAACTTCTAAGTGCTGCTCATTGATTGATAATGATGGAGAGAAGCTGAACCCTGCATTTTTGTCCCCAGATAGGTTTCTTGCATGCCTTGGATTACAGGCATCTGGCCTCAGCCACATGGCATTGGGAGGCTGTGAGATATGACTAATGAAAACCCATTTTCAGCTGTTAGAAACCATTCACCATCCAAACAGAATGACTTTCAGGGTGGATTGAAATGGGATTGCAAGCTGCCTCCCAAACTCTCTTTGTGGCTTCTGGACTCAGGCATCATGCATACTGACCTTGTTCAGGTGTTGGGTGAGTCAATACAGTAGTAATTTTGGGGTAGTCTGGCTATGTCTCTGACAGAAGGAAGTCTTAATTCCATGGGGGAACCCGAATTTTATCTGGCCAGTGCAGAGAATGACAATAATATGCAAAGAGCCTTCAGTATCACAGTAAGTTGGTTAACATCGAAAAGTAGAGTACAGTGGGGGCAGCTAGGTGGCACAGTGGATAAAGCACCAGCCCTGGATTCAGGAGTACCTGAGTTCAAATCCAGCTTCAGACACTTGACTCTAGCTTGTGACCCTGGGCAAGTCACTTAGCCCCCATTGCCCCCTCCCCCAAAAGTAGAGTACCTTGTACCTGACAGGAAATGGAAACTTGAGCTTCTCATAACAACTTAAAGAATAAAACGATATTTTATTTAGGCACTAGGGAAAGGAAATTGTGAGAGAAGTCCTTGGACTTCTCATGAGGAGGTGGTACTGCACAGAAGCAGGGCTCTCTGAGATAACTTTGTCCGCCAGCAGGAGACAGGCAGATACTTTTATACAGGACAGGTGGTGGCCCCATGGGGTTATCTGACTGTATAAAGTTGTCTTATTGGGTGGTGGGTTGGAAGCAGTCTGGTGAGGGACGTTGTCTGTCCCCTCCTACCACTTTGGCCTAATAGGGTTATCTCCTGAAGGGGTGGGGGGAGACTGGAATGCAGAGTGGTGGTCCTGGAGTTATCTCAGTTCAGATCTGTGCCGCTTATCTCTTTAGGTGTATTGATCCTTTGGTTTAGCTTCTCAAGGAGAAAGTTCCTTGATTTCCCCCCAGAAAACTTCTGAGGTATCCTGGGCCCATAAGAAGACCCATCAATTTCCTCATCTATTCAATGAGTATAATAACATCACCTGCCTCCCAGGGTTCTTTAAGAGGACAAGATGGAAATATTTGCAAAGTATAATGCAAACCTTAAGTCACTATATTAATGCTATTATTCTTAAGGCATGCAAAGAATCTGGCAAAAAAAATTCACATAAATTCCTTGTCCCACACCGTGCACTTGTAAAAGATCTAGAGAAATAATGAATAGTCTAAAAATTAAATTTGAAAGGCAACTCCGGAAAAACGGTTCACCTGTAGAAAGTCAATAAAATGTCCCAGTTCCATCTAATTAATGAAAGCAATTAAAACCCGTTTCAAAAACTTTCCCCATCCAAAATTAGTAAGCCCTTGGAAGATCAGACAGCAATGGTTTAGTGAAAAGGTCACTGGATGAAAAACGGATCCAGAGGAGTTGGGTTTTACTTTTGACTCTACCTCTCACTTTGCTGTGTGTCCTTGGGCAAGTGACTTCCCCTCTCTGGGCTCCAGTTTCTTCTGTAAGAGGAGTTTAGACTGGATGATCGCCGAGGTCCTTTCTGACAGATGCTTTGATAGTTTTTTTTTAATCTATGTTCCCAAACCTTTTAAAGCTCTGCATTCTATGTTATGTGTTGTAAAGTCCCACTTCAAACAGTCTAGTAGTTGAGTTTCAAAGGCATTTTGACAAAACCAAAAAGACAAACTTTTTGCCTTGTAAAGTGTAAATGGCCCCGTCTACTTTTTCCTACACTTTAGGAATAGTCGAAGGAAGAACTTTTTCTAACCTTCCAATCAAGAAGCGTTGGGCGGAAAAAGTTGCCGCTTAAAAGAGAAAACAACTCTTCTTTATTTTGGCTAACAACAAAGAGGAAGATCTGCCCAGCTCCGGCGCCTTCGAAATATGTTTCCGCTCCCTCTAGGGCTCAGAAAAAAGCTGCGTGAAGCTGTCTCCTTTCCTGGTGTGGGTGTGTTGGGGGGGGGGGGGCGGGGAGTGGTGGAATAATTAACTGCAGTCGGTGGGCAGAGTGTTTAGGCCCCCTCGGGTAGCAAAGGCGCCCCCACCGCCAGCCCTGATGGGACATGCAGTGCGTGGGGTCCCGTTCCCGCTCTGCCCATGCTCCCTCGCCCCACCGGGCACCCATCTCGGCCCACTGGAGGGGGTGGGGCTGACCGGTGGGCAGTTAGACCGTGGGGCAGGGGACTCCCGAAGCCTAGGGTGACTCCAGCAGGTGCCTGGGGAACCCAGCTCCCGGCTCTCTTCTCGCTCCGCCACCCATCCGCTACGCCTCGCCCTCCGTCGGACAGCGTCACCCCACCCCCACCCCCACTCCGCCCAGCCCCGCCCACCTCGCGGGTGCTCTAGGACCAAGGGAGACCCGGGTCATCCCCGCGGGGAGCGGAAGAGGAGCTAGGGTTTCAGGGAGGAGCAGCGGCCGAACACGGGGGCTGACACACGCATGCACGCTCCGGGAGCCCCGGTGCTTAACATGTCCCTGGCTGCTGCTGCTGCTGCTGCTGCTACTGCTGCTGTTGCTGCTGCGCCGGCGGCGGTGGCTGCTGCTGCTGCTGCTGCTGCGGGGCGCTGGCACGGAGCCCAGTAGGGCCCCGGGGAGGAGACCCTGGGGGAAGGCGGGAGCGGCGGCCGCGGGGCCGCTAGTGCCCTCCCTCCTGGGGCAGCAGCAGCAGCAGCAGCAGCAGCAACCCCTGTCATAGCCGCAGCCGAAGCCGCAGCAGCAGCAGGAGCAGCGGCGGCGGCAGCGGGCAGCCGGGGCTCCGAGCCAAAGGGGAGAGGAGCGGAGCGCAGCCGAGCCGCGCAGCTCAGCGCAGCGCAGGGCGCGGGGGAGGAGGGAGGAGAGAGGGGGAGGAGGGAGGAGAGAGGGGGAGGGGAACACCGAGGGAGAAGGGAGAGGAGAGGGAGGCCAGGCCCCGAGGGGGGAGGGTCCCTCTCGCCCTCCCCGAGCCCAGAGGCGCCCAGGGAGACCCTGGCGGTGGCGGCCACCACCACACTCCGCCTCCTCCTCCTCCCGTGCTCCGCGGCGGTGGCATGTCCGAGACCGGCGGGGCCGGGCCGGCCGGGGGCGGTGGCGGTGGCTGTGGTGGCGGTAGCTGCGGCGGCGGCAGCGGCGGCGGCGGCGGCGGCGGCGGGGCCGGAGGGCAGCAGCAGCAGCCGCCGCCCCCTCCTCCGCAGCCGCCGCCGCCGCCTGTGCCTCTGCCTCCTCCTCCGCCGCCCCCGCAGGGATCCCCGGCGGCTGGGGGCGGACCGGCCCGGGCCGCGGCGTCCGCCGCCGCTGCTGCTGCTCCTGCTGCGGCCGTCCCTGCCCCCGTCCCGGCCGGCGCCGGCCCCGGCCCCGCCGCGTCCTCGGGGCCGGGCGCCGCCGAGAGCCCGGGGGTCGGCAGCGGCGCTTCTACGGCCCGGATCGCGGTGAAGAAGGCGCAGCTGCGCTCCGCTCCCCGGGCCAAGAAACTGGAGAAACTCGGCGTCTACTCGTCCTGCAAGGTAACGTCCGCTTCAGCTCCCTGCCGGGGAGACCCGGGGAGCAGTCCTGCCCCGTCCCTCCTCCCTCCCATCTCCCTCCCCTCGGCGCGATCGTTGGCGGGGACTGGACGGGGCGCCCGCCGGCACCCCCTGCCTTCACTTCCCCGAAGGCCCCCCCCTCCCGGGCTGCACCGCGGAAGTACAGCTCTCGGGTGGATTGGATTCTTGGACTGCGTTGTGTGCGTGTGTGTGTTTATGTGTGTGTGCGCGCGTGCATAGTGGGGGTGGGGGTGGGTGGGGTGGGGAAAGCCGAGGCTGGAGGCGATCGCCGAGGGCTGGGGGCTTTCTGCGTGCGTGTCCTGGCTTCGGAGGGGGCGAGCGAGAAGTTGCTTCTCCGGGATCTGTTTGACTGGGCCAGGAGCGGCTTGCTGCTGGAGAGGGGGACCGGGGAGAGTGGCTGGAGAGGGGCGGGGGCGGCGGCGTGAGCCCGCGCACTGACCGCGGAGGACTGTCTTTCAAAGTAGTGTGAAGTGTGGGTGCGTCTCGGTGTGTCCGGGGGAGGGGAGGGGAGGGGAGGGGAGGGGAGGCAGTGAGCGAGCGATCGGGGCGTGCGCTCCTGTCCGGCTTCTCCAGTCCGGTAGGTGCTGCCAGCTCTGACGGGCGGTCAGCCGCTGGGAGCTTAGGGCTCCCGAAGGGGAGAGGCGAGGGGAAGGGGCGGGGCGCAGGGGGCCCGGAGGATGGGTACGGCGGGCAGCCAAGATTCCAGGTGCTGGGACTCGGTAGCGGGATGCCAGCACACCTCATTTTGACATTGTTATGGGTTTGCTTAAAGCCTCCCACCAGATGCTTGGGTTGTAAACAGTTGGGCGGGTTGATAAGCTTGACTTGGCTGGATGCTGGTGTACCTCTTGCCCCCTTTCTCGAATGCTCCACATTACACTCCTGTCTATGGTCTGGGATTGTTTTCCACCCACCCTCCTCCTTTGACTCCCCCCCCTCCAGATGTGGCCCAGGGTGGGGGTTGAGTTTTGATTTGGGGTACAGCAGCCACAGAACTCCTGGAGGCCGGTGGCCCTTGGAATAATAGTCTTCGTTTTGACAGGGTGACAGCTGAAGGAGACAGGACTCTGGGGTTTGTTGCTTCTTCGGCCAGTGACTGGAGTTTGGGGGGGGGGAGACCCAAACAGCAGGGTGTTCTGGTTAATCACTCCCATGCTTGGGTACTTGGGAGGCAGAGCCCAGTTTCCCAGAATGACCCGGGCTGGGTAGAGCCAGATTCCTCCAAAGAACGCAGTTAATCGTAATGATAACCGAAGTATATTTTAAGTTACAGGACCACCTTAATTTCAGAGTCTAGCTATGTGTCTCTTCCCCCACCGCAGGGTAAAAACATGGCCAAGAGTAGATACTAGCTCTATTTAAAAGTTGGGATGCTGGGAATTTAAAGTCCTCCCATGTCGAGTTCAACTACCCTGGATCGACCTTCTCTCCCAGGTTTACCTGAACCTTCTGCTAAGCTGTGCCGATCATCACCCTTTGTTTTCTCTTTTCAGTTTCTTATTTCAATCTCTTGTTCTGAAGCCTTTGATCAGTACCCCTCATTCTCTAAGTCAGTTGGTCCTAATGTTAAATTCCACTGGGTGCTAGATTTTGAATTAGGGACCTGGGTTCAGATCTTGTTTTCGCTGCTTTTTATTAATCGACAAGCATTTGTTCAATGTCATGGAATCTGCTGGCCCTTACGAAAAAATAGATGAGTTGGTCTAGATGAATTCTAAGGCCCCTGCACCACTTGAAATCTACGAACGTGAGAACCTGGAAGCGAAATGGGGTCTATACTTGCAAACCACCTTGATTAGGGAGCTCCTGGAGCAGAGTTGCTGCTTCTTCCCTGGCTCTTTTCCTGCCTAAGTATACATAGGACTTTTTCCAGTTCTCTTGAAAGGGAAAGGAACTATAGCCTAGTGGACTGTTGGGATAGATCTAAAACCTTTGGAATGAACGAGAGCTGTGTGAATGAATCATTCCATTTTTAACTGAAGCATTGAATGTTAATCCAATCTTAATTCAAGCATTTAGCACCCATTTAACTGTGTTCTAGGAATTGTTTCGGTGCTAGGGAAAAAAGGATTAAAAAAAATAGCCAACAACTCTCAAAGCCGGTCTTCTAGAAGCTTAGGATCTCCTATGGTGCCACAGGGATACAAATGCCAGTGATGTCAGGTTAGGCTGTAACCAAGGGAAGGGGAAGATGCACAAATGAACCGAGAGAATTTATAAGGGCTTCTCTCTTAAAATTTCAGCATCCTCAGGAATGCCCTTGATTTGTCTATAGAAAATGGTCATTTAATGGTACATCTTAAAAGGATTGGAGTTCTCCTTTAAGTGCCTCTGCTTACAAAGGACAGAAGGGACAGCTTGGAAACCATTAAAATACCAGCCCCTTAGGCAATCTGGAAAGAAAAGAAAGAATAGGGAATTGGAGGAGCAGAGTAGGAGACCATCCAGACTCCTGAAGGAGAGATATTTTTATTTTCTTCTTTAAGCTCAGTGGAAGAAACTGGGCACTGAGATTATTAGCCTGGAGCCTGCTTTTTTCTCTCCTCAAAGGTGGGGTAGCCCACCACACCCCTCCTAGAGAAAACGTACTAACTTGTTTTTCAGGGTACAGGGTAGAATTCTTTTGAATTGTGTCTTGGCAAAAGGTATCTGTAGACCTTCAATGTGGGTCTTCCCCAGCTTTGTGAATCAGTCACCTCTCTCCCCAAAGCTGCTGGTGGGAGAGATCTGGGTCAGTGATAGTGTGCCAAAACAGGGGAAACTTGAGAAATGATACCTTGGAGGGAAGTAGTTGGGAAATTTAAACATTTTGAGACTAAAAACGAATTTTAAAGTTTGATACCTTTTGTTTTTAGAACAGTCATTTCTGGATATATTCAGATCTCACACATACCCCCCCCCCTTTCTCTTTTAACAACAACAACTACAACAACAAAATCATTAAGCAGCCCCAATGGACAAAGTGTGGGACATTTCACACCTGGAATCTGATTGTATCTGTCTGTATCCATAGTTCTCACATCTTTGGGTCAGGAGGAACATTGTACATCTCTCCTCCGGGTTGAGGTGACTTGATAGTTACACTGTGTCCTGGCTTCTTCCTGTATTCTAGGTTAAATTTTATGTGAAGATACTATGTTTCAGAAGCCTGAAGAGGGCTTTGCAAAATTTGTTAATTGAGATCTTTATAATTCCCCTCTCCCCCTCCCCCGCAAAAAAAAAGTTTGGGAAAAGTGGTACATAAATACTGTGGAAGGGCCAGAAAGAGACTTGGAACCCCCTGGAAATGTCATCAGCAACCACAAAATTCACAAAAGGTCCAGCAGTGCCCCAAATAGAGGGTTTACCGTTTCCTAAATCCTAGTTTATTTTAGGTTTGACTATCACCTATCCTGGATTCAGGAGTACCTGAGTTCAAATCCGACCTCAGACACTTGACACTTACTAGCTGTGTGACCCTGGGCAAGTCACTTAACACCCTATTGCCTGCAAAACCAAAAAAAAAGTTAATTTAAAAAAAAGAGAGAGAGTTCAGTCCAGGCTTCTCATTTCTCACCTGGCTGCCCTACTCTGGGATTCCTCCCACGTGACTGGTACCTTCTCCTTTTCTCCTCTGCCTTCCCCCACCCCCCCACCCCCTCCAGGCTTCCTTTTGTGTTTGTTTTCCCCTATTGCTGTGTAAACTCCCTGAGGGCAGAGACTTTTTTGTTGTTGTTATTTTAATTCTGTCCCCTTAGCTGGGTGCCTAGCATGTAGTCAGTATTTGATAAGGGTTTACTGACTAACTAGTGTTCTCTCTCCCTCAAATTAGGTTCAGTTTATTTTGTATATCATTTTCATATCCTTGGGCAGTTGGGTGGTGTGGTGAATAGAACTACAGGCCTGGAGTCAGGAAGACCAGGATTCAAATCAAGCTTCCAAAACTAGCTGGCAAGTCATTTCACCTTGTTTGCCTGAGTTTTCTCATCTGTAAAATGAGCCAAAGAAGGAAATGGCAAGCCATTTCCATTCAAATTACCTTCAGCTTATTTTGTGTATAATTTTCATATAGATGCATATATATGTATATGTATGTTAACCTGGAAATTAATGAAACAATCAATATAGAAGAAATATGGTCTTTAATCAGGGCAGAGGAGTTATAGGTCAGAGTATCACAAAGCAAGAATGCTAGGAACACCCAAAGATGGGAACTGAGGACAGGGTTTATATATGGGGGTAACAACAGAACCGAAGGAGCTATGAGACTGCCCTTGGGAAAAGTAAGTTTCTCACCAATAGAAACAACTTATGTAAATGAACCTTTTTATATAATAACCTAAAGTCCGGGAAGTAAGCTTGGGAATCTTTGGGAGGGGATAGTTAGTTTGGGAGAGATCCATCACAGTCTGGAATTGACACAGATTGGTTAGCGCCAGGAAATGTATTGTCTTGAGAATGGGGAGTAGGTGGGGATCAGTCAGTTCTCAGTAAATGGTCTTTATCAGTATATGTGTGATTATGCACACATATGTGCATATATGTCTGTGCATGTCTCTGTGTGTGTATAAAATATTATAATAGAATGTAAATTCCTTGAGGGCAAGGACTACTTCATTTGTCTTTGTATCCCCAGCCCCTTGTGGAGTTCCTGATACAGAATAAACATTTAACAAATGTTGATCGATTGCTAGGTGCTGGAAATGAAAAAAAATAAAAGAACAATTCCTGCCCTCAAGGGGATTATATACTATCTGGAAAATAGCCAGTCCAAGGCCTGTTTCTGATACATTCTAACAATGAAGCAGGCAACTTGGTGACACAGTGGATAAAATGGCCCTGGAGTCAGGAGGACCTGAGTTAAAAAATTCAGCCTCAGATATTTAGTGGCTGTGTCTCCTTGGGAAAGTCACTTAACCCCATTTGCCTCAGATCCTCATTTGTAAAATGAACTGGAGAAGGAAATGGCAAACCACTCCAGTATCTTTGCCAAGAAAAACCCAAATGGGGTCATGAAGAGTCAGTGGAGACTGAACAACCACAACTGTGAACCACAAGCAAACCGTGCCTCCAGGCAGCTAACATACAAATGGAAGATAAATTGCCCATTAGGTTCAGTGGAGAGAATAGTTTGAAAGTTCCTTGGCACCCAGGAAATCACAGATTTTGACTCAAAAATACACAAGCCCCCAATCCAAAACAAAACCTAAACAAAAAAATTCCCTTACCTGTCTTTGCTTTCAAATAGGTCTCATTTTAGGGATATAGTCTGTGTTTGGGGATGGCTTTCCTTAATACTTATATGATAGCCAACCACACCAAAGGGTTAGTGGAAGTCTGTTTTAATTGGTAGGGAGCATGCTTTTCTTTTTTTCTTTTTTTTTTTTTTTGTTTTGCTTGGACTTGTGATTTCAACACTGTAGGGAATTCCTGGTAAGAAAAGGGAAACCCTGCAGACAGGCATTGGTGCTACACTTTGTGATCTGCAAGAGCTGCCTGGTATTTAAGGAGCTATGTTGGATGGCTCAGCACAGACAGAGCTACTGTGTATTGGAGATAGGACTTCGATCCAGGTCTTCTGTCTCCAAGAACAGCCCTTGTTCATGTTCCTTCAGGACTCTTCTTTCACATTTTACATCTTGCTTTTGTCTTTGCCTTTTGTGGTGATGAGAACGATGCTGATGGAGGTGGTGGATATTGTATTTATTGACTACCATTTTGCCTAGGTCATGGGCTAAGTACCGTACTGAGAGGTACATAATTTCTGCTCTCTAGGCACTTCCAGGAGTGGGACAGGAAACACTATATCCATACACAGACACTAGACCAGAAATATTAAGACATGGTTGGACAGAGGTACATATGTCATGGTTAAAAGAACAAAAGGCTCTTCTACCTCTAAAAACTCATAAATCTGTGTAGATACAGGTCAAGGGTAAATGGATGGGAGCCAAGGGCAAGCCATATAACTTGTGGAGAGCCGTGAGTAGACATTTAGCTTTGTAATTTGTTCCTTATGAGAGCAAAGTTATTTTTAGGCTCAGCATACACTTCCAAGGGCTGTCTACATTTTGAGGGAAATTATGCTGAGTGCCTTGTAGTGCCATAAATATGTTTGAAGGATCCGTAGTGGGGGAAAAATGTTTCTAATGTTATTCGAAGCCTAAATATCTCTATAGAAACTTCCTCTTGGAAGTCCTTTTTTTAAAGGTATGCACACACTTACAATAGATAAATTGATTGTTGACTTTTTATTGGAGCAACGTATTTAGTGCTCTGTCATTTGTGTGCATACTTAGAAAAGTTCCTTAGTATAACCTAGTATCGCAGGGCCAATTTTTTAACTCCCCCTTTTTTCCCCTAAATCTCTGGCCCTCAGGATCATAAATCATGGCATAATCTTCTGAAGCCATTTCTAGATAGCAAAGCAGCAGTTATCACACAACCAATATCATAGCACGAAAATGTTTCCTTTGGCAGGGACCGCAAGAAAGCATTTAGGAAAGCTGCCCACATTTATTTTCCCACAAACCTTCAAGGAAGATCGGGATCCAAGGCTTCCAATCCACAAGAATGCAACATGAAGCTCTATGCAACCCAGGAGGTGTCACAGGGTCAGGCAGGTTGACCTTGCCTTCAGTGTGAGCTCCCAGGCTCCAAGAGGAGAGGAAGCACACAGAAGTGACTTTTTTTTTTGGTGGGGGAAGGGGGAACTAGGTGGATTCATCTTTCTTACCAACTAGGGAGCTTCAACAGAATTATCTGTGTGTACATGTTGGGAATGCGGATGGGTATTTGGCGGGCAGTCTACTTTGATAAAATCAACTCTGAAATTCACCTTAGGACTGCTCCTGGATGTAGATTTCACAGAGAGAGACCTCAGGAGCCATTATGGCCCCACCCCTTGCATTTTAGATATGAAGAAATTGAGGCCCAGGGGAGGAGGAGATGTGACTTCCCCAAGGTCACACAGGAACATACTGGGCACTAAACTATGAGATTATGTATAAAACACTTTGGAACAAGGAACAGTTATGTTATGCTTTTTAGCTGATTCTAGAGAACTCTAGGTGTGGAAACCATTTCTCCTGAGATCTATGGATCATAAGAACTTAGATTTAGAGCTGCAAAAAGACTTGGGATCATCCCATCCAAATCCCTTTTTACAGATGATTAGAAATTGTGAACTAGAGAGGTTACGGCAAGCAGCAGAGCCATGATTCAAATTCAGATTTTCTTACTCTATATCCAAGACTATTTTCACTCCTATTTCTTCCCTCTGGTCTGTAGCCATAAAGAGTTGTCTAGAGACCTGGAGGTTAGGTGACTTGACCTCAGTCACGCAACTAGAGGAAACAACTGAACCCAGATCTTTCTTTCTTTGTGGGTGGATAAAGGTTCATTCCCTACTAGGTCCATGCTATCTCCCTTCTTAGATGATGATCGAATCTCATTCTTCAAACAGCATTGAATATTTTGACTCAATAATGTCAATGGGCTCTGCCTCTTCAAGTCTCCCTGCTTGTAGCTTAACTTTCCCAGCTGGATTCAGCCATCGAAGGTTCTGACTAACAAGCACCTCGAAGGTTTTGGACATGTCTCCCTTTTGCAAAGTGCCATCACAGGTGTCATCTCCTTTGACCTCGATAACACTCTTGTGAAGTTGGTAGAGAAGGTATTATCAATACCATTTCACAGTTGAGAAAATTGAGGTCCAGAAGTTAGGGAATCTCCTCAGGGCCCTGTGGCCGCCTCCTCTAAGAGACTGGCCTTGAGTTAAGGTCCCATGTCTTCCAAGAGAGGACAGTATGTTTATGAGGGATCCTTACTTGGGCAAGGCAGTGATGACATCATGAAGCTGATTAGATACCAAAGTGTCTTCATTTATGGAACAGATTGATTCTTTAGCACTTAGGGATTGTTCCAGCTACCTTCTTAGCTTCATACTATTATCTCATTTGAGAAGTTGGCAAGAGTGCAGAAATCTATGTCACAGCTCATAGAATGTCAATCACAAGGCACTCCATATATCCTGGGGTCATGAGGAAATAGTGGCCATGCACCAAGCACATGCGTCATGGGGTTTTTATTTTTATTTATTTATTTTTTTGGGGGGGTGAGGCAATTGGGGTTAAGTGACTTACCCAGGGTCACACAGCTAGTAAGTGTTAAGTGTCTGAGGCCAGATTTGAACTCAGATCCTCCTGAATCCAGGGCTGGTTCTCTATCTACTGTGACACCTAACTGCCCCCTCATAGGGTTTTTTGTTTTGTTTTGTTTTGTTTTAGTGAGTCAATTGGGGTTAAGTGACTTGCCCAGGGTCACACAGCTAGTAAGTGTTAAGTGTCTGAGGCCTGATCTGAACTCAGGTACTCCTGACTCCAGGGCTGGTGCTCTATCCACTGCGCCACCTAGCTGCCCCCCTCATAGGGTTTTGAGAGACTAGATTGTGTTGTAAACCTGAAAGCACTATCTAAATGGCATTATTGTTATCATGACTATTTTGTAGTAGGATAGGTAATAATCATCTTGTTAGTTATGAACTTCAGATGAATTACTGGTATGCAGGAAAGGGAATGTGATGCATTTTGGGTGTCTCTGGAAGCTTAGAAATCCTCTAGAACCTATGTGCTCAAGTGTGGCAATGCTCTGAGATCCTAGATTGAGAGCTGGAAAAGGAACTTCATAGTACAACCCTCCCATTATACAGATGAGGAAAACTGAGGCCCAGGGAAGTGATTTGCCTCATCTCTCTCAGGTAATGGGCATCAGGCCAATCCTCTCATTTGAAAGATACTAAAGTGAGACTCACAGGAGAAAAGTGGCTTGTCCAGAATCACACAGTTGAGTTGGATCTTAAACCCAGGTCCTGTGATTCCAAATGCACCATCCACCATATCTTGTTGCCTTGAGGAAAAGCTGACTCTGGAGGTTTTCCCCCTCTGTTATAGAAGGGTGCTTGGTTAGGTACAAGATGGTGTCAGGTCCTTTCCATCCCTGATATTAAAGCATGGTGGCTTTGCTTCAAGTGGAGGTTGGGTAAGTAGGGAAGCATCCCTATCTTTACTTTTTTTTTCTTTTGCAGGGCAATGAGGGTTAAGTGACTTGCCCAGGGTCATACAGCTACTAAGTGGCAAGTATCTGAGACTGTATTTGAACTCAGATCCTTCTGAATCCAGGGTTGGTGCTTTATCTACTGCACCACCTAGTTGCCTTCCATCCCTATCTTTACAAAGTTGACCATTTGCCATGGGCAACTTTCAGGTTCCTTCAGGCCATCACTTTCAGGGTGTGTTATTTCTGAATCAGGCCACTGATGGCAACTTTCTATCGATTTCTGATTTCCTGCGTTCAAAAGTCTAGGAAGGGGGGCGGCTAGGTGGCACAGTGGATAGAGCACCGGCCCTGGATTCAGGAGGACCTGAGTTCAAATCCGGCCTCAGACACTTGACACTTACTAGCTGTGTGACCTTGGGCAAGTCACTTAACCCCCACTGCCCCACCAAAAAAAAAAAAAAAGTCTAGGAAGGAATATGTGTGGGGGATGGAATAAGGACCAATAGTCCTTGAGGTATTGAAAATGATTTGTATAGTGCTTTATCCTTCCTTTTCAAAACACGCCTTCCCGCACATTTCCTCTTCATCCTCCCAGAGGCCCTCTGATGTGTGGGTTAAGGATGTGCCCATTACTGGGTGATGAGGAAGGCAGCAGCTGACCTGGGACTTGAGTCATGCAAGATCCCTATACTAAATCCAGTGATCTTTCCACGGCATAATTCTCAGAACTGTCTTTCAGAAATTAAAAAAAAAAAAAGACATGAAATGGTATCGTGCTAGGATAGTACATTCTCATTATTTCTCTGGTGTTACTACCCATTGGACCTTGGGTGCAATTCTGTTTAACCTCTCTAGGCCTCAGTTTCTTCTATAAATTGAGGGTGATTAAAACATGCTTGTAATTTGTGTTTTATAAGATGGTCATGTCTTGTCTCCCGACTGAGCCCTCCCTTGTAATAAATAGAAACGTGGGGGGCAGCTAGGTGGCACGGTGGATAGAGCACTGGTCCTGGAGTCAGGAGGACCTGAGTTCAAATGCATCCTCAGACACTTAACACTTACTAGCTGTGTGACCCTTGGCAAGTCACTTAACCCCAATTGCCTCACCAAAAAACAAAACAAAACAAAAAAACCCCCAAGATTACAATAAATAGAAAGGTTAAGTACCAGTCATGTCAATTGTTTCAATCAACACAGTACTTTTAAAAAAATGATTTAATTTCTTCCATAATTCTACTGTAATTGTCTATTTCTATTTCTGCAAATATACTGTAAAAACAAATAACCATAGGCAGATATTATAATTTTACTTTGAAATAAAAATTTTTATCTTATATCTTTTTTTGGGGGGGGGGTGGTGAGGCAATGAGGGTTAAGTGACTTGGCCAGGGTCACACAGCTAGTAAGTGTCAAGTGTCTGAGGTCAGATTTGAACTCAGGTCCTCCTGAATCCAGGTCTGGTGCTTTATCCATTGTGCTACCTAGCTGCCCCCTATCCTATATCTTTAGGAAAAGGGAATGGGATAAACATTTGTATAGTGCCTACTGTGTGCCAGGCACTTCGCTTTATAAATAATTATGCCATTGGATCTCATTTGATCCTCACAGCAACCCTTTGAAGTAGGTGCTATTATTATCCCCATTTTACAGTTGGGGAAACTGAGGCAAACAACGATTAAGTGACTTGCTCAAGGTCACCTAGCTAGTAAGTATCTGAGAATGGATTTGAACTCAAGTCTTCCTGACTCCAGGCCTAGAGTTCTACTGCTGTGCCACCAAATCCCTCCAGTGACACAGTAGTTATATCAGACAGTATCGTATAGGCAACTTTCTATATCCATTGTCCATTCCCCTCTCCTGCCCCTGCCACGCCCCCACCACCCAAAGGAGGGAAGTACATATTCATCATTCTTCTCCTTGGCCCACTCATTACAGTGACTCACTGTTCTGCCTCTTTGCTTTTGCCTATGGCATTGTGTATATTAATTCTCCTGCTGGTTTTCTTTACTTTGCATCATTTAATACAAGTCTTTCTATGTTTCTCTGAATTGAACAATTCATTGTTCTTTTTTATAGTAAAATTGATTACGCTGATACACCACCAGCCATCCCTAGTCCCTAGACATCTATTTTGTTTACAATTTTCGCTGCCCCAAAACATTCTTCTATGAATGTTTTGGTATACAGATAGGGCCTTTCCCCCAGTTTTTTACTTCTGTGGAATATAGGTCCAGTAGTAGAATTTCTGCGTCAAAGGCCATGAACAATTTTAGTTACTTTTCTTTCGTTCCAAATGATTCCCAGAATAGTTGTATGAACCCACAAGCACAATTCCACCAACAATTAGTTTCCTTGTTTTCTCAGGTGTTCCAACACTTAACGAATTTTGGTCTATTACCATCTTTGCTAATTTTTACTGGATATGGAGTGAAACTCAAGACTTATTTTATTTTAATTAGCATTTTTTCTCAGTGATTTAGAGTAATCTTTCAAATGATTGCCGATAGTTTGTGAGTCTTCTTTTGAAAACTGCTCATGTTTTTGTTTTGTTTTGTTTGTTTGTTTTGTGGGGCAAAGGGGGTTAAGTAACTTGCCTGAGGTCACACAGCTAGTAAGTGTTAAGTGTCTGAGGCTGGATTTGAACTCTGGTTCTCCTGAATCCAGGGCTGGTAGTTTATCTACTGAGCCACCTAGCTGCCCCCTGCTCATGTGTTTTTTAACCACTTTTCCACTGGGAAATGGCTCTTAGTTTCATATATTTGTATTAATTGCTTATATGTTAGTTGGTCTAAAATTGTCATAACTATGGTGTGAAGAAAAACAAATAAGAGTTAAAATACATGAAATGCTTCGAGATCCTTGGGTGATAATACATTACTGAATATCTTAAAACACATAGACACTCACACACATAGAGAAAACATTCCAGCTTTATACAGGTCATTTTAATTACTACTATAAATGCTTTGAATTTGTGCTGTGATTCTATAGAGCAGAATCCCCCACTTTAAAGCTTCTTCCAGCAAAGTATCTCTTGTACATACATTTATCAAAATTATAGACCCTGATTTGAAGGTGGTAAGACTAGAGATAACTTTGGATGCATTTCTGATTATTGTTATCAATTAAGTCATAAAACAGTGTTCATAGAGGTTGCCCAAACTGATTACTTGTGGATCCTAAGGTCCCCTGCCTGTTTCTGGTGGTTGTTTACATTACACAAGAGAAGGTGAGAACAAGGCCCTCCCTCTCCTGATACTCAGATACCTCTCCCAGTACCTGGCCCAGAGCCCTGTAGCCAAGAGGTGCTTAATAAATATTTTTTCGCTTCACCAAGTGAAAATGTGAGAAATAACAGTAATAATCACTTTGGTGTAGATTACCACCTGGTAGTTGCAAGAAAATGAAATCATAGGACAAGGTTGAGGGTATATCTTCAGTGATCTAAGTATGCCATGTGGAGCTAGTTATAATCTATTCCATATAATAATCAATCACCAGTTATTGAGTGCTCACAACATGCTTGACATTTAACTTGGCTCTAGGAGATGTAATTGATTCTAGAAATATAAGGAAAAGACGGTAGCACCCCAGTGTGACTAATAATGGAGGTGGTTATAGTTTGCTTCAGTTGTAACAAGCTAGTGTTGAAATGGGATGGCAGGACACCAGGAAACAGTCGAGGCCTGTGATAGAGCCAGGCAGAAATTGCTGGCTGCTTCATGTAACCCCTGAGCACCTGAACTCCAGCACTCAGTCTGATGAACATTTATTTATTGAGCATCTATCTGCCCTATTAGTGCCAAGGGCACTCCCCACCCTCCCGGTATCTTAGGATCACAACCTCCCTCCCTCTCACTTCATATAGCCAATCTGTTGCCAAATCCTGTTGATCTTATCATTGTACAATCTCTTATCTACGCCTTCTTTCTTCTGACGCTACCACTGCCCAGGTACAAGTTCTCATATAAAAACATTTACACGTAAAAATATTTTTTAACATTTTTTTAAAGTTTTGCGTTCCACATTCTATTCCTTTCTCTTCTCCCCACTTCCTGAGATGGTAAGCAATCTGATATAGGTTTTTTTATGTGCAGTCAATTCATATTAGTCATTTTGTTCTAGAAAATGCAAACAAAACATAAGGAGAGAAAAATGGTATGCTTCAGTTTGTATTCAGACAGCATCAGTTCTTTCTCTGGAGGCAGATAGTGTTTTCCCTCACGAGTCCTCTGGGATTGTCTTGGATCATTGTATTGCAGAGAATATAAGTCATTCACAGTTCATTATCACTGCTATTGTGTCCGCTGCTCTGGTTCTGCTCACTTCACTTTGTAGCAGTTCGTGTAAATCTTTACAGGTTTTCCTGAAACCATCTTGCTTATCATTTCTTATAGCACAGTAATATTCCATCACAGTCATTTACAACAACTTGTTCAGCCATTCCCAATTGATGGGCATCCCTTCCATTTCTCATTTTTATCCATCACAAAAAGAGCTGCCTTACATATTTTTGTACAAATAGGTTCTTTTCCCTTAAAAAAAAATCTCTTTGAGATAGACTTAGCAGTGGTATAATGTCATTTCAGGAGGGAAAGAGAATAACAACTGGGTATTTGAGGAAAGTTGTCCCAAAGGTGGTGACTCAGGAGCTAAGCATGGCAGTGTGAGTGTGATGTGGAGAGAATCCTGGATTTAGAAGCTAGGGTTCAAATCCTGTCTCTGACTGAATCTCTGTGTGACCTTGGGAAAGACTCTTAATTTCTCTCGGCCTGAATTTCTTTTTTTTGCAAAACTAGGATCTTGAAGTAGATGACCCCCTAAGGGTTTTTCAGCTTAATATCTAGAATCCTTGCTCCCATCAGGAGCTTTTGAATGACTCTTTTCAGTCATTTCCCCCTTTCCAACAAGGAAAAACTGTTGATGGCTTATTCCTTTAGCTTGGTTGCTTGGAAGGGTTCACCTGTCTGGGAGATTCTTGATCTCCTCAGTTTGTGAGAGATCATCAATTATTTGTAGTTAGCATCCTTAATCATAGAATGGACTTGACCATCTTTTTCTTAGGTTCTTAACCTAGGGGTCTGTAAACTTTGTTTTTAAATTTTTTGATAATTGATTTCCTTGGTAATCTAATGCTTTTTTATTGTATGCTTTTTTTTTTTTTTTTTTTTTGCGGGGCTATGGAGGTTAAGTGACTTGCCCAGGGTCACACAGCTAGTCAAGTGTCTGAGGCTGGATTTGAACTCAGGTGCTTTATCCACTGCTACCTAGCTGCCCCTATTGTATACTTTTAAGCTATTATTCAAAGAGTCATTCCACAATGATAACAGGTGAAAGGATATGAATAGGCAGTTTTCAGAGGAAGAAATCAAATCTCTGGATAGTCATCATCTCTAATAATTAGAGAAATGTAAATTAAAAGAACTCTGGCACCCATCAGATTAGCAAATGTGGGAGGGGATGTGAGATATCAGGTACTCCACTGTTGGTGGAGCTGTGAAGTAGTCCAAACATTTGGAACTTTGTGCTGAAAGCTGTTAAACTGAGCATGCCCTTTGATGCAGCAGTACCACTATTAGGGCTACACCTCAAAGAGATCACGGAAAGGGGAAAAGGACTCAGATGTTCAAAAATATTTATAGCTGTTCTTTTTGTGGTGTCAGCCTGAGGGGATGTCCATCAATTGGGGAATTGCTAAACAAGTTATGGCATATGTATATGGTAGGATACTTATTGTGTGGTAGAAGATGAAAAAGGGGCTGTTTTCAGAAAAACCCAGGGAGACCTGAATCAACCGATGCAAAGTGAAGGGAGCAGGACCAGAAGAACAATTTACGCAGTAGCAACAATATTATAAGGATAATCATTTTGGAAAGACAGTAACTCTCAGAAACATAACCTACCACAGTTCCAAAGGACCTATGATGAAAAATGCTCTCCACTTCCACATAGAGAACTGATTGATTCAGAGTATAGATTGGAGCAGATTTTTTCCTTTCTTTTTCTTGCCTTTTTTTTCTTTAAGAGAACATAGCTAATGTAGAAATTTGTTTTGTATGACTGCACTTATTTGTAATAGATTTTATTTTTATTGCCTTCTCATTGGGTGGAGTAGGGAGTAGGGGGAGGGAAAATCCGGAACTAAAAACAAGAACAAAAAAGTCTGTTAAGAGGGGGTTAGGAAATCCAGCCTCAGACACTTGACACTTACTAGCTGTGTGACCCTGGGCAAGTCACTTAACCCCAATTGCCTCACCAAAAAAAGTCTGTTAAGAAAAAAATTCTTTTGAGATGGGCTCTAAGGACCACCCCTGCCAAAAGGGGGAGGGTCCCATGATTTAAGAAAAAAGTTAATTTCCCCTCATCTAGTGCAATTCCCCCCCTCTTCATCTATCAGTTTCCTCATCTGCAAATCGGGAATAAAAATACCTTTCCTAGCAAATTTTAAGGGTATGGTAAAGATAAAATGAGGTAAGTTGTGCAAAAGTACTTTGGAAAGTGTACACAAATGCAAATTGTTATTGTGAAGGGCAAGTTTTAGGAAGGTAGACCTGGTACTAGCCTTTGGGGAGCAATTGGAATCAGGAAGATGAGTTGGGACGCTGTTCCAATAGTTTAGGCATGAGGTAACAAGTTTGGCAGCAGAGAGTGAACGGAAAGGAAGGGATGAGTCGGAAAGACACTTGGAAAGAAAAGCCAGAAAGAAAAGGACTTTGTGGTTCTATGTGTCTTGGGGTGAAGCCTCTGCAGCGGGAAAATGCAGGGAGCGTTGACAGAAAGGAGGCTGCTAAGTAGACAGCTGGCTTGGGGCATGGGGGAGAAGCCTGCTCTGTCTTAATATGTGTTCCGTCAAAGTGTTCTAGAGGCAGCTGAAAATATGGAGTCAAAGCTCAGAGGGGGGAAGTTTATAGAAATAGAATCCAGCACTGTGTAAGCACTTTACCCTTAACATCTCATTTGAGCCTCACAATAACCCTGGAAAGTGGGTACTATTTCTATTTTCATTTTACAGATGAGAAAACTGAGGCAGACAAAATAAGTGACTTGTCATGGGTTTCATACTAGTAAGTGTCTGAAGTAGGATTTGAACTCAGGTTCTCTTGACTCCAGACCTGACACTCTACTGTGCCACCTAACTGTCCCCACTTTAGGTTGGTTATGTTTGGTGCTTGTTAGCAGAGATAGAAGTGAAAACTGGTAAATAACCAGATGAGTTTTGTTTTCCAAGGGGATGCCTCAAAAATACAATTTATCAAGTACAAGGCATCAGTTTTGGTTGCTGCTCACCAAGGCTGTCCACATGATGTCAGAACAGTGGGATGAAAAATTTCAGTCCATCAGCAGGTTGTTGGTGCTACATAAAACCCAACCAGTTTGTCAGCCTTTTCTCCTTTATTTCACTGCATTAATTCTCTTGAGTAGCTGTTTTGTCGCCAGGTGTGTATAATCTGAGATTTCTTTGTGTGTCAAGGAGTGAATTGAAATGCCAAGAGATGCCAGGTTTAGGTTTCAGCTTCCAAGCCACAATCTTCTCCTGTTTCCTCACTGAATCCAACTCACCTTTGAGAGTATTTCAGGGGCTAGGCTTGTCTTGCTTCCAGCCAAGAGGCATGGGGACAGATTGCTGGGCCCAGGAACTCTGCTTAAACATAAGCTGGAATGGTCTGGCCCAGACCTAGGCCTTCCTGATCCCTGGATGACTGAAGCTTTTTAGGCTCTCATCCTGAAATTAGGGTCTACTTTGGGATGGTCAGATTGTCTTGGTTTAAACCAGACATAACCTATAATTAGCCAACTCATTCAAAGTCCAAAGTTTGTTTTTTTCTGGACAAATAACACTTAGTGAACTCAATCACTGGAGTAAAGGGAGGGTGCCTCCCACCGAAGAACTCTACTCCTACATTCCAGGCTGAAAGCAAGAGGAGCCAGGGGCCCTGACTGAATGCTTCCCAGCTACAAGGGATGTAGTTTTCACAAAGAGCAGAGCAAGCAAGATAAATTAGAGCCTCATCAGGAAGGCTCATTTGTCTTTAAAAACTGAAGCGAGGGGAGGAGAAGTTTGGAAATATATTAAAATTTGATGCAAACCATGTGTGGCCCATCCCACTGTATAGAACAGATATACTTGAGCAAAATTGTCTCAGAAGTGGTTTCCTTAAAAGAAAAATCAGTCTATGAGTGAAGAAAGCACTAGAACCCCACTAAAAGGCAGTTTACAGTTGGATTGATTGCCCTGCTGGATTTTAGTCCTGAGAACAATCAATGAAACAACTGCCCTTGTTAGAAGTGTAGGGGTCCAGGGATGCAGAGTTGTATACACTATCAGATGGACTGTTTTGTCAGACGGTCAATTAGCTTTCCCCCTTTGTTTTAAGGAGGGAAGATATGTTGGGAAATTACTGGATGGGAAAGGACTTTTTTTTTTTTTAGCATGGCCTATTTTCACATTGAGTTCTATTATAACGTGGAAATACATTTCCATTCAACAGAAGGGGTAGAAAGCTTTTGGAAGGAAAAGACAAAAAATATATTATCTGGATCTCTAGAGTACTTTGTATTGAAATAGATCAACAGTGGTTTGCCTGCTAGGAGTTAACAGTGTCTTCCCCTCTAAGATTGCCCTCCATCCACTGTATATGTCTTGTGTCTGCCTACTTACTGGCATATTATACCCATTAGATTAAGAGTTCCTTGAGGGTAAGAACTGTTTTTACCTCTTTGTATCCCCAGCATTTGGCCCATAGTAATTGCTGCTTAAATGCTTTAAAAATTATTATTATTATTATTATTATTTGGTGAGGCAATTGGGGTTAAGTGACTTGCCTAGGGTCACACAGCTAGTAAGTGTTAAGTGTCTGCGGCTGGATTTGAACTCAGGTCCTCCTGACTCCAGGGCCGGTGCTCTATCCACTGCGCCACCTAGCTGCCCCCTATGCTATTTTTAAAAATATAAACTTTTAGGTTTTTTTTTTTTTTTTTAGTGAAGCAATTGGGGTTAAGTGACTTGCCCAGGGTCACACAGCTAGTTAAGTATTAAGTGTCTGAGGCCAGATTTGAACTCAGGTCCTCTTGACTCCAGGGCCGGTGCTCTATCCACTGAGCCATCTAGCTGCCCCAAACTAAGATTTTTCTAATTGGGTTTTTGGGGGTTTTTTTGGTGAGGCAATTGGGGTTAAGTGACTTGCCCAGGGTCACACAGCTAGTAAGTGTTATGTGTCTAAGGCTGGATTTGAACTCAGATCCTCCTGAATCCAAGGCCAGTGCTCTATCCACTGTGCCACCTAGCTGCCCCCAAAATTTTAGATTTTTAAAATTTTTTGCTTAAATGCTTTTTGATTGATTGGCATCAGCTAGCAGACTGAAACTGTTTTGAAAAAATAAAAACAGTATGGAAAAGTATGGAAGGTTCCTTTCTTTTCCAAGAAGATGGGACAACAAAGGAGGTGGAGCAGTTAGTATTTACTGTGGACCATCATCCCTCTTCCACTCTCTTCACTTCATCTTTAAGTATTTTGGTTGCAGCATCAATGAAAAGATGGGAAGCCATGTTTTTAGGAAAGATGCCTGTACACACTTGTCTCTTTCCTACCCCTTCAGAGGTTGCCCTAATAGAAGAAGTTGGCTCAGCCAGGTTTTAAATAGTTTATAGCTGGCTGTACACGCCATTTGGTCCCTAAGAGCCTGAGGTTTTCACTGCTACTCAATAAATGGGAAATGCCCTAGAGTCAGGTTTCCAGGGCCTTCTACCATTTATGGGCCTCACAGCATGAGAATGTTTAGATGGGTTATACAGTCTGTCTCTGTGGAGGGGATACCCACATCAGTAAGATCATGGAACCATTGAAGTAATGAATCTAATATCCTTATTAGAATATTAACGTCCTTATCAACATCCACGAGGATCGTAATCCTTATTAATATTGATAAGTCTTTAAGTCTCTGGATTGAAGCTGCCTTGTTCCATGACTGGATTTTGCAGGCAATGAAAAGAAAACTATAGATAGGAGGGTCCCCAAACTGTCCATCATAGACATAGAGATGGAAAGAGCCATAGAAGGCTTTGAATTCCATTGCTTTCATTTCATTGCCCTGGAATTGCGGCCCAGGGAGAGGTTAAGTGCCTTGCCAAGAGTCACCCAGGTGACTTAGCAGGAATTTGAACCCGGGTCCTCCAATTCCAAATATATAGTACTCACTGCTTCATAAACCTGGGGGCTGTTTGCAGAGGTACATTGTACCAAATTCAATGGAGCTTCATGGAATCCTGGCTTTGCAAAGTTGGAAGGGACCTCAGGGCCCAGCCATTCAAATGCATACCTGGAAGATGGATCACCACCAGAGTGTCACTGATGAGTGGTCATCCTGCAGCCTCTGCTTGAAGGCCTCCAATGAAAGGGGGGGAGTGTCTCTGATTCTCCCACGGCCCCTGGAGCCACTTGTGGATTTTCTGGGAAGATGTGAAGTTTCCCCCCTCAGATCAGCCCTTTGTAACTTCTGCCCCATTAATGGCTCCTAGTTGGACTTTCCAGAACCAAACAGAATTAGCCTAATTCCTCCTGGCAATGCAGCCCTAAAGACAGCAGTTATGTGCCCCTCCTATTTAGTGAAATGATGGGAGAGGCAGATTTCCCATTTCATCCATCCGTGGTGGATCCCCTTCTAAAAAGAAACTGTCAAAACCACTGACTACGTCATTTTAGAATTCTAAACAATGGGCATTTAAAAAAGTATTGCCAACTGAACAGTCATCAACAAACACAAAAATTTAAGATGCAAAAAACAATGATGAGGCTCATGAGGAACTGAATTGGTTCTGAAGAAAGAAATATATAGTAAATTTTAAAAGACAGTTACGGGGCAGCTAGGTGGCACAGTGGAAAAGCACCGGCCCTGGATTTCAGGAGGACCTGAGTTCAAATATGGCCTCAGACACTTGACACTTACTAGCTGTGTGACCCTGGGCAAGTCACTTAACCCTTATTGCCCTGCAAAAAACCAAAAACCAAAAACAGACAGTTACAATTACTATTATTTGTTTCCCATCTGCTCTTTTTTAAACTTCTGTTCATTTTGAAAAGGTGTTTTGTTGATGCTTCCCCCCCCATATTTCCCACTCCCCACTATTCCACTTGCCTCCTCTTGTTTTTGTGTAGAAGCCCTGCTCTATAGCAAGTCCATATACACCACAGCAAAGCAGATGAACACATCAGCAGTATCTGAGAATGCACATTTGATTCTGTGCCTCTAGTCACTCATCTCTTACAACAGGAGAGAAAGTAGCCCTTTCATAAGCAGTGTTCAGAAGTCACCATTGGTCGCCCCTTTGGTTATTAGAGTTCTAAGGGCTTACCCTGTCTATTTCGGTAGGATGCTTTGGGGCTCCTGGTTCCTTTCCATCTGGCCACCATCCAGAACATCTTCACACCCATCTTACTCACCACCACCCCTGCTGCTCAGGCCTGTTGCTTTTCTTCTCTGTCATTGAGCTTATAACTCCTTTGTTTAGCCAGTTTAAGCAACTTCACTCTTATTATCCTATTAATTGAACATCATGTAATAGTAATGTGATATAATTATATTAACATGGCACTTTAGCCGCTGCAAAATATTTTATATGCATTATCTCATTTGAGCCCCACCACCAGGTGTTACTAATGTTGTCTTTCACAGATGGGAAAATGGAAGCTTGAAGAGATTTAGTGACTTGCCAAAGGCACATTGATCTGAAATGGCTGGTGCGTTCCAGACTCTGGCCCAGTTTTTCAGCCTGCAGATCCAGGACTCGTTCTGCTCTTCTGCAGTTGCCTCTTTCCTGTCAGCCTTACCTGCACCCTCCCATTATAAAAAAGGCTAACAGATTCATGGGGCCTATAACCCTGACTTCCCACTGTTGTCTTCTCCTGATCCTGATTGAAGCTGACTTGTGGCCTCTTCCTTGGCCCAGTAGTAAGCTCCACAATCTGTGCAGACATGCCCTTTCTGCCCCAGGCACTTAATATAGTAATTGGCTTGGAAGCTCATCCCTAAAATAGATGGGGGGGGGTCAAGAAAGGTGCTTTGGGAAGGTTGCTCCTGCCTGTCCTCACCCACCCCTTTGTGAGGTCTTTGAGACAGCAGCTCTCTTGGCTGATTAAGAAGAGACGGGGAAAAGGTCTTTCAAGGGGAGATTTGCCTTTTGCATTTTTCATCAGAAA